>NC_090272.1:74291941-74898608 GCF_040414725.1 Anabrus simplex | reverse complement strand
GGCCTCCAGGGATGGCAGCTAATCAGACTAACTACTACACCACAGGGGCGGACATTATTATTAAGATGATCATTATTATCATTATTGTACCGGGAGGTACTCCTCTATGCCGCATTTTAAAATCTTGCGCCTAATTGAACTCCTCTACTGAAGGAGCGGTGAACTTGAAACTGAACCAACTTATAAATTACTCACAAAATGTCACTACTGAAATTTGATGGAATTTTGTTAGTGCGAAGTTTCCAGTACTGTGTGAATTTCTACTTGTTTTGTTTTCCATCGATCAAGAAGTGTGGACATTCTCTCATAGATGTCACTCCTAAAAAACTATGATCAGGCACCCTGGTGCAAAGTGAAGGAACCTTTTTGAAGAAATGTTGTATTCATAAGTTTTTTCTCTACTAAATTTCGTTCATTCATTTTTGGGTTGGCGATATTTATCTTTTCTTTCCGCCTGTCTTGAATCCAACCAATCAAGAATTTCTGTATTTAATTTTCAACCAATCCCGTATTTCTTCTTCGATTTTGAGTGTAACTTTTGATTTTAACCAATAAAACTCTGTGGGTGTGTCTTGATTATTCGTGAAAGGTCTCGAACATTCCCCGAGGGCTTATAAACAGCGGATTTTCACGGCTTTTGGCCATTTTATCGTCATCTAACTAAGTGCGTGTGTCAAGCAGGGGGCGGGAGGCGCCTTTTTCATCAGGCAGCAGTTCTTCAGCAAGGTAATGGCCAATTGACATCTTTATTTCTTGCTAGCTCTGCAGTTTAACCCGAGGGAAAGGTTCGAAACTTTTACTATGTAACCAACTTCTCTAAAATGTAAATCTCCTTGCGGCTCATTGTAAAATTTCATCAATCTTTAACTGTAAATCGGGGATAGAGAGTGACGTACCCTCTCGAGCTCCCCTTCATATTGGTTTGAGGTGACTGCGTTTTGTAACTGGTTTTCTTCCTTTCCGTAAAGTGTTAATTTGTAACTTTTCGAGTCACCTCTATAGTTTGGGAACAGCCCCTGTGTCATCGGCCTAGTGCCCCTTAGGTTTTAAGAATTCATATCTAGGAGCGCAAGCATCCCCCTCTTCTCATTTTGTATTCGGGCCATTTATTTAACTGTTATTTCTTTTAATACGGAGGCCCTATAGGTTGGGTACATGAGATGGGAGATTCCCTTGTATGTTGTGCTAGAAAGTCTTGTCGCACTTGCAACAAGAGATGAGAATTTGTCTTCTCTGCAGCCTTGCCACCACAGTGAAAAAAGAAGCAGCAGTCATCCGTAAACACATTCCAGTACAATTAAATATAGAAAACGGTAGAAGTAGTAAATTAGAAGAAAGACTAAATATAACATTTGGCAAGACCCTGGACATGGAAAAAATTAAAGGGAAAATGAAAGAAAAAGATAAGGTTGAAAGAGCAATAACAGCAGGAAATATTGATGAGGCCGCTACATGGCTGAAATCAACTATAATAAGTGGGGCCACCACACAAGATTCAAATAGGAAGGCGAGGCCATGGTTCGACAGAGAATGTTATGAACAAAGAAAATTGACACTGAAAACACTACATAAAACTAGAGGACAAATGGCAAGCGCAACCACCGAAGAATACCAACGAGAACGAAAGAAATACAAGGACCTAATAAAAAAGAAGAAAAAGCAACACCTGGAAAAAGAACATAAGAAAATGGTAGAGGAGGCAGAAGAAGACCCCTACCGAGCTCTGAGGCCAAAAGGGCAGAAAATACAGCCCAACATACCTATGGAAACATGTATAGATCATATAAGAATAGTAATTTGCTCAAAAGAAACAAGACCCATGATTAAGACACCTATGACTCCACAAGCTGATGAGATCTTCACCACGGATGAAATTGCGAAAGCGATACAGAAAATGAGGAATAACAGAGTACCAGGAGTAGATGGAATAAGAAGTGAACACTTAAAGCAGACAGCACAAGAATACTTACCGATATCGACCTCCCTTCTAAATAAATGTTTAGAATTAGGAAGTATACCAGACGAATGGAGAAAGTCAACAATCAAGCTATTATACAAGGGAAAAGGAGACACAGAGAACCCAAACGCGTATAGAGGAATAGCGTTGGAATCTACATTACTGAAACTCCTAACAGGAATCCTCGCCAAAAGGCTGGCGGAGAAGCTAGAACCCCTTCTACCAGAGGAACAGTTTGGTTTTAGAAAGGGACGGTCCACGACTCTGGCAGTAGAAAACCTGTTGGAACAAATAAAACAGACGATAGAAAGACCAAAAGGAAAACTTTATTGGTTTTTGTTGATTACTCAAAAGCCTTCGATACGGTCAACAGAAAGGTATTAATAGATAAACTGGAGGAACAAATTGGAAGAACGAGCACAACGACCCTGATATCGAATATACTGGTAGAAAACTACATACAGATAGATGATGGAATAGGCATATCTGACTGGCTGTCGCAGACGGTGTCCTCCAAGGCGATCCACTCAGCTCTATCCTGTTTAATGTTCTCACGAACGATGTCACCAAAGGAATGGCAGGAACAAGCACATGCGTATACGCTGATGACATGGCCATCGCAGCGACAGATATAGATAAACTGCAAGTATCGCTAAACACACTATGTGAATGGGCAGAGAGAAACGACATCCAGATAAACGAAGAGAAGACGGAATTGGTAGTATTTAGGAAAGGAGGAAGACTCACTGAAGCAGAGAACATCAAATGCAATGGCAAACTACTCAAGAGGGCTAACAATTTTAAATATCTAGGTATCACAATTCAAACAACGGGAAAGAGTTTCAGTTTACATATAAGATCTAGAGCAGTGGCGGCCACTAGGGCTATGAATGAAATCAGGAACATCACACAACTATCGATCAGCACAGCTATGGACTTGTTTAGGTTAAAGATACTACCTGTTCTGACGTATGGCCTAGAATTAGTGGGAGAATACCTCACGTACAAACAGCTGTAAGAATTGGAGCGAGTAAAGGCTAGATACCTGAAGAGAATTTTAGGAGTCCCGCAGAATGCAAGATCGAGGCTAGTGTATGAGCTTACCAGGGAGACCTTCTTAATAGAGGATCTGAGATGCGAGCTCATACTTCAAGCTAGTACCAGCTTCAAACAGCTTATACAAGATATGCATGAGAAGAAAAACAACATACCAGAGGACTTCTATGCAATATCTGCTTTGCAAGACAGGACCTGGATGGAAGCTAATCATGATATGCGACACGTGACGACGAGATTGGCGATCCATGGTTTCCACCACAAGGTGTGCTGCAACAAATTATTTCACGAACCAAATGACGAATGTGTGTGTGAGTTGTGCTTGGAATTCTGTGATAGATACCATATTGTAAAATGCAGGAATAGACAGAAATCCATCGTAGCTTATAGCAAAGAAAAGTACTGTGTATGTAATGTAAACGTAATGTAAATGGTATTCTGCACGGCATGTGCGCATTTTCTTTCAAGAATAATAATAATATAGGTTGGGTACGAGACACCCCTGTTTCAATTGTAAGTTGGGCCGTGGAAGGCCAGAAGGTATAAGATACTGTTGGTGTTGCCTTGAGTAGGCTTGTGAACTGAGAGCACGTTAGCTCTTTTTCTAGTGTTGTAATAATGCCTCTGGGAGGCCTGAGATTGTCATTGTTGGAGCTAGTGCTCCATGTATTGGGAATTTTCTGCCCTTGCATTAAAATTTGTTCTTTTGTAAAGTTGAGCTAGGAGCTCAAAATTGTAATATTAGGGGCTTGTAGCCCAAGAATGTTAAAGTTCTGAAATCTTGGATCTTTAGAAGTCTTGTTTCTAAATTGCCATGTCATTGTTTTCTCACTAAGTGAAAAGTTGTTAAAGTTTTGTTGTTTTTCGAAAATATAACCTTTGTTAAAATTTTAAATTAACTTTGACTTTGTAGTTAGACCCATTCATCCCGGCACCTTCTTTCACCTTTGCTGGTCCACGGGTAGCCCCGTAACAATTATTATTATTATTATTATTATTATTATTATTATTACTGAGAATAAAAAATATTATTATTCAATTTGTTGAAATCAATGTAGACGAAAATACCCATAGCTGCAGTATACACGTTATAATTTAATGAATTATATATTTCGTCAAATAAAGTGAACGTTATTTTCTTGTTGGCTTTCCAAAGACACACATGCCTCATCGATACTATCTACATATGAATTTGGCCCAGTTTTACGACCGGATGCGGCGAGTTGGCCGTGCGGTTAGGATCGTGCAGCTGTGAGCTCGCATCCGGAGGATAGTGGGTTCGAACCCCACTGTCGGCAGCCCTGAAGATGGTTTCCGTGTTTTCCCATTTTCACCCCAGACGGCCACGGCCACTTCCTTCCCATTCCTAGGCCTTTCCTGTCCCATCGTCTCCATAAAACCTACCTGTGTCGGTGCGACGTAAAGCAAATAGAAAAAAAAAAGGATCGGATGCACCTCCTGATGCCAACACGCCAACTCAGGCTCTCGTAGCAACACTTCCCACGATACCGCAGTGAACGTGAATTCTCCGCACCAGATACAAGGTAAAGGCTGAGAACTATCCACATTCAAGTAATTTGAACTTTGAGCTGGCAGCCCGCTCGAATATCTGCCTCCGTGAAATATGATGGTAACTACTGATTTCATAAATTATTACTAAACCGTGCTAACTCCGGGCGAGCGAGAACATGGACTGCTAATTAGACCGAGCTGTGAATAAGCATAGACAATAGACATCGTAGTCGAGACCGCAGTTCTACTTGATCATCTTTTAACGAAGAAAATGCACGAAAGAAATCTGTAATCGAACACAACGTAGCACAATTCACTTAATTCAACAATACGTCCTCAGCTAATGTATTCCCCTAGAGTCCAAAATTATATACCTAACCTCAGCCACGTCGAAGTATACCCACTCGACGTACATCCGCCTATAGTCATAATATTGAAAGATGCGTTCTAGCAGTTCTTATTGTTAGAGGCAGGTTAATTTACTGCCTGCATGGGTGGGGAAAGGGAGTAGGGATATGGTTACCATGGAAACGTGGAAACGGAAATAAGCCCGCTAAACAACTCATATTGCTTGAGTTGCCAAACCTCGCAATTCTCAGTTGCACACAACAGAACACTGTTGTCTAAACGAAAGATCAAGTTATCCAGAAGTAAAGGGAAGAGGAAAGGAATGCAGGAATGTGGCTACTCCGTGCAGTGACATGTGTAATTCTCCTCTCTTCAGCTCCATATTGCACCCGCTCACTTCCTGAGTCCCAGACTAGCATTTATCTCAGGGGTGATCAGTTCGAAAACGATAAAAAATTATATAAAGAAAATCAAAAATATATATATCGGCGCATCAAATGAACACAGGGATGAACGGGGCATGCAAATTTAAGGTTACGGGGGACGACTCATTCATGGATACAAATTTTTGACTCCACAATAGGACTGGGAAGTGACAACTTAAATTCCATGGGCATACTGGACTAACTACAATGAAAAGATATGGAAACTGTTTCCTATTGAAATTGCAATGAGGAGCAATTTATTCCCTTGTTTTGCATACTACACATGATGACAATTTTACATTGGGACACTTTAATCCTGAAAAATAAATGACATAATACTTGGATTTTACCTCACTACTCTGGTAGTGTAAAACATCTGGTGAATTCGCCCCAATTGGTTACTGGGGATCGAATTCACATCCGTATGATTGGACGTTTCACCGCTGGAGATCTTCTTTCGGAGACGAAGGCACGACAGTAACTTTTTACTGTCGTCTCCTCGTTCCGTTTGGACATGAGACACTTCCGGTATGTACATTCTGGTGAGCCGGACACCCACCGTAGAAAATGTTATCGCCTCGAAAAAACGGGAATTTATAATACGGACAAACTCTAGCCTATTATTTCCAGATTCACAAACACGCCAGGTAGAGTTCATTAACTCAAAGCCTATTTCAATATTTACACTTGTCAATACGACAAGACGTACGGAAAGGTTCATTACTATGCTCTGACCCTGAAGACATGTGCCGTCCGTGGGTTATTTACGTATCTACCGCTAACAATCTCCCCGTGAAAACCCAACATCTGGTTCGGAGCAGTTCGACACAGGATGACTGTCCCTATCATATCCTCCTATGATTATTAAATAATATCATTACCATTCTTTATCTGATCATTATCATATTCTTTGACTACCATCAATTAATTTTATTATTATCATTAATTTCAATTATAATCCTGTATTTGATTATTATCAGTTGTCATCCGGGATGATTATATGCCAACCCTTGCCGACGTTTCAAACGAAGGGTCGTTCTTCCTCCTAATTTATCCGCACAATATAATGATCAGCTTCCTCATAAATATTATTATTATTATTATTATTATTATTATTATTATTATTATTATTATTATTATGATATTCGTAACAATGAATCATCGCCCATTAAATATCTTAATTTCCTTTCATCATAATTATTATTCTCAAATTACTATTGCAAGTTCTTTATCTTCTGCTCCTTCAACTTTTCATTATTATTATTATTATTATTATTATTATTATTATTATTATTATTATTATTATTAATAGTGGAAATCGTGATTATCGTAACCCGTAATCATCCTCGCTATAATACTTCAACTTCTCGCTCTTATTATTCTCATCAAAAATAATAAAATTTTAAAAAAAGTATCTTCATTGGTTATTCTTCTTCTCCTTCTTCAAATATTTTATTTTTTATTATTATTATTATTAGTTAAAAATCTCAAATCTTTCATTTCAACTCCCAACATCATTATTATGTCCAAAATATAAAAAAAGTAAATTCTTCAAAAAAAAGTTGTTTTTTATTTATTATTATTATTAATTAAAAAAATTAATTTCGCCTGTTACAAGGTAGTTCACTCTTAATATGTTTAACGCATAACCCTTTTTACAATTCCGATTTATCTTGGCACTAAGCACTTGATTTAAGACAAGATTCACTTGGAGTATAATTATTGTTATTATTATTATTAAAAATGGAAAGATGATATTTTAATTTCCACTCTTTAGAATTTAGTCACATATGTTAAATCCCGTTATGAACCACTAAGATCTGCTTTATATTGGTCGGGACAACACGGTATCCGGGACCGTACCTTCAATTTCGTACTGCCGTTAATTTTATATGGGGACACATGTCCTCCCAAGACACATCTCACAACCTATGGCACATCGCGGCTGGGCAAATACCTCCAATGCCGGCGATTGCTAAACTATTCCTTCCAATTTGAAGTCCATTTCCTTTCATCGGAACTCTTCAAACATTTATAAATTAATCCTCGGTGCGAGGATTCTACCACTAATAACACCGGCATCTGTATTTTATATCATCTTAGGCCTTGAGATTCATCTATTTCATCATTACAAACAATACGGTTCAATTTATTTCACGACGGATATTCGCCCCTCATGACTTCCAACTCTAAATATGGGCTCAAACCATTCTGGGCTTTTAACATATCGTGACCATTCTAATTCACGTGCCTTTATCGCTTTTAAACAAATTTTAATGGTTAAAATAAAGTCCAAAAACGTGAAATCAAAATTTTACGTAAAATCAAACTGACTACGCGAATGAAAGTCTTTACCGCTACATGTCATCTCCACATTGATTATTATATTTGCACTGGCTAACTCGCGAAGCACTGTCATTATTATTATACCTTAACTTGCAGACACACAAATATTATTATTATTATTATTATTATTACTTTCCTTTGTCAACTCACAAACATTATTATTATTAGTATTTTAATGACCTTCCGTACGCAACACAAATTTTACATACTCTGGCTCTTTCATAATCTGGCTGTCTAATAGAAATTATTCCTAATTAAAATACAAATGATCACCGCAGTGAATGAAATCAAATAAATGGGTTAGCACAAAAAAGGAATTTAACACTTGAAATGAACTTAAGTCAAAGTATTACGAACAGCATGCATTAATTGAAAGAAATATATCCCATATTTACATTATATACAACAAACATATACTCAAATTAATTAATCTAACCCATTATTACGTTAATATAAATTAGTTCGTCCGTCTAACAAAAAAATAAAATCATGGACTCGGGAGGCGGACCATGTTAAGTAACCATAATCAATTTACACTGAACCCCGTTTAGTCGCGATAACAGCCCCCAAATATCAAAATTGTGTACTCATTCCTATGTAGAATTCCATTGTCTCGTAGCGGATGAGGTATAGGCCTTACGGCCCCATGGTGATCTACTCGTCCATCATGTCGCACAATACAAATTTAACACAATAAAACACTTCTGGGTGACTACCCATGATTAATACCTTATTACACTATTTTACACAAGAATACTAATAACAAAAAAACACTTATAGGTGCTCCTAGACCCCTGACACTCGCACAATATACTCTTCATATACGCCCGAAACACACGTCGTGACACATTACGACGAAATGTCGTTCATTTGAACCGGCGCGTATCGCATCTTCAACCGGCACTTCCTGGTTTATTTCTAAGCCGTCTTGATAATCGCCTAGCTCCTATAGTTCCCTGCTCGGATGGTTATTCACCGTCTATCTTGAGCTATTTACTTCAGGCTCCGCACACTGCCTTCCAAAGGTACTATCGGCGTTCCGTTAATTATTTATTATTTAATCACATGACATTCATTAAATTCAACATATAGTTTTACTGATTATTTACACTCGGTACTATGGATAATCTCACTGTTCGTCTTCATTCTCCTAATAACTCACGCACTTCCAGCTTTAACTGACTTCGAATGCGTCCCGAGGTACTGACTTACAGACTCAACGTGTCAGAGTCTCAACTACTTCATACGACCGGTCACAACTGGTGACTTCAAACGACTGGGTGATGTGAGGTTCACTACTGGACTTTTATGGACGATATGGTTTCCCGCCGGGGTCACCCGCGGTCAGCTCCTGGAGAGGGGGGTTGGTTATCCTAAATCGGCATATGCAGGTGGATTTGGATCTCTTGCTTTATCCTACTTAATACACTGGCGATACACATTCGTGTGTCGTATTCTGAACTCCTATCGTTCGGTGATCATGGAAATATCACTTAATTTCTGTCCTCCACCTTTCGCGCTCTAACTCGGCGTCCCTGATGGCGTGCTCATCTCGACCAATGGCGAGATAGCGTGGATCATTTCCACGAATTCATTACTTTAATTTATTACGATTACAATTAATCAACATGGGAATGATATCACAAAAATCCCCTCTATTCAATTATGTGGTTGGAATAATTTAATTATTGTTATCGGAGAAGCTAACTGGAGTTCACTCTGAGTTTTTCTTATGTTGGTTTATCTGCGGGCCTATGATAAATTTTCTCATTGGTCAACACCGCTTCGGTTAGTTTGAAATCTCTTCCTTGTAACGTTGACAACACCAAATGCCTCGGGCGTGGAAAAACTGGTACGTCATATTCCCGGTATTGGTGATACATCTGCTCGCCCTTGGTCCGAAATATATACTCTTTCACTTCCTCGAAGTCATTACTTCGTTGTTGTGAGCTCTAGCTTTAATCCTCTTATCTTCTGGCCAAGAAATATTTTCCCCATAATGACAAGCTTAAATGTGGCGACGGTTTGTCGCGATATGTCTAGCTTATGCTGAAATCCTACCGTCCACACAAAACTGACACTGTATTTAATTTAATATTCCTATATATCTGTATTTCTCATATCAAAATCAAATCATGAAACTAGGGCCTATCTCATCAGGGTACAATATGTCAAAACGCACACGAAAATAAGGAGATCACAAGCATGGTTCAATAAAGACTGTTACAATGAACGGAAAAAGACCCTCCTGGCACTACATCGAGCGAAGAACACATCGAACCCGAGTCACCTGGCCCAATACGCTGAACAAAGAAGGAAATATAAATCACTAATCAAGAAAACAAGAACGGAGTACATTGACGAAGACGCCAGGAGACGTGCTGCAAACGCCCAAAATGACCCATTCCTAGTGCTTAGGAAACAAAAAACTTCAGCAACAAATAATATCTCAATGGAGTCATGGGAAAAGCATTTCAAAAGCATTCTCAACCTCCAACACCGATCAACAGCTTTTGAATTAACTCCAGTAACAATGACGGGAAATCACATCCCCATAACGAGGCAGGAAATATATAATACAATAACAACAGCAAAAAATGGAAAGGCCCCCGGCCCAGACAGCATCTGCACAGAACACCTGAAAGACTCTCTACCTGTCATGTTAGACTACTGGTTAGAACTATTCAACACATGCATGCACACTGGAGAAATTCCAGAGCAATGGAGATTGTCAGCAATCAAAATGATATTTAAGAAAAGAGAAACTGACAATCCTGATTCATATCGAGGTATAGCCCTCGAAAATACATCATTCAAAATCTTCATGAAAATCTTAACAATCAGGCTTGCAGAAGAAATAGACTCCCAGATACCAGAAAATCAATTCGGCTTCCGAAAGGGAAGAAGCACACTACATGCCGTAAAATACCTAATAGAACAAGTCCAAGATACATTGAGGCATCCCGGAAAGAAATATTTTGTAGTCTTCGTAGACTATCATAAGCCTTTTGACCTTGTTGATAGAGCAACGCTCATCCGGAAACTCAATTACCTAATAGGGGCTACACATCCAATAGCAATCACAATCTCGAATATCCTCAAATATAACTATGTCCAAATATCAGACAACATAACCCTATCCAAAAACGTAACCCAAACAAACGGAGTCTTACAAGGTGACCCAATCAGCCCAATTTTATTCAACATCATGACAGCAGACATCACAGAAATAATCAAAGATACCTCAGCATTGCTTATACTTTACGCAGATGATATGGCAATAGGCTCAGAAAACATAGAAGAGCTCCAAGAGGTCCTCAATAGGCTCACATCATGGGCAGAAAGAAACGGTTTGCAAATAAACCACAACAAAACTAAACAAATGACCTTTAGGAAAGGAGGAAAACATGCACCTAAAAATACAATAGCCATGCACAACAAACCTCTAGAAGTAGTGCCGAAATTCAAGTACCTTGGAGTCACCCTCCAAACTACTCGAACATCCTACAATATCCACGTCAAAGAAAGACCAGCCGCAGCAATAAAAGCCATCTACAACATTCAACAACCTCAACAAATATCATTGGGTACAGCAATGCTACTGTTCAGGACAGCCATATTACCAATAGCAACCTATGGGATTAGCATCACCTGGGAAAAACTCACACTCAGCGACCTGATGACAATAGAAAAAGTCAAGGCCCGATATCTCAAGAGAATACTAGGCATTGGGAAGTCAGCCCCTTCAAGGTTAACATATGTTCTAACCAAGGAGGACTACTTCATTTACGATATCAAAACACAGTTTTGTCTACCAAACACCAAGCCCTACGAGAATGCACGCCAAACTTTAAACGAGAAAAGGAATGCTATTTGGTCCGACTTCTATTCCACGGACGCCATAATGACTGAAGAGTGGAAGCAAGCAAATTACGAGCTACGGCACGTAATTACACGTTACGCCACTCATGGATTTCACCACAGATTCTGTCAAACCAAAACCTTCCACCAGCCGAACGAAGACTGTATATGTAACCTGTGCAACGATCACTGTGAAAGATACCATGCACAAAACTGCAAAATGAGGACAACCTCAATAATAAGAATGACATTAGCATAGTTGACCATCTATACAAAAACTGTGTTTGCACATTGTGCGCTTTTCATTTAATATATACATAAAACGCTTCTTTTAATACACTCAAGTTCATAAAAAACAGAACACTTTGAAAGATTAGAGACAGGAAGTTCATATTCACAGAACATGTTCATTAGTCCGTTTTGCAGAAACGATTAGCATTTCAGTCACCTAAGCTCAGCATGTGTCTTGTTGCCTAGTAGGCACTTGGTCCTCCATGGACACTGATAACTTGTTCCATATGTGATGGCATCGACGCCCATAAGGCGCGAATGGCGTCTTGGGGTATAGCCATCCATGCTGCATTCACCTGGTTCCACAGTTCATCTTTGGTGGTTGTCATTGGGTCACAGCGCCGCACCCGTCGTTTCAACATATCCCACATATTTTCACTTGGCGACAAGTCCGGTGATCGGGCGGAGCAGGGCAAAAGTCTGACATCCTGTAACCACAAGAAGGCACGTTTTCGTGCAACAACATGTGGTCGCGCATTGTTCTGCTGAAATATGGAGTCTGGGGTGTCGTGCAGAAAGCGTGTGGGTACGGGTCGCAGGATATCATTCACGTAGGTCAAACTGGTCACAGTGCCGTGGACACGCACCAACTGTGATTTTTGGTTGTGCCCAATAGCACGCCACACCATAAGGCCTTGAGTTGGCGTTGTATATTTTTTGTGCGAATGCAGTCAATGTGATGCGTCTCCTCCTGTCTGCGGCGAACCAAAATGCGGCTTTCATTTTCAAACAAACAGAACCTGGATTGGTCCGAAAATACTATCTGCTGCTATTTCTGTCCCCAGTGACGTCGTTCTATACACCATTGCAGTCTGGCATGTTTATGAACATTAGTCAAAGATAGGCGGAGAAGTGGACGATTCGCCGGTAACCCAGACCGTAATAAACGGTGCCGGACTGTCACTCCTGATAGTGTACGATGTGTTACACTGTTGCGCCAGAGCCGGGGAGGACGCAGATCTGTCCTACAATGCCATTCGGATCAGGTGTCGTTCTTCTCGGGGGATGGCCCGGGTGGTACGACCAGACCAATCTCGTCGTATTCTACGGCCTGCTGTGAACCATTCTGTACACACTCGTTGCACTTCCGACACACTTCGTCCCACACGAGCAGCAATTTTCCAGATGGATGCATCACGTTCTCCCATGCCAATAATGCGCCCTTTTACAAACTCGTTCATTTCACGGTACGGTTCTCGCATACGTCTGCGGGGTATCCTGAACGTCTTCTCAAGTCACACTGATCCATTACCTTCGGTTTATAGCCAAACGAGAGCCGCAGGCACATTTTACCTGTCGTTGCTGGTGCGCTGAGATATCGATGTGGACCTTAAACCTGAGGGCCGGCGTGGTTGAATTGCTAATTGTTTAGTCAGAATATACGAATGCACATGTCCTGTGAATATGAACTTCCTATCTCTAGTATTTAAAGGTGTTCTGGTTTTTATGAACTTGAGTGTATTACGGGTATAGTTCACGTGTACTTAGATAACGTCCCCTCAGAAGTCCAGTGTAGAAGAAGAGTCCATCTGTTGATAATGTGGCGGGTTGGCCGTCATCCTGATCCGAGGCAAGAGGAGCGAGCTGGTCTGGCTCTGCTGTAATCCAGCGACTTCACAGCTGGGCTATTGGCCGCTTGTGAGCGGGCCAGGCTAGTTCATTTCTCTGGCCTCGGAGTAAGCATGGAGGCCAACCCGCCACAATATGTATACAAGCAAGATCCTACTCACTCACTCACTTACTTGTCACAGTATCTCGGGAGCCACCCAGCCCATGATAGTGAAATTTCGTCAGAGTATGAAATCCAAGGTCATAAATTACAGCTAGGAACTTTTTAAATCACTTCTTAAGGGATGAAAATTAGGGGCTTAAAACTTAAGAAATGAACAAATGTTACGCAATGATAGTTCGCGAGCTGTAATAATAATTAACTTTTTGTCAGTTTGGTGGCCTGTCAGGTTACAGGCTGCTGCAGTCGTTAATTTTTATGTCGCTTCGTACTATCCGCGTCTGACGAGAAGTCGCGACAGCTTGTAGGCACGACACGAGTAACAAATACATACTACATTTATTTATTATAACGTTTAGGGCTCAGTTAAATGGATAAATCACAGAAAAATGGTGGGCGTAAATAACTTACCTAATTACCTGTCCACAAAAATAAAAATGCGCCGAACTAGCAGCCGAAGAGAACTCGTGTCTGCTCCTTGGGACGAGAGTGTTGATAGGACAGGTATGCTACTGTATTGTTATCATAAATGAGGAACTTCCTGAAATCCGAACTATTTAATTGACGAAAGCACAGTAAATTATTAATTAAAATAAATAACAACATTATTTACAACATGATGCACTCATGGTGCGGAAAATGCCAAGAATGGCTTACATAATAAATTTGAGCGGTGGTGTTCGTCTGTTTAGATGGATGTGAGCTAGTAACCAGGTCCCCAGTGTACAACACCGTTAGACCTACAACATAATCATCGTAGTAGGATTAGCAACGTTTCGCAGAAAATAAATTTGACACAGAAATTCCCTTGCATCTGGTACATATTTACAACATAATCATGAAAGTAAAACAAAATTAAAACCCAACCCAAAAAAAACACAGAAGTTACTTGTGGCACGATTCCACTAATCTGGGTGAGTGTTCAACTCACAACCCTGGGTAATCTTCACGGTTACCAGACAATCTAACGATCAAACATAAAATCAAATAATACACAAGGATATCACCCATTATGTACACACAGATATTGACAGGCAAAAGAAACCTCTGTCAGATAAATATCTCGTCTGGAAAGGAAAGGAACAAATTACAGCATGCGGCTTTTAAAAATTGGCGTTTGCCCCCTAGGGTGGAGTAACTGTATCAACGACCTACGAAACGTGAGGGTGAGAGAGCTCCCGGATGGACAAAAAATTGTAAACAAACCTGACAGGTAGCCTCCATGGCACTGAATCTGGTATGTGACTACTTGACTGCTTCCCACGGTGGTTGTTTTAATGTAGAAAGATCGAATTTTTCATGTATTAATGCCGTTAGACATACCATCATGTTCACAGAATTCTGGGGATTATTTTCATCCTTTTATCTCCCCGAAAAAAAAACTCAGGAAGATGAGATATCACTTGATTTCCGTGACGTGGTAAACCTGTCTCTTCCCGCGTTAAATGCTGTTAAGATGGCATGATAGTTCCCAAAACAAAATTAGATCCATAGTCAGTCATGATTTGATTGATAAAATAATATATGGTACATTTATTGAAATACAGAAAACTTATTCCGGACAAGCTTTGTTGAAATAATAGGTTGAGTACGCGACAAACTGGAGCCGTGAGGCTTAGCTCGACACAACAACATTTAGCTACTTCACAGCAGGGGATCCCATTAGTTGGCGAACAGGGAAATACAAGTCCACAAATAAGTCTTGGTCAGAAAGAGAAAGGGGTAGGTGACACAAAGGAAGCTCGCAACATGAGTAATGCGCTGGGATATTTTTGGCGGACGGAGAATTCCGTGACGTCATGGAAAACTACAGCGATTGCGAGGACATTCGCTAGCCTAGGTTCGGGCAGGTGAAAATTTAAATCACGTGACCATTTGCCAGCCAATCGCTAAAAGTTGATGGAAGACTCAGGGATACCATCTTAAGAGATGATGGATGAGATATTCTCGTAACTTCAAAAGTAATCAGTAATAAATTATTGTGAGTACACGGAGCAATTTTATGAATTTATTAGATGTCACGCATGGAAAAATAATCAATAATTATTGGCAAATTAAATAAATTGAAGGCTGGATTTCTTGGAAACCAGACAGCTTGCATGTCATTGGCTGGACGGAAACCACGTTGTAAGGTACGCTTCCAAAGGCGCGAAATGTGAGGAGCTAAATCCACCCGTATCTCCTAAATCTGTGATCGCCAGGAGTTCATATTTAATCCAGCAAATAAACTAGAGGAGTGGATTAATTTGATATAAATTTTAACGTCAAATTCGGAGTGCAAGTGCCGATATTAAAATCCACCCCCTCCCTCAGGGGTATGACGTCAATGAATCCGCGAGGGAAAGCTTCATCCATATATACGAGCGCAAGGGATACTCGCCACCACACTTGAAGTGAATCTCTGGAGCTGAACCGTCGTTTCGCAGCCGACTTCAAATCCGTCGGGCGTATAGTAACTCAACATTTAATGGCGCGAGCATCCGCCAGTACTTATAAAATGTGATCGCGCTCAAGCAACATGAACTGGAAGTAGTTAACTTAGGACAGTGTTTGTCAGTTATAAATATCATAGTGAAGTCAGTTAATGGCACTGTAAGAGTAAGTAATATAAATTGCACCGCAATAAGTACGTAAATAACATACTGTGTGACGAACAGTACTTTGAGGGAATAATAGCCTGTACTTTGTAATATCGAACCGATAACATGAACACCTCAAGAGGGCCGTATGAAACAGGCGTATCGCGTCGGACGACATAAATCGCGACGGGCGTAGAATTCGACACACCGCCGTACGCGTCCATGTCCATTGTGCGGTAATTGGACGAAGTTTAAAACAGTGTAAAATTTTAAAAATTTGGGTCTATGGTATTAATTTGTTTTATAAAAGTAAATGTTCAGTGTTAACCTTGTCAATGGTAAATTATTGTGATAATTAAGGTATTAGTGTAAAATGGTAATGTGCCAGGAAATCATTTGTGGAACTACGCCATCAAGAATGGAGGAGTAAGAACAGCGGAGAGGGGCCGAAAGGAGCCTCTCATCTGCCAAGCTGCAATGGATTCGATAACTAAGATGAGTACTAAACTGTAAATAATATTTGGGAAATGTTAGCGTGACTGGAAAAATGGAAATAATTTGATTAGATTTGGTTACCTTCTGTAACAAGATGAGTCGCTTAACGACCCCATCCTAAATTTGTAGCACGGACAGTATTAAATAATAACAATGTAAATAATCGGGTCCTTTTACGTATTCAGTTTGTTGTACATGTAAATTTTGTAGATATAGGGTAGTACGTTAAGTCATGCATGTATTCTTATTTTCTTTGTATTCAAGAATAATTTTCTTTACATTTGATTTCGTTATCAGAGTCAAATAGACCCGATCTGAGCTTTTCTGTTAGTCATTTTGACGAGTTATGTAATGGCATTGAAGGGAAGTCCAGCCTTGTCATGCCAAAGTGAAGTTGTTAAATTTGTGAGAAGCGATATTAATAATAATAATTCATGAGATATTGGAATTTTTAGTGATCAGTGCGTAATAATAAAATTTAAGTGATCAGGTGTTGAGTTTGTCGGAAATCATTTAATGACGGGATGTCGTTTTTAATGCGGAATTAAAGTGTGTGGTAATTTAACTTGATAAATTAATAATATTGAAATTTAAGATCGGTGCTAAGAATCCGTACATGTTAATGAACGTGTGGTTTAAATTACGGTCCAATATTTTTCTTTACGAATAAATGTCGTGTCTTAAATTTGCAATTCAGTAGCCGGAACACGTAGGACTAATATTACGAAGCCATGATTGTCAAATTTTGGTAAATATAATTTCAAAATGTTACGATTATTTGTGGAGAACGAACTAAGGCGTAGATCAAATTGAGATAGAAAAATGTTAAAGAATCTGCAGTCAGATAATAAAAGGTCGTATGATGTCAGAAGTGAATAAATAAGTCAGTTGATAATTCTGTGAGAAATAAATGAATCAAGGAATATTGAGATAGAAAGGGATATAAATTCCGTACGAGAGACACTTAGGATATAAATGAGTGTAAAATGTACGGGCAGTGTCACAGAGAAATACTGAGTTACGTAGCGGGTAGAATTCGAACCCGTGACAGCATGTACGAAATAAATAGACTGCACCGCTATTCGTCGAGATACTACGGATTTAAGGATAATGAGAGTTCAGATTCCACATAAATGATCGTATATTGTAATCATTGTAATGACGAGTGATGACAATCATGATGTCGTGATAATAATAATAATAAATATTGCAGATAAAGGATTGGACCGCCTTAATTAATTGAGCGTTGATAAAGATGTTAAACGGGAATCTAAAGGATAATATGCAACCGATACTAATAATAACAATGTTAGGACGATGTCAAATCGTCGCGGTCGGATTAATAATAAATTGTCATAATAACAACAGTAATGATGACGTTGGTTGATCAGTGAAATAATTGTGATTGCGACCGATATCCTAATGCATTTTTGGCGGAAGTGACCGATTCATTAATAATAATAATAATCTTGAGTAACATTAATAATAATAATAATAATATCTTGAATGACGATAATAATAATAATAATATCTGGAGTCACCTATTCATTAATGATAATAATAACCACAAGAGGGATATACTAATAATAATAACATTAATAACCATCTGTGTTTGCGTCCTGCATAATAATGACGATATTAATCAAACGTGACAGTGCCAGGAATCGTTAATAATAATAATAATAATAATAATAATAATAATTTCAAGGATGATAATTTCATGGATAAATGAATATTCTGACGATAGTGAATTAATTAATTAATTGGTGACAACATCCTCGATTCGTATGTTTGAATGATAAGAATGATAAATATTGTAGTCATTTGTTACCTCGTTATCATACGGTTTCCGCACGGGACGAGTTACAGTAATACTTGGTGTGTTTGTTTACTTCGCCCGCGATACGAGGGGAGGTCATCGGCACGGTATTTCCCACCGCTTCTCGTTATCTCATCTGTGGCAGTAGTCTACTGAGGCTACTTTGTACCATCTCAGATCATGTGTAAATAAAATATAAATGCTAATTCAGTGGTATAGCATCAGCTGGACATCGTAAGATAGGAACTGTCCGTGTAATCCATTTTTCGTAATTCACGAGAAACATTACCCAGTCCGAGTACCGGTCTCGGAAAAATGTATATAACCGGGGTACATCATCTTAGTTAAATCGGGAAGCCGACCGTAACATGGGTTATGCTCGGGCTCCCGATAGAAGGAAGCTATATCCTTGAACAACGGTTCGATTCAAATGGAATCGATCCATAAGTTATACTCCAATTGTAATTTCTTTCAGAAGCAACCCAGCAAGATACTGATACCACTTTCGGTATAGCAAGTGATTTGTTTATGTAACATGTGTGGAAAGTTAAATATCATTGCCAAATATATCAAAGTTTCGTACGTCGGGTGACGTAATAAACTGCTCCTTCTGGCAATTATTTCAAAGGAAACCATTCTCATAATCTTTTTATTGTAGTTAGATGAGACCCTTTTTAAAGTTAACAGTCACTTCCTAGTCCTATCATGGAGTCCTTAAATTCAAGTTTACAATCGAGCTTTCCTCATTTTAATTCTAAATTGCTCCGTTCATTCCCGTGTTCTATTATGCCTCTATATTTATATATTCGTGGACTTAAAATAATGAACCGACACCCCTGAGATAAATGCTAGTCTGGGACTCGGGAGGTGGACTCCATGATAGGACTAGGAAGTGACTGTTAACTTTAAAAAGGGTCTCATCTAACTACAATAAAAAGATTATGAGAATGGCTTCCTTTGAAATAATTGCCAGAAGGAGCAGTTTATTACGTCACCCGACGAGTATATATAACGTATAAACCTGATGAGTAGCCATCCTGAAGGCTGGTTGGATCCTAAACAGCACCGATGAACAACGCTGAGTTATCGTCACCGAGTACTTCTACAGCTATCCAGCCATCTTTCCGGCAATCATTACGAGACATTAAGACATTTTCAGGTTATATAACTGAACATTTTGGCACTTTATTGTAGCTAGGCAGCTGGGATTTCATTTTTAACTGTTTAAGACATTACCGTGTTTTATAAATAATTAATGTATTTTTAGACCTATTAAGAAAGTAGGCCTATTTTTAAAGAGCCGTTAGATGTCTATATTAAATTCACCCTTCTGTTCTCTGTAGCAATACTTTTCTGGTTTTGTTACAGAGGGTGGTTCACGGCACGGTAACTTTTATACTTCATTTGCAAAGATGGTATTCCTTTGTCGGTGGTTAAAGTACAAGGACTCCAGCGTCTTATGAAAGCAACTCCTCTCTATAAAGTGCCCACCAGAAACACTGTGAAGAGCCCAATTAACAAAAAAAATATGATTTTCTAAGCTCTAATTTTAAGAAGATGACCAAACACGTGGAATAATTTACAATTACAACGGATGTCTGGTCTGAGATGATGACAACCACCAGCGTTTGGCTTACCCGTCTTCAGTCTTACAATGATGGATAATAGCACCAATATTTTAAAAACCGATATATCGATATTTTGAAGGCCGATATATCAATGGCATCGATATTTTAATATCGATGTATCGAAAATCCGATATATCGATATATTCTTAAAAGTTTTGCCATTATTACGCACGAAACGGTACATCAGCTACCATGTGTTTTATTCGGCCTATGAATATACTGGCACATTTAGGAGATATGTGTCCGATACTATTCATGTACACTTAACCACACAAAAATTGGCAGTCAAATAAATATTTCATTTTATACCTTCTTAAAACGCGAGAATATTCTTAATCTGAGGTTAACCAGTGGCCGAGGAGGTGATACCTGGAATCCCACAGCCTGCACAATATGTTAATCCTACTTTAAACAACAGGATTTTTATAGACAGTCATCTTCTGCGTCATCCAGTTTTTTTGTGCCTGAGTGTACATGAAGGCTCCCTTCTAGTCTGCATCTGGTGACATCTGTCGTTGTGTTTTTGAATTATGGTCCATGTTCATGTTATTCATAGATACAGAGTGAACAATATTTTTGTATCAAAATGATTGTTTTTGTAACAAATCACAAGTAACGTGTTTCGTATACGATAACGCCAAGGTCAAGTCGTTCGCTGAATAAAGACAATGTATTACGAGTTATTATTAGTGCCAGGTCATATATCGATGAAAATGGAAGTTGCTGGGCACATTAGAGTATGACTCATTGTCAGCAAAAATAGTGAAATAGTGATGTCACCGTGGCGCAGACGGTACCGCGCCGGCCTCTCACTGTTAGTAGCCTCTCTGTATAAATAACAGGGTGATGAGACATAAAGCTGAAAATTACAGGCCAGACAGTTCGACATGCATTGCATGTAAGCTTTGGGAAAGCATTCTTTGTGATTTTATTAGACATGATTGCGAAATTAATAACTGGTTCGATAGAAAGCAGTTCGGGTTTACGAAAAGTTATTCCACTGAAGCTCAAACAAGATTAATATTTCTCAAGTAATAATGTTATTAGAAGAGTTATGTATATATAAAACAGAGTCATGTAAATATGTAAACGACATGATGAATGAATAAATACTACTACTACTACTTGTAGGATTCCAGCACGGTATAGCATGTATCTTGGATTCAGGAGGTCAAATGGACTGTATCGCGATTGACCTGTCTAAGGCATTTGATATGGTGGATCATGAGAGACTACTGGCAGATATGAGTGCAATTGGACTAGACAAAAGAGTGACTAAATGGGTTGCTATATTTCTAGAAAATAGATCTCACAGAATTAGAGTAGGCGAAGCTTTATCTGGCCCTGTAATAATTAAGTGGGGAATTCCTCAAGGCAGTATTATTGGACCTTTATAATTTCTTATTTCTTATATATATAAATGATACTAGCAAATGTACCCGTGCTTCGCTACGGTATTATACACTGTATACGGATCTCGAAGTAAATTACTGTACGTGTATGTATGTTCAGTCTTCAGCCCTAAGGCTGGTTGGATCCTCAACAGCTCTGCCATCAGCTGTCATACATGGCCTAGGCATCATTGAAGAGCCATACTAGGCAAATGAGGAGTGAGGTAGTTTCCCGTTGCTTTCCTCACCGAGCCAGAAGTTGCTATTACATATCAGTCTGCCAAGCCCACTGAAATGCATGCACCAACCGACCCTATGAGCAACATTTTCACACCATTCATTGCAAGGACTGGCTGCAGAAGGAATGGTATTACTAGCATCGCTCATACCTCAGTCACTTTCATAGTGTCAAAGCCAAAGATAAGACAGTGACAGTTCAATGAAAGTAACAAAATTGATCTAGCCTATACCAGAATACATAGTACACTGTAAACACTAGGTCCTGCCAGCAAAGGCACAATTACCGTACACGAAGTGAATAAGAATTTTTAAATTGCATGTCTCTTGGTGTTATCCGAGAAAAAGCATAAAAAGCTCCGCAGACGTTGTTTCCAATGTAATGTGCGAGTTGCGGAGTTGTGATGATAACGACAGGTCCACTTGTCTACCGCAATTCACTATGCGTAACGTCAGTCACTTTTCGATTGGTAAATTTGTTTATAATCGGGGGCACCCTTGCGAGGGGGCACCTATACCTAATGATAAAGAGAATCAGGTTAAACGGTTTTGAAAAAAAATGCACGCTCCCTCGCCTTGTGCTAGTCAAATCGAGAAGAGAATTATTCATTACAATGGTACACAGGCGTTGGAGGAGGACCCGATTCCTACTGCCAGTTAAAGTCGGTGTGGGGAGTACTGATTGCAACAGCAGACGCCCTCCTGCTGACAGTCACTGTTGATTTCTAAAGTACGAATTACAATGTCGGACACACCCCTTCTAGATCGCTACAAATCGACTTAAATAAATAAATGTAGATCGACATACGGAAGTATATGCATGTTCACCTTCATCTTGATAAGGGGGAGGGGTTAAAATTAGGACTTTCAGGAAACTTTTAAGCCCATGAAACCTATAAGTTATCGTTCTGGATAAATATCACCGACTGTGTTCTTATGCAGATTTGAAACTCGCAGCGTGTCCCCCTCAGAGAATTTCGAAAATTTTAGATTTTTCTAGGGATCCTGAAGTCATCAACTTGTCTGGTACCAAGTTTTAAGTTTCCAGGATGCCTAGAATGGTCTCATTAATTCACGTCTGTTTTCATTTTTATGCCTTAATTTATACGTATATAGTACAGTATATATAGATCGCGCCAAGCTAACTTCCATTTATTAATATGGATTATATTTCACCCGCTTCCCTAGTGGTTCTAGGGGCGTCTTACTCCCACAGTATGTTTTCCAGGTAGTAAACCATACTTGAAAGTCATACTGGAACATACACACGTCCATTATCTCGCTCATTTTTGACAATTTATTTTTTCACCCTTATCTCATCCCTTATGCCAAAGGGAGCTTAAGTTGGACTTTAAAAATCCGCAATGTTACTATTCATCTCAGCGACCCCGACAACTATGGATTTAACACTATTTTCGTTTATTTTTATATATCACTCTCCCATTACCTCCTACCACGAAGGGGGCTGAACTTTACTGTCGGATTGTTTATTATGGACACCCGAGTTTAGGCTCTAATTACAAACGAACCAATACGACTATTGCAATGCGAGTTATACCAATATTTTCCTTGTTTAATTCTACATTAGCGTATATAAGACATATTGTTTTCGACGTTCATTACATATTTTTTTATTTGTGATTATAATAAATATTGCGCGGGTTTTTGGCTTCTTCTCCAGGAAGCGCTCACTTAGGAATGTATACAAGGAAAACTACTTGTCTGGCGGTAATGAAATTTTTATATGTTATAACCACATGTATGTGTAGTGGAATACTCAAGTTACAATGTTTTTCAACCACCCCGAAAAAAGTTCTTATCATTTTTCTAAAGCAACTCTTTCTCAGCCCAGGATAAACGTACAACAGCAAACTTGGGCTTGTTTTGAAGCACTCAGTGGTGGTTATCATAAACTACAACATCTGTAACCGTCCAGTGTGGTACCGAATTTATGAAGAGTAAAATTGAAAGGAGGTTTTGTGTACGCCGGACCGTGCGATTAACAGCAGACCGGGTGGTGAAATCGGGCGCAGTGTTGCCGCGTTCAGTAGTAATCACGCGCGCAACGAAAACAGCTTTTCGTTAATATTCAACCTTTAATTTTATTTCTTCTTATAAATTCCACTTCCCATCACCTTTTCTCATACGGGCTTTGGACCTTCAAAGGCAGGTTTAAAAATGGTTGACTTCCTAATTTAGAAATATCACACTGTACAATTTTTACAAGTTATTTGCATTATTATTTATATATATTTACAATATTTAATTCCATCGATTTTCTTCATCTGAAAAATGACTGTGTTCCGATGAATCGGTGCTGTTGTCATTCATGTTGATTATGATTGGCTCGAAATACGGGACATTTTCAGACAATCCATCTTTTTCGCAGTAGTGGTCTTCAATTTTCTTAGCGTGTTTAATGCATTGTTTCCAGAGTTCAGGGGTGACGATACGTAAGGCTTCTCGGCATAAAGAGTTAATTGCTTCCATACCTCTACCATTTTCTAATGTGTTAGCCATATTTGTTTTTGCTATTTTCTATTTTACGTAAGCCCAAATGAGCTCGATTGGATTAAGCTCGCAATGAGCCACTGGTAACCAAACAAGCTGTACATCTGATCGAAGTCGTTTAGTAAGTTGTTCCAGCTTCTTTACCGGCGTTTGAAAATAAGGCCTGGCAAGGACAATCAGCTCTGATTGAATTTGTCATAATCGTCAACACCAGGTGGTAGTGAAATATTCTTTGATGTTATCCAGGATATAATTTCAGGTTTCAGCCATGACATGTTCGGGTTTTTAGATGAAGGATCGTCCATCATATGATATGGAGCTTGATCTATAGCGACAGCCGACCTTTGAGGCAATAAACTCAAGACTTTCGTGAACTATTCTTCATAATGAGTCGAGATCATCTCATTGTGGTAATCACCACTTCTTTTCTTGCCAATAAAACAAAGTTCTGCATCGTCAAGAAATCCTTCTTCACTTCCGATGTGGAAAATTATGATGCGTTTCCCAGCCCCAGACGGTGTTTTGAACCCTCCATGCCATCCATAAATTTGCTGAATGAACCCTCTGTACATTTTATAGTTGTCATAGTTGTTTTCTAAAGCTTCAACCACGTTTTCTTGCCACCCATATTTCATAGTATGGTTCTGTCCGCACCAGGTCTCGTCTGTTTTTTTTTTCTAGTTGCTTTACGTCGCACCGACACAAATAGGTCTTATGGCGACGATGGGACAGGAAAGGGCTAGGAGTGGGAAGGAAGCGGCCGTGGCCTTAATTAAGGTACAGCCCCAGCATTTGCCTGGTGTGAAAATGGGAAACCATGGAAAACCATTTTCAGGGCTGCCGACAGTGGGGTTCGAACCTACTATCTCCCGATTACTGGATACTGGCCGCACTTAAGCGACTGCAGCTATCGAGCTCGGTAGAAGATCTTTTACCCCTGTGCTCTTAAGTCTCTAATTCGTCTAAGGTAGGTATGACGGGATGCAGCAACTGTCACAGATTCCATTAGCACTGATTTCCTGTTTAGTTTTTGAATCGGAATCCCAAGCTTCGAACTACTTTCAAAAGCGTAGAAATTGACATATCAGGAAAATCCGCCATATTTTCTAACAGTTTCATGCGGAGGCTTTTAATTGTTTTTTTTTGTTTTGTTTTTTTTTTTGCTTGTTGTTTTACGTCTCACCGACACAGATAGGTCTTACGCCGACGATGGGACAGGAAAGGGCTATGAGTGGGAAGGAAGCGACCGTGGCCTTAATTAAGGTACAGCCCCAGCATTTTCCTGGTGTGAAAATGGGAAACCACGGAAAACCATTTCAGGGCTGCCGACAGTGGGGTTCGAACCTACTATCTCTCGATAACTGGATACTGGCCGCACTTAAGCGACTGCAGCTATCGAGCTCGGTACTTTTAATTGTAGGAAATGCCTTATTCATATAAAAATCATGCATACTTCTTCGTATTGTGCCCAAAGTAAAATCATCGAGATGGATTTTCGGACGCCCCGGTCTCACACACTGCTTCTTTCTAGACCTGGATGACGTATTTCCATCATTCTCCTTTGAAGCGGCTCCTACTCTCTTCACTGACGACAGCGATAATCCAAGACAATCTGCCACCTTCTTGTACACAGGGAACCTCTTGTCCCCTAATTTTTCCCCCTCACATTGAAAGAAACAAATAGCACTCAAAATCATTGCAAGTTCACCCTCTGATAACGGCGGTCTTGGAGGCGTCTTGAAGTGACGTGGCCAACATGCAGAACATAGGACAACTGAAAATAGCTTGCGGATAAACCAAGGTCATGGGCATTCTGTTCCACAACTGCCCGGGGCGAGTGTGCTGTGTTCGTTGCGCGCGTGATTACTACTGAACGCGGCAACACTGTGCCCGATATCACCACCCGGCCTGCTGTTAATCGCATGGTCCGGCGTACACAAAACCTCCTTTCAATATTACTCTTCATAAATTCGGTACCACACTGTACGGTTACAGTTGTTGTAGTTTCTTATAACCATCACTTAGTGCTTCAAAACAAGACCAAGTTTGCTGTTGTACGTTTATCCTGGGCTGAGAAAGAGTTGCTTTAGAAAAATGATAAGAACGTTTTTCGGGGTGGTTGAAAAACATTGTAACTTGAGTATTACACTACAAATACATGTGGTTATAACATATAAGAATTTCATTACCGCCAGATAAGTAGTTTTCCTTGTATATATTCCTACGTGAGTGCTTCCTAGAGAAGAAGCCAAAAACTCGGGCAATATTTATTACAACCACAATAAAAAAAATTTAATGAACGTCGAAAACAATGTGTCTTATATACGCTAATGTAGAATTAAACAAGGAAGATATTGGTATAACTTGTATTGCAATAGGCCTAATGGTTCGTTTGTAATTAAAGCCTAAACTCAGGTGTCCATAATAAAAAAAAAATTTAGTAGAAAGTTACGGAGTTTCACTATTCATCTCAGTGACCCCGAAAAGTATGGATTCGACGCTACTTTCGATTATTTTTATATCTCAGCCCCCTAGCCCCACCCCGCCCCTAAGTGTTATTGGGGTGTCCTACCCCCACATGGTTTGTCCCTTGATACTAAAAATTCGAAGTGTACAATTTACCTCGGGGACCCCGAAAACATGTATTCGACACTATTTTCGATCAATTTTATATATCACTCTCCCCTCGCCCCCCACCCCAAAGGCGGATTAACTTGGACTTATCAAATATCTGGAGTCTCACTATTCATCTCAGCGACCCCGACAACTATGGATTCGACACTATTTTCGATTATTTTTATACATCACTCTCCCATCGCCCCCACCATGAAGGGGGCTAAACTTGCACTTTAAAAAATTCCGGAGTGTCACTATTCATCTCAGCGACCCCGAAAAGTATGGATTCAAAACTACTTTCGATGATTTTTATATCTCAGCCTCCTCTCCCCCCCCCCTCCCCGCCCCTCAGGGTTCCTGGGCTGTCTTACCCCCACGTGGTTTGTCTCCTGATACTAAAAATACGGAGTGTCACTATTGATCTCAGCAACCCCGAAAAGTATGGATTAGACATTATTTTCGTTAATTTGTGTATCTGACCCCTCGCTCCCCCCCCCCCACGCCCCTAAGGGTTCCTGGGCTGTCTTATCCCCACGTGGTTTGTCTCCTGATACTAAAAATCCGGAGCCTTCATTTCACCTCGGCGACCCCGAAAACTATGTATTCGACACTATTTTTGTTTAATTTTATTTATCATCCCGCCTCACCCCCACCCAAAAGGGAGCTGAACTTTGACTTCTAAAAAAATCGGTAGTGTCACTAATCATCTCAGCTACTCCGAAAACTGTGGATTCGGTACTTTTTTCGATTATTTTATACCTTGCCCCCCCTGACCCCCACCCCTAAGGGAGCTACGGATGGCTTACCCCCACAGTGCTCGTCTCCAGATAGTAAGACATAAGTGTATCAAGTTTGGTCCAAATTGCTCCAGTGGTTTAGGAGGAGATGTGTCATTTGCACGCATACATACATACGTACATACATACATACATTTTTAAATATAGTAAGATAAGACGAGTAAAGAGGTGGAATCAGGGATAAGGCTTTATGCGAATGATGTTAATCGGTATAGGGTAATAAATAAGTTACAAGATTGTGTGGAACTGCAAAATGACTTCGATAATGTTGTGAGATGGACAGCAGGCAATGGTATGGTTATAAACGGGGTTTAAAGTCAAGTTGTGAGTTTCACAAATTGGGAAAGTCCTCTCAATTTTAATTACTGCGTTGATGGGGTGAAAGTTCCTTATGGGGATCATTGTAAGTACATGGTTATGAGGGTATTTAGGGGTTTTGGTAAGTATGTAGAGGAGAGAGCATACAAGTCTCTTGTAAGACACCAACTAGAGTATGGTTCCAGTGTATGGGACCCTCACCAGGATTACTTGATTCAAGAACTGGAAAAAATCCAAAGAAAAGCAGCTCGATTTGTTCTGGGTGATTTCGGACAAAAGAGTAGCGTTACAAAAATATTGCAAAGTTTGGGCTGGGAAGACCTGGGAGAAAGAAGACGAGCTGCTCGTCTAAGTGGTATGTTGCCAGCTGTCAATGGAGAGATGGCGTGGAATGACATAAGTAGACGAATAAGTTTGAGTGGTGTCTTTCAAAGTAGGAAAGATCACAATATGAAGATAAAGTTGGAATAAAAGAGGACAATCGGGGCAAATATTCGTTAATAGGAAGGGGAGTTAGGGATTGGAATAACTTACCAAGGAGATGTTCAATCAATTTCCAATTTCTTTGAAATCATTCAAGAAAATGCTAGGAAAACAAAAGATAGGGAATCTGCCACCTGGGAGACTGCCCTAAATGCAGAGCAGTAGTGAGTTATTGATAGGTTCCGTGGTTCAAATCCCGGTCACTCCATGTGAAATTTGTCTTGGACAAAGCGGAGACGAGACAGGCTTTTTTTGTGGGTACTCCGATATTCCCTGACATCTTTCATTCCAGCAACACTTTCGAATATAATTTCGCCTCAGTCATTAATCATTAATCGCCCCCAAAGGAGTGCGACAGGCTTCGGCAGCCGGCACAAATCCTATCCTCGCCACTAGATAAGTCTTCATTCATTCCATTCCTGACCTGCTCGAATGACTGGCTGTGAGTTTTAACTCTTTTTTTTTTGACAGTGATAGTGGAAAACGAATTTTGTGCCTTTAGCGGAACGCAGATATTGAGAACAAATGTATTGCAAGCATACAGAAATGAGTTTCACGTAACGCGAAAAATACTTAGTATGGAGCCAGTTCCAGATGTTAGAAAACTAGTGCTTAAAGCGTTAAAAGTGGTGATAATTAAATACAGAGACTGGATTATTTCCTCCTAGGTCTTCCTCTGTTTCTTGTACTCATCACCTCCGAGTATATTGAGAGAAATATCCGACTCCTTGACTTAATGGTCATCCTTGAGGCCTTCGGTTCAGAGGGTCCCAGGTTCGATTCCCGGCTGACTCGGAGATTTTAATCTTAATTTGTTAATTCGTCTGGCTCGGGGACTGGGTGTCTGTGATGTCCTCATCATTAGACATCTACATCATTAGACCTACACTAGGCCCCTCCGGAGGAAAAATGACACAAAATGTCCCCAAAAGTGGCAATCGTGCTGGTACCTCGGCAGATACTCCATATCTTCTTCAAATTCCGTATTTGTTCAGGACATTATTGACCTTTCCCAAAATCCGCTTGGCACTCGCCGATCAGGTGATCTCTCTGTTTCTCTGAACGTTTTAAAAGAACTTTAGAAAGAATTTTACATGTGATCGGTAGTAGGGAAATGCGTCTGTAGTTGCTTGGATCCGCCTTGTCGCTTTTTTTTAATGGGTGTATTAAAGCGCACTTCCAATCCTGTGGGATCGTTCGAGTTTCCCAGATGTCTAGTAAGTTTACATGAATTGTGCTTACGAGATCATCTCCTAGTTTCCATATCTCCGCGGTTATGCCATCCTCTCCAGGGGCTTTAATAGTTTTAAGCTATCGAATGATCTCTGCTCTTTCCTGTATTGTCGGAGATTGTGAATCAGGGTTCCACATGGGCCTTCCGAAGTTCAGTCTTTCTTTTGCAGTATCTCAGTTCAGGAGGTCTCGGAAGTAGTCAGCTAGAATTATCCATTTCCTTTTGCGGTTCGTTTCTAACGTGCTCGATAGAAAGATAAAGGTGGTGGTTGGTAAGAGGATAAATTTCCACAGAAGATCTCTTGCTCGATTTCTATTATCATTATTATTAAAGAGAGAAATGGAAATTCGAATAAATTTAACTATTTGGTAATCTTGTCGAGGGCCAATGTTGTATTATCCTACATAGTTATCCATTTTGGAACTTTGAACTAATCTGTGACTCTATTTTGCAGGAATTAAACATCCAGGAAGGGACAGTCAATAGTGATGAATGTGAGAAATATTCACACATGTTTGGTTGTAAAGCAGGAGAAGTGCTTCTGTGAGAGAGACTGTCGAGTAAACAAGAGGCAGGAGGTGCAGGAGACAAGCTCTGTTTGGTCTTCAGTCTCGAGATGTGTGTTCAGGACTCTCTCCTCTACTGCTTCACACCTTCGCTCTCTCAGACACATGAATATTCCACCTTCCTTTCAGCTACACACAGTCCTGGTACTTTCTTCCTTTAAAAATAACCTGTGAGAACCGAAACATTGACGCTTTACATTCCATGTCGTACAACTTCGGCGTGTTATGTGTCTCTGGTTTCAGCGTTGAAAACATTTCTTAGCAGGCAAAGTAAGGGTCCCCATAGACCTGCTACGAAAAACAGAAAATTAAGCAGTTTACTTATTTGAGCCGCAATTTGAAGGTTTCAAATTGTGAGTCTTGGATATCCCTATCACACTTCATTATCTATTTAAACTAAAGGGTTGATTTTTCCCTCGGACTCAGCGAGGAATCGCACCTCTACCGCCTCAAGAGCAGTGTCCTTGAGCTTCAGACTCTGGATCGGGGTATACAACTGGGGAGGATGACCAGTACCTCGCCCAGGCGGCCTCACCTGCTATGCTGAACAGGGACCTAGCGGGGGATGGGAAGATTTGAAGTGACAGACAAGGAATAGGGAAGTAAGTGGCCGTGGCTTTAAGTTAGGTACCATCCCGGCATTTGCGTGGAGCAGAAGTAGGAAACCATGGAAAACCACTTCCAGGATGGCTGAGGTGGGAATCGAACCCACCTCTACTCATTTGACCTCGAGAGGCTGAGAGGACCCCGTTCCAGCCCTCAGATTCGGGTAAAAATCCCTGACCTGGCCAGAAATCGAATCCCGGGGCCTCTGGGTAAGAGGCAGATACGCTACCCATACATCACGAGGCCGACCATTAGATGTGTAGGCAATCTAAATTAATACAAGCAGCCTAAATTGTAGATACGTGACATTATTTCATTATAGTTCTTAGAAAGTTAATACTCTGTCCAGATACATATAGACACATTTCCTAACGTCCGGGTGTGTTTAGACGTTCAATGGTTGTACAAAGTTTAGAATCCGCGAATAGAATAAAAATGTCAGCGACACAGATGAAAATAATTATTATCTGTGTTTTGATATAATATTCCACGTTAAGACGCAAATTTCCAATCGATGTACTTAGTATCAGTACAGGACTTATATCGGATATGCCAAGTAATGAATCTGTTCTGCACAGGGCTAAATACGATTTTTTTAGAATGACGTTTATGATGGATAGCCACACTTTTATTTTAATTTCATATTGTGACTTACTGGAGACAATTTAAGAGTAAAAATTGCCCCATAATTAGAAATACCATTGCCCGTGGAATTCCTTAATTTTGCCACTGGACGACTGAAGATGTAGGTTCATTCTCACTCATAATATACAAGTTAAATTATTTGCATGACTTCGGAACTGCATGGTTTGGAATTCTGCAGAGATTTTCGATTTCAAATGACACGGAACTGCACTCATTTCTACTTTGTCAAGGGGAAATGCTTGCGAACTGGACTCTCTGCCCTGCTTGTCCTAGGCTAAATAGACTAGAACTGTGATAGACCACCCCGCAACACTCCGCTGCATAATGAGTTGCAGTGTAGTCACCAGCATGGGACTGTTGGATAAAGGTTGATGTATTCCACCGGTTTGTGGGCTATTTGCATGTCACAGCTGGCCAGGGTGAGAGATATTGCTGGACTATTGTTTAACCAGCGAGATGGCTTGCAGAGTATGATAAAGTTTATATGTTACTTTTCTTCAGCTAATCAGTATGTTGTTACCAGGGAGGTGAGAAGAGTAATGGAGTGGTCCCTCACCAGAGCTAGCTTGTGGAGAAAGTGGGCCCACTTCGTAGGAAGGGGAAGTCCTTGAGGCCACGCCCGTTCGGCACAACCGTGCGCTACTGTACGAGGGAGAACTGAGTTTTCTTCCTATTCATGCACAAGGCAATCAATTATAATATACTACACTGTACATTGTAACATATAAAACTGTACTTTTGATCAAACTAAAACTGCTCAAAGACCACAAATTGGCAAGAACAGGTATTGCATCCACAGTCTAACACTGAGCATTGCTGTCGTTTGAACTGCTTAACTTGAGTAAAATGTTGTCCAATTTCTGTTCCCTGGATCTTTTCATTTTGCACTCTGAATAAGTGTCTTAGACGAGCGCCTGAAATATCAGTAAGCTGAATAGCGCAATAATTTGTAATTCATCTTTTTGATTTCAAGTCGTGAAATAAAGTTTTATAGTTGTCACCTTCTTTTTCAACCTAGCATCCATTCTTCGTAAATGTTTAATGATTATTCTCGTACCTGACAATAAAACCCTCATTTGCCTAATTATCTCTCTCTGCTAGGGGCTTTACGTCGCACCGACACAGATAGGTCTTATGGCGACGATGGGATAGGAAAGGCCTAGGAGTTGGAGGGAAGCGGCCGTGGCCTTATTTAAGGTACAGCCCCAGCATTTGCCTGGTGTGAATGCCTAATTATCAATTTCTCTTCTTTCTTTCGACACTGTGCAAGTTCAAAGTTTTCTCCATTTTCCTCGTCCGGGGATTGAACACCATGAATATTAATAGTTTTCGTTAAAATGGGGACTAACGCACTATAATACGAGCTATCGCTGTATTCAAAGCTCTTCCTGTAATAAAATATGAAATGTTCTCAACTTTTGCACTTGAACAGCATTAATAGCACCTGTAGCCCCCTTCAATACGATATTACTGGGTTCAAGTGTGCCAATATCCCTGGATTGTGGTTCCTTCTTTTTCTGTAAACCATTATTTATAATGTCATACATACGGAACAATGAAGCATATCAGCCACTATCTTAATTTAATTTACGTTCAGTAGCTCAGATAGACAGGGAATACGTTCGGAAAGGCATTCTCTCTCAGTCTCGGCCCAGATAAGTATGTATTATTCACTTGGTATTATTCACTCCGTACAAATAACACTATGAACACCAGGTGTCCAGTTCTTCCTCTTAACTGTTTTCGTGCACAGGTTCCGACGGTCTGGGTTCTTATGGAACCTATACCAGTCTATATTTTAAAACAATGGTGTTCTGTTCATGAAAAAGTAAACATGCGTGTCTACGTTTGATATGCACTAGCCTACGAGAAGAAATACTTCCTGTCACTTCTATTGTTGCACCCACACACACAACAAAGACCCATGATAAACAGCGGTTACGTTAGGCAACTTGTCACAGGTAACTCACTGAGTGAATACAAACTTCTGAGTAGCAACTAGGTCACACTGCTCCCCAGCCGGTCATGGTGCCGAACAATATGGTTGCCGCTTTCAAGGAGTGGCTCGGTTTGACATGGCTAAGGGCCACTCCATTATTCTTCTCACCTGTGGGGTTGTTACTCCTCCAGACATCAGCTTGTAGAAGATATGTCAACAATTTTGAACTGTATAAAAGTAAGCAAGCTTTACAATGTAATGTGACTTAATTGTTGTTATCATCAGCATTGAGACCTCAGTTACTAAATATAATCACAAACACGCACAGTGATGTAAATTTATATTCAAAAGTCACTCATTTATCGGCCGATTTCAGACATTTATTTATTTATTTATTTATTTATTTATTTATTTATTTATTTATTTATTTATTTATTTATTTATTTATTTATTTATTTATTTATTTATTTATTTATTTATTTATTTATTTATTTATTTATTTATTTAAATATCAGATATCAGAACATCAGATGGTTCTCGATTTCACCATGGCTAAGAACAAATTTTATGAGAATATAAGCAAGGTATCATTACTATTAACGAGAGAAGTATCATTACAAACCGTATTATGTCCGCTCATGACACCTTTCATGCTGCGAATTCAAATTTTGTCAAACTGAGTGTTTTCTTCGTATAAATGGGGCTTGAAAAGTGACAATTCAAATTGTGCCCACGGATATAGTTTGTAAAGTTGAATACAATGGAAGTTCGTTACATGCTTATGTTGGACATTCTAGAAATTAGGTGTCATAACACTGGAAAGACTGATCTCATTTTTGAAGCATGGTGACGAAGCAATTTCTTAGCCTAAGGAAGCATTAAACATGAAAAAGCGTCATTTTAAAATGTTTTACCAGGCGAGATGGCCGTTCTGTTAAGGACACATAGCTATCCGGGATAAAGTGGGTTCGAACCCCACTGTCGACAGCCCTGAAAATGGTTTTCCGTGGTTTCCCATTTTCACACCAGGCAAATGCTGGTGCTTTACCTCATTTAAGGCCACGGCCGCTTCCTTCCCACTCTTAGGCCTTTCCTATCCCATCGTCGCCATAAGACCTATATGCGTCGGTGCGTCGTAAAGAGAAGTTGTAATAATTAACTTATTTATCAATCATGTAAAGGCACTGGTTTCCGCCAGTTACAATAAAGTTCCATAACTCAAGTAATTCACTGTAATTGTAAAAAGTCCTATTGACTGTGCGGATCAAAACGTATTATGTCCGAAGTGTTTCTCCGATTTTCGTAAAATCCAATTCCGAAATTATTTCATTTACTGTGGTTCCTAAGTGCATGTATAAGGTAGAACAACTACACGTTTACTGCCCCCTGATTACTTGCCTGGTTTGGCTATTATCATTTCCTTGTGTCGCCTGTAAATTTTCACTCAGTGGATAAAATACGACACTCCTTATGTATGGGAAGCTTTTCAGGTGAGCAGAAATGGAGGTGAACTAATCATTATATCTCATATATTTTTGTAATTTGCTTTTAAGCTCGATTTATCTTTTCTACTCAGACCTCCAATCCATGTTATGTGTCATCAACTTCCATCTTCCTAGTTAATATTTATGATTTTACACTATGCATCTTAAGAGTCTTGCTCCTACTTTCTCGCCGAGAAACGCTGCTGTTCAATCATAACGTAAATTTAATGCACAAATATTTTAATCTAGATAGCGAAGCTAAAGAACTGAGTTTCACGCTACGAAAACATAAGTTGTTGACGGTGCAGACAAACAAATGTCAGCCATTTAAGTGGAGGAACGCTCATTAACCTCGATGATGAAGAAATGTGGCTGGTCGTTATCACAAGGAGCTGGGAACATCATCACACCTCCATCAATCACAATGTTTGTGTCACTTCCCTGGCGGCCATTACGTCGTCATTGTTGGTCTCTGCATCACCGCGAGTAATGAGGCGCGTCTCCGCCAGGAGGCAGCATTATCGTATATTAAGCATTACAACACCAACTGTCACATCAGCATCCACTTAGCACTCTTCTTATTGTGTCTACGGCCTCTTTGCATTTCGAATGGAACATTGTGTTTACCCAGATAAACAGTTTCTGTTCCATTAAGGTGCAGTACATTACGAGAACAGCAGTTATGGAGTTCTATGAAAAAGTATTAGAATTTCTCCGTTAGGTATTATCGGATATTGATATTTACATCAATTTACATAATTCTTCATACACTGATAATTACACATTTGTCAGCTTACATACATATTGTGGGTGTGGTGAGGCATTGAGGGGTATGAGGGAGGAGTTGGAAAGTTTGAGGGAGATAATTAGGATTCTCACAGAAGACAGGAAGGAAGATAGGACTCCCTCAAACAATGAACAGGTTACAGTAGGTGTACAAGAGGGAGTGGAAGGAAAGGGAGGAGTTATAGAAGACAGGTGGTCTAATGTTCTAAGGGGAAGGAGATTGCAGGCCAAGGGCTCTATTCAGGATCAGAATTCAGGACAGGTGTCTGTGCGAAATCGGTACGAGTCACTCCAGGTAGAACAACAGAGGGAAGATGAGGGACAGGGAACTGTTGCTGAGATGCGTGGAAGTAGGAGGAAGGGAAAAGGTAGGAAAGGGAAATGTAGAGTAGAGGATAGGAAAAGACAGGTGGAACAGGGTCATGGGAAGGAGAAAAGGGAGGAGGAAGTAGCTTCTGCAGCTATCAGGAAAGATAGGGCTGACCAGGAGGGGAGGGGATCAAATGAGGTGGGTAGGGTTGAGGCTCTGGTCATGGGGGATTCCATCGTTAGACACGTGGGGAAAGTGTGTGGAGGAAAGGGAACCAGGGTAGAATGTTATCCAGGAATTAGGTTGAGGCAGATGTTGAGGAAAGTAGAAGAGAGGGAGGAGGGGAAGGAGAAGGTGGTAGTGTTTCACGTTGGTACCAACAACGTAAGGCAAGCTGATATAAGTACCAACATAGTTGGAGATGTGTGGGATCTGGTAAATGCAGCACGGGTGAAGTTTAAGAAAGCAGAGATTGTTATTAGTGGAATACTGTGTAGGAGGGATACTGACTGGAGGGTGATTGGGGATTTAAATGAGACTATGGAGTGGTTATGTGGGAAACTGGGAGTGAAATTTCTAGATCAGATCCTAATGGGTGGGTAGGAGATAGGGATCTGCGCTCGGATGGCCTTCATTTAAACCGCAGTGGTACGTATAAGTTAGGAAATTTGTTTGGAAGGGTAATAGGGAGGTACATTCAGGGAAACGGGATGGCCTAGGGAGCGGTGATAAGGGAACAGGGAACTGGAAATCAAGTAGGGATGACATAAAATTGTTAGTGTTGAACTGTAGAAGTATTGTAAAGAAAGGAATAGAATTAAGTAATTTAATAGATATATATTTACCAGATATTGTAATAGGAGTTGAATCATGGCTGAGAAATGATATAATGGATGCAGAAATTTTCTCACGGCACTGGAGTGTGTATCGTAGAGATAGGATAGGAAAGGTGGGAGGGGGAGTTTTCATTCTGGTGAAAGAAGAATTTGTAAGCTACGAAAAAGTTAAAGATGAGACACATGAAATTCTAGGTGTAAGGCTCATTTCTAAAGATAATAGGCAACTTGATATATTTGGAGTGTACAGATCGGGAAAGGGTAGCACTGATGCGGATTCGGAATTATTTGATAGGATAGTCAGCTATGTGGGAAACGACATGGAAAGAAATGTGATTGTAGCGGGAGATCTGAATTTGCCAGATGTCAATTGGGAAGGAAATGCGAACGACAGGAAGCATGACCAACAAATGGCAAATAAGTTAATATGGGAAGGACAGCTGATTCAGAAAGTGATGGAACCAACCAGAGGGAAAAATATTTTGGATGTGGTGCTGATAAAACCAGATGAGCTCTATAGGGAAACTGAAGTAATAGATGGTATTAGTGATCATGAAGCTGTTTTTGTGGTAGTTAAAAATAAATGTGATAGAAAGGAAGGTCTTAAAAGTAGGACTGTTAGGCAGTACCATATGGCTGATAAAGCAGGTATGAGGCAGTTTCTAAAAAGTAACTATGATCGGTGGAAAACGGTAAATAAAAATGTAAACAGACTCTGGGATGGGTTTAAAGAAATTGTTGAGGAATGCGAAAACAGGTTTGTACCTTTAAGGGTGGTAAGAAATGGTAAAGACCCACCTTATTATAATAGAGAAATAAAGAGACTAAGAAGGAGGTGCAGACTGGAAAGAAATAGAGTTAGAAATGGCTGTGGAAGTAAGGAGAAATTGAAGGAACTTACTAGAAAATTGAATCTAGCAAAGAAGGCAGCTAAGGATAACATGATGGCAAGCATAATTGGCAGTCATACAAATTTTAGTGAAAAATGGAAGGGTATGTATAGGTATTTTAAGGCAGAAACAGGTTCCAAGAAGGACATTCCACGAATAATTAATGAACAAGGGGAGTGTGTATGTGAGGATCTTCAAAAGGCAGAAGTATTCAGTCAGCAGTATGTAAAGATTGTTGGTTACAAGGATAATGTCGAGATAGAGGAAGAGACTAAGGCCAAAGAAGTAATAAAATTTACATATGATAACAATGACATTTACAATAAGATACAAAAGTTGAAAACTAGAAAAGCGGCTGGAATTGATCAGATTTCTGGGGATATACTAAAGACAATGGGTTGGGATATAGTACCATATCTGAAGTACTTATTTGATTATTGTTTGGCCGAAGGAGCTATACCAGATGAATGGAGAGTTGCTATAGTAGCCCCTGTGTATAAAGGAAAGGGTGATAGACATAAAGCTGAAAATTACAGGCCAGTAAGTTTGACTTGCATTGTATGTAAGCTTTGGGAAGGCATTCTTTCTGATTATATTAGACATGTTTGTGAAATTAATAACTGGTTCGATAGAAGGCAATTCGGTTTTAGGAAAGGTTATTCCACTGAAGCTCAACTTGTAGGATTCCAGCAAGATATAGCAGATATCTTGGATTCTGGAGGTCAAATGGACTGTATCGCGATTGACATGTCAAAAGCATTTGATAGGGTGGATCATGGGAGACTACTGGCAAAAATGAGTGAAATTGGACTAGATAAAAGAGTGACTGAATGGGTTGCTATATTTCTACAAAATAGATCTCAGAGAGTTAGAGTAGGTGAAGCTTTGTCTGACCCTGTAATAGTTGAGAGGGGAGTTCCTCAGGGCAGTGTTATCGGACCTTTATGTTTTCTTATATATATAAATGATATGAGTAAAGGAGTGGAATCGGAGGTAAGGCTTTTTGCGGATGATGTTATTCTCTATAGAGTGATAAATAAGTTACAAGATTGTGAGCAACTGCAACGTGACCTTGAAAATATTGTGAGATGGACAGCAGGCAATGGTATGTTGATAAACGGGGCTAAAAGTCAGGTTGTGAGTTTCACAAATAGGAAAAGTCCTCTCAGTTTTAATTACTGTGTTGATGGGGTGAAAGTTCCTTTTGGGGATCATTGTAAGTATCTAGGTGTTAATATAAGGAAAGATCTTCACTGGGGTAATCACATAAATGGAATTGTAAATAAAGGGTACCGATCTCTGCACATGGTTATGAGGGTGTTTAGGGGTTGTAGTAAGGATGTAAAGGAGAGTGCATACAAGTCTCTGGTAAGACCCCAACTAGAGTATGGTTCCAGTGTATGGGACCCTCACCAGGATTACCTGATTCAAGAACTGGAAAAAATCCAAAGAAAAGCAGTTCGATTTGTTCTGGGTGATTTCCGACAAAAGAGTAGCGTTACAAAAATGTTGCAATGTTTGGGTTGGGAAGAATTGAGAGAAAGAAGAAGAGCTGCTCGACTAAGTGGTATGTTTCGAGCTGTCAGCGGAGAGATGGCGTGGAATGACATTAGTAGACGAATAGGTTTGAATGGCGTCTATAAAAGTAGGAAAGATCACAATATGAAGATAAAGTTGGTATTCAAGAGGACAAACTGGGGCAAATATTCATTTATAGGAAGGGGAGTTAGGGATTGGAATAACTTACCAAGGGAGATGTTCAATAAATTTCCAATTTCTTTGAAATCATTTCGGAAAAGGCTAGGAAAGCAACAGATAGGGAATCTGCCACCTGGGCGACTGCCCTAAATGCAGATCAGTATTGATTGATTGATTGATTTGATACGCCAATATTGTGCTTGTTCCGAAATGAGTAAAAACTGTATCCTGTTGCACTGTTTTCATAAAAAGGAGTCTGTATTCTATGTTAACCCGTTCGGGTAGGCGATGCGGCTAGATCCGCGCCTACAAGTCGCCTGCTCGGCAGGGAACGCGGGTATATCAGCCGATTCAAATGACTTCTTTTCCCAGTTGCCTGCTTGCAGAGGTTTATTTCTTTTTCATCGGCGTATTCTGGATGAATTTTTTCAACAATTTTCTCCCAATACCAATGCATCATCCACGAGTTGACCATAAAGAACGCAGCTTACGTCCGAGCAAGAACGAACTAAAGCCTAATGGCCTCACGCTGAAACTTTAGCTCATCGCCTAATCATCCCTTGGATGCAACAATATTGCTCTAGGTCTAGGAGGATTTCTAGAGATTCCAATACTGAACAGACTTCTCTGATGATATTTCAGAACTGTGACCTGATTTATCCACATTATTGAGTTCTTCCTTCACGACTGGAGTTTGCGTTTACGGCGAGTTACACAGCATTTATTATCGTACGCATACGTAATACAGGCACAGTTCATGATTTCCTTCCAAATTGCATAGACGGGGGTTCTATTCGATCCATTTTCTGACTTTTTTTTTCGCTAAAATGTCTCAAAGGAATTACCGGCCCCCACCGTTAGAGGAAGATGATTTACTGGTCATTATAAACGACATGTTAGAATTTAGTGGGTAGAATAGTAATCTAGCGAAGTAAGTTCTGCCGAAGGAGAAATCGTAAATGACAGGAATTTACCAGAATAAGTACTGCAGACTCGAATGTACACAGTTTGGCCCCAGCTGATGCGAATGTTCAGCAGTCGCGAAAGAGACAACACGTGTTCGATTCCAGTTCAAGTAGCGATCATGACAGTGGTGATGATAATACAGATTACCTTTCAACCAGAGCAAGGTCTTTTCCAATTAGACTGAAAATGTACAAAGAAGGTCCCGCTTTGGTCCAAAATTCCATCATGATGTAAAGGGAGAGTTTTTACGGAAAACAAAACCGAGGGAAATATTTTAACTACATTTTTATGAGGAGATGTGCCAGAACATAGCTGAACAGACAAAAAATGCCTAGCAGAAAATCGCACATAAAACCCAGTTTAGAAAGTTTAAACGAAGGAGTGTAGATCAAGACCAGATCCGGACCAATAAGGACGAAATAAAGCTTCTTATGGTCATAATGTTGCCGTAGGGGATTGTACAGAAAGCTAAATTAGGACACTATATTTCTCGCAATCGCTTGTTGACTACGCCTATTTTATGTAAGCTGATGACACAGAAGAGACTTTTCCTCGCCGGACCGAGTGGCCCAGACGGTTGAGGCGCTGGCCGATCTTCTGACCCCTACTTGGTAGGTTCTATCCTGGCTCAGACCGGTGGTATTTGAAAGTACTCAAATACGTCAGCATCTTGTCAGTAGACTTACTGGCATGCAAAACAACTGCTTCGAGACTAAATTCCGGCACCTCAGCGTCTCCGAAAATCGTAAAAGAAGTTAGTGGAACGTGAAGCTAATAACATTATTATTATTATTATTATTATTATTATTATTATTATTATTATTATTATTATTATTATTATTATTATATATAATTCGCTGGGCCCATCAAGGACCACGTTAAGTCTTGTTGCATTTGACACTGAACTTGGCCTTCTTTAGAGCCCAAATTTCCCTCATTCTTTGTGAGTGGGCCTGCTTGCGCTCCTCTGTCCAAGGGGCACCGTGTCTTCTCTTCGGTAGCTCGTCTCGGTTTAGCCCGTTCGTCAATATTTTCTTGCGGAAGAGATCTCTGTTAAGGGCGTCTTCAGCTGAGATATGTAGGATTTGCAGGTCTTCTTTGGTATTTCTAAACCAGGGAATTGTGGTTTTGGGGTTTGAATCAAAAAAGTGAAAGATTTCTTTAGTTAACTTTCTTCCGTCCATTCTTTTCAGATGACCGTAAACCCGTGCCCGTCTTTTTCTGATTGTGTCGGTAATTTTCTCTATTTTGCTGTAGACTTCCTCGTTGGATCTCTTTTGATGGATTCCATTTCTGTACTTTGATCCCAAGATTCCTCTCACAATTTTGCGTTCTTTTTTCTCCAGTTCTTCAAGGAGTCCTTTGTTGGCATTTAGAGACAGGGTTTCGGCTGCATATAGAACTACTGGCTTCAGAACTGTTTCATAGTGACGTATCTTGGTGTTTTGGGACAGGCATTTTTTGTTGTAGATTGTGCGGGATGTTTGGTAAGCTATTTCCAGTTTGCGTACTCGCTCCTGAAGCGCTTCTTTGTCCAGTCCATTTTTCATGATTATCTCACCCAGGTATTTGAATTTGTCTACTCGGGTGATGTCCCCATATTTCGTATGGAGTTTTGGTGGAGCCTCTTTGATGTTAGTCATTACTTCCGTTTTCTTAAACGATATCTGCAAACCAGTTTGTTCGGCAATTTCCTTTAAAATTTCAACTTGAGCTCTAGCGGTTTCTATGTCGTTTGAGAGAACAGCAATATCATCGGCAAATGCTAAGCAGTCTTCCAGCGTTTTACATACCTCTGACAACGAGGCGTATAATGGACAAATTTCTCCCAGAATATACAATATAAAGCAAGTATTTTACCATCTGTTAGCAATATTTTCGGAAGCTTATACCCCTGACGGCAGTGTCATTTGATGAGTGTCTCTTGTTATGGGAAGGGTGGCTAGGGTGGAAATTTATATACCAAGAAATTGATAGAGTGTCGGAGTGGAATCATACAAATTATGCGAAGCGGGGATAGGGTGTATAACATGATCTGCTTCCGTGTGTATCATAATGAACAGCTGTAAAATACATAACACTGGAAAGACTGTAAATATTGTAAATATAATATAATAATAATAATGTTATTTGCTTTACGTGCCACTAAGTACTTTTACGGTCTTAGGAGTACTGTAAATATTACCTGTAGTGTTGTGGAATATAGTCCTTGTGTGTCAGTTATAAAGTGCTAACCAACATAACAGAAATTTCGTGAGTATTATAATTAATTTATTTTATTTTTACCATTGTAAATCTTAGGTATATGCAAACTTTATAAATCTACAATTTATATATACAGAAACATGTATTTCAAGGCAGAGATTGTTAGTAAACTGCCTAAAATATTCAGGTAAAACTTACCGTATAAACGAAAGCCAGAGCTTTGCTATTAGGAAGAAAAAATACTCGATATCACAGCGTGAAAGCACTTAGCATGTTCTTGCACAAACTATTGAAAAATTAAAATAATATTATTATTCAACAATTAAATACACTATATTCAAGTAAATATTTCTCTTATGGCCCTTGTATAGTTCGTACTAGTCTAAGATTGTTTTTAATCAAATAAATCAATATTTTCTTCAATCGGTGAAATCGCTCCCCAACTGGGAGTGAGCCGGTGTGTACCGAGCTCATCGCTTAAGGGGTTAAGGTTATTATACTTATACTTTACTGACTAAACGCGCCGTGTAAATTATAATTAATCATACACATCACAATAAATATTTAAAATTGAAGTAATTGGAAAAACTAAAGCAATATTCAAATTTTTATTGAAAAGAGCTTAGTAACCAGCAACCTCTGACAGATAAGAGTTTACAGGTAATTTGAAAATGGTGGACAAAAGAGAAAAATGAGTATCATTAGTGGTATAATTGTTTTTCGGCCATTAACATTTAAGTAACAGACATATAGCCGTTGTAACGACGATAGCTCCGAAACTAATTAAGCACATTTAAAGGGTTAAGCACGTAAGCTTTATTAACAAACAACCTCTTATCCGTTGAACATAACCATACGCTGATTTCATATTCTTAATTAGTTTTAAGTTGAGATACGTTTTTCCTTGTGTTGATTAATAATCGAGATATCGATATAAACTTCATTATTTATATGAAACTATACTAATTCACTTAAAGCAAAGAAAAGTCATCTCCTTTCAGGCCATGAAGGCCCTTGGAGGGATGGAAGGTAAAGGCTACCATTATTCGTAACTTCGGCACTTGATGGGATAGAGAGGTTAGCTCTACGCCTGGCCGTGCTTTCCCCAGGAATTAACCTAGTACTCACTCTTGGTGTAGGCTTAATGAACCACAGGGCCATATACAACTCCGAAATTGGAAAATTCGTTTTTAAAATTCTTCAACCTCCTGATGGGGAATCGAACACACGTCCTTCCGGTTAGACTGAACATGTCTTTGCCACTTCGGCCAGGCATCCCCGTACTAATTAATGTAACTGACATCACTATAACTATCACTATCAGCCATATTCAATCGTTTTCACGATGTGGCCTCTTTAAGTCCGAAGCAAGGTAGGTTGTCATGAGGTCTCTCCATCTGGGACGGTCTTGAGCGATGTTCTGCCAATTGATCCCAGTAATCTTACGGATGTCTTTATCCCATCTGTGCAGTGGTCTTCCCCTAGGTCTCAGATGATCTTTCGGTCATAAAAGTTCAAATTGCCAAGATTTAAATATTATAAAAATCGGGAAATAACTGTTTTGAAACTACGGTAATGTGTTAACGTTCGATTCCGGGCCCGGTCATAACAATTCCTACTTTATTTATTTATTTATTTATTTATTTATTTATTTATTTATTTATTTATTTCTGCTTTGTTTTACGTCACACTGACAGACATCTTATAAAACTGACACAACGCAGTGTTGGAAACACAGCTGTTTCTCCCACCAAAACATGCAGCAGATGCACTGTCTCCTCATTACGGCAATTAACAGTTTGTTCGGAAGTTTTTGAGGACATTTTGTAACACATCTTTCTTCTTCTTCTTCTTCTTCTTCTTCTTATTCTTCTTCTTCTTCTTCTTCTTCTTCTTCTTCTTCTTCTTCTTCTTCTTCTTAATCTGGTTATCCTCCAGAGTCGGCTTTTCCCTCGGACTCGGACTCACACAACGTTCAACTGCTCGTTGTTAAGTGGACAACACAATGTCAAAGAACGCAATCATGTACAGGTCTCGTAAATGGCATGCGTACCTTGCTTTGAAGATTTTCGTAAAACAGGCTAATTAATTAAGAGAAGTATGGTTTACGTTTTAGAAAGAAATGAAGTTATTAGTTGAAAAGGAATTTAAATAAAGTTGTTGTTGTTGCGTTAAAATAGTTTATGAAGAGGACATTTTTATTGAATGATATAAACGTGTTATAGAAACACAGTACAGCATTTACAAATTGACAGTTTAGTACATTCGCACACCTTCCGAAAGCACAGGACAACACGGAGAAACACAGCGTTCATGTCCGATTCTTAAAATACTTACATCTTCAAACTCGTAACAATTTGCCGGTGTGAGAGGCTCAGGCGGTTGAGGGGCTGGGCGTCTGATCCCAACTTCGCAGGTTCGATCCTGGGTCAGTCCGGTGGTATTTGAAGGTGCTCAAATACGTCAGATAGACTTTTTTTTTTTTGCTAGGGACTTTACGTCGCACCGACACAGATAGGTCTTATGGCGACGATGGGATAGGAAAGGCCTAGGAGTTGGAAGGAAGCGGCCGTGGCCTTAATTAAGGTACAACCCCAGCATTTGCCTGGTGTGAAAATGGGAAACCACGGAAAACCATTTTCAGGGCTGCCGATAGTGGGATTCGAACCTACTATCTCCCGGATGCAAGCTCACAGCCGCGCGCCTCTACGCGCACGGCCAACTCGCCCGGTCCAGATAGATTTACTGGCACGTAAAAGAATTCCTGAGGGTCTAAATTCCGGCACCTTGGCGTCTCCGAAAACCGTAAAAGTAATCAGTGGGACATAAAGCCATGACATTATTATTATCGTAACAATTTTATTTTATCTTTTTATTGGTTTTACGTCGCACCGACACAGATGGGTCTTATGGCGACGATGGCCTTGGAAAGGGCTAGGAGTGGGAAGGAAGCGACTGTGGCCTTAATTAAGGGACAGTCCCAGTATTTGCCTAGTGTGAAAATGGGAAACCATAAAAGAAAACCATCTTCAGGATTGCCGACAGTGTTGTTCGAACCCACAATCTACCGGATGCAAGCTCACAGCTGCGCGCCCCTAACCGCGTGGCCAACTCGCCCGGTCATAACAATTTAGACTTTATTTATTTATTTATTTATTTATTTATTTATTTATTTATTTATTTATTTATTTATTTATTTATTTATTTATTTATTTATTTATTGCTGCTTTGTTTTACGTCACACTGACAGACATCCCATAAAACTGACACAACGCAGTGCTGGAAACACAGCTGTTTCTCCCACCAAAACACGCAGCAGATGCACTATCTCCACATTGCGGAAATGAACAGTTTGTTCGGAAGTTTTTGAGTACATTTTGTCTTTATTCACTTCTTCTTCTTAATCTGGTTATCCTCCAGGGTTGGCTTTTCCCTCGGACTCGGCGAGGGATCCCACCTCTACCGCCTCAAGGGCAGTGTCCTGGAGCTTCAGACTCTGGGTCGCGGGAAACAACTGGGGAGGATGACCAGTACCTCGCCCAGGCGGCCTCACCTGCAGTGCAGAACAGGGCCCCTGCCGGAGGATTGGAAGATTGGAAGGGATAGACAAGGAAGAGGGAAGGAGGCAGCCGTGGCCATGAATTAGGTACCATCCCTGCATTTGCCTGGAAGAGAAATGAAAAACCACTTCCAGGGTGACTGAGGTGGGAATCGAACCCGCCTCTACTCAGTTGACCTCCCGAGGCTGAGTGTACCCCGTTCCAGCCCTCGTACCACTTTTCAAATTTCGTGGTAAAGCGGGGAATCGAACCCGGGCGTCCGGGGGTGGCAGCTAATCACACTAACCACTACACAGCTGCAGAGGAAAGCTGTCCAAGCTTATCTTAGCGTCCTACCTCGTAGAGTCTAGCTGCTTATAAGGGAAGTTTTGTGATTTGCTTATAAGAATTCATTCTTGAAGGCACACCTTGCGCCTTGTGTATTACTCTGGTCTTCTAGAAAAGAGTTTATATTGACTGAAAAGTATGAATCAAGCAGTTGACAATATTTCTTTGCTTTCTACTTACCCTTAGAAACTATCGTGAAACGCGGTGTTTCTAATAGCATTTCTTTCTCAACTGTCAAGATTTCCTCTAAATCCTATGCATTTACATTTCTTGTAAGAATCACTTATTTTTCTCGTCTGCAAGAAACTCATTGATTAAACTAAACCGTTGAACTAATTAGTAATCAATAAATTGAAGAAATTCTGGGAACTTGTAGGGCAGGTAGATAGCCCTCGAGCTGTGGCGTGGACTATGAATCAATAATGGGTTGTGTGTTTATAATTAAGCTTGTGGTCTCAGAGGGAGGAAAACCATTCTTCGCATAACTCCCTGGCGTACTTCACCTTCCGCAGTCTCTTCATTAACTAGTCCAATAACTTCATCGTAAAATAATTTGGAACTTACGGTGAAGCTCAACTTGCTATCCAATGATGGGACGGCGAGCGTCCACAGATACCTGAGAGAATTTGCAGGCTGTAGTCTTTACGAGATATAATTTCCTTAGTAGAGAATTTGAAATACATAAAGGAAACAGAGTATGGTGAAAGATAAAAATGGAAGGATAAGGCAGTTGTTACGCCAACAAGGGCAGGAGAGAGAAAAATATGGCAGGGCGTAGGCTACTGGAAAAGCGACCACACAAAATCTTTATATTTTTGAATGCATTTGCTAAATGATTTTTTGCAAACAATCAACTACATTGCCCCTATCGATGTATACCTTAAATTGATAAATTAACAACAATTATTCCACCTAATCGATACAATATATTTTGCCTTAAGCAAATTCGTAATTTGATATTACATGTTTCGATTAATCTTTAAACAATATGTTTAAGTGAAAATCTTAAAATACATAGATATCGGGGAGAAAAAACAAGACTTATTAGCCTCTGCAAGGATACAACAATCTTTGGTACGAAGCACAAGAAGCTGTAGCATCCAATACTTGAGTGATACAGTAAAAGGAAGGTAGAACTCCAAAACGTCATGATCAATGGCCGAACGGACCTAGACTTCACATCAAGGTCCCTTATAGTACACTTGAAAGCTTTACAGCTTTTACCCAGTTTGACACTCGCTGCCCTTCCTCAGCAGGGAAGCAACGATCCACAAGAAGTAGGAGGATTAGCTCATACTACACGGCCAATAATGACAAAATTAAAAGTTGAATGAAAAAGGCCGAAAACAAAATAGACTGAGATGCTGAACCCATTCAAGCATTCCCGTGACATGACTTGCAATAAAACTTGATGGGGCAGAAAGCCCGATGAAACAGAGGATAAGGTACACTACACTGGTGACGTAGACGGGGAAGAAAATTACTGGCCGAAAAGCAAGCAGGCAAGCAATACAATGTTGAACACATCTTGGGGATATGAGCTAAGAATTTTAGGTAATAAAATATAACAATGTATGAGAATATATTCTTTTATTCCCAAAATTTACGATCCTTTTCTTAATCATCGTTATCCCGCCGATTAGCAGATTGCCTTTTTCTGTCACTAAAAACGCTAATGTGAGTTAATTCGTTGTTTCGCTTAAGCACCACCACGAGCGCTAATATGAGTCATTGCAGAGTTCCACTTAAGCCCTTATAACTACATTCGGTGTGGACATTTTTCAAAAACTCAACTAACGCCTGAGTGTATTTAACCAATGAACACATTGCAGATATAACATTATTTAATTTGGCTAGGATTTGCATCAAAAAGAAAAAGAGTAAAGAAATAAGCGATTTTAGGCTGTTTTTTCTAGAACTGCACTTAGTTCGGAAGTGATTTTCGAAATTTCTTTTTCTAGTTGGTTAGAGCTATCCGAGACACAATTTGAAACCTTTCCGGGCCCTTTAGCCCTTCAACTTTGGCACAATTGAGGAAATTGCTTAATTATACGTTTTTCGTAGTACGGGGACCCCTACATTGTCTGCTAAGAAATGTTTTCGACATTAAAAATTTAGAAAGTTGCGAAAGCTTAGACACCAAAAACGCAAAGTGAACAAGGGAAACGAGAGTCCACACTCGTACATCCTTAAAACATAACAAGACACCAGCTAAAGTGGTTACACTTCTTAGGAAAAAAAGCCTACAAACCTATATTTTACAGATTAAGTTAAAATACGAGAAAAACCTACGTTAAAACCAGGTAAATGCGGCTTGATCCTCACCGGTACATGCTAGAGGGAAACGTTGAAATTTCACCGTCGCCACACGCAACTAAGTTCACATGATAGAGTAAACTCTTAGCCGCCTACATGATACGCTGCCCCAGCATGCCTATAGCCTTGTATGAGGAAAACCTCACATTGCGTAGCGCTGATCAAGATTTATTATTTAGTTAGTTGGTTGGTTTGGTTTGGTTTGGGTTGGTTGGTTGGTCGGTCGGTCGGTCGGTCGGTCGGTCGGTCGGTCGGTCGGTCGGTCGGTCGGTCGGTCGGTCGGTCGGTCGGTCGGTCGGTCGGTCGGTCGGTCGGTCGGTCGGTCGGTCGGTCGGTCGGTCGGTCGGTCGGTCGGTCGGTCGGTCGGTCGGTCGGTCGGTCGGTCGGTCGGTCGGTCGGTCGGTCGGTCGGTCGGTCGGTCGGTCGGTCGGTCGGTCGGTCGGTCGGTCGGTCGGTCGGTCGGTCGGTCGGTCGGTCGGTCGGTCGGTCGGTCGGTCGGTCGGTCGGTCGGTCGGTCGGTCGGTCGGTCGGTCGGTCGGTCGGTCGGTCGGTCGGTCGGTCGGTCGGTCGGTCGGTCGGTCGGTCGGTCGGTCGGTCGGTCGGTCGGTCGGTTGGTTGGTTGGTTGGTTGGTTGGTTGGTTGGTTGGTTGGTTGGTTGGTTGGTTGGTTGGTTGGTTGGTTGGTTGGTTTCGTATCTTAACGAAAATCGGTAGGTGAAGTCGAGGAATAAGTCGCTACAATTTAGGACATAAATAATTGTATTCAGGCTGAGAGAAATGTATGTTTAGTGGAAGGCATAAAATGGAATTCTCAAATATTTATGTTATTAGTGGTCCTATCTTAATAAACATTGGTATGCAAAGTCGGGGAATAACTCGCTATAATCTAGGCCATAAATAATTTTATTCGCGCTGAATGAAATGGTAGTTTAGTGGAAGGCCTAAAATTTAATTGCCAAATAATTATGTTATTAGTGGTCGTATCGACAAATACTTCCTAACCAAAGTTATATAGTACCGGTTTTAAATTTACGATCATTTATGTCTTATACATTGGTACCGTACCGGCTATAATCACAGAGATATTCATGAATTTGGATTATTGTTAGTAAGTCCATATTACCGAGCTCGATATCTGCAGTCGCTTAAGTGCGGCCAGTATCCAGTATTCGGGAGATTGTGGGTTCGAAGCCCACTGTCGGCTCCCCTGAAGATGGTTTTCCGTGGTTTCCCATTTTCATTTCAGGCAAATGCTGGGGCTGTACCTTAATTAAGGCCACGGCCGCTTCCTTCCCATTCCTAGCCCCTTCCTGTCCCATCGTCGCCATAAGACGTATCTATGTCGCTGCGACGTAAAGCAAAAAGTAAGCCCATATCAGCGCCGAGTCACGAGAAAATGGGTAAACCGGATTTCATGAAAATCCGTATGTAAAGTCGGGAAATAAGGAACTACAGTCTACGCTATAAATAATTTTATAAGACGCCCTAATATTACAGAGTCGGAAGTACGGTAATTGTGAAGGCCTACAATACAGACAGCTCATAAAAAATTTTAACAATAACATTACATTGACCATTGTTTGTTGTGATGTGGTCTGTGTCTTCTGTTGCCACTCACCTCCGATATGTAGGATTACTGCTGCGTACTGAGTATTTTCTTTAAATTTGCCTTACTTCGCACCGACACAGATAGGTCTTATGGCAACGATGGGATAGGAAATGGCTAGGAGTGTGAAGGAAGCGGCCTTGGCCTTAATTAAGGAACAGCCCCAGCATTTGCCTGGTGTGAAAATGGGAAACCACGGTGTACCATCTTCAGGGCTGCCGACATTGGGGTTCGAATCCACTATCTCACGGATGCAAGCTCACAGCTGCGTGCCCTTAACCACATGGCCAACTCGCCCGGTCGTACCGAGTGTGATAGTCTGCCTGAATATTGGCGGGAAGTAGCTGGGGAGCTAGATAACTTTCTTCTTTAGCATGCCATTCCTCTGTTTCATAAATTTTCTGATACTACTGGTACATAACACATTGGTTCATCATTGCATTCGTGCAATTCAATTCCTACTCTGAGGCACTGATTGCAATGAGCAATGTGCATATTTAACGGAATAATGGCAAAGGAGGATTCGCGGCTGTCTTCGACCTGGTCATTCCAGGTCTGGAAATTTGGACTGTTAGATCGGCACCGTAGTACTATTTGTTAAAAGTGAGTAAATGTGCGGGTTTTCAATTGATCGAATATTTTATATGATAACATTGCTTTCAATCGCTACTTTCCTACTGACGTTTTTGTAAGGGCCTATGTTGACTTTCGTTATAAAAGCCACAAAGTCATTCTTTCTGAGAATCCCGTAGCGAAGCACGGGTACATTAGCTAGTCCGTTAATAAACTTGAAAACTATGTGGTTTTCATTAAGCTGGGACTGTCTCCACGACACTTCATCACATTCAGGCGTTTAAGGTGTTGTTTACCACTACGAAGGGGCCGTACGGATGTTGCAGTAATCATAGAATATCATGTGAAGATGCGTAGGCATAGATACGTTAATTGTTGATCATTTCTCACTACGACAGTGGCCACTTCTGTCAGTTAAGACTGTTGTAACAATGAAGGCTGAGACTGCAGGAGGAAGAACAATCGAGTGGTGACAATGCTGGTGGAGCAATGAGCAAAAGGGTAACGTTAGCGAATTGTTGAGGCTTGGATAAAGAAGCTGGAAACATTAGATTATCAACGAAGAATTAGCCAAGAATTATCTGGAAGTGGAAACTACATAAACTTTCCGCTGGCTTATATAAAGAGTGTATTCGACTATAGTCAGTCAGTCTCGGGTGAGTCAGTCTTAATTGACTCAGTTACGAGTAAAAGCATGCAGTTACGAGACAGTCGCGGATCCGCGACGACTCATTTCAGCGTCGAGTGAGAACGTTACGGACAATGAATGAAATTGTAAAATTACGCCTTTACATCATTTTCCACTACTACTGTTTATTTTTAGCCAATAACGTCAATTGCTGGTCATTTAAGTAATTAGCCAAAGAATTTAGGGCATTATTGTATACTTGACATGAAATTGAAACATTAGCTCAAAATTTCCATTAATAGCAGTTTCAATTAGGAAATACTGACAAATATAGAAAATAAGCACACCATAATCACAAAATATACGCGTTGAACATACGTCACTTACAGTACACTTACAGAGATGTGAAAATTATGAGACTCAAAGGAGAAAAACTTGCCTTAGTTTTTGCCCTGTCTTATCCTTCTAATTTGTATCATGAAGCTCTCTTGTCGTTCAGTTATATATCAATCCAACTAACTAAAATCTGTGAACTGAAAGTCTTAATATTTAAAACATTACTTTGGGATTAAATCTTTTTGTTTGGTCCGTTGAAATCTACATCAGTTTCCAAGAGTTTGGGTAGTAAATAGTACTGTAGTGAATAGATGAAATGAAAAGGAGAGCACTTCAAGTCAACTACGTACTACCATTTTTTATTTCAATGAATCTGTAGGTTATAGATGATACAACAACCCATCCTAATAATAGCACCAGACGTTCAGAGAGAAGCACAAGTCACAGTAAGACAGAATGAACAAATGATCAGTTTCAAACTCCCACATGCTCCCCACCCTGGTCGACATCCAGTGGGACGACCACCTGTACTGGACGTGTAATCTGATGTCCGTCAGTCGTGCGGAGTATCAGCGTCCAGATGTGGCCGCCTCGACCTTGTCGTAACTGTTGGATGAGTGCTTTCTCCTACATATGACAGCGGTGTGAGTCGTTTTGTAGAAGAACTACATCTCCCACGCGTAAGGAAACTGCTCTTCCATGTGTCTGCCGGACATGATGGTAGTTTCTTAGTCCCAAGAGATATTCTTTGGTCCATCTTTTCATAAGATCGTCTGTTGCCTGTTGCTGAAAGCGGAATTGTCGTTTCACTCTTTGTGCAGAAGTGGTTCAAGTCCAGTTGGGATATAAGTCAATCGTCTTCCGAGGTTTAGGAAGTGAGCAGGAATTAAAGTGGTAGGGCCTTCATCCTGGAGTAAAGGACGTGAATTTATTGCAGCCTTCACACTGGCCAGAATTGTGTTAAGTGTTTCATGGTCCGCTTGTCTGCATCCTCCTAAGATCCTTCTAATACACTGTTTAACTGTGCAAATCATACGCTCTCACCATCCTCCCCACCAAACAGCACGTGGAGCTATGAACTTCCAGTAAATCCATTGGTTGCAAAGTATAGGGAAGTTTCGTTTTGTTGAAGGAATTCCTTATTGGCTGCACGGAAGGTAGTAGCGTTGTCTGAATATAATGTGTGTGGAATTCCCCTACGACTGGTGAAGCGTTGAAAGGCGAGTAAGAATGTTCCCACAATCGTGTCGGAAGTAAGTTCCAGGTGAACAGCTCGAGTAGTGACACAAGTGAGTAATAAGACATACACCTTTTGTACAGTGTTGCCTTGCTTTACATACAGCGGGCCAGCGAAATCCAAACCTGTGACTGCAAATGGAGTTGCGTACTGAACACGGTCTGCTGGTAATGGAGCTTCAGAAGCTTGCCTGTGAGGGTTATTTGCGAGCTTTCACGGTAAACACATTCGAAGAACTTTCTTGATGGCCTGTCGAGCTCGAACGATCCAGAATTGTGACCGATGTTACGAAAGAACTACTCGCAGTCCCAGGTGATGCAATTTAATATGAATGTATCGGATCAATAAGCGAGAGAAGTAATGATTGACGTCCGTCAATAAGGAGTAGGTGTCTCACATAAAATAATGTTTCAGTGAACTGAAGTCGACCTCATAGACGGAATATATTGTCTTCTTCTTTCTTTTTTTCCTACCGCTTTTTCCACACCTGTGGGGTCGCGGGTGCGAACTGGGTCGCACATGTGGATTTGGCCCTGTTGTACGGCCGGATGCCCTTCCTGACGCCAACCCTATATGGAGGGATGTAATCACTATTGCGTGTTTCTGTGGTGGTTTGTAGTGTGGTATGTTGTCTGAATATGAAGAGGATAGTGTTGGGACGGACACAAACACCCAGTCCCCGAGTCAGAAGAATTAATCAGAAGCGATTAAAATCCCCGACCCGGCCGGGAATCGAACCCGGGACCCTCTGAACCGAAGGCCAGTATGCTGACCATTCAGCCAACGAGTCGGACAAATAATGTCCACTGTCTGACAATAAAAAAGAAGCAAAATGTTCGACTTTGTATGAAAAAAGAACGCAAAGCAATGAAAAACTGCACTAGAAACAGTAATCTTGTCATATTTATCCTTTGTAAATCAATGTAATTAAAGGGAAACTAGACGAAACATATTGTCTTACAGAAATTTTTGGAAACGTTTGATTTTAGAGTACTTCGGCAATGGTAAATGCTCCCGTAAACCGTTATATTCCTCAGGAAAACTTTATTGTTGGGCCGTAAGAATTAGGTAGGTAATGTCAACTGGTTTCCAATTCAGAAGCCGTTAGTTCGCCGTAACGTATTTCTCTGCTACGTATTCTATTCACGAAACGAAAAATCCATCATATTATTCGGAGTAGTTAGAAGTAGGAACTGTACTTGGGGATATCAAGAAGGAGATTTTGAGTGTTCGATGAGTAGTTGTCCTAAATTCTGTAAGTGTATTGTGATCAGATATGAAATATTGAGGCCAGTGCTGTGGTGAAGCTCGAAGCCAGGCAGGACCATACTACCATGTTTCAGTAGAACGTAGGCCTTGGGCTTGAATTCCTCCTGATAAATGGTCTGCTGGATTAGTAAGTCCTGGGCAGTGCATCCACTGTGATGGTGAAGTGTGTGAGATGATCTCGCAAACGCGATTGCTGACGAATGTTTTTTAGCGATGAAGTTCGCTGCGTATCCAACCAAGTGTAACAGTAGAGTCAGTCCACATTGTTGCCTTTGTAATATCATAATTTGTGGCATTACAGAAATACTGTAAAATTCTCGCGCCCACTAACGCTGCAACCAGTTCCAGACGAGCTTCTTTACAGATGCTAATCTAGCTTTGCTGCATACTAGTCGCACTGTCGTGTCATTGTTTAATTCGGTACACAGGTATATAGCAGCTCCATATGCTCGTTCCGATGCATTACAGAAAACATGTAACGTTGAAGTCTCAACTCGTAAATTTACAGCTCCTATCCATCGTGGAAGAGAAATATCTGAAAGATGGTGGAGATTGGAGATTGTTTTACAAGTTTCATTTGTATTCAGTGTTTCCAACTCTTAGAACGAGAATGTCGCTACACATATCCTCGAAAGTCGCAGTAGTCGCTAAAGTACTATTCACTTTAAAAAATATCGTATTCCGTTTTAATTCTTTAATATTATACCTAACAATTTACAATATATTAAATTTACTGTAATTATTTTAATTTTAAAAGCTGTAAATTCTCTAGTTGACTCTATTGACTTTAATTGACTGACAATTTCGTTAGATGCAGCCTGGCTGCTTGGGAATCAGAGAATACATTCTTCTTTAAGTAGTCTGTTGTTAAAAATGTTCAGAAATGAACAGTGATAAAATTCTTTGGAGGAATTAAAACTAAGCTTCTGATGTGTTGGATTTGCACAGGTATATAACTGTACGACAGTATTTGCAAAAGACTTGTGTTGAGCCGCCAGCCACGTTAGTAAGCCATCCCTCGCAATTTCGGTTGAATTCCCATCCTTTTTGGAAATAAAGCAACTTTGAACACAACCAGACTTAAGGAACGTCAAATCGCAATGCTTCTGTGCATTGACTGCCTGCAGTTTGGTGTTAAGTTATAATATACACTTTTGGCTTAAACCAAGGTCGTGATTCCTTGAGAACATTCATTACAATGCTAGCTTATTACTCTTATCTGTTTTGTAATTGGAGAAGTAACTTTATTTCTGTGTCAAGTCAGTGCTAGGTAGTAAAGGCGAATACAATAAAAATAATATTTGTCTTTCAGTTGGACTAAACATTTGATAAAATGTTTTCCTGAAACTCAAAGCTTCAAATTTCAAGATTACATTGTATGAATGGGTAGAAGCCACCAGTTTTGTCGCTTCTTACTAAAGCTTGAATTCAGTTGTTTTCAACGATGATAAGTCGCTAGATTTAGCGACAATGTCGCCAAGTTGGTAACATGTTTGTACTCATCCTCAGTAAGATAGACTTTGTTATCTGCCCGTTTACTTTATAGTGTGGTGAACAGAGTTTCGTCAAATTTCCTACGCATATTACTTTCGGTATTAGACCTATTAATTACTGCTATTCTATCTTGCAGCCAACTGATGCACTATCATTGCGTTGAGCTAATGGAAAAGAACATTCGTTACACCATTAACCGTGGAAGTTTGGGAAATTACTAAATTGCTCGGACAATGTTGTTGGTATCATCATCGCCCAGCTATGTAAAGTAGGACATTGTAGTTAATGACCGGGCTTTTACGTAATTACCCATTGTAGTTGAACACTGGTCATTGACGGCATTTTCCTCATTTACACCGTTCTACGTAACTAGTACACAGACTGTTCAGTCCGGCTTGCTAGTTGTAAAGTGAACTCTTCTGGCACTTCACTGCACTGTTGAGGTCGTGTTGGAGAACAAAGTTCGACCCACTACAGGGCTGTGTGTACGAAGGGATCGAGAGTAAAACTGTGTCGATTGCAAATCTCAAACGCGAGTTAGCTTGTAAAAACTGTACATAATATTTTAATACATTTGCATTGCGATGAGATACAATAGACGTACAGCTGGATACACGCGATGGGACCACAGCAGCAACGAGCAGGTGATGAAAGTACTGAAAGTAGAACCATGCGAAAATTCGTAAAAGAATATCGAAAGATCTGGAAGGCCCCTGAGATCATAATATGAGGGGAAAGGAATCCCAAAGCAGATCTTACGACTCCAGCGAAGAGGAAGACGATCTACTATTCAACGCCCAGACTGTAACAGGCCACTTGCCCTGTTTGGATGATTATGCTTGTGATTATGATTATGATTATGATTAGGATTATGATTATGATTGTGATTGTGATTACGATTATGATTACGATTACGATTACGATTATGATTATGATTATGATTATGATTATGATTATGATTATGATTATGATTATGATTATGATTATGATTATGATTATGACGATAAGTATCGGCATTGATGTCAGGTTTACGAAAAAGTGCGTACTCGACAAGCCCATCACCGTGAGCCCCATATAAACACATACACCGAAGGCTATGAAATTGCTAGGCATATTATTTACCACTTCACAGATATGTCTCATCCCATACCTCTTTTTTTGAGATTTACTATTCTCCGATTTGAACAACAGCCTCCCCCTCCAATATTAACCAGTTAAACAGAGAAGTCACTACAGATGTAAGGAACAGAAACCCCAAGCTTGGAAACCAATGTATCCAGCAGGTATTAAAGGTGATAAATGTGTTACCGCTGCGCATTAGGTGACAAGCAGCTGACTTGAGTTTACTCCACGGAATCTTGAATAGGTATTACCGCTCGGAACATCTTGTCTGTTGTCTCTCCGCATTGCTTCCCGCTTCATCAGCGTCCAAGAACCTCTCCACATTCCCCACACTCAACACACAATATTACAACGATTCTTTCACATCCGTCTCTCAGCTCTCTTTAATAATATTAATAATAGTAAGAGAGGATAGTTTTATATAGTACCAAAAAAGGTATATTCTATAGGTATAATTAATCTCTTAAGAATAGGTTACTGTGTAGAGGTTATACCGTCATCTTCACCTAAGCCAACTTGGCTATGAACATGGACTTTCTCATGGTTTTCAATTCGGACAGTTGTTATTATTAGGCTGTGTACCTAAACTTGTTACTCACCTGTTATGTTTGTTATTATGGAAGTGAAAGTGAACGTTTGTTAATTTCTCTGTTGACAGTACAAATAAAATATGCTCAGTGTACTGTATCCTTCACTTTGTGATTAAATGAATAAAAGGTTTGAGAGAGAACACTAGAAGTATTACTGCCAAAATGTCTAAACAAACTGTCAAAGTTTGGAAACGTTTCTCACGTCATTTATTATAGGAAATATGTAACAGACATAGAGCCACTCACGGACTCAATTTAAAACATTTAAATCTCAAATATTTTAACATAATTTAAAATTTAAATAACTATGTATACATTTAGGTAATTTGTGATCAAATCTATCTATATAAAAAAATCCCTAATTCTGTCTGTCATTCACAGCGATATTGAGAAAACGGGGAGCTTTCAACAGCTGAAACTTCTTTATTTCTTTCTTAATCTGTTTACCCTCCAGGGTTGGTTTTCCCTCGAACTCAGTGAAGGATCCCTCAAGGGCAGTGTTCTGGAGCGTGAGACATTGGGTCGGGGGATACAACTGTGGAGGAGGACCAGTACTTAGTCAAGGCGGTATCACCTGGTATGCTGAACAGGGTCATTGTGGCAGATGGGAAGATTGGAAGAGATATACAAGGAAGAGGGAAGGAAGCGGCTGTGGCCTTAAGTTATGTACCATCCCGGCATTTGCCTGGAGAAGTGGGAAAGCACGGAAAACCACATCTACACATTTGATCTCCCCAGGCTGAGCGGACCCCGTTCCAACCCTCGTACCATTTTTCAAATTTCGTGGCAGAGCCGGGAATTGAACCCGGACCTTCAGGGGTGGCAGTTAATCACACTAATCACTACACCACAGGGGCGCGTTGTGTCTTATTTGCAAGAAAAATACAACCTCTGTCTGAAAAGATCGGTGAATGGTCTCATGAAATAAAGACAACGTAAGTTACACACAAAATTCCTTTACTGGCCTTCAAAGTAATCTCCGTTAGCTACAACACACTTTTGACATCGATTGTAAAGCTGCTGGAAGCTGGTAGCAAACGCTTCTTTTGGAATCTCCCGGAGAACCCTTGTCACCTGTTGTTGGATACCAGCTAAACTGTCGAACCGGTGGCCTTTCAGGGTTACCATTCGTAAGGACAGTCGCCGATCATTCGCAAGCATCTGACGCACTCGTTCGATGTTGTCTGGAGATGTGCTTGTGGTTGGTCGACCCGAACGCGCCTCGTCCTCAACAATTTTCCTTTCAAACTCGAAAGCGTTTAAACCAGTCATAAACGCACTTTTTACTCACTGCTTGAGCGTGGTGAACTTGCACTAACATTGTGTGTGTTTCCGTTGCCGTTTTGCCTATGTGGAAGCAAAACTTAATGTTAACGCTTTGCGCCGCGTTGCACTCCATTGTGCAATGACACGAGTCCTCACACTGACTCCGTGCGATGTGTTGCAGCGTTCAGTTCCGTATAACTGTGTTGAGTTGACTGATAGTGGGCACTTGGTGTCATGTCCCGGAATGTGTATGTACGAGCCGCATCGTCCGAACTAGCACGGTTTACAAACTAGGCGAACATTCGCCGAACTTTTCGGACACAGGTTGTACAACTAACCACTACCGACTACGGCATTTGAACTTTCTTAAATAAAAACATGTTTCTATCAACGAAGTCGTTTCTACCGGCATAATGTCCGAACTGCGTACGTCTTGGCTTCAGTCGCTTTCCACAGATATATTTGAGAGGCACCAGTGAAATGAATAAATCATTTTTTCATGATGGGGTTTTATCCCTACCGATAAGCAGACGATACAGCAGTCTACGTGGTGGCCATATTCGACACCGCGTCAAATCCACATGGATTGACACAGCCGGTAAGCCGATTCGAGTCCCATTCGTTGAAAATATTTTTCTTCTTCTTTATCTGTTTACCCTCCAGGATCGGCTTTTCTTCGGACTCAGCGAGGGATCCCACCTCTACCGCCTGAAGGCCAGTCTCCAGACTTCGGGTCGGGATAAACACCTTGTGAGGATGACCAGTAACTCGCCCAGGTGGCCTCACCTGCTATGGTGAACAGGGGCCTTGTGGAGTGATGGAAAGATTGGATGGGATAGGCAAGGAAGATGGAAGGAAGCGGGCGTAGCCTTAAGTTAGGTACCATTGAGGCATTTGCCTGGAGGAGAAGTAGGAGACCACGGAAATCCACTTCCAGGATGGTTGAGGTGGGAATCGAACCCTCTCTACTCATTTGACCTCCCGAGGCTGAGTAAACCCCATTCCAGCTTTCGTACCACCTTTCACATTTCGTGGCAGGACCGGGAATCGAACCCGGGCCTCCGAGGGTGGCAGCTAATCACACTAACCCACTACAGCACAGAGGCGGACCCAAGTACTTTATAGATAGTAATTTCTACTGTCGAAGACAAACTTATGTACTGGTGTACACTGACTTAGCAAATGTCATGGGATAGTCACCTAATAGCGTGTGGGGCCTCCTCTGGCCCTGCGAACTGCAGTGAGACGCAGTGGAAGTGAATTTACAAGTCCCTGGTTCTCCTCTGGAGGCAGCTGACACCAAATCGTTTGCAGAGCAGCTGCCAATGCTGGTCTGTTCGTGGGTGCAGGATCCATGGCACGGAGCCTGCGTTCCAGGACATCCCATATATGCTCGATGAGGTTCATATCGGGGCTCCTGGTTGGCCATGGCAGTCGTTCGACCTCCGCTGCATGTTCCTGGAACCATTCCCGGGCGACGTGGGAGCGATGTGGCGGCGTGTTATCATCTTGAAACACCGCAGAACCGTCTGGGCGATGGAAGGCCTAAAATGGGTGGAGATGGTCTCCGAGCAGCTCAACATACCCCAGACCGTAACAGAGACACCTTGGATGCTTCATGTGGTCTGCGCCATATCACGTTACGCCATTGTTCCAGTGCCCATCCCTGGTGACTGGCGACAAATGAGCGTATTTACTTGTATTGCTGCATATTTCAGGTCTTCTGAACGTATGGCAAAATCATCTGCAACCTCTGTTCTTCCCCCCTCCCGCCCCCCGGGCTGAGTGGCTCAGACGGTTAAGGCGCTGGCCTTCTAACCCCAACTTGGCAGGTTCGATCCTGGCTCAGTCCGGTGGTATTTGAAGGTGCTCAAATACGACAGCCTCGTGTCGGTAGATTTACTGGCACGTAGAAGAACTCCTGCGGGACTAAATTCCGACACCTCGGCGTCTCCGAAGACCGTAAAAGTAGTTAGTACGACGTAAAGCAAATAGCATTATTGTTCTTTTCCCAATGTCATTGTTGATAGCTTGTGTTCTGACAGTTTTTAATTTATTATTATTATTATTATTATTATTATTATTATTATTATTATTATTATTATTATTATTATTATTATTATTATTATTATTTGTGGAGAGCCGATTCGTTTTCTGGTCACCAATGACGTGACGATGCAAGAATTGTAGCCATTCGCAGAGAAGATGGCGAGACTAGGGTGGTGTATAATTACGGAACATATTTGATTAATGACAGGCCCGTCAGATCGGCACTGAATACATAAGAGAAGATGCTCCTGCTTCCGTAAGTGAAATTAAATTGGAAAAGATGAGAGAAGCCCATCTAGGGCAGACGAAGAGTGATATGAAAGAAGATTGAAATTTAGATTAAGTTGATATTAAGGTCAGGAGAAGGAAATTACAAGCAAATACCAAGTCATAACAGGGTTTCCTGGTAAGTAGACATTCATTAAGGGTTCCTGTGCACGAAATGTGAAACGACTTTTTTTCTTCCCGCTTCAATAAATCCACAAATTACTCTACCTTCTACACGCTCAGCAGCTGATAGTCCAATAGCTACTTCAAGTCCTACAGTCCAATAGCTGTTCCAAGTCCATTTCCTCATCCACCTTAATATTAGTCAGTCAGTCAGTCAGTCAGTCAGTCAGTCAATCGATCTCTCAATAAATAAATCAATCAATCAAACATCCTTTAATTCCCAGTATAAAATAGGACCGTCACGAAGATCCTCCACCTACCCTGTTATGGAGTACCACTTTTGTCTCTTGAACAGATATCTGAGGAATATTTCAGTGCCTGGGGTTTGTTATCAACGCCTTGGTCATTTAAACGATTCACACCCATACAGCAACATTGAATATTCTTGTTAAATATCCGTAACTCCATGCTCCCAAGAAGTTGGTTTGATCTCCAAGTGGGTTTTAGTTGTGCGAAGGCACCACTTGCCTTCTTGATGCGGTTCTTAACCCCTTTCACACGATCCACTGCTTTCCGCGCCACGCCAAGCCACGCCACTCCACTCCATCCCACTTCTCAGACACTCTGTTTTTCTATATGTCCACTTCCAGCATGTTGTAGGCACCTCCAGTTTGACTTCGGACCATGGACGCGAACGTTATTCTTGGGATTCATATTCTTACGAATAGAAGACTGATGAGAAAGAAGAGTACTAGGGTTCACTGGGTCCATACCTTAAATTCATATTGCCTAGAACGAGGAGATCATCGTTTTCTTCTAGATGAACGTACCAGTGATCCAAAAAGTTGTTTAATTACTTTCGTAAGTGTGGGAATTCATTTGATGAAATGTTGTCAATCCTTGAAGCAAGTCTACAGAGTCAGGACACCCACATGAAAAAATGTATTCCACCGATATCATCATCATCATCATCATCTGTTTACCCTCCAGGTTCGGTTTTTCCCTCGGACTTAGCGAGGGATCCCACCTCTACTGCCTCAAGGGCAGTGTCCTGGAGCTTCAGACTCTTGGTCGGGGGATACAACTGGGGAGTATGACCAGTACCTCGCCCAGGCGGCCTCACCTGCTATGCTGAACAGGGGCCTTGTGGAGGGATGGGAAGATTGGAAGGGATAGGCAAGGAATAGGGAAGGAAGCAGCCGTGGCCTTATGTTAGGTACCATCCCGGCATTCGCCTGGAGGAGAAGTGGGAAACCACGGAAAACCACTTCCAGGATGGCTGAGGTGGGAATCGAACCCACCTCTACTCAGTTGACCTCCAGAGGCTGAGTGGACCCCGTTGCAGCCCTCGTACCACTTTTCAAATTTCGTGGCAGAGCCGGGAATCGAACCCGGGCCTCCGGGGGTGGCAGCTAATCACGCTAACCATTACACCACAGAGGCGGACATTCCACCGATATTTTGAGACAAAATCTTCGAAATTGTGGCGCACACAGTGTTGAACATCTGAACGAACTAATGTGATTTAGTGAGCTACCAGTCGCCAAGAGTGGAAGAGACTTCAGGCTAGCTGACAGCGACCTTCTGCTGATGAGAGTGGAGGGAAGTGGCGCCACGCAAAGTGCCTCGTGTGATTGCTCTGGGTCCCTTTCTGCACCTCCGCTGGAGTGGAGTGGAGTAGAGCGGAGTGGATCTTGTGAAAGAGGCCTAACTGTTTAATGTGGCCCAACCATCTGGCGTGCGACAAAACATATCTACGTGCTCATTCTGCTGCTCTTCCAGGCAAATGCTGGGGCTGTACCTTAATTAAGGCCACGACCGCTTCCTTCCAACTCCTAGGCCTTTCCTATCCCATCGTCGCCATAAGACCTATCTGTGTCGGTGCGACATAAAGCAACTAGCAAAAAAGCTCTTGCAGCAAAAGTTTCTCCGCAGATGTTCAGTTTCTGGTCTTCTTAGCATAAATTTTGAGGCGAGCAGTTTTGACTTCCTTTTTCCATCGACTCCAGCTCTACTCACATATTCCTAAGTTTTGAGCTTAAATACTTAAACACATTATAAATTAAAGCTGCATTTTACAATAGTATGAACGAATATTTAACAGTAAATTACATGACATCTCGATCACGTATTTCAGTATATCTTTAGATCGTCCTTTGTCACGTATTACTTGAAATTACTTGATCTATGCGTTACTGATCCATTCAACAACCCCTTGTCTTCGGAGACATTCTATGAAAGAGTGGAGAGAAGTGAGAACTGAATTAAGTTCCAAATATCATGTTGTGAAGGATTTAAAGAGAAATAGACATACATGTTTATACATTTGATTTGATTGATTTGTCAGAATCTGATGCAGTTCTTTTAAGAGTGAAATATGTCATTATATTTTCATTAGTGTGTTTCTTTTCCATGTATAATTCTTTTACCATATGTTTTCTTTATCTGGTAGTTCATAAATTTATTTATTCAAAATTAATTTCGGCAGATTGAAGAACCTAACAGTTATAAAAATAAAAATTAACAGAAGAATAAGTGCGATCGAACAAAGGATGTAATTCTGTCATGAACTTCGGTCCACCCTGAGCCATGTCCCGTTTAAAAGGGTAAATATAGGAACCCCTACTTTCAGCTATGTGTTTAACATCTATAGAAATGCAAATATATGTATTTAAAGTTAATTAAAAGTAGGAGCAGAGGTCCCTTTTTCGCTGTAACTAACTGCCACTGTTAATTAAATGTTATCAATTAATGTACAAAATCTAGTATTAAAAGTACATCATTCGGGCGATAGTGGGTTCGAACCCCACTGTCAGCAGCCCTGAAGATGGTTTTCCGTGGTTTCCCATTTTCACACCAGGCAAATGCTGGGGCTGTATCTTAATTAAGGCCACGGCCGTTTCCTTCCCAGTCCTAGCCCTTTCCTGTCCCATCGTCGCCATAAGACATATCTGTGTCGGTGCGACGTAAAGCCAATAGCAAAAAAAAGTACATCAAAGAGCGCAAGATACATTTTCCTACTGAGGATAAGGAAAAAGATTAAAAATTGAACATCTAGGAGATTGTAACATTACTCTTACCAAAAACATAGACTATACAAACAAGGAAGACATACGAGAAATATAAGGTACATTCAGCCCCAGCATGAATTAAGAATAAAAATAAATCTAAAGTGTCTCTAGGTGATTATCATATATCGTAATATTGAATTATTTTGGTGAAAATTCCCTTACACGGCTTAATAAATGGAAGATGTTTTCTCTGTGTTCTGACACCGCTTTGCTGTATTTCATATAGTTTAAGGTCATTGTATAATTGAGAGGCAGTGACAATAAATCTATAGAGCAGACTGTTGTATCTGAATGGTGTTGAACACAATTCTCTCGGGGATCTCATCCCTAATAACGTTACTAAAACTCACTTAATGTATTCTGGTGTTTGTATTGTCGGGTATAACTATCTGTACGTTCTGTAATTCTCAAGAGAGCATTTTTAAACAAACTTCTTGCTCGAGTTTAAATTAGAATCCAAACCTGTTAACTAGGTTTGTCTCTGATAGGTTTCACGTAGCAAACACTCTATTTGATCCATATCCTCGGGGCTCCATCACTCTAGCCAGAAAAGAAAACTAATATTGATACTATTTGTGACGATTGTAACATCCCAGCTACAACGTTTATCAGGAAAATAGATCAAACGCAGAAGCGGATGTAACTATATATACAGTAAATACTAAACCGGCGTTGAATTAACATGTGATGTTCCTACATGGACGCTGAGGATTCGATTCCTGGCCATCCAAATATAGCGACTTTGGACAGAGGCCTGGAAAGGGATTCACTCACCAACCAAAGATCTGTCTAATGTGAGAGGCAGCGAACGCAGGAACGAAAGCTAAGCAATACGGCTGATGATATCAGCGCGCTGACACCCCAATGTCCGTTAGTCATGTTGCTGGGCAGCGGACGTCTTGACAAGCCAAGGCCCACAATGAACTTTATATGTCACGGGTAATTTTTGTATGTTGAATTGGTTCTTCTTCTTCTTCTTCCCCTTCTGCTTGAGAAAATCGTATAGAAATAGTGCTGAGGATTTTACTAGACCTTCTGAGAAGGGAACGATGGCTGGTTTGTAAATATGCACATACAGCACAACATATCACACCACCAACCACCGCAGTAATACTCCACATAAGGTTGATGTCACGAAGGGCACTCGGCCGTGAAACATGTGTGGTGACGGAGAGTATAGTACCCGCAATGTCGAGTGGACATTATCGTCTCAAAGAACGGCATGATTACGCCTATAGAAACTGAACTCAGCAGCTATAACACATGCCCAGGACAAATAAATAAATAAATAAATAAATAAATAAATAAATAAATAAGTTAATTAATTAATTAATTAATTAATTAATCAATTAATTAATTAATTAATTAATTAATTAATTAAAGCAAATAAACAACTCACCACAGAACGAATCCGGTAAGATCGTAAATGTAATAATTTTTCTTGCATTGGGTATTAACGAATGTGAAATATCAGTTTCCTGAGCTACTCTCCGAGCAACTTGTGTGCACTGACTTGCAGTCTTGCCTATATGTTTTCTAACCTCTCCTGTGAGAGTGTTGTTCTCCTTTGCTATTGTTTCTCATTAGTTAAGGAACCACTTGTGAACGAGTTGTTCCACGTAATGTTTGGATGGCACTGTAGAACCGGGAAACTGTCTACGAAAATTTCGAAGGCAACTTTTAACTGGCTTCTTCTTCTTGAGCAAATAAAAGTCGACCAAACATATTCTCTCCGCTGTAGTGTACTTAACCACCTCGATAATAACCTCACAACGCACCGTACAGTTCAATAGTTACTAGCGAACTGCAGCGTCAGCGGTCAAGACTTCTTATAAAGCCAAGCTTGAAACACGCCAAATGGTGCTCGCTTGGGGATTCCCGCGGCCTGTGAGCCAAAGTGCGAAGTCTTGAATTATACTCTCTGTAAAAGCATTCTGAGAAAATACCAGACACTATTAGAAAAAGGCGATTGAAATTTTATGGACACATACAAAGAATGGACAGTGAAACACTTACTAAATGGATATTTAACTGCCGGTATGCCTCCTCACTAAAAGTCAAGAAAAAGACCTCTAGAAGTCAGCAAAACAGACAAAATTACACGGGGCAGATCTATCTTTAGATCATTGGTGTCAGGTAGACCGCTGGCCTTTTGAGCCCAACTTGGCAGGTTCAATCCTGGCTCAGTCCGGCAGTATTTGAAGCTGTTCATATAGTTCTGCCTCGTATTGACAGATTTACTGGTATGTAAATGAACTCCTGCGAGACAAACTTCAGGCACCTCGGAATCTCTGAAAACCGTAAAAGTAGTTAACGGGACGCAAACACGTTAATATTATTATGAGAACATTGGTTAACAAACATAATTATGCTGAAAAACTCAAGATGAGAACCACCACTGCATGAACGGAAGAATGGAAGAAAAATCATAGCAAGAGGATGACAATATTCTGGGAAAAGAAGAAGGCAAATGTATCTGCTAAATAAGTTCAATCACACACCTTCGTTGGGCACAACGTTGTGAATAATAATAATAATAATAATAATAATAATAATAATAATAATAATAATAATAATAATAATAAAGGGACCGAACAATTATCAGGGTAACCCGACTGTCCACAACAGACCGGATATAGTGGTTTTAAAGAAGAGAATAAAACGTGCCACTCTGATCGACATAGCTGTCCCGAACACCGGGAACCTCCATGAAAAGTATACTGAGAAAATCAACAAGTATGCACCACTGGCAGAACATATTCAAAGAATATGGCAATGTGAATACGTGATAATTGTACCACAATCATCATTTCGAGTACAGCTTCTATACCTAAAACTCTGGTGAAAGGACTGAAGAAGTTGGATATCAACACCAACATCTAGAAGACCATACAGAAGACGGTGGTCATTGCCACGACTGGAACTGTACGGAAATTTATGGGGTCAAATTTTACTTAAAGATGTAGTGTAAATTAAGGTTTATTGTACTTTGATTTCCTAAAATCTGCACAATTGCCTGAATAGCATTACCACGAAAGTGTGCAAATAAATAAATAAATAAATAAATAAATTCGACATCTTCGAATGACCATTTTATATGATCTGCTATTTAAATACAATTTGAACCAGATATCTGTCAAATACTTAAAACGGCGGTGGAGGTTCGATACTAAAAGTTTCGATCAGCAGCGGAAATACTTCCAGCTGAACGAAGGATATATGAAGGATACTCCCAATATGAGATTCTACGGCCCTTGCCTGGAATCATTTATATAATTATTATTCAATGCATTTCTTGCATTTGGGAGATTTTAGGTTCGAATCGCACCATCGGTTGCCCTGAATATGGTCTTCGGTGGTTTCCCATTCTCAAAGCACGCAAATATTGTTGTGTACCTGAATAAAGGCCACGGTTGCTTCCTTTGCAATCTCAGCCTTCCCCCTTTCTCATGTCTCCGAAAACGTTCGATATGTTACAGTGATGGAAAACGAATGTATGTATGTTTAGTCCGCAGCCCGAAGGCTGGTTGGATCCTCAACAGCTCTGCCATCAGCTGTCATAGTTGGCCTAGGCATCACTGAAGAGGCGTACTAGGGAAATGAGGAGTGAGGTAGTTTCCCGTTGCTTTCCTCACTGAGCCAGAAGTTGCTATTACTTATCAGTCCGCCAAGCCCACTAAAATGCATGCACCAACCGACCCTATGAGCAATATTATCATACCATTCATAGCAGGGACTGGCTGCAGAAGGAATGGCATTACTAGCATCACTCATACCTTAGTCACTTTCATTTTGTCAAAGCCAAGGATAAAGCTAAGACAGATCAATGAAAGTAACAAAATTACTCTAGCCCATACCAGAAGACATAGTGCACTGTAAACACTAGGTCCCGCCAGCAAAGGCAAGGAAAACGAATAACAAAACAAAACAAAATATCTTGTTAGTGACTTTGCTCCCCCCCCCCTTTTTTTTTTTTTGCTCAACTTATTTTATAAATTAGCCCTCCTGGTGACACTGATTTTTTTTTTGCTAGTGGCTTTACGACGCACTGACACAGATAGGTCTTATGGCGACGATGGGATAGGAAAGGCATAGGAGGTGGAAGGAAGCGGCCGTGGCCTTAAGTAAGGTACAGCCCCAGAATTTGCCTGTTGTGAAAATGGGAAACCACGGAAAACCATCTTCATGGCTGCCGACAGTGGGATTCGAACCCACATTCGCCCGGATGCAAGCTCATAGTCGCGCGCCCCTAATTGCTCGGCCAACTCGCCCGGTCACACTGATCATTAAGGGGTCCCGTCTATATGGTCATACACAGAGGTTAGTCGACTCGAGTCCGGTTGATCGAAAAGGTTCACTCTCAGAATGTTCGGCGGCAAGGTAGGAGAGGTGATGGCATACAATCTATAATTACTAGATTGCGTGCCAAAAGCCTGGATTCGATTCCATATCTCTCCAAAACTCCGCGCAGTGTTCATATGGAGTGAGGGAATATGCCACTGTTGATAGTGATTAATCCCTCGGATGGAGACATTAAGCCTAGAGCAAACCCCTAGGTGTTATTCGACAGGAGTAGGCTATGTTCCGGCACCCAGTTTGAAACATACCTTTCCTACTGTCATATATCATGTCATTCATTTCATCTCGTTAATTCTTCTCATGAGTCCAACGGCAGGAAGAGCATTCAGTCGTGAAAACTGGCTACGAATATTTACCTTACTCCATACTCCACTCCGTAAAGAAACGGGACAAGGGTTGGACACACACAAGTTATGTTATAATTTTTTTTTTTTTTTTGCTAGGGGCTTTACGTCGCACCGACACAGATAGGTCTTATGGCGACGATGGGATAGGAAAGGCCTAGGAGTTGGAAGGAAGCGGCCGTGGCCTTAATTAAGGTACAGCCCCAGCATTTGCCTGGTGTGAAAATGGGAAACCACGGAAAACCATTTTCAGGGCTGCCGATAGTGGGATTCGAACCTACTATCTCCCGGATGCAAGCTCACAGCCGCGCGCCTCTACGCGCACGGCCATATGTTATAAATAAAATAAATTGCAATAGCTATCGAAGTGACAGCTTCGTTCCCTGAAGTCATAAACATGAACAAGAAAATTTACAATAATTTTAGTAATATATAAGTACCGTATTTATTATTATTATTATTATTATTATTATTATTATTATTATTATTATTATTATTATTATTAATCTAATTGTCCATTATAAAGAGGTATTTATTATTTTATCATTTTCACGGCGTTGTGCCCAACTAAACAGCGCGTTTGATCTTATTTAGCAGATGAATTAGCTTTCTTCCCTTCCAGAATCTCTTCATCCTCTCGTTGTGTTCCTTCTTCCGTTCTTCCGTCCACGCAGTTGTGGTTCTCATTTTGGGTTTTTCAGCAAAGTGATGTTTGTCCACCAACGTTCTAAATCTCGGTCCGTCCCATATAATTTCACTTGTTATTCTGATTTCTTGAAAGTCTTCTTCAATTTCGATTATCAAATTATTCTTGAATTTTAGTGAGAAGGGCATAATTAAGTATCATTTTAGCTTCATCTATTTCTGGGCTTTAATTCTCGTCCAGTTCTCCTTCATTCACTTTGCAGTCTCCTACTTCCTTCTGTCCATGACGCTTGGGTACTGGATCTAACATTTTCTTGAAACATTTTCGTGTAGTTGGTCCTCGACTTGTAAGCATCCCTGTTGCTGATTTCCATTCCTTGTATTACTATTCCTTCCAGGTCCTTCTCCACCTCCTAATACCAGGGCACCGTAGTTTTCCTGATCTCAAGAAATATTATTAACTGATCGGTCAGTCTTCCTGGGTTCATTCCACAGATATGTCCGAACAACATGGTGTCCTCTTCCGGTTGTTATCTGAGATCTTTTTCATCTTGAGATATAATTCTTGGTTTCCTTTCTTTCTGTATAATCCAATCTCTGTTGTTTGGGGTCCCAAATCTTCCTCATAATATTTCTCTCCACTAGTTCCAACTTCATGACCAATCCTGTTTTTATCAGGTTCAGACTTTCAGCTGCATATAAAGCCGCCGATCGGACCACTGTCTGGTAGTGTCTGAGTTCTGCATTGATCGAAATATTCTTCTTGTTGTAAATGTTCATAGTGTAGTTAGTTTATATGCCAAGTTCATCTTGGTGATTTTTGATAGCAGTACCTCTCTTTCTGACAGGTTATTGTCAATCCACTATCCCAGATATTTGAATTATTACTATTATCACTATTTTTTTCTTTGCGTTTAGGCCATCTGCGGACCACGGTGCTTGTGTTCTAACTGTGTTTCTGTCGTCGTCTGCCCCTTTTGGCGTACTGGATTGTGTTCTTAGCAGCCTCTTGAGCCTTCCTGTTGGCCCAGTGTTGCTTCATATTCTAGCTGAATTATTTTCTGCGCTCCTCTGACCAACTCCATTGTTTAGCTGATGCAAGGGATATTAGGAAGGGTTTAGTTTTGACTACTAAACAGTATCCATTCCTGTCAGTTATGGTGACTTGATTAATAGTAAGCTCTGCAAGATCTTTGTCCACTTGCTTGGTCCAGGGGAATCCAGTAGCTTTGGCTTTGTTAGCAACCTTGAAGATCTTATGGGATAATCTATTAGGAATCATTCTATGTAGGTGTCCATAGAAAGTCAGACGTTTTCTCCTGATGACATCTATGAGCTTTTCTTGATGCTGGTAGAGCCCATTGTTGGGGTTTGTACCTTAGCCTTCCATCTGGTAGGATCCTTGGCCCTATTGTTCTTCTCAGGAATTTCCGTACTTGCACTTCCAGGGCTCTCAGTGGGGTATATTATTATTATTATTATTATTATTATTATTATTATTATTATTATTATTATTATTATTATTAATCTAAATACCTATTATAACAAATGATCAGTGCCCTTAGGAGGAAGAAACTTCTTACTTTCAGGCGTAAGTCGTGTGGATCAATCAGCCTGACGACATGCAGTTGGTGTTATGAATGAGGGAAGTCGCTGTAGCGCTGAGATCCAATTACAGTTCCTTATAATGACTATTGAGTGTCATGTCTCTCGTGGGACAAGCTCCGGTAACGCCTCACTTAGCCAAGTCAGCTTTATGACATTTCCGTCTGAGATAGAACTTGGCGCGGCTGGCTTGAAATTTACTGCACGACGGCGCTGTCTCTGAGAACTTGATCTATGTCGCACAAGGTATCACGAAACTTCCGGCGAACATTTTATAACTTCTTCTCTCCGTGCCACTCCGATATTGTGCTATTCTACAGCGCAACAGCTTTGCAAACTATTAATCGTATAGCCTAACCCAGTGTTCGATAGAAAGTCAGTTCACTGTTGGCACTCGAATGATGAAGACAAAAAAAAATGAAGAAGTATCGTGCAGTCTCAGCAACCATGTGTGTCAACGTCACGCCATTTAAGTTGCCTGTGCTTCATTCCATTTTACTCTATCAGATGGCAGAATTAAGCAGATCTCTGTTGGGGGATTAATTGAATGGGTGAAAACCACAACGGTATAAGTAGCATTTTGGTCATTCAGAGAAAAAGGCATTTAAACATCTTCAACACTCATATACAGCATGCTATTTGTAGTTATACCACCCATCACTAGAGCGCAGAATATTACCGCTATCACTTGTATCTCTTTGCTGGTGAAAGGATACATCCTCCCGGAGTTACATCCTGCACTTAACTCATTTTTTTTAAATGACACTTATACCGTTATGGTTTTCATCCATTCAATTAATTAATTTTATCCCTCAGTTGGCAGCCCTGAAGATGGTTTTCCGTGGTTTCCCATGTTCACGTTAGACAAATGCTGAGGCTGTACCTTAATTAAGGCCACGGTCAGTTCCTTCAAGCGTGCAACACGTTTTGTGACCTCTTACGACAGTGCGGTTTCACAATGGGTGACATTCACTCATCCTCAATGCACCTACGTATTGCAGATATTTCACACACTACTAACAAAGGCAATATTTACACGTATACTATCGTTCAATATCACTAAATTCATTCTCCGTATCACTCCTATGTCCATTTTCAATTCCATAATACACTTCGGTTAGGGACGCGCAGCTGTGAGCTTGCATCCGGGAGATAGTGGGTTCGAACCCTACTGTCGGGATCCCTGAAAATAGTTTTCCGTGGTTTCCCATTTTCACACTAGGCAAATGCAGGGACTGTACCTTAATTAAGACCACGGCCGTTTCCTTCCCACTCGTAGCTCCTTCCTATCCCATCGTCGCCATAAGACCTATCTGTGTTGGTGCGACGTAAAGCAAATAAAAAATTTAAAAAATATTTCAATTCACGACTGACGTGGCCGTGTATTTATGGGTGCGCAGCTGTAAGCTTTCCTGTAAGTATCCGGGAGATAGTTCGAACCCCACTGTCGGGAGGTCTGAAGATGGTTTTCCGTGGTTTCACAATTTCACACCAGGCAAATACTGAAACTGTACCTTATTTAAGGCCACGGTCGCTTCCTTCCCTCTACCAGCCCTTTCCTTTCCCATCGTCGATGTGACGTAATGCAACTTGTAAAAAAATTAATAATAATTCGCGACTGTAACGCCCAAAACTGTACGTAAATGACGATGTGAGTTCTGAAAACGTTCCTAGAATGTCAGTTGATTAGGTCAAGTAAATCAAAGCCATTAAGCATGACAGCCTGTGGGTGGCAGAGTCGTAATTAACCCAGACACTTTTTCGAAGAACGACTGTTCCATTTCTTCCTGAGTGTCTAGGCGACCTCATGTCACCGACTGAAGGTGATGACGAAAGCAAACACTGAGTCTCCGAGCCAGAAGAATTACTAACATATAGTTAACATCACCGTCCTGGCTGGGAATCGGATCCTGATCTCTCTGAACCGAAGGCCGTTACGCTAACCATTCTGTCAACGCCTGCTTTACTCTAGCATTACTGAAGTTAATTCATCCTATACCGGGCGAGTTGGCCGTGCGCGTAGAGACGCGCGGCTGTGAGCTTGCATCCGGGAGATAGTAGGTTCGAATCCCACTATCGGCAGCCCTGAATATGGTTTCCGTGGTTTCCCATTTTCACACCAGGCAAATGCTGGGGCTGTACCTTAATTAAGGCCACGGCCGCTTCCTTCCAACTCCTAGGCCTTTCTTATCCCATCGTCGCCATAAGACCCATCTGTGTCGGTGCGACGTAAAGCCCCTAGCAAAAAAAGAAAAATTCATCCTATGAATGTTTTCACTTGTGAAGATATTTCGAGTAGAGGGGGGACTAAGAGGGGAGGCAACCACTGTAACACATGCATTCCTCTCAGAAATGTACATTCCTGGTTGCCAGTACCTAAATTCCATCTGAAATTGTGAGTCGTAAATGATCTTTATGTAAGTGACCCCCTTACTATTTTTTAACAAAGTCTAATGAAGGTAGGAAGCACGGAAGTAGAAGGGTGGATCGTTAAGTCCAAGTTTTACGGCCACCTGTAACACATCCCAACCCCTTTCCCCTCCTTTAGAGTCGAGTAGAACACCCCCTCATTTCCCCTACCATTCCACAAATTCTCTCCCTGCTGCTCCGCAACCAGCCCTACTCCGATAAACTTCATTCCTGCTTGAAACTAACAAGCCTCCACACACACGTATACGAGGTTCAATTTTTTTATGTCCCCACAGCATTTTAATTAAATCATTGCAACAGCATTCCACCTCACCTACCCCCATCCACCCGCATCTAACTCTCACTGTATGTTACAGTACATGCCAGGTCGTATCTACACTTATCAAAATATAATAAAAATTCTTGTAATCGGTAAAAGCTTTAAAGAGGAGGAATTACGAGGCTTCCATTGCCTGGCAATGATATATATATACACGAGTATAATTAATAATAATAATAATAATAATAATAATAATAATAATAATAATGTTATTTGCTTTACGTCCCACTAACTACTTTTATGGTTTTCGGAGACACCGAGGTGGCGGAATTTACTCTCGCAGGAGTTCCCTTACGTGCCAGTAAATCTACCGACAGGAGGCTGACGTATTTGTACACCTTCGAGTACCACCGGACTGAACCAGGATCGAACATGCCCAAGTTGGGGTCAGACAGCCAGCACCTCGACCTCGACCGTCTGAGCCACTCAGCCTGGCAATTATTAATGCAACAATTACTGTTGTATTACGTAAACTCTGACAGAAGAAATTCGAAATGAATGAGTGCATTTCGTGTAAGAAATGTAAAAAGAACAATGCAGCTTAAGTGAGAATTTTTATATACCTAGTCAATGGAAGGTACAAACTGAGATATATTTTAGAATGAATATTTCGGAAAGGGGACTCTGTATAGTGGTAGACAAAAAAATACTAAATCCAAACAATATTTTACTGAAAATGAGTAGGCTCAACTCATTACTGAACTGCTCACTGAAAACAAGATTGTATTGAAAATGAGCAGGCTCATCTCATTTCTGAACTGCTCCCTGAAAACAAGATTGTATTGAAAATGAGCAGGCTCATCTCATTTCTGAACTGCTCCCTGAAAACAAGATTTTATTGAAAATGAGCAGGCTCAACTCTTTTCTGAACTGCTCACTGAAAATAAGACTTTATTGAAAATGAGCAGGCTTAACTCATTTCTGAACTGCTCACTGAAAATAAGACTTTATTGAAAATGAGCAGGCTTAACTCATTTCTGAACTGCCCACTGAAAAGATTTTATTGAAAATGAGCAGGCTTGACTCGTTTCTGAACTGCTCACTGAAAACAAGATTTCTTTGAAAATGAGCAGGCTCAACTCATTTTTGAACTGCTCACTGAAAACAAGATATTATTGAAAATGAGTAGGCGCAACTCATTTCTGAACTGCTCACTGAAAACAAGACTTTATTGAAAATGAGCAGGCTTAACTCATTTCTGAACTGCTCACTGAAAAGAAGATTTTATTGAAAAGGAGCAGGCTCAACTCATTTCTGAACTGCCCACTGAAAAGATTTTATTGAAAATGAGCAGGCTTGACTCGTTTCTGAACTGCTCACTGAAAACAAGATTTCTTTGAAAATGAGCAGGCTCAACTCATTTTTGAACTGCTCACTGAAAACAAGATTTTATTTAAAATGAGCAGGCTCAACTCATTTCTGAACTTCTGACTGTAAACAAGTTTTATTGAAAGTAAGCAGATTCAACTCATTTCTGAACTGCTCACTGAAAAGAAGATTTTATTGAAAAGGAGCAGGCTCAACTCATTTCTGAACTACTCAGTGAAAAGAAGATTGTATTTAAAATGAGCAGGCTCAACTAATTTCTGAACTACTCACTGAAAACAAGATTTTATTGAAAATGAGTAGGCTCAACTCATTTCTGAACTGCTCACTGAAAAGAAGATTTTACTGAAAAGGAGCAGGCTCAACTCATTTCTGAACTGCTCACTGAAAACAAGATTTTATTGAAAATGAGCAGGCTCGACTCATTTCTGAACTGTTCACCGAAAACAAGATTTTATTGAAAATGAGCAGGCTCAATTCATATTTTAATTGCTCACTAAAAACAGTTAGAAGCAACGAGAAATTTGCGTACCCCTTGAGAAGACTGCGCCTACCCCTAGTGGTACCAAACTTTGAGTACCGCATTTTGAATACCACTGTTCTACATCAGTTTGAAGCCATTTATTGTACATACACCGAGAGATTTCGCAAAAGAAAACTATTTCATACCGGTACTTCTTAACAACATAATTTTCTCAAAGTCTTTCATCCTACCGGGCAGTTCCATAGGACAAACCCCTCCGTCGACGTTGCCACAGAGAGCTCGAAACACTTATCCATGTCTTGGGTGCTTCTCTGTTCGGATATGTTTTAAGGAACGGTCGATCGATATATGAAGACTGTCACCTTCAAAGACGGAGGTTATTATTTTCCAGAAGGAAGTGACTGCATTGGTGGCAAATGGAAGAACCAGGCCTTTAAACCGGAAAGTAAGAACGGAATAATCATTAACCCACCTGTGCTGTTTTAATCCAATTCTGGTAAACCGGAAAATGTGGACTAAGAGAAGAAAAGCATTTATGCCCCTACAGTCCCGCATTATAAAGAACAATGCCCTTTGAGTTATCAGTCTATTAGACTGATTTGATGCAACCAACCATGCCATCCTATTCTTGCTAATCTTTTCATTTCTTTCTCCTAAGTTTTCCTAGCACGAACTTCGCAATATTTTTGTAACGCTACTCTTTTGTTGGAAATCGCCGAGAACAAATCGAGCGGCTTTTCTTTGGACATTTTCCAGTTCACGAATCAAGTAATCCTGGTGAAGGTCTCGTACACTGGAGCCATATTCTAGTTGGGATCTTACCCTCTATTTTAAATCCTTAATCATCATCATCATCATCTGTTTACCCTCCAGGGTCGGCTTTTCCCTCGGACACAGCGAGGGATCCCACCTCTACCGCCTCAAGGGAGCTTCAGACTCTTGGTCGGGGATACAAGTGGGGAGAATGACCAGTACCTCGCCCAGGCGGCCTCACCTGCTATGCTGAACAGGGGCCTTGTGGAGGGATGGGAAGATTGGAAGGGATAGGCAAAGAAGAGGGAAGGAAGCGGCCGTGGCCTTATGTTAGGTACCATCCCGGCATTCGCCTGGAGGAGAAGTGGGAAACCACGGAAAACCACTTCCAGGATGGCTGAGGTGTGAATCGAACCCACCTCTACTCAGTTGACCTCCCGAGGCTGAGTGGACCCCGTTCTAGCCCTCCTACCACTTTTCAAATTTCGTGGCAGAGCCGGGAATCGAACCCGGGCCTCCGGGGGTGGCAGCTAATCACACTAACCACTACACCACAGAGGCGGACTTAAATCCTTAATACAACCCCTAAATAACCTCATAACTACGGGCAGAGGTCTGGACCCTTTATTTACAATCCCATTTGAGTGATTAACCCAGTGAAGATCGTTCTTTATATTAATACCTAGGCACTTACAATGATCCTCATAAAGAACTTTCACCCCACCCACGGAATTATTAATACTGAGAGGACTTTCCCTATTTGTGTAAATCACAGCCTGACTTTTAACCCCTTTTATTATCATACAATTGCCTACTGTCGAGTGGCGGCTGGTGGTATCCGAAGCTGAGTGTTGACCCAAAATTTTCCATGTTGCATTTTAAATGCAAAGATTATAGAAAAAACAAGAAACCCTATTCTCGCGGTCCACTGTGGACTGTTGGAGAAGAATACCAATGTTGGTAACATTGCGGGTGGTGTGGTACGGCCTAACCTAGTGGCGTGGTAATTACCTTTGCAACAGGAGAGAAAGCGGCGATGAAGTCATCTCCGAATAATGGTGCAATCAAACGGGGATATTTGGAATAGTTTCTCGATAGGGGACGTGCTTGTCTCGTGCAACTCCCTAAGACCAATACTGGTTACCTAATACTATACACTGTATACAGGCTTAGGCTCGTCCCTGCTGAAACTACATTGCGGCGCGCTGTGCGCCAAGGAGTTTCTGTAGGAAAGCAAACCCCCTGAGGTGGTTCGAAAACGGAAGTGTTTAGTGTTCCGTTACGAAGCATTAGCACATCGAACGACCAAAGATGGTTGGTTTTAACATATTTTAGAATATATGTTAGGTTTATTTAACTAAAAATATAGGAGAAATGACGACAAATGAAATGTAAAATTATTGGGATTGCAACAGTGCAACAATACCACGCACGCCCTTGCTACTGTCCATCTCACAACACTATCGAGGTCGTTTTTCAGTTGCTCACAGTCTTGTAACTTATTTATTACTCTATATAGAATAACATCCTCAAAAAGCCTTCTTTACTCAGTAAAGAACTGGAATCAGAGATATAGTAGCTACGTAGAAATTACGTTTAGTGCAGGATAGAGTGGCATGGAAAGTTGCATCTAACTAGTTTATGGATTGATGACTCTCAAAAACATCTAGAGTTTAGCTGCGTTAAGCATTAAAAGCCGTGCAGGTGATATATTGCGGTGTGAAGAGAGACTGAAACATGAGTTACATGTGTGAGTGGAGTAGAATTAATTCTGATTACGATGTCAGTGTTGATTCAGTGTATGACGATAGGGCATGAGTCCCAGTGAGGCGTGAAGATGGCCAGCGCCGCGATAACGCCGACAATTGTGCTGGAACGCTTTGATAAACTCGCGCTGGTCATGTCGCGACCTCTAGCGAGATTACAACCGTCTGTTCGGCTGGAAACACAAAAGGAGGGAAAGTTTATAATAATAAGACTATCAAACTTGACTATAATTTCATGAGAGGCAGAATTAAAGCTTATTTTACCATTGTTCCACTTGGATGGCGGTAGAATTATTCAGAGCGAATGGAACTCAGAAAGCTGGCTGAAATTTACTGAAGTTTTGCTCCACTTTCATTAATATAAAATTGGAACTAACTGAGATTATATTAATCATCATTACCAGAGGTTCTCTGCCTATCAGCAGGCTTCCTCATGCAATTTCCAAGATCTGTCTTCTGCCTTCCTTTCATTTTTCCAGTATCTTCCATTAATTTTCACACTGTCCATCATCTAATACCTCTTTCTTCCTCTCATCTTTCTCCATGCAACTTTTCCTTCCACTTTTTTAATTTCGTGTGGCTATTTCTAGCCGAGTGCAGCCCTTGGAAGGCAGACCCTTCGATGAGGGTGGGCGGCATCTGCCATGTGTAGGTAACTGCGTGTTATTGTGGTAGAGGATAGTGTTATGTGTGGTGTGTGAGTTGCAGGGATGTTGGGGACAGCACAAACACCCAGCACCCGGGCCATTGGAATTAACCAATGAAGGTTAAAATCCCCGACTCGGCCGGGAATCGAACCCGGGAACCGAAGGCCAGTACGCTGACCATTCAGCCAACGAGTCGGACTTCCTTCCACTTCCTGTGCTAATAAACATTTCCTTCGTAAATAGAGACATGACACGTTCTTCCTTCTCTTTTGAATGGTTTCCAATATTGTCGACCTTTATTCACCTAATCTTTCCCAATACTACTTCATTCTTTAATTTGTCTTGCCAGTCGATCTTCTCCATTCCCACATTTCAAAATATTTCAATCTCCTTTCTTCGTTCGTTCCTAAAGTCCAAGACTCATACCCATAAAGAGCAACGTTCCGACTAGCCTTCTTTATGACCATTACTAGTAATAATGCGCAGAGACAAACTCTTGAAAAAGAGGGCGTGTACTTACCGGAACCAGTCACGACCAATTGTATGTTGCACTATCTCGGGCAAGATCGTTTGAAAATGTTAAGATCCAGATACGCCCGAATGAATGAATGAATATTGTATGGAAAGAAGCATTATTAACTATATTATGAATGAATCAATTGTTATATAACGGTATTAAATGTTCAATAAAACTATTGAAAACGATAAGCAAAACAAAATGGCTGCGTCAGGCATATCAAGACGAGTTATCTGACCTATTTATAACCAGTGCTGTGGAGGAACACGGGTCCCATTAGTAAGAAAAATTTTGTTTGCTGGTCTTTTTTTTCATTTTTTTTTTTTTTTGCTAGGGGCTTTACGTCGCACCGACACAGATAGGTCTTATGGCGACGATGGGATAGGAAAGGCCTAGGAATTGGAAGGAAGCGGCCGTGGCCTTAATTAAGGTACAGCCCCAGCATTTGCCTGGTGTGAAAATGGGAAACCACGGAAAACCATCTTCGGGGCTGCCGATAGTGGGATTCGAACCTACTATCTCCCGGATGCAAGCTCACAGCCGCGCGCCTCTACGCGCACGGCCAACTCGCCCGGTTTTTTTTTTCAATTAGCTTTACGTCACTCCCACACAAATAGCTTTTAAGGCGACGTTGGAATAGGAAAGTGCTAGGAGTGCGGAAGGAGAGACCGTGGCCTTAATTAAAGTACATCACCAGCATTTGCCTGGTGTGAAAATGGGAAACCACGCAAAACAACCTTCATGGCTGCCGACCGTAGGGTTCTAATCCACTATCTACCGAATGCGAGCTGATAGCTACGTGACCCAAGGCGCGCGGCTATTTGCTCGGTGTTTTCTGGCCTTCTCTCCTTCAAATATACATTCAGAAAACAAAATTCATGGTAAATTAACAAGTTAGAAATCACAAAAGCTATTATTACCCCAACTGAAATACCAATGAAGGAGTATCACATATCAAGTACGTAGGATTTTAGCTAACACAGAAATGGTAACCGGTCGTAGACACGGATAACGGATACTATACTGTTAATAATAAGAATTGGCGTCTGACAGGTAAGGTTGGAGGGAGGAGCACTGCACGTGCCATTTCACGATGTTGCCACATTCCAGCATTCCTTTCTACATACTCTTACCCCTCGCTTCCGGCTCACTTGTTCCCTCCTTCATTCTGGCCGCTGTGATCTGTTGTAGACTACCTGGCCAGGCGGTGTCGTCCCATTTGCGATCACTCTTATGCAAACAATCAGGTTCTTATCAGTGACAGTGACAGGTTTGGCAACTCCCAGCAAGACGAGCTGCCCTGAAGTGTTATCTCCATGGCAACCGCAGTCGCCCCACCCTCGTTTCCATGGCAACCACACAGCCACTCCCTTTATCCCGCCTCGGCAGGTAGTAAACGGACCTCCCTCTAAGAAATGTCAGACACCAACTCTTATTATTAGCAGTATAGAAGTGAGTTCTTGAAATTAACCCATTGGAGAATTATTATTTTACCCGTCGTAATCTCCGCCTAATTATTCTGGGAATCACTGTCAGCCAGAAGCGAGTCAAGAATTGATCAAAAACATCCGGTTCTCATGACGAGTCACTCAGCTGCCTATAAATCAATGGATTAATGCCAGTTTTGCTGGTGAAATTTATTCTTACAACGCCGTTCGTGTCGTCAGTCCTAAATCTAATAACATGTTTCGGTTTAGTTTACGAATTCATCATCACCATCGTCACTACACTCACTCATACTATCACCATTACTCTCTACAGATTTTCCTTCATCAAATTCACATTCATTTTTATTCAGTATTTAATTTACCTGTCCGCCTCTGTGGTGTAGTGGTTAGCCTGATTAGCTGCCACCCCCGGAGGCCCGGGTTCGATTCGCGGCTCTGCCACGAAATTTGAAAAGTGGTACGAGGGCTGGAACGGGATCCACTCAGCCTCGGGAGGTCAACTGAGTAGAGGTGGGTTCGATTCCCACCTCAGCCATCCTGGAAGTGGTTTTCCGTGGTTTCCCACTCCTCCTCCAGGCGAATGCCGGGATGGTACGTAACTTAAGGTCCCGGCCGCTTCCTTCCCTCTTCCTTGCCTATCCCTTCCAATTATCCCATCCCTCCACAAGGCCCCTATTCAGCATAGCAGGTGAGGCCGCCTGGGCGAGGTACTGGTCATACTCCCCTGTTGTATCCCCGACCAAGAGTCTGAAGCTCCAGGACACTGCCCTTGTGGCGGTAGAGGTGGGATCCCTCGCTAAGTCCGAGGGGAAAAACCGAACCTGGAGGGTAAACAGATGATGATGATTTAATTAACCTGCTTTACTATCTGCTGAGATTCCACGGTCTGTTCATTGCGATTTGAAATACGTGTCGCCTTATTTACGAATGTAAACACCAAACACGGAACGTCAAGGAGCTGAGTGATTCGTCAAGAGAAGTGGATTTTCTGACCAATTCTTGGCTCACTTCTGGCTACCGGCGATTTTACGAATATCTAGGCAGAGATTATGACAGGAAAAAATAATAATTCTCCAATGGGTTAATTTCTTCGTCGGAAACATATTGATGTACAGTGTTCGATTACTTCCAAGGAATACCAGTGATTATATTGTAAAAATGTCTGGCTCCGTGGCTGCATGGTTAGCGTGCTGGTCTTTGGTCCAGGAAAGGATCCCGGGTTCGACTCTCGGTCGGGTCGCGGATTTTGACCTTCATTGGTTAATTTCGATGGCTTTCGTCTTCATCATTAGAATACATCACAGGTAGCGCCCCATCCTCACAGACGCACAGGTCGCCTTTCCTATACGGCGTCAACTCGAAAGACATACAACACTCCTCTTCGGAGGCAACGCGCCATATTATTATTATTATTATTATTATTATTATTATTATTATTACAAGTAACAAATTGTTTTACGTCGCACCGTCATAGATAGGTCTTATGGCGAGGATGGGATACGAATGGCCTAAGAATGGGAAGCAAGCGGCCGTGGCCTTAATTAAGATACAGCCTCAGCATTTGCCTGGCGTGAAATGGGAAACCACGAAAAACCATCTTCAGGGCTGCCGACAGTGGGATTCAAACCCACTATCTCCGGGATGCGAGTCCACAGCTGCGCGTTCCTAACCGCATGGCCAACTTGCCCGGTATATTATTATTTTCATTGTTGTAAAAACGAAAGTAGTGGCTTATATGACGTAAAGTACAATATAAAATCTTTGAGCTCAGATCGGGCATTGTCTGTTTTCCTTCGTAACAACAGCCCGAAGCAATGGACCGAAAGTGCTCTTCTTTCGTCTCCGTCGGTTGAAACTTTTTGTCTGTGGTGCCACTGGTCGAAATTCTGTTTTACGATAGACACTACAGTAGTATCTTGCATTACAATGAAAAATAAGAACGTCGTTCTGATTAGCATAACGCGTAAGAGTAAGGAAGTTATTAACACAAGAGATAAAAATTCAAAAGTGATACTAGACTAAAATTTGACGACCGATAGGTTGATTCAGCTTAGTGGTACGTACACTTGTAAGAGAAGACTAATCGCTGGCCGATGATTGTATTTTATAATATCCTTGATACTACTGCATACAATGATTTTATATTGTGGAAAGGAATTAATGCCAATTGCAAAATAAGTAAATCCCTCCTGAACGCCATAAATATAAATAGTAGACTCGAATGGGTTAGAAAATACTGCAATTGGACCCATGAAGAGTGGAAGACTGTGTTAATCACAGATGAATCGAAGTTCGAGAATTTTGGAACCAGAAGGAGGATAGCGGTATTTGTTCGCCAATGTGAATCAGAAAAGGTGGCCCAGCAATGCGTTCTACCTACAGTTAATATGGTGGATGTTCTATTGTGGTTCGGAGGTGCTTTGCAGGAAATGGAGACATTGTGTAAATAGAAGGACGTATGAATAAGAAGCACTACCACCGCATACTTCAGTATCATACAGCACCAAGCGGAATGCACTTAATAGCGAAAGAGTTCAACTTACAAAAGGATAATACCGAAAACATCGGTCAGCGATCTGTAAGAAGTACATTGCTTCAAAGGGAAAACAGAAAAGTACTGAAAGTTATGGTCTGGCCGTCCCAAAGCCCGGACTGTAATCCCATTGAAATGGTATGAACTTCTGTTAATGCACAAAATAAATAAAAAGTATTCTCGAAATACCGATTTTCAGTTGCCCAAGTTCTCACTACAAATGGTAGCTCTCCACCGCCCCAATGCCAATATCCAAGATATCTAGGGGCAGTAACTACTGTTGTGGGCCAATTTTATTATTATTATGAGTATTATTATTATCAAATACATCGCAATTGGGAACTATCCCGATAGCAGTGTGATAATAAAGTAAAATTAAACATAATTACCTAATAACAACAACTGTCAGAACTACAACAAGAGTACAAAAAGCAATTCCATGGAAAGAAAATCATCATCATCATCATCATCTGTTTACCCTCCAGGGTCGGCTTTTCCCTCGGACACAGCGAGGGATCCCACCTCCACCGCCTCAAGGGCAGTTTTCTGGAGCTTCAGACTCTTGGTCGGGGATACAACTGGGGAGAATGACCAGTACACCGCCCAGGCGGCCTCACCTGCTATGCTGAACAGGGGCCTTGTGGAGGGATGGGAAGATTGGAAGGAAGGGATAGGCAAGGAAGAGAGAAGGAAGCGGCCGTGGCCTTATGTTAGGTACCATCCCGGCATTCGCCTGGAGGAGAAGTGGGAAACCACGGAAAACCACTTCCAGGATGGCTGAGGTGGGAATCGAACCCACCTCTACTCAGTTGACCTCCCGAGGCTGAGTGGACCCCGTTCCAGCCCTCATACCACTTTTCAAATTTCGTGGCAGAGCCGGGAATCGAACCCGGGCCTGCGGGGGTGGCAGCTAATCACACTAACCACTACACCACAGAGGCGGTGGAAAGAAAATACTAATTCTAAATCCTGCATCATCATATACAAATTCACACACAACTTAAGTAGCCTACTTCCAGTGCTTAACACTACGGCTTACAATACTATAAGTTATGCTCACTACTAGCTTACCATTACAATTCCCCAATTTACAAACTAATATTTACCATAGTTAGTTTTCTGCGATCTACCATTTATTACTTTATGCGGATGATCTGTCCTGCTTATGAAACAGGGCTCTTCTAGTCGACTGTTGACCGAGCTCGATAGCTGCAGTCACTTAAGTGCGGCCAGTGTCCAGTATTCTGGAGATAGTAGGTTCGAACCCCACTGTCGGCAGCCCTGAAAATGGTTTTCCGTGGTTTCCCATTTTCACACAAGGCAAATGCTGGGGCTGTACCTTAATTAAGGCCACGGCCGCTTCCTTCCCACTCCTAGCCCTCCCCTGTCCCATCGTCGCCATAAGACCTATCTGTGTCGGTGCGACGTAAAGCAACTAGCAAAAAAAAATATTAGTCGACTGTTCAGCACTCCCCAGTCTGTCACATAACCGTGTTCTTTTACTTCTAGTCTCCCACTCAAATTTCTTCTATCATACTTGTCACACTACTTCTAGGATTCAAATCGTTACGCACGTATCTTGCCGCAGAAGAGGATATAACACCGAATTATTGCATGCACCCTGGCCCAAGAAGGAGTAACATACTACTGACAAATGAACAACTGTGTGCTTGATCTACCAACTCCGTTATACGTTTCACTTGATTTTGTATCTCATCATCATCATTTGTTTACCCTCCTGGGTCGGTTTTTCCCTCGGACACAGCGAGGGATCCCACCTCTACCGCCTCAAGGGCAGTGTCCTGGAGCTTCAGACACTTGGTCGGGGATACAACTGGGGAGAAAGACCAGTACCTCGCCCAGGCGGCCTCACCTGCTATGCTGAACAGGGCCCTTTTGCGGGGATGGGAAGATTGGAAGGGATAGACAAGGAAGAGGGAAGGAAGCGGCCGTGGCCTTAAGTTAGGTACCATCCCGGCATTCGCCTGGAAGAGAAGTAGGAAACCACAGAAAACCACTTCGAGGATGGCTGAGGTAGGAATCGAACCCACCTCTACTAAGTTGACCTCCCGAGGCTGAGTGGACCCCGTTCCAGCCCTCGTACCACTTTTCAAATTTTCGTGGCAGAGCCGGGAATCAAACCCGGACCTCCGGGGGTGGCAGCTAATCACGCTAACCAATACACCACTGAGGCGGACGGTTTTGTATCTACTGAAATAAAATCGCATAACCTGTCAACACGAGAACTATCATTTCGTTTCCTCCTAACCTTCTAGGTGTTTAATTTTCTTTTTCAGTGAGTGGATTTTCATAACGACGGGGATATCAACTTTTACAGGGAGAAAGGAAATTCTGTGAATTCTTTTGTGTTCCCGAATGAGTGCATTTTATCGTTGCAAGAATGGTGGGGACAAGCCTCCGTGGCTCAGGCGGCAGCGCGCCGGCCTCTCACCGCTGGATACCGTGGTTCAAATCCCGGTCACTCCATGTGAGATTTGTGCTGGACAAAGCGGAGGCGGGACAGGTTTTTCTCCGGGTACTCCGGTTTTCCCTGTCATCTTTCATTCCGGCAACACTCTCTATTCACATTTTATTTCATCTATCAGTCATTAATCATTGCCCCAGAGGAGTGCGACAGGCTTCGGCAGCCGGTACATTTGCTATCCTCGCCGCAAGATAGGGGCTTCATTCATTCCATCCCTGACCCGGTCAAATGACTGGGAACAGGCTGTGGATTTTCTTTTCAAGAATGGTGGGGCTAAATGGTTAAATTCGGGCAGCTAAAAGGTGGTGGTGATGGTGATTATTATTTTAAGAGGAAGTACAACTAGGCAACCATCCTCTATATATGACTAATCAGAGGAAAAAACACTTCGAAAAATGAAGATATCGGCCAAAGGAAGACAGGGGCCACGAAGGGCGCGAAAACGAAAGACTCCCCAGCCCTCGCAAACCTAACAGCGTCGGGGACGGAAAAGAACAAGAGTTGACCAAGGGAGGTCGGACAGGACAGATGAAAGTGAGGAGCCTGGCACAAGTAAGTGGAAGCAATGCCAGGACTCAGCTATATGCCCTGTGGTCGCCAAACCAAACTCCAGAGCCCCTGGGGTCCTTTTAGTCGCCTCTTACGACAGGCAGGGGATACCGTGGGTGTTATTCTACCACAGGGGGAACTAAAAGGTGGAGTGGTTCTGATTGTTCATTTTCAGATAGTCTGATTGAGCTGGCTGTCGACGAATCTGAATGAGCATTGTTCGGCCAGACTGGAACACAATGGTGCTCTTTTTTTTTTTTCTATTTGTTCGGGGCGTCGACCTATAGAGATATTTTGCACCTACCACAATGCTTAGCCACAGCGTAAACCTTGTGCTTGTTGTTTAAAGGGGCCTAACATTGAAGGTCATCGGCCCGACAGCGTAAACCAATCTAAAGAGCTGAAGTCCTAACCATGACATAGGAATCCCATGTTGTACTGCAAATATTCTGTTTAATGTTCTTTCTGGTTATTGCTGAAAGCTGTTCTTACCAGATGCACTTTGAAGCGGAGTTTTCTGCCTAGGGTAATACCTAGATACATGGGACTTCTGTTGTCTGTTCTCAAAGTGTATTCTGTGTTCAATGTGGGGTTTTTATTTTATGTTTTATTTACAATTTGCTTCACGTCTCACCAACACAGACAGGTATTACGCAGACGATGGGATAGGAGAGGGCTAGGAGTTGGAAGGAAGCGGGCGTGGCTTTAATTAAGGAACAGCCCCAGCATTTACCTGGTGTGAAATTGGGAAACCACGGAAAACCATCATCAGGGCTACCGATAGTGAGGTTCAAACCCACTATCTCCGAAATGTAAGCTTAGTGTTCAACATTGGCTAGTTTATTGTTAAGGTGTAAAGTGTACACTTCCATCTTACCAGCACGCGGTTGAACCTCTGTTTAAAAAATATTCATATCTGCAGCTAATGGTTGTCAACTCGTGAATAAAATGGAAATATGAAGAATTCACTCCCTACCTATAAGACAATAAGTTATAGAAATGTGATATGGACTTATTTAATGTTTCATGAAATATTATTATAAATGGAATGTTGAATGTAGACGATACAATAACCATCAAAAATTAATCCAACACCACCAACAATAGCACTCTATTTATACGTGGGACGGCATTGTTACACACATACAAAATTTAACAAGAGTATTTGATATTTCTATATAAAAATTGGATGAATAATACAGCGGCTCATTAATAAAAAAAAAGCACTCATATGTTGTAGTCGGGTTTTATAATTAAATTTAGAATGAATAGATTATCATGACGAGATATCTTTCACAAATCTGAAAATCACAGACAAAACTGACGATGAAATTGCTCCATCCACCAATACAGCTGGTGTTATTATTCAACGTACCGGTTGTTGCTGATTATTACCATGCAGGCCTTCGTTTTATCGTGAGTGTATTCGTTTATCAAAAATACTGGAAAAAAGTTTAAAACATCACTATATTTGTTTGATTATCAGGTAGAGTATTAGAATGTATCATCTTACAAATAATAATAATAATAATAATAATAATAATAATAATAATAATAATAATAATAATAATAATAATAATAATAATAATAATAGTCAAAGACGCACCACCTAAACTTCGTACGAAATACGGGGACATCAGGCGAGAAGAAAAATCTAGGCATCTGGGTGAGATCATCATGAAAAATAGACTGGACAAGGAAGCACTTGGAGAACTAATACGCAAACTCGAAATAGCCTACCAAACATCACGCATCGATCTACAACAAAAAATGCCTTTCCCGGAATACTAAGGTGCGTCACTATGAAACTGTTCTGAAGCCAGTAGTTATGTATATGTATGCATCGGAAACCCTATGCCTAAATTCCAATATACGACTCCACCAAGAAATGGACGCAGAATAATTAGGGGTATCAAGGGATCCATCACAAGAATGGCACCCACCAAAAAAGAACCAATAAGAAAGTATGTAACAAAATAGAGAAAATTAGAGACACGGTCCGCAAAAGATGAGCACGACTTTACGGTTACCTCAAAGGCATGGACGGTAACAGGTTAACCAAACAAATCTTTCACTTGTTTGATTCAAAACGTAAAACCACGATGCCTTGGTTTAGAAGCACGAAAGCAGGCCTGCAAGAGCTGCAGATCAAACCGTAAGACGCCTTTGACAGAGGTATTTTCCGAAAAAGGATAGTGACGAACGGGCTAAATTGAGTCGAGCAACCGAAAAGAAGAAAAGGTGTCAGTTGGTCCAGTTCCATGGCTGAATGGTTAGGGTGCTGGCCTTTGGTTCAAGGAGCCCCGGGTTCGATTCCCGGCCGGGTAGGGGATTTTAACCCTAATTGGTTATTTCCGCGGGCTCGGGGACTGGGTGTGTGTGTCGTCCTTAAGCAGAAAATGAAACGAAAACAAGGAAAGAATGAGAAAAAAATATATTGGTAAAAATAACAAAATAAAAAAGTCTAAAAATATGTTTTTAAAGTTGGACAGAGGAATGCAAGCAGGCCCACTCAGAAAGAATAAAGGAATTGTGGACTCAAAAGAAAGCAAAGTTCACTGCCAAATGTAACAAGACTTAGTGTGGTCTTCGATGCTCCCAGTGAATAATAATAATAATAATAATAATAATAATAATAATAATAACATCTAACCAATGGTGTATACAACAAAAGATCAATATGCTCGAACGCCATGTTCAGACACAGTCATTCGTCCGGAGGCCCTCTATGTAGCGGAGTGCTATGCTATGAACAAAAATAGCTTTATTGAGAAACTCGAGATCAAAGAAAGACACATTCTGAGGAAGACTATCCTGGGCCATACCAACGACAAAGGCGAATGTAGAAGACTGCACAACTACGAGCTCTATTTCCCCGTAGAAAGGATACGATGAGGAAGAGGATTGCTCTACGTCCAAGATAAGAAGAAAAAAGGGGCCTGGTTCAGTGAGGTAGAAAAATATCTGCAGGAGGTGGGCATCACACATTGATGATATCCTGGAGCGCAACGCACTTCAGAAGAAACTCCAAGACCACAAGAGTTTCCAAGAAAAGCCGAAGCTGAAAACAGGAAAGTCGTGGACCGAAGAAGGAAAGGAACGACACTGGCAACGAATGCGAGAGTACTGGGCAAATGTTAAAACGCTGGGAGGGAGACAGTTGAAATGAAGTGGTTCTTAGTTGGTCGAAACGACATGAATGAATGATAACAATACGTAATACATCATTTTCCAAAAACTTTCTCCACTCAGAGGCTGCCTAAGACAAACATAGATACATACATTATCATTATAGACTGCTATGCCTTTCAGCGTTCAGTCTGCAAGCCTCTGTGAATTTACTAAACGTCGCCACAATCCTCGATTTGCAACTAGTGCTGTGGCCTCATTTAGTTCTATACCTCTTATGTTTAAATCAATAGAAACCGAGTCTAACCATCGTCGTCTTGGTCTACCTCTACTTCTCTTACCCTCCATAGCAGAGTCCATTATTCTCCTAGGTAACCTATTCTCCTCTATTCGCCTGACATGACCCCACCAACGAAGCCGGTTTATGCGTACAGCTTCATCCAATGAGTTCATTCCTAACTTGGCCTTTATCTCCTCATTCCGGGTAACCTATTGCCATTGGTCCCACCAGTTTGTACCAGCAATCATTCTCGCTACTTTCATGTCTGTTACGTCTAACTTATGAATAAGATATCCTGAGTCCATCCAGCTCTCACTCCCGTAAAATAAAGTTGGTCTGAAAACAGACCGATGTAAAAATAGTGTCGTCCGAGAACTGACTTCTTCTTACAGAATACAGTCGATCGCAGCTGCGAGCTCACTGCATTAGCTTTACTGCTCCTTGATTCAATTTCACTTCATATGTTGCCATACTGGGAGAACATACAACCTAAATACTTGAAATTATCTACCTATTCCAGCTTCGCATCACCAATCAGACATTCAATTCTGTTGAATTTCTTACCTAATGACATCAATTTAGTCTTCGAAAGGCTAATTTTCATACCATACTCATTGCACCTATTTTCAAGTTCCAAGATATTAGACTGCAGGTTTTCGGCACAATCTGCCATTAAGACAAAGAATACACACACAAAATTTCATTAAAAAATAAATAATTAGTAAATTATGTCTCAGTCAGGCGAATATCAGTGGTGTCTGAGTATCATTAAGAGAACCAGTGAGCGCTTTCAGCCCCCAGTCGATTAACTCCTTGGAACTGATGCACAAGGTCTTTATCAGCTCTATCGCCTTCTTAGGGACTGTCCCTCTGGCACTGATCATGAGACCCCCCTCACTTCTACAGAACAGGTAGATAGACTTGTCTGGTTGGTCGGAGTGAGTTTCAAATATTACTGTGAGGTAATTGTAATTGTAAAAAGGAAACTTTAAAACACTAGGCCATTACCTCCGACGGTTTGCCTACGGTTTCTATTGAATCGATTTACATAATTAAATAGGCATGCTTTTGGGCTTGGGTTCGATCTGCAAATATCGTCATCAATTCCCGGCGCCATTCTAACCGTGGTAACAAGTGTTCTTCTATGCATACCAGGTCCGTTTCGTTATCTTCTCACTGTGCACATTCTTCCTGTAACTATGAGCTTCAGAAGATCTCTTATAAAGTGAAACCTTGGTCCAAAATTAGAATTCTTGAACGGTCCGGAAAAAGAACTCAGGACCTTGGAAGGACTAATTATTAAATAAGTGTTAAATTTACGATGTCAAGAATGTCTATTGTTTTCTCAATTGTCTTATAGATACATCCATTTTTCTTTCGATATCGAAACTGCAATGTTGTTATACCTCTTCCCAAGAAATTGGTGCTGACAAGTGTGAAAGCTACCGCACCATTAGTTTAGTATCTGATGCCTGCAAAATTTTAACACATTTTTACAGAAGAATGGAAAGACAAGTCGAAGCTGAGTTGGGAGAAAATCAGTTCGGCTTCAGAAGAAATGTAGGAACGCGTGAAGAAATCCTGACTTTACGTCTCATCTTAGAGGGTCTAATTAAGAAAGATAAGCCCACGAACATGGCAATCGTAGATCTAGGAAAGGCATTCGATAATGTTGATTGGACCAAGTTATTTAAGATTCTGAAGGTGATTTAGATCAGATACCGAGAACGAATAATTATCTACAATCTGTATAAAAATCAGTCTGCAATCCAGAAAGGAGTGAGGCAAGGCTGCAGTTTGCCCAACCCCCTCCTTTTCATTGTTTACATAGACCAGCCAGTAAAGGAAATCAAAGAGGTATTTGGGAAAGAAATCACAATCCAAGGAGAGGAAATAAAAACCCTGAGATTTGCTGATGATATTGTTATTTTATCTGAGACTGCAGAAGATCTCGAGAAGTTGCTGAATGGTATAGCCGAAGTCTTGGGTAAGGTGTACAAGATCAAAATAAGTCCCAAAACAAATGTAATGGACTGCAGTCGAACGAAGGCAGGTGATGCAGGTAATATTAGATTAGTAAATGAAGTCTTAAAGGAAGTAGATGAATATTGTTACTTGGGTAGTAAAATAACTAACGATGGCAGAAGTAAGGAGGACATAAAATGCAGACTAGCACAAGCAAGGTGGTGCTTTCTTGAGAAGAGAAATTTGCTCACTTCAAACATTCATATAGGAATTAGATGTTTCTGAAGATTTACATTTGGAGCATGGCATTGTATGGAAGCCAAACATGGACGATAATTAGCTCAGAAAGAAAGAGAGTAGAAGTTTTCGAAATGTGGTGTTACATAAGAATGCTGAAAGTGATACGGATAGATCTATTCACGAATGAAGAGATACTTAATCACATTGGTGAGAAGAGATCGATTTGGCTAAATATGGCGAGAAGAAATAGAATGATAAGACATATCTTAAGACACCCAGGACTTGTTCATTTGATTTAAGAAGGAAGTGTAGGGGGTAAGAACGGTAGGGGTAGACCAAGGTATGAATATGACAAGCAGATTAGAGCAGATGTAGGATGCACTAGTTACGTATAAATGAAAAGGCTAGCAAGGATAGGGTGGCATAGAAAGCTGTATCAAATCAGTCTAGGGACTGACGACTCAAACAACAACTACTACAACATCGGAACTCCTTAACTCCATTATGTGGCACGATTGCCTGAAAACGCGTCAATTTTCACTTAATATTGTATTTGTACCATGTGGTCCTATTAGCTTTCAACCTTATACTCTGGAAGTTGCATTATGTTGAGGTATCTTTGGTTAGCCTCTTTAACTTACATCCAATTTGTTGTTTTGAGATATTGTAACTGGATTTTTGAATCGATCTGTTTTGTTTAGAATTTTCTTGGTAAGGTTTATTTTGAAATAATTAACAGATCAAGGGATCACCGTTGATTTTTCTTAAAATTCGCAACCTACGCATCCACATGGCTCTGGTGAGGTTCCCACACCTGCTCCACATTCTATAGTCGTCACGTTGCCCAACCTGATATTCATTTTTTTATACTTGATGCAGTTCATCTGATGTTTTGATTTGTGCCAAAAGTGTTAAAGTGCCGTGTAATTTAAGTTTTCCTTTTCTTTACTATGTGTCGTGTAACCACTGAAATATGGTTACATATTGGTAGCAGAGCGTGGTTCTGGTTAGAATGAAAAGATGCATGATCTATATCCTCTGCGTGTCTTAAGAGGCTACTAAGACGGGAGCAACCAGACAATCTGTACTCGATATCTCGTCTTCTAAGTCCTAGGAGTTCCAATTCGGATCTGGTCATCAAAGCAGTCGACATGGGAGCTATGAAGCAGTAAATTATTACGATGGACGTCCCGTAGCTACGCGAGGCGTCAGGAGGATGAGGCTAAGTACTATTATTTTACTAGCATGAGTCGTAGTACAACGAAACATCCATTTATATTTCATTAATTTGTAAATAATCAGTTGATAGGCTTTATTTCTTTTAGTATGTAAATGTGCTAATTAAGGGCACAGTGTTCAAGTAGAAACAAGTATGCGTGAATTAGATTGTGTAAATACGGTAGATTTTATTTTATTTATTTTATCCTTCATTTTTCATTTTTTGAAATTTTCTCGGATTTGCTTTGTACGTAGTTTGACTTATAGTAGAATAGTTAGTGCCAGTAGTTTCCACTGGAAAATTTTTCTCGTGTTAATTGGCACTCAACCAGTGGTATCATCATGCATACGAGTAGTATTTTGATGTAGTTTATTCGTCGGTTTGAAGGAGCACCGGAATGAGCCGTCGTGAGGTTCGAACCATATCCTCTCATGTAGCTAGGCGAGAGACGGAGATTTTAAATTCGTTCATAATTAAATAAATGGCTGTGAGTTGAGAAGGTAGTAATGCCATTAGTAGTGAGTTTTCGGGTCGGTGTACAGGGAGAAATTTAACATAGGGAGACAGCAGAGATTGAAAGCCGGGACTCTGAGTTGGAAAGATTGAACACCCGCTGTGAATTGGAATATGAGATGAAATGCCTCTGTAAACTAGTATATTAATGGGCTAAGTATGAGTGTATAAGCAACGAAGCCGTGTAGGCAGGTAAAGTTGTGTGTGAGAGTGAACTTCCGCGCACGAATGAAGATGTGTGTTGGCTGACCGCCTGGAACACATATATATATGTATGTGACAGGCAAAAGCCCACAAAGGGGACTCCCGCAGAAGAAGGAGAGAGCGATCATTTTTTGCTAAGCGAAATATAGCCAGGGTTTTAGACAGCTGGGTCCCGTTTCCAAGACATGTGATTTATGTGTTATTTGACTCATTTGGAAGATTATCCTTTTCTTTAAAGTAACTTGGTCAGTGATAGACTCAATTAGCTAGTGTAATGCAACCATTTTTGCGTGAATATGACAGTTAGGATTTCCAGTGTCCATCTGCGGAGACCAGTGATCACTTGTTCGAACCTCACACCGTGGAGATCCGTGTTCATTTGTATCTACTGTATTATGCTTTGTTTTATTGTGGTGAGTGCATTATATTTTGATTTGTTTGGTTCTAGGATAGGCTTCACTCAGAATTGTGTGTAAGTTACGTAAATATACCCCAGTGTTAATAGGGATAGTTTGAGTGATTTATTTGTTTAATATTCCGCATACGCGAGGTCATAATCAGGTGTGGTTTGATGGCACCAGTCTCGTCCTCAAAAGAAATTGAAACAATTCTCAACATTTTAAGTGCGAAAGGTGTTATTGTTAATTGTAAATTCAATGTGGTATATTTGCGTCATTTTACACAATAATCAGGAGGATAATAAACCTTTTTATTTTAAGGTTTTAACATAGTGTTCTCATTCGATTTTAGTGATATAACACCCGTATTATCCTACCCTTTCTGGAGCTATTATATATATAAAATAATAATAATTATTATAATTATTATATATATTATATATATAATGTTCACTTGATTTATACCCAGTTAACGACCCTCTAGATTTATCGCCGGAGACTTCATGGGTAGGGAGCGAGTGCAATATGAACAAAAGCTAGTTCCTAGCTTTTTTAAATTAAAAATATCCGCTTTCGAAATTTTTTACTGATAATTGCTCTTATATATAAGTTTCAGTTGTTTGTTACGTGTTTACTTTGTTCGCTGACTGGCCGAAAAGTTACGCAAAATTGCTAAGATGACGAACGAGTTTGCTTCCTTTTCCTATTTATAAACGCAAATATCTAATTTTAAAAATGAGAACTTCATCTGTGTTCCTTTCACTGTAGACCTACTTCTCTGATAAATATCATGAAACTTCTTCATTCTCGCTGCACACAGATTGATTATTCCGTTTTCGCATTGCATTTCTGCTTGAACTGCCGTGAAATACCAATATATTAGGTCGCGTATTACTTTACAGTTTATTTCGTGTTCTGAGTCAAAACAGTCAGTAACAACAGCCAAAGCTGCCATTCACATAGATTTCGATTGTTGCGTTGCACTTCTGTGAGCTGCCATGTAATTTTAAAGTTTCATTTTGCGGTAGTATTCAAGAACCATGTAAGAAAGGTAATAGTTTACTTCGTGCTGTAAATTGAAACAATTACTCAGAAGCACCACGAGTTTTAACTCCTTCTCGAGGTTATATTAGCCAGAAATTCAGACCCGATATATGCCAACGTCTGATACAAAAGTGTTTAAATTTAGGAATCGAAGTTACACCAGTGGAATGGGCAGATATTGCCATTATGCTGTAACGAAATGGTCGTACGGTAAATTAATATTATAGCTCATTTAAAACCGTATGAAGTTTACGTTTCATATTTTTAAAATGTATAGAAAATATACATCTGATATCAAATCTGCAGGGTAAATACCGGGTGTTCATAATTAAGCTCCCAGTAATGAAATGTCGTATGGCTTTTAGTGCCGGGATATCCCAGGACGGGTTCGGCTCGCCAGGTGCAGGTCTTTCTATTTGACGCCCGTAGGCGACCTTCGCGTCGCGATGAGGATGAAATGATGATGAAGACAACACATACACCCAGCCCCCGTGCCACTGGAGTTAACCAATTAAGGTTAAAATCCCCGACCCGACCGGGAATCGAACCCGGGACCCTCTGAACCGAAGGCCAGTACGCTGACCGTTCAGCCAACGAGTCGGACAAGCTGCCAGTGTTCAGCATGGAACAGCACCGGATGTAATGATTGTAGGAGTCTGAAATTTGGTACATATGCCAACTAAGCACTGCGTTCGCGAATTATTCCACATAAATTACAAATTACTTCCGGTGTCTGCCTGATCTTAAGTCTAGCGTACAACGACATGTCGCTCTGATTTCACCGGATATGCTGCCAGCAAATATCGATCATGTCATGTTACGTATGCAGCATGATGCTGAATTGGGGAGCCATATCGAACACTTTTTGTAATCATGAATATTAATAAACGTGCCAGACCGATCTTTATCCTGTTTTTAAATTTTTCTGCCCTTTTCTTCGACCCTATCACTGCTTAGAGCGCCATATTTTCGCCTGGTGGTAAGACTCGGAACTAATATTTTTTGTGGCATTATTCGCGAGCGCATTGCTTAGTTACCATATCTACGAAATTTCAGACTCTTACGATCATTACAGCTCGTGCTGTACCGTACTAAAATCGTCAGTTTAACTGTGGACACCGTTATATGGGATGAAGCTCCCATGACCAGTGTAGAGGCTGAAGCCGAACTCCAGCGACAAAGTTTCGGAGGTTGTTAAGGGATATCTCCTGGGTATATTGTATAAGGACCCATCGTCTCTGGTGGCTCGTAATAGAGAATTTGTATTTTGATTTGGTTTGTTGCCCCAGTGAGCTTTGTGCCCGTATTTAAAAGAAAATAAGAAATGCAAGATACTGAAAAACGCCGAAGTGTCGGAATTTGTTCCGCAGGAGTCTTTAACGTGCCGGAAGCCAACGATGCCCTGATCGTGGTAGTCGACATTTTGAACAGTACCTGTAAGGAAACACTTATACATTTGTTACGTACTGTACAGTACAAAACACTGACAGAATAGATTGAACACACTCTGACAAAAGTCTAAGTCCTTAGTCTGAAGGCTGTTGCATTCTTCTGTGTTTCGTGTTGTTCGTTTTGGTTATTGCATATTACAGGCTTTGTATTACTCTGTGTTTCGTGTTGTTCGTTTTGGTTATTGCATATTACAGGCTTTGTATTACTCTGTGTTTCGTGTTGTACCTTTTAGTTATTGCATATTGCAGGCTTTGTATTACTCTGTGTTTCGTGTTGTTCGTTTTGGTTATTGCATATTACAGGCTTTGTATTACTCTGTGTTTCGTGTTGTACCTTTTAGTTATTGTATATTACAGGCTTTGTATTACTCTGTGTTTCGTGTTGTTCGTTTTAGTGAATGCATATTACAGGCTTTGTATTACTCTGTGTTTCGTGTTGTTCGTTTTGGTTATTGCATATTACAGGCTTTGTATTACTCTGTGTTTCGTGTTGTACCTTTTAGTTATTGTATATTACAGGCTTTGTATTACTCTGTGTTTCGTGTTGTTCGTTTTAGTGAATGCATATTACAGGCTTTGTATTACTCTGTGTTTCGTGTTGTTCGTTTTAGTGAATGCATATTACAGGCTCTGTATTACTCTGTGTTTCGTGTTGTACCCTTTAGTTATCGCATATTACAGGCTCTGTATTACTCTGTGTTTCGTGTTGTACCCTTTAGTTATTGCATATTACAGGCTTTGCAATACTCTGTGTTTCGTGTTGTACCCTTTAGTTATTGCATATTACAGGCTTTGCAATACTCTGTGTTTCGTGTTGTACCCTTTAGTTATTGCATATTACAGGCTTTGTATTACTCTGTGTTTCGTGTTGTACCCTTTAGTTATTGCATATTACAGGCTTTGCAATACTCTGTGTTTCGTGTTGTACCCTTTAGTTATTGCATATTACAGGCTTTGTATTACTCTGTGTTTCGTGTTGTACCCTTTAGTTATTGCATATTACAGGCTTTGTATTACTCTGTGTTTCGTGTTGTACCCTTTAGTTATTGCATATTACAGGCTTTGTATTACTCTGTGTTTCGTGTTGTACCCTTTAGTTATTGCATATTACAGGCTTTGTATTACTCTGTGTTTCGTGTTGTACCCTTTAGTTATTGCATATTACAGGCTTTGTATTACTCTGTGTTTCGTGTTGTACATTTTAGTTATTGCATATTACAGGCTTTGTATTACTCTGTTGTTCGTGTTGTACCCTTTAGTTATTGCATATTACAGGCTTTGTATTACTCTGTGTTTCGTGTTGTACCCTTTAGTTATTGCATATTACAGGCTTTGTATTACTCTGTGTTTCGTGTTGTACTTTTGTTATTGCATATTACAGGCTTTGTATTACTCTGTGTTTCGTGTTGTTCGTTTTAGTGAATGCATATTACAGGCTTTGTATTACTCTGTGTTTCGTGTTGTTCGTTTTGGTTATTGCATATTACAGGCTTTGTATTACTCTGTGTTTCGTGTTGTTCGTTTTGGTTATTGCATATTACAGGCTTTGTATTACTCTGTGTTTCGTGTTGTTCGTTTTGGTTATTGCATATTACAGGCTTTGAAATACTCTGTGTTTCGTGTTGTTCGTTTTGGTTATTGCATATTACAGGCTTTGTATTACTCTGTGTTTCGTGTTGTTCGTTTTGGTTATTGCATATTACAGGCTTTGAAATACTCTGTGTTTCGTGTTGTACCTTTTAGTTATTGCATATTACAGGCTTTGCAATACTCTGTGTTTCGTGTTGTTCGTTTTGGTTATTGCATATTACAGGCTTTGTATTACTCTGTGTTTCGTGTTGTACCCTTTAGTTATTGCATATTACAGGCTTTGTATTACTCTGTGTTTCGTGTTGTACCCTTTAGTTATTGCATATTACAGGCTTTGTATTACTCTGTGTTTCGTGTTGTACCCTTTAGTTATTGCATATTACAGGCTTTGCAATACTCTGTGTTTCGTGTTGTACCCTTTAGTTATTGCATATTACAGGCTTTGCAATACTCTGTGTTTCGTGTTGTTCGTTTTGGTTATTGCATATTACAGGCTTTGTATTACTCTGTGTTTCGTGTTGTACCCTTTAGTTATTGCATATTACAGGCTTTGCAATACTCTGTGTTTCGTGTTGTACTTTTGTTATTGCATATTACAGGCTTTGTATTACTCTGTGTTTCGTGTTGTACCCTTTAGTTATTGCATATTACAGGCTTTGTATTACTCTGTGTTTCGTGTTGTACCCTTTAGTTATTGCATATTACAGGCTTTGCAATACTCTGTGTTTCGTGTTGTTCGTTTTAGTGAATGCATATTACAGGCTTTGTATTACTCTGTGTTTCGTGTTGTTCGTTTTGGTGAATGCATATTACAGGCTTTGAAATACTCTGTTGTTCGTGTTGTACCCTTTAGTTATTGCATATTACAGGCTTTGAAATACTCTGTTGTTCGAGTTGTACCCTTTAGTTATTGCATATTACAGGCTTTGTATTACTCTGTGTTTCGTGTTGTACCCTTTAGTTATTGCATATTACAGGCTTTGCAATACTCTGTGTTTCGTGTTGTACTTTTGTTATTGCATATTACAGGCTTTGTATTACTCTGTGTTTCGTGTTGTACCCTTTAGTTATTGCATATTACAGGCTTTGTATTACTCTGTGTTTCGTGTTGTTCGTTTTAGTGAATGCATATTACAGGCTTTGTATTACTCTGTGTTTCGTGTTGTTCGTTTTGGTTATTGCATATTACAGGCTTTGTATTACTCTGTGTTTCGTGTTGTTCGTTTTAGTGAATGCATATTACAGGCTTTGCAATACTCTGTGTTTCGTGTTGTTCGTTTTAGTGAATGCATATTACAGGCTTTGTATTACTCTGTGTTTCGTGTTGTTCGTTTTGGTGAATGCATATTACAGGCTTTGAAATACTCTGTTGTTCGTGTTGTACCCTTTAGTTATTGCATATTGCAGGCTTTGTATTACTCTGTGTTTCGTGTTGTACTTTTGTTATTGCATATTACAGGCTTTGTATTACTCTGTGTTTCGTGTTGTACCCTTTAGTTATTGCATATTACAGGCTTTGCAATACTCTGTGTTTCGTGTTGTACTTTTGTTATTGCATATTACAGGCTTTGTATTACTCTGTGTTTCGTGTTGTACTTTTGTTATTGCATATTACAGGCTTTGTATTACTCTGTGTTTCGTGTTGTACTTTTGTTATTGCATATTACAGGCTTTGTATTACTCTGTGTTTCGTGTTGTTCGTTTTAGTGAATGCATATTACAGGCTTTGTATTACTCTGTGTTTCGTGTTGTTCGTTTTAGTGAATGCATATTACAGGCTTTGTATTACTCTGTGTTTCGTGTTGTACCCTTTAGTTATTGCATATTACAGGCTTTGTATTACTCTGTGTTTCGTGTTGTACCCTTTAGTTATTGCATATTACAGGCTTTGTATTACTCTGTGTTTCGTGTTGTACCCTTTAGTTATTGCATATTACAGGCTTTGTATTACTCTGTGTTTCGTGTTGTACCCTTTAGTTATTGCATATTACAGGCTTTGCAATACTCTGTGTTTCGTGTTGTACCCTTTAGTTATTGCATATTACAGGCTTTGTATTACTCTGTGTTTCGTGTTGTACCCTTTAGTTATTGCATATTACAGGCTTTGCAATACTCTGTGTTTCGTGTTGTACGTTTTGTTATTGCATATTGCAGGCTTTGCATTACTCTGTGTTTCGTGTTGTACGTTTTGTTATTGCATATTACAGGCTTTGCAATACTCTGTGTTTCGTGTTGTTCGTTTTGGTCATTACATATTACAGGCTTTGTATTACTCTCTGTTTCGTGTTGTTCGTTTTGGTCATTACATATTACAGGCTTTGTATTACTCTCTGTTTCGTGTTGTTCGTTTTGGTTATTGCATATTACAGGCTTTGTATTACTCTCTGTTTCGTGTTGTTCGTTTTGGTTATTGCATATTACAGGCTTTGTATTACTCTCTGTTTCGTGTTGTACATTTTGGTTATTGCATATTACAGGCTTTGTATTACTCTCTGTTTCGTGTTGTTCGATTCGGTTATTGCATATAACAGGCTTTGCAATACTCTGTTGTTCGTGTTGTACGTTTTGTTATTGTATATTACAGGTTTCTTCAGTGATATGAAGATATTTTCACAGGAACAAGGATATTGGGGTTACAAACCGAATAACTCGTATTTACATTATTACTATGCAATGAGCCACCGGAGCCCACGGGTCCTTTATACCAATATACTCAGAAGATATCCCTGAACAACCTCCGAAAATTTGTGGGTGTAGTTTGGTTTCACTCTGTATATGCATCACTGTGGAATGCGGTATTCTTTTCTAAGAAACTGGAATAGGCTTGCCAGGTCTTCGGCTTGCCTCTAAGAAAATAATCAAAATTGTATTGGTCAGAATATGAGGTGTTTAGGAACATTGTGCAGAAAAGATGAAGTAGAACTTTCGGATCACTTTCTTCAAATTAGTTATAGAGATTACAGTCACTTAAATCTTCATAAATCTCTTACATTATTCGCTTAGCATCCAGAATAATGGCAGAAGAAGACACTGATTCAGAAATATTTGCAAGATGATTTAAATCTTAAGAAGATGCATTATTTTTTTCTAAATTTATATTCTTACTCTCTAAACTGGTAACTGCGAAGAAATCAGTGCTAATGTGTTGTCTGGAACACCACAGGCATACCTCTGCACAAACAGTTCAATAAATTAAGAAGAAAGAAACTCCTGAGAGAATGTTTACATCGTTTGGAATTAAGTGGCTCACTGGTGCTTACCTTACATCAATATTAGGTGCTATTGTGAATTTAATCAGAAATTTAAAAGCTTATCAAGGCCATTTAAGTGAGAGACGATCAATTGTATGAAATTTGTATGACGACTGAATCTGGCAACGATGATTTGGTCCTCTTCTGCGTAGGTATTACGGTAGATCCGTTGTTCTAATATTTTTATATATTTGGCAGTACTGGACTCTCTCGACCTTTCTGCTGTACGTCTTTGTCCCCTCCTGCGCAAGCTGGCAAGTACGTTTTCGTCTTGTCCCAACCTCCCTCTGAATTCTTCTGGTGACAAGCCGTTTCGTTTTCCAAATTTCCTTTCCACAAGATTCCCTATAATTACGCGTATGTATTCTCTGTGTGGAACGCAATACGCAAAGTCACAAGGTGGAAAATAAAACAGTTTAATTCCAGTCAGACGGTAACTGCAATAATTTGCAATAACATCTTACTCGACTCACTTACTGACAAAATCAGACACGACAGTATCATGGCGAATAAGTTAATGTTTTATAATCAATACGAGATAGCAAGCAACATTTACATATTCAGAGTCCAACAAAAGTATATCACCGTTATATATTTTAAAGGCAAAACCCATTCAGCCGCCTCGAATCAATGGAGAATTGTGTGTTAATAAATAAAGGTTTATTTTTTATTGACTATTGTGAAATTCGAAGCGTATAGCTGGCCACTCTTCATTGTTTGTCATTCCACAAAAGTAAACTCAGCTGCAGCAAAACAAAACAAATCTCAGTTAAACGAGCCCTTGCCATTCCCTTTCTGCATTTCTAGTTAAAGATCTGTATTGTGAGGAACAATAGACCGCTGCTTACTGTACTTTATATTTTACTTGCCACACTCTTGTTCTTAATGGAGTTAAGGGTTATTATTATTATTATTTTATATTCAGATTCACTTGTCTACAGAAAGGATATAGTTTGCCAATCAGGATTTGATTTATAGAGTTTGAAACGAATTAATGATTTAAATAAATGCCTCCGAAACGAAGCCAATAGAATCTAGTCGAATAAAAACAGACGGAAATCTTAGATGGGGGCTAGAGGAATATCATTACTTCGACAGATGGATAACTAAGGATGGCAGAAGAAAGGAACAGATAAATGAAAGCGACTAACAAAAGCAAAGAAATACTTTCTCAAGAAAAGACATCTCCTAATAATAATGGTATTGTCTTTACGTTCCACTACGTTTACGGTTTTCAGAAGACGCCGATGTGCCGGAATTTAGTCCCGCACGTGTTCGTTTACGTGGCAGTAAATCTACCGACACAAGGCTGGCGTATTTCAGCACCTTCAAATATCACAGAACTGAGCCAGAATCAAACTTGACAAGTTGCTACTTTTTTGATATTTGCTTTACGTCACACCGTGCACAGATAGGTCTTACGGCGACGATGGGGTAGGAAAGGTCTAGGAGTTGGAAGGAAGCTGCCGTGGCCTTAAGCTACAACCCCAGCATTTGCCTGGGGTGAAAATGGAAAACCATCTTCAGGTCTGCCGACAGTGGGGTTGGAACCCACTATCTCCTGGACGCAAGCTCACAGCTGCCAAGTTGGGGTCAGAAAACTAGCGGCTCAACCGTCTGAGCCACTCAGCCCGATTGACATTTCCTTACATCAAACGTAGATGCACATATTAGAAGGAAGTTTCTGAAGACTTATAAAATAGTGGAGCGTGGCGTTGTATGGAAGTGAAACATGGACAATAACCAGCATGGACTGAAGGAGAAGAGAAGCTTTTGAAATGTGGTAATACAGAAGAATGTTGAAGGTCAGATGGCTGGATTGGAAGTCAGATGAGGAAGTACTGAATTGTGTTGGTGAGAAAAAAACAATTTGACGAAATTTGAGCAAAAGGAGGGATAGTTTGTTTGGAAATACCATAAGACCACCCCAGGACTTGTTTATTTAGTTTTTGAGGGAAAAGCCCGACTGAATAGCTCAAATGGTTGCGGCGCTGGCCTTCTGACTACAACTTGGTAGGTTCAATCCTGGCTCAGTCCGGTGTTATTTGAAGGTGCTCAAATGCGTCATCCTCGTGTCGGTAGATTAACTGGCACGTAAAAGAACTCCTGTTTCTCCGAAAACCGTCAAAAAGTAGGTAGAGGAACTTAAAAGCAGTAATATTAGTACTACTTTTTGAAAGAAGAATAGACGGTGAGAACAGAAGGTTAAGGTAGATGTAGAATGTAGTAGATATGTAGGAATTGAAATGTTCGCATAGGATGGGTTGTCTTAGGTAAACTAAGGTAAGGTAATGGTGTATTCTGCAGGAAGGCAGGTCCCAACCTCCGCAGAGGTGTGCCTGAGCCGGAGTTGACGTACTGTAGAGTGGCCAGTTCCTATCCGCTCCGCCATTCCCTTATCAACAGCGCGTGGCAACCCATCCAAATCTTGAACACGCCCAATGTTGCTTAACTTCGGAGATCTCACGGGATCCGTTGTTTCAACACGGCTTAATCAAACCGGTCAATGGTCTAATGACCTGAAGGACAAAATTATTGTGAAGAGCTAACAAAGTTTCTAACGCTCCACCAATGGAGAATATCAAATAACCAACAATGATGCTGTAAACAACACAAAGAAGAAGAGTTGGCTCGTACTGTTTATCACTACACATCTCCCGTTGTTTCCTCGCAGCAAATAATGGACGCTTTTCACAGGTCTGTGTGTACAAATATCCTTTCAGGGAACAATGGATGTGGCCGGATATTGCCCGGAAGTACCAAGCCCTCGGCATTGAATCCCCGGAGAGAAAGCATTCCTCAGCACATTGTGACCACACGAACAGAAGGAGATCTTGCTCGGAATATTAAATCGCCCCACCCGCCACTGCATCGCGCATCGCTCGCAGTTCATTACGGCTTCAGCTTAAGCATACAAGTTTTAGGATCGGTTCTGCATATAGCCGTATTGCTTAACGGGGCGCTAGTGGCCGCGTGATTTGACTCTCGTAGCTATCAGCTTGCATTCGGGAGATAGTGGTTTCGAACCCCACTGTCGACAGTTTTGAAGATGGTTTTCCGTAGTTTCCCATTTTCACACAAGCCAAAGCCTTGGGCTATACATTAATGAAGGCCATGGTCGCTTCCTTCCCAATCCTATCCCTTTCCTATCCCATCATCGCCAAAAGACCTATCTGTGTCGGTGCGACGTAAAAAAATTCTAAAAAATGGGGCTATAATCGTGATTCCAGGTCAAAAGTTGGAATAATGTATTCATTCTGAAATTCTCACACATGTTGTTGTTGTTGTTGTTTGAGTCATCAGTCCATAGACTGGTTTGATGCAGCCTTCCATGCCAGCCTATACCGTGCTAACTCATTTCTACGTAACTACTGCATCCTACGTCTGCTCTAATCTGCTTGCCATATTCATACCTTGATCTACCCCTACCGTTTTTTCCCCCTACACTTTTTCAAAAACCAACTGAACAAGTCCTGGGTGTCTTAAGATGTGTCCTATCATTCTATCTCTTCTCGTCAAGTTTAGCTAAATCGATCTCCTCTCACCAATTCGATTCAGTATCAATTCATTTGTGATTCGATCTCACCTTTAGTATTCTTCTGTAACACCACATTTCGAAAGCTTTTATTCTTTCTGAGCTAGTTATCGTCCATGTTTCACTTCCATACAAGACCACGCTCCTTACTTCTGCCATCGTTAGTTATTTTACTATTCAAGTAACAATATTCATCTCTTTCCTTTAAGACTTCATATCCTAATCTTAATATTTCATTAATCCCTTGACTTCGTACGAATGCACGCCATTACTTTTGTTTTGGAGTTATTTATTTTCATCTTGTACTTTTTACCCAACACCCTTCCCCCCTCCCATACCATTCAGCAATTTTTCCAGATCTTCTGCAGTCTCAGATAAAATAATAATAACATTGGATAACCTCAGGGTTTTTATTTCCTCTCCTTAGATTGTGATGGGCATAGAATTAAAATACCTTAGCTCTACAGGTAAAATTGTTATACTCCTTAATTCACAACACTTACATTTTTTGTACAAAGGGTGTATTTTCTGAATACCAGTTCCTTTAATATGAAATGTTCGGCGTGAGGTCTTTCATAGCTGCGCATCAATCTGAACTAAAATAATTGGTGGTGTTGTTATTTTGCTTTGCGTCGCACCGACACAGATATGTCTTACGGCGACGATGGGAGAGGAAAGGCCTCGGAATTGGAAGGAAGAGGCCGTATCCTTAACTAAGGTACAGCCCCGGCATTTGCCTGGCGTGAAAATGGGAAACCACGGAAAACCATCTTCAGGGCCGCCGACAGTGGGGCTCGAACCACTATCTCCCGATTACTGGATACTGGCCGCACTTAAGCGACTGTAGCTATCGAGCTCGGTAAACTAAAATAATTAGTAGGAGGATAACATGTCTCTACTAAAACAAAATTACATAAATACACCTAAAGAGAGTTATTTAAAGCATTTATATTTACTAAAAAACAAGTCTTTGTGTTAGATCAGATTACGTTTCACTCTCTGAGCATTTAGCAAGAAAAAACTGAGATCAGTACTACGGGTGGTTTCAGAAATAATGTACGATAAATGGGGTTGGTAAGTTTATGACCTAAAGAAGTACGAAGAATGCAAACAAATAGGCCTATGTCCTAAACACTAGCTAAGGTAAAATATGGCTAAAACATTTTTGGTACAGTTAGCAAGTGTTAAAGTATTACAAATATTAAAGTCCGACTCGTTGGCTGAACGGTCAGCGTACTAGCCTTCGGTTCAGAGGGTCCTGGGTTCGATTCTCGGCCGGGTCGAGGATTTTAACCTTAATTGGTTAATTGCAACGGCACGGGGGCTGGGTGTATGTGTTGTCTTCATCATCATTGCATCCTCATCACGACGCGCAGGTCGCCTACGGGCGCCAAATAGAAAGACCTGCAGCTGGCGAGCCGAACCCGTCCTGGGATATCCCGGCACGAAAAGCCATACGACATTTCATTTTCACTAACATTAAACGTGTTAAATGCGGCTAGCCAGTTCTTCTCCAGTCACTGAACATGTTTTTACCTCTCAGCAGTGCTCATATGGAGGGAGGGCATATGACGCTGTTGATGGTGATTCGTTTTGTACAGTTGTGTGTAGCTTCCGAAAGAGTACGCAAATCCATAGAAGTTAATTACAACTCCGAGCTACAACTGGACTCAATATGGTTTGCAATTACCATTTACTTTACACTATTTCCGACTGTCAAGGACAAGCTTATGAACTAGTACAGTATAAAGTACATTGCAATATTCCTTAATCACGAGTAACTATGGGTGTCTATGAGAGGGTGTGTTCACCCCTTGTAGGTGGATAAGAGCAGACGTCATCACGTACTTGCTCTAGGGAGCCGGTGTTACTTGCTCCGCTCGGGATGGGTGTTTGTCACGTGACAAGAGAGCAGCAGTCAGGCGGGTTGCATACCGTGGCCGTACTGTACTTGCGCCACTGGCCTTCAGTACATACTACGTCATGCACTTACCCTACTTGCCCGCTAAGGTGCTCTCGTTCCTCGAGAGCGGGGAGCAAACTGGCTCCGAAGGCATTTCGCTCTCGACTGACGATGCCTGGATAAGAGCAGTACTGCTTTATTACCATGGAATGATGTACGTCCGCCTCTGTGGTGTAGTAGTTAGTGTGCTTAGCTGCCACCCTCAGAGGATCGGGTTCGAGGGCTGGAACGGGGTCCACTCAGCCTCGGGAGGTCAACTGAGTAGAAGTGGATTCTATTCCCACCTCAGCCATCCTGGAAGTAGTTTTCCGTGGTTTCCCACTTCTCCTCCAGGCAAATGCCGGGATGGTACCTAACTTAAGGCCACGGCCGCCAACTTCCCTCTTCCTTGTCTATCCCTTCCAAACCCCCATACCCCCCGCAAGGCCCCTGTTCAGCATAGCAGGTGAGGCCACCTGGGCGAGGTACTGGTCATCTTCCCCAGTTGTGTCCCCGACCCAGAGTCTGAAGCTCCAGGACACTGCCCTTGAGGCGGTAAAGGTGGGATCCCTCACTGAGTCCGAGGGGAAATCCGACCCTGAAGGGTAAACAGATAAAGAATAAGAAGAAGAAGAAGGAATGATGTACAGAAGGCTTCAGTCATATTTATTCTAAGATATTCAAACCTATTCACCTACTTGATAGAGTATCTTGATTGTTGCTTTTTCGCCTTTGCCTCCAAATTTAATGAACTTTACTTTCTTTTTGTTTATACTCATTCCATACTCTTCGTACGTGTTGTTTAGTTCATTTCAGGAGACCAATTAAAGAAATTAATTTATATCTATGAGAAAAATATTTTTAGTCTGAAAGGCTTGGAACGACATCGCTCTCTAAATGTTCTGCTTTATTCCAGGCTACTCACGTTTTGAGTGATGGCATGTTCAGGAGAAATAACGAAGCCGGCAACGCTGTTCTGAACAGGAGACAAATTTATTTATGAGACCTGACAAGCAACTGGGGGTACATATATCACACTGACAAGGGCATCAACTGCGTATCACAAATTGGAATCTTCAATGACATTTTTCCATGTCGATGTTCATTAACTTCCAATAAAAAGAGAAAAATATTATTGATGAAGTTGAGGAAGAACAGTGAAGGTGATAACAGTAATTATTCATTTGTGACAGGAGTCATAGGAGCAGAAAATATACAGGAATTCCATGTCAACAGTTAATAATGGCAGAAGTCTATCGTAGGATATGTATCTTACAAATTGAGATCGGATATTTATATTCCGTAATACAAGGTTTGATTGCGATCTAGTTCTTAACAGGGCCGTGATAGACGAGTATCGTACTTCATTGGCTCCTCACCAGGGCAGATTCGGTTCGAATCTCGTCTCATACATGTGGATTTTTTAAAATTGAAAGTTGCGGTCTTGTTGTTTGGATTTCACATAATCTGGAGAGGGGCGCCGTGTTTTGAAAATTGATTTGAGGAGCTATAACTCACAGTCCAACCGAGCAAGTGGCTGAGCGGGAGATAGTGGGTTCGAACCTCACTGTCGGCAGCCCTGAAGATGGTTTTCCGCGGTTTCCCATTTTCACACCAGGCAAATGCTGGGGCTATACCATAAGTAATGCCACGGCCACTTCCTTCCCACTCCTAGCCCTTCCCACTCCCATCGTCGCCATAAGACCTATCTGTGTCAGTGCGACGTAAAGCAATTAGGAAAAAAAATATCTTCTCTCTGTTGTGGGGGGTGCTGGGCACGCACACAAATAAATTTGGGGTGCTCGAGCACAGTAGTTCCCCCCCCCCTTCCCAGTCGACACCCCTGATTCTGGTGGTCCTATGACTAAGATCACCTTACCAACAGTGACATCCAAGTGATTAATTCTCTCTCCCTTTTTCCCTCTCTCTCTCTCTCTCTCTCTCTCTCTCTGTCTGTCTGTCCTTGTATACTTGACAGGTAATGTTGACATGGCATGTACAACTACAAAGTCCCCACCAAGTTTCACGGTTCTGAGTCTACAGCGTAGCCTCATGAAGAGACTTCCCTAGTTCCCTGCTAGCGTCTTGATTTGGTCTACCCATCTGGTTGGCGCTCGTCCTGAAGCTCGTCTTCACTGCATTTCCCCAAGATAGTTCGAGTAAGAGGTAGATATCACGCGCAGGTCTCACCATTACACATGGCCGACAGTGACGTCATCAGGCCTTCCCATTGTGGTGGTACTGTAGTGGTGGTGATTATTGTTTTAACACGAAGTACACCGTGGCAACCATTCTCTATATAACACTAATCAGAGAGAAAAAAATGAAAGGGATCCGACACTTCGACAAATGAACATATCGGTCAGATAAAAGCAAGGAATACGAAGGAAGTGAAAACAACCGATTCCGTAGCCCTCAAATGCTCTAATACCGTCGGGGTCGGAAAAGAACTAGGGTTGACCATGGAAGGTCGGATAGGATAAATGAAAATGAGGAGCCTGGCACACGTAAGTGGAAGCAATGCCAGGACTCACCTAAAGGTCCCGTGGTCGCCAACGCACGCTCCCAAGTTCTGAGCCCCTGGGGCCCATTTTAGTCACCGTGGGTGTGTTTCTACCACCCGCACCCGCAGGAGGAGGGGGGGGGGGCATCTGAGAACGAATCTGTTTCTAGCCACATGTTAGAGATAAGGGAACTTAGTTGACATTTTAACACGAGATCGCCCGCCCCTGAGTTGTAGCGGTTAGTGCGATTAGCTACCACCTCCGCAGGCTCGGGTTCGATTCCAGGCTCTGCCACAAGATTTGAAAAGTAGCACAAGGACTTGAACTGGGGCTACTCAGCCTGGGCAGGTCAACTGAGTAGAGGGGTTTCGATCCCCACCTCAGTCATCCTCGAAATGGTTTCCTACTTCTCCTCCACGCAAATGTTGGGATGGTACCTAACATAAGGCCACGGCCGCATTCAGATCCTACTCCTCAGTTGTATTCCCAACCCAATATCTCACGCTCCACGGCCCTTGAACCGGTAGAGCTGTGATCCCACGCTGAGTCCGAGGGAAAAACCAACCCTGGACGGTAAACAGATCAAGGAAGAAAGAAGGAAAGAAAGTAAAAAGCAATTCGGGATCAAAATCCTATGTGATGGAGTTAGTGTTTCTGAAATCTTAATAAAATAAAGCTTTCTTCAGCCTATCCTATTTACTTCTGAGGTTATTTTGGAGCCACCTAGGCTCATTTTGGTCTAAGCTGGGGCTTAAGACCAGATGTCCTTCCTAATGGTCACGTGATCGTTGAGATGAAAATGTTCAGCCAGGATGGAACGGGATTAGAACTTCAGGCTTCCGTGAGAGAAGCCAGCAGTTATCCCAGTGAACTAAACTAAATTATTAATATTGTCTGTACAAAAGGTTGTAACAATCCTAAGAGGAGCCAATTCTACATAAACATCATGGTTGTTTATTTCCTCGACCTTAACGAGATAACCCACTTCTACCGCCTCAAGGGCAGTTTCTTGGAGCGTGAGACTTTGAGTCGGGTGATAGAGCTGAGAAGGATGATCAGTACCTCTCCCAGGTGCCCTCAGCTGCTATGCTGAACAGGGGCCTTCTGAGGTGATGGGAAGATCGGAAGAGATATACAAGAAAGAGGGAAGGAAGCGGCCGAGGCTTTACCTTAGGTACCATCCCGGTATTTCCCTAGTGGAGAAGTGGGAAACCACGGAAAACCACTTCGAGGATGGCTGAGGTGGGAATCGAACCCCCTCTACTCAATTGACCTCCCGAGGCTAAGTGAACCCCATTACAGACCTCGTAGCACTTTTCAAATTTCGTGGCAGAGCCAGAAATCCAACCCGAGCCTCCGGGTGTGGCAGCTAATCACACTAACCACTACATCACAGAGGCGGAATTACATTAGATATAGTGTGTTAACACTGGTTTCACATACAGAACATTTGCACTTCCTTCCGTAATAAATAAAGAATACATAAAGAATAACGCTGATATGTTTTAAATAATATTATCAAACACGCTGACTTATAACATCAGTTGAACTGATTCAGTTTTTCATTCCTTAGTAATTTTCATCTGTCATGTATTCACTGAAACTCGGATACCTTTAACACACTTTATCACATTGCAAATTCCAGTGTGATTTCAGGTTTCTCCTGGGGCTTAACTGAAAATAACGCCGGGCTGAGTGGCTCAGACGGTTAAGGCGCTGGCCTTCTAACCCCAACTTGGCAGGTTCGATCCTGGCTCAGTCCGGTGGTATTTGAAGGTGCTCAAATACGACAGCCCCGTGTCGGTAGATTTACTGGCACGTAAAAGAACTCCTGCGGGACTAAATTCCGGCACCTCGGCGTCTCCGAAGACCTTAAAAAGTAGTTAGTGGGACGTAAAACAAATAACATTATTATTATTATTAACTGAAATAACTCTGACTTTAAAAATCGTTGATAATCTTTGTCTCCGAAATTCGGAACAAACCCTTGCATTATTACTTGAAAACTAATCACGCCTTTTACAAGCACCGACACGCCGTTTATTTAGGTCAATGTTTCTAGGGAATGAATGAAATTACCGTAAGTTTAGTTTTAACTCGCCTGCCTCCTTCTAGAGGCAAGCAAGGAAAAAATAAAGAAAGCGTGCGCTGAAAAGCTTCTTTCTCTCTCAAACGATGCCATGCGTGACCAAGCTTCACAGATTCCGTGTACGAACTTCATGCTCACGACAGGCTTGAATGACGTATGGGATCAAACTCCTTTCCCTTCGGGGAGTGTCCTGTCATTAATGGCAATCAAGTGTACTTTGGTAGATACGGACGAACATTCTGTGAATTGGAAAGCTGAATATGAACAGAATTAACAAATGCTTACAGTATTATTTTCCCACCGAATTAATGAGAAAATTTCCCTCACGGTTCTTAATGTAGGAATTCAAGGGTGAAAAATCTGCTCTTAATGGCACGGTATTACTTTTTAATATATATCTTCACCAATTATACACGCCTGTTTATTTTTATCACACAACCGCAGACAGTAAATAGCTGTAAACTTTATTGCTGTAATTCAGAGGTAGTTAACGCGGAATCCATATCCTACTCCTGACCGTTCTTTTATTCATATTTAAAAATAGCTTAAAAGAGAAACTCGATTGTTCATGCTCAGCTTTTCTTAAGATACATAATTATGCACGATATTCAAGCCATACTAACGAGAAATCCATCCCACTTCGAATTCGAGAAAGTGACATGCTTATGATTTCCTTGAGAGCCCAACTTTTAACGTCTAGCTGGCAGGTCCAAAAGTAGTTGCCAATGGAAAACCTTGTTCAGGAAAGATCGAAGGGATAAACTACAGAATCCGTGAGAAACGCCTGCCTCTGAATTTTAAGATATATTTTAAAGGAAACTAGTTGTTGTGCCTCTAATTGTTGGGTTAGATTAAGTACAATTGCAGGAGTAATACCATGTAGCGAAGATGAAAGGCAGCAGAGAACAAAATTAGCGTAGTGTTATTACTGATTGTAGGGGTTTAGGAATATGAAATCTTCACCCTCGTGTACTCGAGTTTCGAAACGTATCGTAGCTGATAACCAGTGCCATTGTCAATGTGTACCCATCTTTCCTTAGATTTATGGCTGCCACCAAGGTTGTCAAAGACCTTGGAAATTTATCGAACACTTCCCTTGATAAATTATTCCAGTCCCTTATTCCTTTTCCTCTAAGCAAATATTTGCCCAGATTTGTTCTCTTGAATTCCAACTTTATCTTCATATTATGATCCTTACTACTTTTAAAAGCTTCACTCAAAATTATTCGTATACTAATGTCATTCCACGCCATCTCTCTTCTGACGGCTCAGAACATATCGCTTAGTCCAGCAGCTCGTGTATTTAATTCCAAGTCTTCCCAGCCCAAAGTTTGCAAAATTTTTGTAACACTACTGTATTGTCGGACCACCAGTAGAGCGTTCGACGGACGAATACCCTTGAACATGTGCTTTGACGCATGAAAAGTGCAACTGCCTCGAGAATCATTAAATGCTATTTGTTCGGGGTGTCGACCCATGTGGATCTTTTGCCCCTACTGGCAACATATTGTATGAACCTGCGTGTGATTCGAATGGCGGTAGTGTGGAATGTTGTGTGTGAGAAAAGGAAGATTAAGGACGTCACAAATACCTAGTCCCCAGGCCAAGGATTTTAATCATTACAATTTTAAAAACCTGAACAGGCCGGGAATCGAATCCGGGGCCGGCGGGTGAGAGGCGGACCGTTGCCCTCTGCACCGCGGTGCCGGATATCATTAAAGTTACAAAAGCATGTATATGGCTTTTCTAAAATAAAATTATTTACTGCGTGAAAGGGTACGTGGTTGAATCATATAAGTTTGCATTCGTGAAATATTGGTTTTGAACCCCACTGTTGGCAGCCCTAAGGTGGTGGTGGTGATGATAATTCTTGTTTTAAGAGGAAGTACTCGGCAGCCGTAAAGATGGTTTTCCGTGGTTTCCTATTTTCACATTAGATAAATGTTGAGTCTTACCTTAATTAGGGCATCTGTCACTTCCTCCCCAGTCCAAGTTCTGATCTATCTCATCGCCACCACAAGACCTGTCTCGAGTAGGCGCGGCTTAAAAGAAATTGTTAAAATTGTAAATTATATAAAACTGAATTTGGAATATAGTGACGCAGAATACGTGTATAGTTTCGGAACCCTACTTGGTCTGGTGAGTGTTACAAAAGCATTAAACATTTTAAGTTTGAAATAATTTCTAGATAAAAGGTGTGACGATTCACTTCATCGTCGTAAAGGGGAACGACCAATGTACCAGGCAACAACAGTCTCATCTCGGTATCGGATGATTCACTTGTAGCACCGCCATCTTGAGATACTAAAATCGCCGTTCTAAGCTGTTAACAATAACTGTAAGTAATGCCAGATACGTAGCTCAATTCCTTTCGAAACAAAACAAAACAAATGTGATTTAGGGCAACGTTTCTCAACCGGTTGAGCATTCAAGGCGAAATTGATTCAGTTCGCACTGGTGTCTGGTTTACCATTGTTGTTCTGCAGACAGCAACTCTTGGGCACGTCTTAAACACAACCTAATAAGCCACTCGTCTATTCGATGACAGTGTCACGAATAAAACACTACTCTGGTTTGTTGATAGAAATTATTTTAGGATAACGCAATCAATACACGCACTTACATACACGCAGTCTGACTCGTTGGGTGAATGATTAGCGTACTGGCCTTCTGTTCAGTGGGTCCCGGGTTCGATTCTTAACCGGGTCGGGGGTTTTAACCTTCATTGGTTAAAAAATGGCCCGGGGGCTGGGTGTTTGTGCTGTCCCCAACATCCCTGCAACTCACACACCACACATAACACTATCCTCCAGTGGGTTCGAGCCCCACTGTCGGCAGCCCTGAAGATGGTTTTCCGTGGTTTCCCATTTTCACACCTGGCAAATGCCTGGGCTGTACCTTAATTAAGGCCACGGCCGCTTCCTTTCCCATCCCATCGTCGCCATAAGACTTACCTGTGTCGGTGCGACGAAAAGCAAATAGAAAAAAAAAGAAATAGCACACGAAATTATTATATACCCGGACATACAATAAGTAATACCTTACAATTAATGACAACAGTTAACTAATTAGGTACTATTTACAAAGTTTCTCGCCTTCACTGAACTCGAACGGACACTCCTTCCATAATCTCGATTGACAGCTCTTACCTGTCACTTGGTAAGCACCACCGTACATAGTAGCTACATGCAGAGAGGTTCGACCACAAGTCTGTTGTCTATGAAGAAACACGACGACTGAACACTCGGTTCGACTCAAGACAAGTCTGATTACTCGCACAATCAACATGACTGCTCCACACACTGAACTACTTAACACATATCACTCGACAACAAAACAGCACGACCAATAATAACGACACCGAAAATACTTCAATATTACTCTCCGACACATTTCTAGAGGCTGGCCTTATTTTAACTTCCTGGTGATGGATTACTAGAATCATCGGCACTCGGCCGTAATGGAATCATTGGTGTTCCATCTGTCAGAAAGTTCACACAAGCACCAGACGAAAGCACAACACAAGGATTGGCCTTCACATGCCCTCAGGCCGTCTGAGAGGACACCGTCCTAACTCACCCATTACTTGGAGGAAATAACGAAGGCAGCTACAACTAGGCTGACAGTCGCATGGACACGTAAAAATATCCTGAACGCATCCACGTTTCACTCAGCAAAGACGGTCTGAAAAGAGACCGATGAAAAGTTTTAATACCACAAATCAAGTAATTATAAATATCTCACCATATTATTATTATTATTATTATTATTATTATTATTAATCGTCAGATAAGACTTCAGTTAGATATTTCTAGACTGATACTTTCACTTTCCATAACACAGAAGTAGATATGACAATATTTTGGATTTTATAATGTCAAAGGAGTGAACAGTTGCAAAAAGGATTATCCAGCCGCTAATTTAAAATGCACAACCTACAATCCCACTAATTACGTGACAGGTCGTTACCATGGCAGTAACATTGCGGCACTCCATTTGTTTCCCACGCGTGACACGGTTCAAATCAACTCCACTATTTTATAATTGCATCACTTATTTACCGCGAGAGGAATCTGAAGTGAAGTTTGAATAAATCGAGAATACAGTAACTTTTGTTGATAAATTTGATTAGTCATGTTTGAGAGTTTTATTGCGGACAAATTTAGTTGTTTAATAAATTTATTGAAAGTCTCGGAACATGTTGCTCGTACTGAATTCTGAAAGCACAATTCTCACTATAACATAGACAGTTAATGTTTGTACAGCAACTATAATAATAATAATAATAATAATAATAATAATAATAATAATAATAATAATAATAATAATTGTACCGGTTGGTACACCTCTACGCCGCACATTTGAATATTCAGCCTTAAAGTACTCCTCTACAGGAGAAACTCTGAACTTTAACAACTGTATCAACTCATAAGTTTGCTCAGAAGATGTCACTACCGTAAATTTTGTGATTACGAAGTTGTCAGTACTGTGTGGAGTTCAACTTGTTTTGTCTTCTATTGATCAAGAAGTGTGGACATTCTCTGATAAGATGTCTCTACAAAAAACTAGGACCATGCACCCTGGTGCGAAGTGGAAGAACTTTATTTGAAGAAATTTTGTATTCATAAGTTTGTTCTTTACTAAATTTCGTTCTTTCATTTGTGGGTTGGCAATATAAATCTTTTCTTTCCGCCAGTTTTGAACTTAGCCAATCCAGAATTTCTGTAATTAATTTTTGACCAATCGTGTCTTCCTTCTTCGGTTTGGATGTGTAACTGTAAGCTACCCAATAAACGCCTGTGGGTGTGTCTTAATTATTCATGAAAGGTCTCGGATCTTCCCCGAGAGTAATACAACTGCTGATTTTCCTGTCTCTGGGCCACTCGAACAACATCTAGCCTAATGTATGGAAGTGTAGCAGGGGGCGGGTAGCGTCCCTTCCTTCGGGCAGCAGCTCTTCACAAAGGTAATGGCCGTTTAACATCTTTATTTTCTTGCTAGCTCAGCAGTTTAACCCTCGGGGAAGGTCCGAAACCTTTTTATTATGTAACCTATCTCTTAAACATGTAAAATTTTGTAAATCTTCATGTAACTTTAACTGAAAATCGGGGATAGAGAGTGCTTTACCCTCTCGAATTTTGAATTCGAGGTGACTACATTTTCGTAACCGTTCTTCTACTCTTCCGTAATGTATTAAATTTATTCTGTATACGAGTCACCTCCATAGTTTGGGAATAGCCCCTGCTTCATCGGCCTAGTGCCTCTTAGGTTTTAAGAAGTTTCGTGTAGGAGTGCAAATTTACGCCTCCATTCAGTTTTGCATTTTGGGCCAATTACTTAACCTATTCTTTTTCAACGAAGGCCCAATAGGTTGGGTACAAGATACCCCTGTTTCATTGTAAGTTGTGCCTTGATGGCAATCATGTGTAAAAGTCTGGTATTACTTTTATAAGCTTGAAAAATTGAGAGCGGGTTAGCTCTTTTATTTGTGGTAAAAGTGCCTCAGAGAGGCTTGATATTCGAAGGTGGGAGCAAGTGCTCCATGCTATTAGGGGTTTTTTGCCCTTTGGTAAATATGTGTTTGGGAGCTGAGAGCTCAGAAAATGTAAAGTGAAGGCTTGAAGCCTAAGTTCTGTTATACCACCAAATCTTGTCGTTCCTAGACTTAAATTTTATTGTTGGTACCTTATTACTTGTTGTTATTGGTTAAAGTTGGAAATTCTATATCAAAACTGTTAAGTTTGGCTGTTTTGAAAATATAACCTTTAATGAAATTTTAATTCATTTCTCAGCTTTGTAGTTAGACCCATTCCAGCCCGCACCTTCTTTTACCTCTGCATTCCACGGGTAATCCCGTAACAATAATAATAATAATAATAATAATAATAATAATAATAATAATAATAATAATAATAATAATAATAATAATAATAATAATGTACAGGGGGTACAGTGCCTTTCTCTGGGTATTCCATGAGCTTATTTCTAATGTCCATCTCTGCTAAAGGCTCTGAACTCTTTGATAGTGTAACAGTTTTTCATCAATGTTTAGATGGCTCTGTCATCGATATATTAGGGACCTCTTGAGGGCAAACTCCAAATTGATCCTGAAAGTTTGCATCTGTATGTTTGTAAACGCGATAGCATGCTCTTGTAATTATTTTTAGTTCCGAAGTTGTTCATAATTTCTCTACCACCTTCTCTAATTCTATCAGTCTATCTTAAGCTAGAATGTAATATTTCTGACCAATCTGGGTCTCTCTTGCTTAATGGAATCCGTCCAATTCGATCCTTGGATTGTAAACATCCAGACCTTTCGGGCTCTCTTTCTATAGAAGCTGAGACATTTTCACCCTCTTGCATTGCTGCTTTGATTGTGTGCGCGTCGTGAAAGAGAGAGAGAGCTTCCCTCGGGAATTGCTGGAGGCTGGGGTTTCGACCTGAAGGAAAGTATCACACTGGTAAACTGCAAATTCCTCTTTATTTAAGTGCTCGTTTTAATCAGGCATTTGTTCGAATGTACAGAGAATATTTCGTTTTTATTAAGTACTAGTAAATGGCAGGAAACATCTACATTCAGCATCACATGTCGCAATTTCTACAGGAAGCTTGGAGCCCAGGTCTGTTTGCTCGCCAGCTAAGTTTAGAAGGAGGAAATTCGACATGACGTACACAAAGCAGAACAAGGAAACAATAGAACTCCAACGGCCAGTCCAACGGACAACATTTCGGAGGCCCGCGAGAGGCTAGAGGAGCTGGATATATACGTTTGAAGTAAGCATCACGAGCGCGATGTGCTGGACCAATGATATGATAGCGTGACGGTCATTTTGGCTCGGCATTGGTCTATGTAACTGATGGCCCCAATCGAGCATACAACAGAGTCTGAGAGGTCAAATTAATAAAAGCGATGAGCGCTTGGGCTAGCTAGCCTAATATTCGGCGAGATTCTGTGCAGGTAACGTCGAGAGAAGTATCATTTACGTGAGTGCGGGTCTGAACTTACGTTTCTTGATCGTGTGGGGACCTGAACTTTGGTTTAAGACGCTCAGTCGGAATTTCAATTATTAAACTTCTGAGAATGGCCTTTTTTTATTTCCGGAGGGAAGAACAGTTTCCAAATAGTCATTCATGTTTAGTGGCTTGCCGGTGTAACCAGATTTTACGAGGACATCTAATTCAGTAATTTCCAGTCCAGCATTTAAATGGGAAATATTTGACCTAGTTACGGGATTATATAAGAAGTTGTTCCGCGATTGAATGGGAACTGGTTTCACATTCAGTGGAAATTACTCCGGCTGTAGTATTCTAGTAACTGGTGGGTTAATCTTGGCACAGTTTTCTACACCGTGTTTTAATACAACATCCAGAAGCAGCGACGGAGACAACGAGATCACCATTTCAACGCAATGAGGATGGAGACCTAAGGAATGACCCAGTCCTTTACTGAAGGCACCACTTTCGATATGGCTGGATAAAACGATGGGGTGCCGGCTGTCCCGACGGCTGGCGGCGATAAGTTAACGAAATAGAAGAGTACAGAATTTTCAATATAATTATGTGAGTGTTAACGTATTTTAACGTTGCAAAAGGGAATAAGTTCACTTGATATTTAATTTCAGTAAATTTAGCTTTTGTTTGGAAGGACAACGTCCTATTTAAAGTAAATGTTAGGAAGCTTGTTAATGTCAATATAATTGTAACGTAAGTGTGGACCGTTTGCATAAGGTCACAGTTTGCTTTCTCTTCATTTTATGCACATTTTTTAGCTGAGTGGTTAGCGTCACTATTTTACGAGTCAGTTTCTTATTTTAGCCTCATTTTTTATTTGTTTGCCTTGATGTTTTAGACGCAGTGTACCTCTCAGGGCTTAAATGTAAATGGAAATAAGGACTAAAATTAAAGTCAGGAAGGGCTAGATTAAAGTATTATTAATGAGAGCTCAAAGTGTACGGAAACATGCCGTCACGTTTTGTGGGATTTCTTGCATGTGTGTGAATGAAAATGTGTGAGATGGTGGAGTTTGGATACACAAATTTTGATAGCGTCATATTCGCGATCATTTTGAATATCAAGATGAACGTAAATTAGTGATTGATTCACGAGTTCCTTGAACCCAGTTTCGTATTCCAAGTTACGAATATTATAATCAATTTTTCTTTACAATTTATTATTATTATTATTATTATTATTAATGTGAGTTCTTGGGTTGAAAATTGAGATATTTCAGTAACTTCCAGATGTTCAGACATGACCGATTGTCTATGTGGCAATTTCTTAGTTTCAAGTTATGATATTATTACAGAGTTGGTCATTTTATTATTCATGTTTAACTGTACGACCGCGAGTGCTTTGATTTGTGACCAGCGTGGTCTTGTTTCCTTTCATACAAGCGAATGTTAGACGATGTCATTTTATATACTTTCTCAATTTTTGGCAACTTTAGGACATGTGATATTTTGTGTGATTTTGAGTAAGAGGACGCGTTCCTCAATTGAAAGGCCTACATTTTGCCATGATTGTGTGACTTGCCTCGGCTAGACTGTTGAGCAGCGTGTGCAAAGGATTGGCCCTGTTTTTTATTTTTGTTGCGTTATTTTTGGAGACTGAATCTCCGCTTTTGTATAATTACGCCGTGTGTTGGCGAGGGTGATATGTTTGTCTACCAAGGAGAGTTTTAATTTAGAAGCCTATACTTCGTGATATTATTGAATTTTTGTCCATGTCACTACGGTTGTTGCAGTAGACGAGATTTTTATATCACGACGTTTAGTTTGGATTTTCCTTTGTGATATAACCGCGTTGAGGAATATTTTTATGTCGTGTAATCTATTTCAGGAACCAACATTGAATTATGTGTTGAAAGTTAAAGCCTACACTGTTATTTTTTATGAATTTGTGTCATGTAATTTATTTCAGGAATCCACGTTGTTTGTGCGTGTCGTTTGATTGATTTTGTTACGTGTAATTTATTTCAGGAACCTACGTTGAATAGGATGTGTTGTCTAAGGTGTAAAATTATGTTTCCTTATTATTTCCATCGAGGCTTTGAGTGAATGAGAGTTGCGTGAATGCCGCATGCGTTTCTTGGTGAACCCTGGAAAATATGACATCGTGTTTTTGTGTCTTTGATTGTGTATATTTGCCTTTTATGTGATGTTATTGTGTGTGGTTCTGATCCACATTGTTTGTTGTGTTCATGAGATTGCTCATGATTTGGGGTGTATATATTTGTGCGTAGGATGTTTTACCACTCAGCGTGTTATATATTGTACAGTTAGATTTCGTCTCCCCTTTGCGCATAAAATCACGTCTACTCTTAAGGTTAGAGACCCCCCACTGCATTGTCAAGTGTGCAGGAAACGGAACCATACTCATCTACAGTTGAAAGTGTTAACAAAAAGAAAAGCCAGGAGCGTGGTGCGAGCACGCAAGCCCAAGGTGTAAAATTAATGAAACTTCAAGATTTGATTTGTTAAGTATGTGTGTCGGCATACATTGTATATTTTTAATATATTTTTTATTCTCAAGACGGACTTTATCAAGCTGAAATAAAAGATCTGAGTCTTGTAAAATTTTGGATCATTTGAAGCTTTTTGCTATTATTTCATATGTTTTTGTTTATTTTAATAAACATATTTTCCTCCAAAAACTGACGTCATTCTTCGCCTTGCTTTATTTGTAGCTTTGTTGACCTCACCGTGTCCACATTACTTACATATTCCCCATAAAATCCAGGGTGTATATAATTTCAGGACAATTTTTTATTATAGCGCGAACTGAGCACCCCTGGGAACGGCTAACTAGTCTGGGGCAAATTACCTTCATGGTAAAAACGGGGACAAACGTAACTAATAATATACGGCTGAATAAACCCTTATAAGTGAACTTAAATGTGCGTGAAGTGTAAGGGATATTTCCGCAGTTTTAAATTTTAACCATTAGGGCTTTCTTTTCCCACCGTAAAGTAGAGTGGCCTCCGTACTTTAATCATTATTTCCCTTCTGCGAAATTGTTTGAATTTAAGGGAGCACGAGTGGTTACCAACGTAATTCTCCCATTCAAATGGAATTGGATGACCACGTTTTCACAACTGTAAAATGAACCTACGTCCTTCGGCTTTAAATGTTGCTCCCACTTAGTCACCCCGCAGTATAGGATTACCCTCTGCTTCATCGTATCATCATCCCACTTAGGGTTCGTATCTTTTCATTTTCGAGCGCTTGATGTCCGCCTCTTTTCAAATTATTTATCGGCCTATTGTAAATGTTTCCTTTTCTAAACTTGTTTTGCTGTGGCCAAGTGGTATAGGCCTTTGGCCTCTGTATATTTCTTGAATGGTAACAGTAGTTAGTAAGCTATATATGTGTTCTTCAAACTAATAGGTGAATTCTTTATCACAAATTAAATCGGAAGACTGCAGCAATAGCCCATTATGGGGCTGATCTTGTTTTGTAAAATGCCATGTGACCCATGTTCGGAAGTGTAATAATAGAGACATGGTCTCTTTCCCAAATTGTAAGGCTAGCTTCTATTTGAATTGAGGATTAATGAAGTCGACCTTATCATGGTCATGTTCATATAAATGATACCTCAATCCCTTGATAATTGTACCACTTAGAAGCCAATACGCTCATGTTGTACCGGTGTCAGAGCGTATTAGCTCTTACCTTGTTTTCTCGAGCTGATTAGCTCCAGTACTGTTTCAAAATTGTAAGGGTTTATCGAGCAACCTTGCTCTCCTAAGAATTGTAAACTTATTGTGAGAAAACCGAAGTCTATTAGAGAAGAAAGAAATAACATTCATGGAATTTTGCTACTTTAACTTACAGTTTGAAAATTGCTTGTCTGCCCATTCTGCTGAGGCGCTTCCTATTCTTCTGTGAGCCACGGAAACGCGGTAATAATAACAATAATAATAATACGCAGCGCGCTCTGAGCTTGGAATAGGGAGATAATGGGTTCCAACCCCACTGTCGGCAGCCCTGAAGATGGTTTCCCGTGGTTTTCTACCGGGTTATTCAAAAAGAAGGAACAGATTTCAAATATTTATTTCTTCCAAACTACAAAATTTAGAAACACGATTCCAACATTCCTGGAAAGAGAAATGGTTCAAATTTCACTTTTGTAAGGTTCCAATTTTAGTACCATGTATTACACGACAAATATCAAAACGGTGGCTCATTTCTTGACACACACGAATCAGGTGGTCTCTAGTTATCGAATTCACAGCTTCAGGCATAGGAGGATAAACAAACTGTCGTTTACGTAACCCCACAGATGAAAATCACAAGGAGTGAGGTCTGGAGACCTGGGAGCCTACAGGCGGTGAAGAGTATTTTCTGCTCCTCCTCTTCCAATCCAACGTCCTGGAATTATGTCATTTAGGTAACGTTGAACGTGCTGAGAGAAATGAGGCGTGGCACCATCCTGCATGAAGATGAAGTCATCGGAATCATCTTCCATTTGAAGAAGTAACCAATTTTGAAGCATGTCTAGATAGGTTAGTCCTGTCACAGTTTTCTCCATGAAGAAGAAAGGTCCATAAACTTTCTTTTCAGATATGGCACAGAAGACGTTCATCTTCGGTGAATCTCTTTCATGTTCAATAACTGCCGTAGGATTTTCACTTGCCCAAATTCTAATGTTATGCGCATTAACTTTACCGGAAAGATGAAAAGTGCTGGAAAATGCTGGGGTTGTACCTTAATTAAGGCCATGGTCACTTCATTCTCACTCCTAGCCCTTTCCTGTCTCATCGTCGCTATAAAATGTATCTGTATCGTAAAGCAGATTGTAATAATATTCTTCTTCTTCCTCCTGATAACTCAATTTTTCGAGGTGGGCACTTCATGTGGATTTGGCCCGGTTTTACGGTCGAGTGGTCTTCCTGTCGCCAACCCTATGTGGAGGGATGTATTCAATATTGAGTGCTCCTCTGATGATTGACAGTGTAGTCTTTTGTGTGCCAATGAAGAGTGGTGTTTTAAGAATAACACAAAATCCCAGTCCCCGAGCCAGATGTATTAATCATACGCAGTTAATACCCCGACCCGGTCTGGAATTCAAACCGTAGCCCACTGGACCGAAGATCAGTACGCTGACTTTTCGGCCAAGAAGTCCGGCTCCATGGCTAAATGGTTAGCGTGCTGGCCTTTGGTCACAGGGGTCCCGGGTTCAATTCCTGGCAGGGTCGGGAAGTTTAACCATCATCGGTTAATTTCCCTGGCACGGAGGCTGGGTGTATGTGTTGTCCTCATCATCATTTCATCCTCATCACGACGCGCAGGTCACCTCAAACCAAAAGACCTGTACCTGGCGAGCCGAACCCGTCCTGGGATCTCCCGGCACTAAAAGCCATATGCCATTTCATTTCCATTACATTTCGGCCAAGAAACCGGAAACAAATAGGCCTTTCACTGTAATAATACAAATGATTGAGACGGCACAGAATATTACTCAAATAAGTGGAATCCTAGATCCGTATATTAAAGGAAACAATATTCCAGGATACTGATTATTACTTACTCCTTGTTACATAGCAATTTTCTCTGGAACAGAGGGGTGACGTCATAATAACCCTAGGTCACTGTAGGGAAACACTTCTTGGGGCGCCATTGTGTCTATTCCGGTAGAAACTGTGGGTGCAATGCAGTCATTTGACTCATAGTTGTGGGTGTTGAGGCTTGTCTGTATTCATTTCCTCACATTTAGTTTATTTTAGTAATGTTTTATTTTACCTGGCAAGATTAAGGCCTTCAGGCCTTCTCTTCCAACTAACCAGGCACTGAAATATACATTTATTACAATGTATTACTTTAAAATAATTAGATTAAATACTAATTAAATTAATAATAATACAAGAATGAAGAGTGATGAGATTATATTAAGATGAAATAAATTAGATATAATAAAAGCATAAATTCTTAAAACTAATATCCTACATGTACATATCTTTCCACCGCATCAAGTTGCTAAAGCGTTTTGGTACTTGTGGAATTCCAACAGGCTCCAGGTTGGACTTTCATCAGTATTGTTAACTCAGTTAAGAACACTCCTGCTAGATGGCTGTACTATTCTACTAGTTTTTCTCCACACCCTGTTGCAATTTGAATTTAATATTAAGGAGTAGTAACGAGCCTGCCAATCCCGTTGGATGGTGCGGGCAGAATAACACCCACGGTATCCCCTGTCTCTCGTAAGAGGCGACTAAATGGAGACCCAGCTGCTCTGAACTTGGGAGCGTGGGTTGGTGACCACGGGACTCATAACTGAGTCCTGACATTGCTTCCCGATACTTGCCCCAGGCTCCTCATTTTCATCTATCCTAGCCGACCTCCCTTGGTCAACTCTTGTTCTTTTCTGACCTCGACGCTATTAGAGCATTGGTGGGCTAGGGAGTCTGTCATTTTCACTCCCTCCGTGGCCCTTGTATTTCTTTAGTCGATACCTTCATTTTTCGAAGTGTCGGATCCCTTCAGGTTGTCTAGTTGTACTTCCTCTTAAAACAATAACCACCACCACCAACGAGCTTGTCACCTAGTGAATGGCTGCGCGATTTGGGTCACGTAGCTGTCAACTTGTATTCGGGAGATAGTGGCTTCGAACCCCACTGTCGGCAGCCCTAAAGATGTTTTCCCGTAGTTTCCAATTTTCACACTCGGCAAATGCTGGGGTTTATCTTAATTAAGGCCACTGTCGCTTCCTTCCCACTCCTAGCCCTTTCTTGTCCCATCGTCACCTATCTGTACCGGTGCGACGTAAAGCAACCTGCTAAAAACGAGCCTGCTAATTATCCGGGGGGGGGGGCCGTGTTCGGTTCCCTGCCTGGATGTGAGGGCTGGTTCGAGATCCACTCAGTCTATGTTACTACAATTGAGGAGCTCCGTATGAGAAAACAAATAGGTCAATGCTCATCAGGGCTCCAGCTACATGACTGAATTGTGAGAATTGTGGTCTTCGCCTCAAAGGGCCTTGGCTTCAATTCGACATTTTTGCCGTGTCAGGTTAATTACTCTGACTCGTGGACTAGATGTTTGTGGCTTTCGTAATATACACATCACTATTTGCAAAATGTGTGCTACACTCTCAACGATCACAGAAACACATAATATTGTTGAATGCGTCACACAACACAGGATCAGGGCATTCCGCCGTTGAACTTGTCAAAGTACACCTGTACTACACATAACGAACCTTTGACCTCAACAAGGTATGTGAAAATGCCAGGAGAAAAACAAGATGAGAGAGCTTATTTAAAAGGAAAATTGGACTGTAAATTGTTTCAGAATTCCCAGCTAGCTGTTTTACCATCGCTAGTGTTGGGAAAAATGTGGTCGTAGCCCTAATTAAGGTACAGCTCCAGCATTTGCCTTGTGCGGAAATGGGGATGCATCTTCAGGGCTACCGTCGATGTGATGTGAACCCATCACCTCCAGAATTCAAGGTCGCAGCTACTTGACCGTAACCGTATCACCAACTCACTCGGTATTTTCAATACTCCTAAGTTAAGAAATGCTTAAAGTCGGGCTGGATAGAAATATTATGTAATGCCAGAAAGAGTGAGATATTCAGAATTCAGTTGGGACTTAGATGTTCCTAACTGCAGGGGAGAATATACTGCAATAATAGTCGATGTGAATATTTCAACCACACCTACACTCGCTTCAGGAAACGAAAACTCGGGTTAAAGAGCAGGCAAGAAACCGACAAAAATGGAAATCAACCTGCAATTTCATCATAGTTACTGTATAAAATAGCAATATCACTGAGTTCAAAATACTGTTTCTATTGTTGCTTTGGCTTCCTGTCTACACCAATTATTTTATACGTTTGTGTGCTCTGTTATCAGGTTCACTGCTCCATTGCTATACTTCCTCGTATGTTGTCATAAGAGCTTCAATTTCACCACCTCCTTCGATAGTCTACATTCATCGAAATGAAGAATCTACCTTCTACTACTTCTAAAATGTTTTTATTCCTCGCCTGGAGAGGGAGGCGGGCCTCTTAGACGGCGACGCCGTCTCTCAGGCCGGGAGATTTGTTACGGTGAAGGAGATGCACGGAGAAGGTGAGGGGGTTGACGGCCGGGGCCTATATTATTCGCACACCTTTTAGTGATTGATTTTTGTAAAGGGGTCAAGAATAAGGAGGGAGCTCTCCCGGTTCCGGTAATAATGCCAACTGAATGGAAATGAAATCTGAATTTAGTCGATAATATGATCGATCGATATGAATTTTCTAAACCATTACTATCTTAAGCCAACGACTGTGTCACACACACATATAACATTGTATAACATTTCTCGATATGAAGCATGTTCCTAGCATGAATTATATAGTTTGGCTTTGCTGTGTAAACAACAACAGTACCAGTACGTAAAGTGTACGCCAGATGTCGCACAGCGATGCATAAGCGATTCATAGTTTGTGTTCCAAAGGTTGCCAATACGAATCTCGATAATAACCGAGGTCGACCGATTCAGCACTAGAGTGTTCATGTATCACTGTAAGGTGCGCGTATTATACTAGGAACTGTCCCGGCATTCGCCTTAGTGCAGGGGAATGGAAAACCACGGAAAACCATCATCAGGACAGCCGACGGTTGGGGCCAGCCGTGAGGTCCAGACCTGTCCCGTCTCCCGAACGCAGAGGCGTAGAGCCCCGGTAGAGCCATGACCATGCCTCCTCTGCTTGGTTGACCGGTCAGAGTGCAGAGCTGCTGGACCACGGAGCAGCCATGGCCACCTATGGGCCAAGACCCACTCTGCATCTACCGACCGACACACTTCATCTTACTAATTCATTCGTCAAGTGTCCGACTCGTTGGCTGAACGGTCAGCGTACTGGCCTTCGGTTCAGAGGTTCCCGGGTTCGATTCCCGGCCGGGTCGGGAATTTTAACATTAATTGGTTAATTCCAGTGGCCCGGGGGCTGGGTGTATGTGTTGTCTTCATCATCATTTCATCCTCATCATGACGCGCAGGTCTTCTACGGGCGTCAAATAGAAAGACCTGCACTTGGCGAACCGAACCCGTTCTGGGATATCCCGCACTAAAAGCCAAACGACATTTCATTCGTCAAGCATGGGCTAGTGACTTATACATGCGAGAGTAACGGCACCGAACAAATAACAGACGAATATTCCTTTGATATTTTGATGGTGGAGACCACTACCTTACCAACAACACACTATTACACCCCAATTAACTACTAACCTTCTACCATGGCCTTCCCACCCTGTAGCCTCATGGCGAGAATACATAGTATCATCCCTATCCTTATCACTACCAACTGGCCAAATGGTGGGTAACCAAACGCCATTATCGTAAAATAACAATACTATAAAAACCGTTGGCGATAGGCTGTCACTATTGTAACGGCCACAGGGTTGTAGGGTTCCATAGTCTTACTTATGAGAAATTAAAGACAAACATTATGTGGATAATAAATTGTAAGAAGTAGAACATTTTACAATTAAAATGTCTTATATAATCCTCTTTTTCAATACAAAACAATCATCTACAGGGTGAAGCGTAATTCGCGCACTCGGGCGTCGCAGCGCGACTCCCCACATGCCAGCAATAAAAAAATGTCTCTTACAAAATTTCGTCTTGCGAGTATATCCGGCAGAAAAACGACGTTGAAGAGTAACAATCTGGCAACACTGTAACCACATGTAGGGTAACTACCTCTGTCAGCAGCAGTGAGTCGTACTGTACAGTTGGTGGAGTGGATAGAGTTTTGGGTTAGCATGCAGGAGGTCGAGTGGTCGATCTTGGGTTGAGGCGTGTGTTTTTTATTTCGTAAATGTAGTCCAGGTGGTATGGTATCTGACATCTTAATCGTCAACAGCGATTGCAGTGGATCCTCTAGAAACCATTTGCACTTACATACTACGATCCTAGAAATGGACGCAGAATCGTTTTCATTGGTCAGCTTTGAAAGGCGCCCTTTCCACGTCGTGGGCGTGAATTTATTCGCACCACTTCATCTACTAGATGTGTAACTTGTTTGTTTCAGCTGTCTATTTCTTATTAGTCTAACCAGGTATTTGTTGTTTCATCATCATCATCATCATCCGTTTACCCTCCAGGTTCGGTTTTTCCCTCGGCCTGAGCGAGGGATCCCACCTCTACCGCCTCAAGGGCAGTGTCCTGGAGCTTCAGACTCTTGGTCGGGGGATACAACTGGGGAGTATGACCAGTACCTCGCCCAGGCGGCCTCACCTGCTATGCTGAACAGGGGCCTTGTGGAGGGAGGGGAAGATTGGAAGGGATAGGCAAGGAAGAGGGAAGGAAGCGGCCGTGGCCTTAAGTTAGGTACCATCCCGGCATTCGCCTGGAGGAGAAGTGGGAAACCACGGAAAACCACTTCCAGGATGGCTGAGGTGGGAATCGAACCCACCTCTACTCAGTTGACCTCCCGAGGCTGAGTGGACCCCGTTCCAGCCCTCGTACCACTTTTCAAATTTCGTGGCAGAGCCGGGAATCGAACCCGGACCTCCGGGGGTGGCAGCTAATCACGCTAACCACTACACCACAGAGGCGGCCATTTGTTGTTTCAGCGTTACAAAATATTGTAACTGTAGAATACATGTGACCTCAGAAACGGTCTTACTGTATTACAGTAGGTAATATCAGATGGAAATTAGCAAATAAAAAATGCTCCTCAACCCAGGATCGAACCATCGACCTCCTGCATGCCAACCAAAAACTCTACCCATTGCACCAACTATACGACACGACGAGAACGTGCTGACAGCGGTAGTTACCCTACATATGGTTACAGTGTTGCCAGATTGCTACTCTTCAACGTCGTTTTTCTGCCGGATATACTCGCAAGACGAAATTTTGTAAGAGACATTTTTTTATTGCTGGCATGTGAGGAGTCGCGCTGCGACGCCCGAGTGCGCGAATTACGCTTCACCTGTATATTAGACAGGACGATATATACACATGTTTCAGCCTATCTAAAGGCCATGCTCAGAAGAAGCTTAAACATTACATGTACGCAAACAAATAAAAACACTGATGAAGTGTGTGGAATTAAAATACATGGATCATCATTGACATATTAAAAACATGCTGAGGTATAAAAATACTCTCGTCTAAAAACTCGTTTGGTTGACATAAAACTTGCTAATCCTCTTAAAAAGTGGAATACTGTGTTGCACAGCGTAGTGAGACCGTCAGTAAAGGGAATACGTGTGCATGGCGTCACTACGCTGCGCAAGAGTGTTCCACTTTTTAAAAGGATTAGCAAGTTTAATGTCAACCAAACGAGTTTTTAGACGAGAGGATTTTCCTACCTAAGCATGTTTTAAATATGTTAATCATGATCATTCTCTTTTAATTCCACACACATCGTCAGTGTTTTTATTTCTTTACATAAATGTAATATTTGAGCTTCTACTGAGGTTGGCATTTAGAGAGGCTGAAACATGTATACATATCGTCCCATCTAATATAGATGACTGTTTTGTATTGAAAAGGAGGATTATATGAGACTTTTTTATTTGTAAAGTGATAACCGTCAATATGGAATGAGATTTATAACATGCAATTAAATAGAACATTCTTTGAATATGGGTAATAACTCAGTGTAGCATGGGTTTGTGACATGAGAAATTCGAGACATAATTTAAGAGTTTAGGGGCTGCCTGGCCGAGGCGGTAAAGGCGTGCTCGGTTCGCCCGGAAGGACGTGGTTCGTATCCCCGTCAGGAAGTCGTAAAATTTAAGAACCGAGATTTCCACTTCTGGAGGTGCATATGGCCCTGAGGTTCACTCAGCCTACACCAAAAATGAGTACCAGGTTAATTCCTGGGGGTAAAGGCGGCCGGGCGTAGAGCTAACCACTCTACCCCATCACGTGCCGAGGTTAACAATGGTGGAATCCTTTACCTTCCACTTCTCCAAGGGCCTTCATGGCCTGTACGGAGGTGACTTTGCTTTTTTTTACTTTGCGTTAATTTAAGAGTTTGGGAGAAATATTCCGAGTAAAAGTAAGATCAATAAATGAATTGCCAAATATGCTGGGATAGTTGCTCGGCACAACATTCAAATTAAAGTGAGGTTTGATAAAATAAACCTCCAACAGAGCGCGCGAGTCAACACAGCGCCATCTTAAAACACAGTATGCGTGTGGCGTAACAAATTTAGCATAAATTTTGCCTTACATCGAAGGTATGTTTCATAAAAAGTATGTTTCAGATTTTCAATTTGTTTTTCTGCAATATGTAGCACCCTCTTGTATCTCTCAATTGAATAACAATGCTACTTGCTTTACTTACCACTATCTACTTTTACGGTTATCGGAGATCCCGAGGTGCCGGAATTTTGTCCCGCGGGAGTCTTTTACGTGCCAGTAAATTTACCGACACGAGGATGACGTATTTGAGCACCTTCAAATACCACCAAGGTGAGCCAGGATCGTTGGACAGCGCCTCTATCGTCTAAGCCACTCAGCCCGTTTATCTGTCAATTGAGTCATTAAACATAATCGTAAGTTAAATACTCTCGCTGATGTACGTGTTCTAACCAAACACTAAAAGCGTCTTAAACTTGTTCCTTCCATGTACCCGGTGTCGAGGAACGTGACGCACCCGCTCACCTATCTCATCCGGGTACAGTAAGTCTACTTTAAAAAAGGAACACTTTGTATTGGAACAGACCGCTAACAAAGGAGCTTTGTAGACTGATCAATCATTAATACATCATAAACTTAATGGTGATATTTACTCTGTCGCAAAAATATATTTACAAACTTAAAAATAGTGATTTGTTGCTGCCCTTTAAAATAACGTGATGTATCGATAACTTTGATAACAGTGAAACTTGGTAGGGTGATAAGAAAGACATTTTTTATTTATTTGTACTTCCTACAACGATAGGCCACCTAAATCTGACGAATTACTGTATATCATAACACTCAAATATTGAATGTAAGTTCACTCATGAAGAGTTTTCCGGAGTTAAATCCTTCTCGTGTGCAGTACTACAAAGGTGATTTCGAACAATTTGGACGGAGCCTTTAATGGCCAAGACAGCTAAACTCTTTCCCGCAGATTGCGTAGTAAAGCGTACTGGAGTCGCACATTGTCTCCCGCGGTTCGCGTAGTAAAGCGTACTCGACTTTCAAACCGACTTCCTCTGCCATCTGTCTGCTAAACATATATAACTTTTGGAACCACTGAATTCCCTATGCTTCCTAGATACTACTGGCATGCACGGAATCCTAAAATAAAGTGTTCTTTTATACGTTTTCTTAGATAGAACAGACAGCTGACTGAATGTAAACACATTGCAGCAACATGGCTGCTCATAATTAGTTGAATGCGGAGGATATTTGTTACAAATTAGATTAATATATTGACAAATGCAATGGTAGTGAGTTTGAAGTAGGCATGATAATAAAAATGGTATAGGAAGCATTTTGGACAGAATATGAATCTGAGAGTAATCGAAATACTGCACAGGAAAGGAAATGTTCGTTCAGGTACCGTCTCCTTTTAAAATATTAGGCCTACTTGTAAAAAAACATAATTATCAGTTTTTATTCTTCAGTTAATTCTGTTTCGGACTATGAGCCTCTACTTAATTACATAATAGCCTATTCCAACTAATGTCAATTTATCTTCCAAACCCATTCAAACAAAAATTGTTTATAGTTTGTATGTCCGAGAGGAAGCACGATTTGCTATCTAAATAACTTAATTCGACTGATCCCGAAAATGAAATAAATTGGGAGATTCAGGGTGAATTCCTGCGTTCTCTGCATTACCAAGAAAATAAGAACCCCTTCATGTCCAGCAATTTAGACTGACTTCAAGAACAAGCAATTTAACATTATGCACCATATTGGATGCTTCCTGATGTATGATTCTGAACAGGAGGGGTCTTGCGTGTAATTAGGTGATCTCATTGTATCATTTTAGAATAAGTATAGTGCATTTTCCATTGTTACAAAATTTGAAAGTGATATCTTAAGTGGTTTTTACAGAATAAATTATTTAGTGAAGATACTCCACAACTATACCTGACAAGCAAATTATTACTCTAGGTTTCGCCCGACAGTGAATCAAAGATATTCCGTGGGAAAGGGTAAATCACAGTATAGATTCTTGGGAATGCCCATGCTTTCGAAAAACTTAACTAAGAATGTTGATATGGTTCCTCTTGCCCCGACGAAGTCCTACAACCCTTATCAATCAATCAATCAACATTGATCTGCTGAGTAGCTCAGGCGGTTGAGGCGCTGGCCTTCTGACCGCAACTTGGCAGGTTCGATGCTGGTTCAGACTGGTGGTATTTGAAGGTGCTCAAATACGTCAGCCTCGTTCCGGTAGATTTACTGACACGTACAAGAAGTCCTGCGGGACTAAATTCCGGCCCCTCAGTGTCTCCGAAAACCTTAAAACAGTAGTTAGTGGGACGTAAAGCCAATAACATTATTATTATTATTATTATTATTATTATTATTATTATTATTGTTGTTGTTGTTGTTGTTGTACCGGAAGGTACACCCCTACGCCGCACTTTTAAATCTTGCGCCAATGAAACCTCCTCTACAGGAGAAAAACCGAACTTGGAACTTGACTTACTTAAACGTTTGCTCAGAAGATGTCACTACCTTAATTTTGTGATTATGAAGTTGCCAGTACTGTGTGAATTTCAGCTTGTTTTGTTTTCCGTTCTTCAAGAAGTGTGGACTTTCTCTCATAGATGTCTCTGCTAAAAAACTATGATCATGCACCCTGGTGCGAAGTTAAGGAACTTTTTTGAAGAAATTTTGTATGCCTAAGTTTGTTCTTTACTAAATTTCGTTAATTCATTGGTGGGTTGGCAACATTTAACTTTTCCTTCCGCCAGTTTTGAATTTAGCCAATCCAGAATTTCTGTAATTAATTTCCGACCAATCATGTATTTCTTCTTCGATTTTGAGTGTGACTTTTGAAGTTGACCAATAAACACAGGAAGTGTGTCTTGATCATTCATGAAAGGTCTCGAACTTTCCCCGAGGGTTTATAAACTGCTGATTTTCACGTCTCCTGGCCATTTGATCTATAGCTATCTAAGTGTGTGGATGTGAAGCAGGAGGCGGGAGGCGCCTCTTTCATCAGGCAGCAGGTCTTCAGCAAGAAAATGGCCGTTTAACATCTTTATTTCTTGCTAGCTCAGCAGTTCAACCCGCGGGAAAGCTCCGAAAACTTTACAATATAACCTACTTTTCTAAACATGTAATTCTCTGCCGATTTATGTAAAAACTTCATAAAATCTGTAACTGTAATTCGGGGATAGAGAGTGATTTACCCTCTCGAGCTCCCCTTCATTTTGGTTTGAGGTGACTACGTTTTGGTAACTGATTTTCTTCTCTTCCTTAATGTTTTAAATTTCTTTCTTACACGGGTCACCTCCATAGTTTGGGAATAGCCCCTGTTTCATCGGCCTAATGCCTGTTAGGTTTTAAGAAGCTAGATAGAGGAGTGCAAGTATTGGCTTCCTTTCATTTTGTTTTCGGGCCATTTATTTAACGGTTTTTTATTTTACTCGAAGGCCCTGTAGGTTGGGTACGAGATACCCCTGTTTCAATTTGTAAACTGGGCCATGGAAGGCCAGAAGATGTAAGATATTTATGGTGTTGCCTTGACTAGGCTGGAAAAACTGAGAGCGTGTCTGCTCTTTTCAAGTATTGTAAAAGTGCCTCTAGGAGGCTTGACAAGGTAAATTAGGGAGTAAGTGCTCCAGGTATTAGGGGATTTCTGCCCTTTGTAAAATTACGCTCATCTGTAAAGTTTGATCTGGAAGCTCAAAAATTGTAAAACTAAGGGCTTGTAGCAGAAGTGTGTTAAAGATTTGAAATCTGGGTTGTTTTTTTCTAAATCTTGTTTTTAAATTGCTATGTTATTGTTATCTTACTAAGTGAGAAATTGTTGCTTTTTGAAAATATAACCTTCCATTTCAGTTTAAATTCTTTCTTGACAAAGTAGTTAGATCCATTCACCCCGGCTGCTTCTTTCACATCTGCTGATCCACCAACCCCGGAACAATTATTATTATTATTATTATTATTATTATTATTATTATTATTATTATTATTATTATTATTATTATTATTATTATCTGCATTTAGGACTGACGCCCAGGCATGAGATTCCTTTTAAGATATTTACCTAGTCTCTTCTTAAGCGAATTCAAAGTACTTGGAAAGGTACCGATCATTTCCCTTTATAAATTATTCCAACCTCTAATAATTCCTCTTCCTATAAACGAATATTTGCCCCAACTTGTCCTCTTCAATTCCAACCTTATCTTCATATTATGCCCTTTCCTACCTTTGAAAGCTCCATTGAAGCTTATTGTCTACTAATTTACTGGAAGAAGGAGGTATTATCGAGATATATGCGGGAAAATATTTCCGAAATGTTATCATTGACAGCTCAAATAGGGCCTATGAATAAGTATATAGTATTGCATATTCCTCACAGTTAATATTTTATCAGACCTAAAATTCAGTTATTACCAAAATATAGTAAGCCTCCGTGGCTCATGAGGCAGCGCGCCGGTTTCTCACCGCTGGGTTCCATGGTTCAAATCCCGGTCACTCCATGTGAGATTTGTGCTGGACAAACCGGAGAGGGGCCGGTTTCTTCTCCGGGTACTCCGGTTTTCCTTGTCATCGTTCATTCCAGCGACACTCTCCAATATCAATTAATTTCATCTGACAGTCATTAATCATTGCCCCAGAAGAGTGTGACAGGCTTCAGCAGCCGGCTCGATTCCTATTCTCACCGCTAGATGGGGACTTCATTCATTATATACCTGACCCGGCCTACGGACTGGAAACAGGCTAAGAATTTCCATTTTTATCAAAGTATAAATCACCTCTCGTGTAGAAAAAAAAGCCCTGTGGGCACCCACAACAAATGTTATGTCTCCATGTTCAATTGTTTGTGAGGAAAGTGTGCTTGTGATGTACTTATTCGGCACTATGCGTACATTATTTATTTATTTATTTATTTATTTATTTATTTATTTATTTATTTATTTATTTATTTATTTATTTACTGCTACTGTACAAAGATACGGATTTGAAGCCCACAAGCTACTATTTACAATTTCTTAGATGTGAATGAAAATTTCCACGGAGAAAAGTAAATAATGAGGAGACTTATTCAATCAGTAAACGCATAATCTATTAAGCAAATTTTATGTATGATTTTTCCACAGTGTTCTAGAGTTTCATGTTGTAGTGGCGTTCGCCATTATTCCTCTTCGACAAAACAGACTGCCCAGATAGTAAGCATTTTGCACGGTCCCCTGCATGAACAAAAAGTAATTACTATTCTTCCCATTGTCGCTCTCCAGTCATACTCGACCAGGAACTCTTTTTATTATTATTATTATTATTATTATTATTATTATTATTATTATTATTATTATTATTATTATTATTATTATTATTATTATTATTATTATTATTCTACCGGGAGGTACACCTGAACGCCGCGCATTCAAAACTAGCGTCTAAATGAACTCCTCTATTGGTAAAACAGTGAAACTGAAACTACACCAACTTGGAACTTTACTCAGAAGATGTCACCACTAAAATATTGAGGAATTTTGTCATTGTGCAGTTTCCTAAACTGAGTGAATTTCTCCTCGTTTTGTTTTGATATTCAACAAGAAGTTCGGATATTTTTCGACAGATGACACCACTAAAAATCTATGATGATGCACCCTGGTGCAAGGTGTAAGAACTTATTTTTTTAAATAAGTTTTGTATTTCTAGGTTTTTGTAACTGATTGATGTTCATTTATTTTTGGGTTGGCAATATTTCCTTTTCTTTTCCGCCATTTTTGAATCTAGCCAATCAATAATTTCTGTAATTAATTTTCAACCTATCACAGGCTTCTTCTTCGATTCCGAGTGTAACTTTGAAATTGACCAATTAAATTGAATGATCTCGAACCTTCCCTGAGGGTTTATAAAATGCGGCTTTTCATGTTTCCTGGCCAATTGATCCTCATCTTACTGAGTGTGTGTGTCAAAGTAGGAGGCTGGCGGCCTCTTTCATCGTTCAACAGAACATCTATAAGGTAATGGCCACATAACGTCTTTCTTTCTTGCTAACTCCGCAGTTTAACCCAAGGGATAGGTCCGGCTCTTTAGTTATGTAACAAACGGTTCTAAAATGTAAATCTTCTTCCGGCTACTGTAAATACTTCATAAAATCTTTAACTGTAAATCGGGGATAGAGAGTGATGTACCCTCTCGAGCTCCCCTTCACCTTGGTTTGAGGTGACTAAGTTTTCTAGCTGTTCTTCCTACTGTAATTGGTTAATGTAATTTCTATACGAGTCACCTCAGCAGTTTGGGAATAGCCCCTGTTTCATCGGCCTAGAGCCCTTTAGGTTTTTAAGTGTTCATTATATTGGAGCGCAGTGTGCCTCCATTCACCTTGTGCTTAGGCCAGTTATCTAACCTGTTAATTTTCCACGAAGGCCCAGTAGGTTGTGTATTTAATACCCCTGTATAAATTCTTTTCAAATTGTAAGTTGTGCCTTGAGAGGACAGTAATTGTAAATTCATGTTTCCTTGAGTGGGCTTGGAAAACTGAGAGCCTGTTAGCACTTTTTCTAGTGTTGTAATAGTAAAGAGTGCCTCTGAAAGGCTAGACATTTTGATTTTGGAAAGCAAGTGCTCTCGAATTATGGGATTTCTGCCCCTGAATAATTTGTGCTCTTTTGTAAATTTGAGCTAGGAGCTCAGGAAATGTAAAGCGAAGGCTTGAAGCCCAAGATTTGTTAAGACCACTAATCTTGCCTTTTCCTAGACTTGTTTTATGATTATCACTGTACCTGATGTTTCATTGTTAAGTTTGAAGTTCTGAAAATGTAACCTTCATTTCAAATTTTAAATTAAGTTTGATATTGTAGTTAGACCCGTTCAATCCCGCACCTTCTTTCACCATCTCTGCGTTCTACAGATACCCCGGATCAATTACGTATTATTATTACGGAGATATCCGTGGAGCAGAAAGAAGTGAAAGAAGGAGCTGCGTTTGAATGGGTCTAACTACGATAGTAAAATTGAATTAAAACTTTAAAAGGTTATATTTCTTTTCAAAAAACAAACTGAAATTTTTTTCACTCATTGAATTCAGGAGGTTACAGATACAATGACAATTTCACAATTTGGAAAATTCAAGATTCAGAACTTTAACAATTCTGGGTTTCAAGCCTCAATTTATAATTTCAAAGTGGTATTATTTACGTAAGGGCACAAATCCCCCAATTCAAGACCACTTTGCTCCAACAAATTTACAGCCTTCCAGAGGCACTCCTCAATATAACAAAAAACTTAGAAAAGAGCTTACATGCTCACAATTTAAAAACAGCCTACTCAAGGCAACATTACATCAAAAGGTTGCAATCTCTAGCCTCTCAAGGCAACCTACTGGGCCATCATGGAAAAAGAACAGATCAGATTACTGGCTCGAATACAAAATGAATGGAGGCGTATACTAGCATCCTAAATGAAGAATAAAATCCTAACGGGGCTCTCGACCCACTGATACAGGAGCTAATCCCAAGCTACTGAGGTGACTCGAATGAAAGTTACTTTAAGGCATTACAGAAAATAATAAAAAGAGTCACACAATCGTAGTCACCTCGAACCAAGTTGAAGGGGAACTCGAGAGGGTAACCCACTCTCTATCCCCGAATTACAGTTTAAGATGTTATGAAATTTTTACATTAGCTGAACAAAAATTTACATTTTAGAAAAGGCTGGTTACAAAATTAGAAATTTGGACCTTCCCCTTTGATAAATTTGCGGAGACAGCAAGAAAGATAGAATTTATGTGACCATTACGTGGCTGTTGTTCTGGCTGCCGGAGAATGAGGCGCCCCGCCTCCTGCCTTAACACACACACTCAGAAAGACGACGATCAATGAGACAAGATAGCCAGAAAAGCCTCAGCTTATATACCCGAAGGGGAGGTTCGAGAGGATTCTGGACTAGCCCAGACACACCCTCTCAATTTCATTGGGCAATTCAAACAGCAACAAGAAGCCTGTGATAGGCTGAAAAATAATTACAGAAATTGTTAATTGGCCAGATTGAAAACTGGCGGAAAGAAAAAGAAGTGTTGCCAACCCGAAAATAAATGAACATTGATTCAGTAATGAAAAACCTAGAAACACAAAACTTCTTTAAATTATAAGTTCTTCTACCTTGCACCAGAATGCATGACCAGAGTTTTTGAAATGACATCTATGGAGGAAAGTTTAAACTTCTTCAAGTAAACAAACACAAAGCAAATAAATCCAGTCAGTTTAGGCAACTTCACAGTAACACAATTCTTAATACTTCACTAGTGACATCTTCTGATTAAAGTTCCAACTTCATATAGTACCAGTTTCACGTTTGGTTAGATAGATAGAGTTCTTTAAGGCGCATCTTTTGAATGTGCGAAATTGAGGTGTACCTCCCGGTACAATTATTATTATTATTATTATTATTATTATTATTATTATTATTATTATTATTATTATTATTATTATTATTATTATTATTGTTACCGTGTTTTGGTGGTAGTTATGCATGAAAGAAGGTGCTGGGTGGTGAATAGGTCTCAAGCTACTAAAGTGAAATTAATTTTAAAATTTAACAAGGTTATATTTTCTTTTCAAAATTAGGTAACAACAAATAGAACAGGTACTTAGTAGCCGAAACACAATTGAAAAATACATTTACATAGGTACCCCATTTGGGGCTTCAAAAGTCAGAAACATAATTCTTGGGCAATCAGCTCAGTTTTACCCCAAACACAATTTTAACAGAGGGGCAGAAAACCCCATTCATACCTAGGAGCCCTTGCTCCAAATTACACTGAAAAGCCTCCTCGAGGCATACAATATACAATTTTCAAAAGAGCCACTCGCTCTCAATTTTAAGCCTCTCCCAGGCCACACCAAACTCCACCTTTAAGCTGTCCTCAAAGGACATATACATAGGGGTAAAATACCCAACCTACTGAGGTCTATTAAATGACAAGAAGGTTAATACATGATCTCTAAAATACAATTTGAGGGGAGGCGAACTTGCACTCCTAATACACTCTGTTTAAGACCTACTTGGCCTTAGGCCGTTAGTGCAAGGGCTAATCCCATACTACAGAGGTGACTTAAGAAAATAACAATTTACACTACATTACGGAAGAATTGGTTGAGAAAATAAGTTCACCTCCAGACAATGTGAGTGGGAGCTCGAGAGGGTTAGCACTCTCTATCCCAGTATGTAGCTTTACAAGAGAATAGATGAAAAGAGAAGTTACATTTTAGGAAAAGGTTACATAGTAGAACGCTTAGAACCCGCCCCGAAAGTTAAACTGCTGAGCTAGCAAAGAAAGAATTTATTAATCGGCCATTACCTTGTTGCTGACCGCTGCCGAGGAAAGAGGCGCTTCCCGCCTCCTACTATGTACTTAATACACTGAAAGATGGAACAGAAGTGGCCGAGAGACCCAAAAATCAGCAGTTTAAATACTCTCGCGGAAGTTTCTAGGCGTTAGGGGAATGAAAACACCCTCCCACAAACACTTTATTGGGTAGGACACAGCAACATATTCAAGTTGGGGGAAGATACATCTGATTGGAGAGAAATTAATTTAAGAAATTCGGGATTGGTTAGGTTCAACACAAGGGGAAAGAAGGGGTGAATATTGCCAACTTAAACAATGACTGAAAGAAATTTAACAAAGAACAAACTCTTGAAATTAAATTTTCTCCAACAAAATAGTTCTTTGACTCCGCACTAGGTTGCACTATTGTTGATCTTCAGTAGTGTCCTCTAGGAGAGAAAGTTTACACTTCTTACTTCAAGCGAAACAAAAACACATCAAAAATGACACAGTTCAAAAACTCAAAATTTTCCACGTGGTGACATCTTTTGAGAAGGTAAAGAATTAACAGCGTAGATAAAGTTCAGACTTCCTCCAGCAGAGGAGTTTCACCTGGCGCAATTTTTAAATTAGCGGCGTGGAGGTGTACCGCCCGGTACAATTATTATTATTATTATTATTAGTTTATGCCTATATTTTGATTTCGTGTATTACTGCAATGATCGAGATTGCCTGGGATACCTTCTTCAGGTACTATCCTTCATGGGCTATGACATAACCGCAACGACACTGTAGCTGAGGCCCGCCGATTAATATGCTGTGTGCCCGCGGGACGAAAAGACCAGCGTGAGCAAGACCATAGAGCAGGACAGGCCACAACGAGGCTCGCGAGCCGCATGCGGCTCTTGAGTCAGTCTCGTGCGGCTCTTGACACCAAGCTTAGAGTAAAATTAATTTATATAATTAATGGAAACTAACAACATATCGCGGCCGGCGGCAGTCAGTAGCAGCGATGTGCGGCTTAACGTTATTTAATGGTTTGAGATCAATTAAACCTTCATTTTCATTCCTGCAAAATCCTTTTGCTGTTGTGGGCGATGGCTGTCCTGTTTCATCACCAATAACAAAGGATACAGCAGCTGTAGAGATGGAGCTACTATAAATGCAAGAGGACGAAGAAGTAAAAGGACTCAGACGAAGTGGCGCTTCTACCATACACTTTTGGAAGAATGCTCCAGAAGAAAAATACCCACTAACAAAAGAGTGTGCTAAGAGACTTATCTCAATCTTTGGGACTACATGTGTGTGTGTGAATCACTGTACTCAACGCTTAAATTCATTAAATCTAAATATCGATCTTAACTAACTGATGAACATTTAAGATATCTTGTGCGAACTGGGCTTACCAATTATCAGCCAGATTTCAAAAAACTAACAGCAAAAATGAACATTCAAAAAAGCACGTCTCAAAAGAAAAATTTCGTTCCTTGATGTGTACCTGAACAATAAGGTACCTTCATTTGTTATAAAACGAAAAACGTATCTTCATTTTATAAACCATTTTCTAAACATGCTCCCAGTTTTGTCTCCTAAATTTGCGGCTCCCAAAATTAAGGTTAGTGGCCACCCCTGCTATATAGGATAGATCCTTCTTAAGGAATATCTTCATAACGAACGAGTGGCTGAGTGATTTAGGTCACGTAGTTGTCAGCTGGTATTCGGGAGATAGTTGGTTCGAGACCCACTGTCGGCATCCCTGAAGATAGCTGTCCGTGGTTTCCCATTTTCACATCGGGCAAATGCTAGGGTCGTACCTTAATCAAGACCACGGTCACATTTTTCCCAGTCTTAGCCATTTCCTAAGCCATCTTCGCTATAGGACCTATCCGTGTTGGTGCGACGTAAAGCAAATAGCAACAAAAAATAATTTAAAATCTGCTTATAAGGAGTGATATGGGCATGGAGAGGATTGTTCAGAAAACCATAACCTGGAATTTTAGTACAGTTCAAGGGGAATACACCAGTAGCCTTACAACCCGAAAATGATCTCTCCTGGGTGGTGCCTCTCCTCCTACCCTCTATTAGCGAAGAGTCAAACCGGTAGCCTCGATGAGCAGCATGGCTGACAATCCAAGGACGACATGATTCATAGAAATTCTGTTTTAAAGACTTGAGATCTGCCCGGTCTAGAGATTACAAGTAGTGAAAAGTGTGATTAGTATTGTGAAATGAATGACATAATTTTCTTTTGTATTTTCAGGCATTTCTACCGAATGACCGCCTGGCAGCAAGAATACATTATTTTCCAGTTGGTTTTCTAGGAGTCATTTGAGTCTTCAACCATTCCAAAATATTTTCAGAAATATGTACGCTAACCTCTGAAACACAAATATTATAGAATCAAGAGACATGCCGATCTTGTACTATTGTTTAAAAATTTCTCACCTCATAATGCAAGAAGGTGGTAGACATGTCCTTGACCTTCTCAGTAGTGTCGCTTGTGGGGACTTGGTAATTTTAAGGCCGGCCCTCGTTTCCCTTATTCACTTTGCTCTCTGATGACTAAGTTCTCTAAATTGTCTATCCTGTATTTCGGACTTAACTTTCATTTCTTTTTGGTCTTAGTCACCACATAGTATGACTTGTCCTCTGTGTCACCAGGCCTTCTGCCCCACTAGGTTTTATAACAAGTCATGTGTCAGGATTGCTTGAGGTGTTCATCATCCCTTTCCCTTTGTTCCCGGTCTTTCTATTAACCTTTCTTTTTTCCTTTTCTTGGCCTACCTTGAGCTTAAGCTCCAGTGTTCCTGGATCTTTCGATCCGTTATTTGGTGTGGTTCCCCTATGGAATAAGAGTAGCGAGTGAAAAGGCTCATTAGCTTTTCGGAATAATAAGAAGTGCCTGATGTGAGCTCTTAAATATAAATTCAGGATTCTGATGTGTACTCTTGGCCCATTAAACCATTGAAAACTGAAATTGTTATTAAAGTTTCGAGACCCTTCTGTCATGTAAATTTTGAAGTTGAGGGTTAGATTCTCTCTTGGTAACTTTGGTCTCAAAGCTCCTGCTTCTTTCATAAAATAAGGTTCGATGTTCCCTCTGTAAAGGAACTTTTTTCGTAAAGTAAGTCTCATTGTTCTCTGATTTATACGAAACATTCGAAATACTTGTAAGACCTATTGGTCTGGCTTAACCTTCAAGTCTTGTGTAGAAAAACATGGGAGCGATTTTCCCCCGATTGTGAACTACCTAAGCTTCTAAGCTTGTATGTTGTTAAAAATTCTCTATTGTTGTTATTGTTTGAAAAACATTATCTATCAAAGAAAAGACAGTAAATAGACCTTTCAAAATTTAATGTCTTATACATGCTTTGTCCAACTATTTAACCTTCACGTTTCTGTCCTGCTCTGACCATGGAAAACAATGTTATTATTATTATTATTATTATTATTATTATTATTTGTTCCTCGTCAAGGACACTACGCCACAAAAATATCCACTTGTCCTACTGTGCTCAGAGCTATGCTAATCATTGTTTTGTTTCTGGTATCGTGGTTTCTGTTTGGGAGTTGTGTTCAGACTAATTTGTATCAGTGTGATGAATATTGAAAGTGAAGGAAATCATCAACAGCATATTGAAATTAGATAGTATTCAGAATATTGTGTGAGTAGTGATGTACTTGGAGCTGCATGTATGTTTGACAAGCCACAAACGAGCATTTGCATACACAAGTCTGGTCCTTCTTTCATACACTTCCGATGACCGAATCTCTTCTTAAGTGATGTCATCTCTAACATTGTTATCTATGGACCATAAAATAATAGCCGGAAAACCTTTAGTGAATTGTTAAGATCACCCGTCTCATGTTGGATAAGATGGAGAAGTTCAATCGAGAGGAATCAATGAGGTACTTCACTGGAACTCATTCAAATTTAATATCGCCGTCAATACAAATTCCTTCTCTCTTTTTAAGTTCATCCTTGTATGAAGGAAATCGACATAAAACTTTAAAACCCAATCCATTCAACTTGTACGCGTTCGATCGGAAAATATCTTATTGTGGAATTCATTGGAACTTTGTTACAGCTCCACTGGTTTTGAAATACCGTAATTCACATTGAGTGTTACTTCTGGAGAAATCTCTCTATCAAGAAAATTCTATTTGCAATGTGTCCGAGATTTTCTCTCCTAACTTCAACACTTCTCTTCAATGCAAGTGAAATTCTCAGCACGACATCAAGAAGAGCTCCCAGGATTTTAAGTAGTTTCTTGGTAATCCAATCATTATCCAGTAAATTACTCCAAAAACAATCAGCTTAACATCAAAGAGCTGATAAGGTCCTGTTCGTCCAGTGATTGTCCTAGCGGAATGATTAACGCAAGCTGATTGACACCAGGTCCGACTCGTTGGCTGAACGGTCAGCGTCCTGGCCTTCGGTTCAGAGGGTCCCGGGTTCGATTCCCGGCCGAGTCGGGGATTTTAACCTTAATTGCTTAATTCCAATGGCACAGGGGCTGGGTGTATGTGTTGTCTTCATCATTTCATCCTCATCACGACGCGCCGGTCGCCTACAGGCGTCAAATAGAAAGACCTGCACCTGGCGAGCCGAACTCGTCCTGGGATATCCCGGCACTAAAAGCCATACGACATTTATTTTAAAGACACAAGGACTTCGGGCAGTAGAGAAGCTGGGGGGGGGGTTATAGTAACAAAATGATGATAAAACATCATCAAGGTGCTTGTGCGTATGTGGTACGCGCATGCATGAGTGTCATTATACTGATACAAGTGAATTATGTTGATATTCAGATTGTATGTCTAGTACCGATACACTACAAAACCTTACATTAAAATACGAAACAAGGTCAACAATCTGTTTAGCCTCCAGGGTTGGTTTCTTCCTCGGATTCAACGAGAGATCCCACCTCTACAGCCTCGAGGGCAGTGTCCTGGAGCGTGAGACTGTGGGTCGGGGGATACAACTGGGGAGAAGGACCAGTATCTCGCCCAGGCAGCCTCACCTGCTATCCTGAACAGGGGCCTTGTGGTCGGATGGGAAGATTGGGAGAGATAGACAAGGAAGAGGGAAGGAAGCGGGCGTGGCCTTAAGTTAGGTACCACCCAGGCATTTGCCTAGAGGAGAAGTTGGAAACCACGGAAAACCACTTCGGGAATGGCTGAGGAGAGATTCGAAACCCCTCTACTCACTTGACCTTCAGAGGCTGAGTGGACCCCGTTTCAGCCCTCGCACTACTTTTCAAATTTCGTGGCAGAGCCGGGAATCGAACCTGGGCCTCCGGGACTGGCAGCTAATCATACTAAAAACTACACCACAGAAACGGACGTGTGGTCAAATTACGACCTAAAATCCAAATTTCGGGGTTTCTTAGAAAATACACATTTTGAACAACACGAACTACTTCATCATCGTAATCTAGCGCATTTTCGAGCAACTGGCTGAGTCCTCTTGGAATATAAATCTCTCCATCATTTCCTGATTTCTTTCAAGCTTGATTTTGTATAATCAATAAAACGTCGCAGTAAGATTCCCTAAAGTTCACACAGAGCTATCTTTTAGTGTTGGTATATCACTGCAATAAACCCTGGACTCATGTTCAAAGAAAAAGAGATGTTGTGACATTGAGGGATTAGGGTGTAACGGCCGGCCGAGTGGCGACAATGGTTGGCATTTTGTTTACGTGATAAGGTAGTTGGTCAAGCTTGTTCGAAGATGCTAGAAGCAGGACAGCAAGTGAAAGGTTCCCATAATGATCTGGAAGTGAAAACAGCGAAAAGCTTTATTGAAAATCTTCGTTTAAGTCACTTACGAGGCTATCGCGATTTAAACACTAGTGGTGGGGGCGGAGCGGTTCGGTTCGGAGCAAGTACTATGACGTCATTACTCGGTTAAACTGAGTACAGAACCGAGTACTACTTTATAGCGGTAAATTTAAATATTGACCTTCTAAGTTACAGTGTACATTTATAAACAAGATTATAAATTATTATCAGTGGTACTACGCCCCGTATTTATATTATTGTTTATTTGCACAATTTTTATAACTTAATATAAATTTAAAACATAACAAACAGTGTACTTACAAATCTATGCTTAAAATGAGGCACATCAAGTAGACGTAAATGAATAAACATAGAAAGGAATAAATAAATAAAATATTAATATTAATGCATATGGATAAACGTACCGTATTCCATAATGTGATAAGTGACGGAACGAAATCTAGTTCTTTGAAATGTGCCTAAACTCAAATAATTTCAAACATTTCATTGATAACTATGTGGTAAATGACAAATCTGTTAAGATAACATCAATAATGGAAATAAGTATAGTATACAAATGAACTCAATTCTTCATCTTGTGACAAGCATTAAAATCAGACACAAGAAGTTGTACGCAGACAGTATGGGAAGTACCGTTAGTGTTCTGTATTGCATGGAACAAGTGTTATATACGAGGAATTTCTATTCAGAAATATCAGAGTTTCAGCTCGTTTCGCAGAAAGCGACGAACTTCGATCTGAAAGAATTTGTCCAGCACATGAAAACACCTCCTCTGAGGGCATAGATGCAGCAGGTACGCTAAGGTAAGCAAGAGCACGTTCAGTTAAGAGTCAATGAATATTGAATATTCACGACCGCATTGCAATCGAAATCAATTTTCAACCTATTAGGTCGTGCTACGTACATTTAGTGCGTGTTGAAAATGTCCAACCGGACACCAGTGGGTTCCGAACCAACAACCTTCCGATTTCGCGTTTGTAGCTCTACCAATTGACCTATGGAGGCCTAGCTCATCTTCGTTCTGTTGGAAATTATCAAAGCTACAGGTATGGCTATATCCACCGTCCTCTACAACCCTCAGTGACTGCATGTCTTGGCGTACAAAAGTAGTCCAACTCCTATACAACTTAATTTTTCCTGCACTGTCTCTTCCATACGTAGGAATGGATTTACTTTCACGATGTGCAACTGTATCTTGTACCATGTTCATGCGATGCGCCCGTTTTATGTGATTCCATAAATTTGACATTCCTCCACCTGTACAATAGATTTGATTGCAAATTTTACAAGTAGCGGATTTTCTACCTGGACTGCTAGTAAAATACTGCCATGCTTGGGAGGACTTTCGTGGCATTATTGCTTCTTTCGAATTACAAATATTGACAGAAAAAATAGCGCAACAACTTTAAACAAAGATATACACAAATAGAACAGTCGTCTCAGTCTGGAGTCTGAACAACAGCACAGTGGTGTTGCGAGTGTAGCCTGCTTGGAAGGTGTACTGAAGCACCCGCAACGCTATACCGCTTTTCACGAGAGTTTAATCCTGATGTAAACAAATAGGCGGAGCACCTTGCCTACGCACGTGGACATGGACGTAGTTAACTGGAGAAGCAACCGTCGCACTCATTCGACTGTACATGAGCTCGAAGAAAAGTAGTACGTCGCATTAATTTTATTTTATTTTAGTTTATTACTTTTAGAGAGTTTGGAAGAGTACCTAATTGAATTAAAATACGGTTGTCATATATACCGATGTATATTGGTTTTGATTTAATAAAATAGTGATTAAATAAGGAGAAATGAAGGCACAAGGCGTGGTGTACTACAGGAAGTCTTCTCGTAGTGAGGGAAGGTCCCAAGCTGTACAGCGTAGAGATAAGGTGTTGCATCTTCCAGCAGCAGTCAGTGTCAGTATTCATAGTGAGAGAAATGGAGCAAGAGGTAGAACGATCGCGTGTAGTGAAGCACAAAAGAGGAAAACCGCTCAGAAGTGACCATAGGCAGTGCATCGTGAATGTGTTGAATAAACGAAGTGAACAGAATCCAGGTTTAGTCGTTTATTCAGAAGTTTCGGATCTTCGCACTGTTGTCGTATGTGATGCGCATCCCAGTACGTCCGAACACGAGACGTTGACAGGGTGGAGGTCGGTACTACACGATCAGCGAATCACAACTCTTTCTTTGGCGGAGGACGTGGACATACCATATTTACATCAGGATTAAACTCTCGTGAAAAGACATATATAGAGAGTATTCGAGTTGAATCGGCGCTCCGCTGTGACGTCACGTAACCTGAAGAACCGAGTTACTCTACAGTTCTACTCGCTCCGTCCCCCACCACTATCAAACACGGATCATTCGGAAGGGCCTCAGCGACGAATGAGTCAGTCAGACGCTCTTGACTACACGAAGTTCAGCGCCGTGTGTGAGTGGAGTTCGTGGACTAGAATGTGTTGTCGAGTGAACTGCTGTGGTGACGACACTGCGCTGAGAGAGGTTGTGTTGGAGAGCAAGAGTTCAACTCTCCGGAGGACTGTGTGGTCGGCTGAGTTCTTGAGTACAAACTACAAATTACGGGAAGGGAAAACTTGAACAGGGGTGTGCTTGCAACAACTGTACATAGTAGTTTTAATCAATTAAGTCAATGGTAAAATGAACTCAGTTTAGCGTGAAGGACCCTGTTAGTGTTCTTAGGATCCTAAATCCCCCAGGAGGCAAGCGTCTGTTTGGCTTTGAGTCTTCTACTTGAAATTTCTGCACTTTCTTCGGATATATTGATTTTACAGTCCAAGTCCAACGCTGAGAAAATAACTGTGATGTTCTTTCTCTTACGCCAGGTGAAATTTATTACTGTCAGAATGTAACACATACTGCTCCTGATCACTTTATGGACCTGGTTGGAACTGTATGGGTGGATTTTGGGCATAAAGCAGAGGTCTCATAGCAGATCGTAGACTGAGTTACAATGTATCTTTCTTGTTTCTGGCACATGAATCATGAGCTTTCACGTGAAAGAAATAACGGTCATCTGCGCGATTTACGGGACCGAGCTCGATAGCTGCAGTCGCTTAATTGCGGCCAGTATCCAGTATTCGGGAGATAGTAGGTTCGAACCCCACTGTCGGCAGCCCTGAAAATGGTTTTCCGTGGTTTCCCATTTTCATACCAGGCAAATGCTGGGGCTGTACCTTAATTAAGGCCACGGCCGCTTCCTTCCCACTCCTAGCCCTTTCCTGTCCCGTCGTCGCCATAAGACCTATCTGTGTCGGTGCGACGTAAAGCAACTAGCAAGCGATTTACGGGATGCCCCCCACCATACGTACAAGAAAGAACATGCTTTTTATTGAAAAAACTTCTTAACCCGCGGGTCTAGACTGCCGACGTTGGGTCCCCCTGTGGGTGGAGGCGGTAGAATAACACCCACGGTATCCCCTGCCTGTCGTAAGAGGCGACTAAAGGGGCCCCCGGGGCTATGAACTTTGGAGCGTAGGTTGGCAACCACGGGGCCCTTAGCTGAGTCCTGGCGTTGCTTCCACTTGTGCCAGGCTCCTCACTTTCATCTATCCTATCCTACCTCTCTTGGTCAACTCTTGTTTTTTTCGACCCCGAAGCTATTAGTTTTGCGAGGGCTAGGAAGTTTTCACGCCCTTCGTGGCCCTTGTCTTCTTTCGGCCGATATCTCCATTTTTCGAAGTGTCGGGCCCCTTCCGTATTTTCCCTCTGATTAGTGTTATATAGAGGATGGTTGCCTAGTTATACTTCCTCTTAAAACAATAATCACCACCACTCACCCTGCCGGCGTTGGGGTTCGCAACGCTAGTAACGTGAAGTAATAATCCACAAGTCGGCATATTTGAGAGGCTACGGTAAGAAATGTATATTTAACGCCTGGTTACTCGTCTTAGTCGAACAGCCGTTGTACCAGTTCTACTAGCAGATGGTAGAGAAATTGGTGCTGCATTGGTGACCTATGGCCGAGCTTCAATGAAATTTTTCGAATGACATCGATTGTGTCACTAGAGATGCTGACAACGTACGACATGGGGTATCGAATGAACTTCCTTCCGTCCTTCAAAATCCAACTTCCTCTGCCGATTTTGACCTACGATCGTGAAGTAAGGAGTTCAAGGCTCCACCACTGATCCACTGAAGAGGTGACAGGAGGTCATGCGGAAATAAAATAAAGGATTGACCAGGGACGCCTCTCTCAATGCATCGACTCAACAGAGGAGTGGGTTTGAATCCTATCAATGATTGCGTACGTCGAATTTATTCTTCTATAAAGAAAGAAAGAAAGAAAGAAATTTGAAAGAAAAAAGAAAGAAAGAATAAGTTGTTTCTTCCGGATCTCTGGTAAAAATAAGTTTCTTTGGCTATTTTAGCCGGATGAGAGTCTCCGTGGCTCAGGCGACAGCGCTCCGGCCTCTCACCGCTGGGTTCCGTGCTTCAAATCCTAGTCGCTCAATATCAGATTTGTACTAAAATCTCACTGTCCAGTATGGAATCGATCCTAAGGCCTCGAAAACAAAGACATTCAGCACTCAGCTATACAATCAATTCCGAACCTCTTGTGGCACATTTTTATGAAACTGATTAAATCTCAGCGATATTAACGATCTGTTAGGGTTAAATAATGTGGTTGTGTGGGGTGAGGAGCTAGAAGGTGAGTGGCATAGACACTGGCTGATCACCAAAGTGGCCGCCGTTCGTATCCGGGCCAATAAATGTAGGATTTGTGAAACGGAAGAAACGAATCTGCCGTTCGGATTGCCCATAAAACTGGAAGTCCAATGTCTATGATCATAGCATCAACAGTCACGTTAAACTTCACAAGCTTGCTTGGTTAATGAAATTCATTGTCGCCATTGAAGCGCAGAGAGCCTAAATGACATCACATTCACATGCCTGCAGACGGTAGCAGAGACCACAAGATTAACGATACCGTCCCTGTCTTTCCCAGCATCCGTTTCATGTTCCTCTTCTTCATATTCTTTATCTGTTTACCCTCTAGGGTCGGTTTTTCCCTCGGACTCAGCGAGGGATCCCACCTCTATCGTCTCAAGGACAGTGTCATGGAGCTTGAGACTCTGGGTGGGGGGATACAACCGGGGAAGATAACCAGGACCTCGTCTAGGCGGCCTCACCTGCTATGCTGAACAGGGGCTTTGCGGTGGGGGGAGATTGGAAGGGATAGACAAGGAAGAAGGAAGGAAGCGGCAGTGGCCTTAAGTTAGGTACCATCCCGGCATTTGCCTGGAGGAGACATGGGAACCAACGGAAAACCACTTCCAGGATATCTGAGGTGGGAATCGAACCCAACTCTACTCAGTTGACCTACGGAGGCTGAGTGGATCCCGTTCCAGTCCTCGTACTACTTTTCAAATTTCGTGGCAGAGGCGGGAATCGAACTCGGGCCTCCGAGGGTGGCAGCTAATCTCACTAACCACTACACCACAGGGGCCCGTTTCATGTTCTGTTCCCGATAATCCTGGTGTAGACGTTTCATCAGAGGTTGGTGCGCTTATTTCAAAATCTCCCTGCCGTTTATACCCCACTCACCCCCTTTTAATCGTATCTTCATCAAAACTAATGGCAAATGTTTAGTGTCTTATCCTTTGGTCCAAGGGGTTCCGGGTTTGATTCCCGGCCAGAACGGGGTTTTTAACCATAAGACTTCTGACAGTGTTTGTGCCGTCTACAATACTAGTATTCATTTTAGCTAGAGCCCTTTTCTCACTAGCGTATCCCCAGCCTGCTGGAAACCGCGGAACGTTTTGATGAGTTGTCCTAAATTGATTTCTGCCCATGATATAGTTTTCGGAACCACTATCTTCGTCAAGTTCAAACTCACTTCTGGAAACCATTTCAGCACTATCTTCCTTTTCCTTAAGAATTCAGAAGATTCTCTTCGTTAGTGCCTTCTTGTCCATCCTCAACCAGTGCCCATAGAACTGTAACCTTATCTTCATCATCAGTTCAACCACTTATTCTGCTCTTTGATACAATTCTTTGTTAGATTATATTTTTTATTCGTTATGCCCAACTAAGGAGAGCGTTTGAACTTATTACATCTATTTATTCAACAAGTCCGTACACAGTTCACCTTTTTTAAGACTCTAAACTATAAGGAAAGAACGAATCAAAACCAGGATGAGTGTCTAATGAAACAAAATAAGACTCGGGACCGTCGATTTGGTCCTTAACACAAACTAAATAGAAACTCTAGAATCACGGCAATCGTCACTGTTGGCAAGTGATAAAATTTGGTACAACACCTTTCAATTAGGTTACATAATCAAATAACTTAAAATAAAGCAATCTCGTTATATATGTAAGCTAATGCCTGGTGTTGACTCACCTTTTCCCTACAATAGCTAGCTGGTCTAGTATTACGATATACCACTACCCGCGGGCTCTGACAAAACATGACATTCTGCTGAGTGCGCTAACCTTCCTTCTGCTGAATCTAGACTGTCCTCCTTACCATTTAAATTCCGGACCGCTTGATCACTTACGTTATCACTATTTCCATCTAAGCAACATTTTGATCTCACTTTCCTTTCACACAGTTCTCTCACGGTACTTAGGAATTTATTCAAACTGCCTTCATTGTTCCACTCGTTAATTATCCATGCTATAACTTTTTGATTATCACTGTGTCTACACGTCACTTGCTGTTTGTCACTTAAGAACTTCTTCCTCAACTTCTCAGTTTCCACGCACTCACCATCTAAATGTAAATCATCTGTCTTCTTCCCGCAAGAAATGCATAGTGAGATGCCATTTCTCCTGATCCACCCCTTTTTCTTTTAAAAACCCAGTAGCCACCAAATCAACCCCCCCCCCATCCTCCTCTTATCTCCAAACCTTATATTAATCTTAGAGACTTGGTGTACCTTACAAAGTAAACTAAGAGAAGCTCTCTTCCTTCATTCTTCTATCAATCATTGCATTTGTATATCCGTAATTCTAACTGCCATAACTCTCTGGCTACTACTTCCCTTACCTTTCCATTTCTTCAACCAAATATATCCCAAACCTACACTCTCAACATAGGTTTTAATTTTAACTAACCAACTCTCTGTATACATACCTTTTACCTGCTGCTTGTAGGCTTCCTGTACTACTAGGCCACCCTTTCCTCGTTTCAGTCGCATCCAGTAGTTCAGAACCCTTCTAACGGAATCTACTTCTATGTATTATCCACATAATAATAACGCCCCCACATTCACTGTACACTGAGGCAGTCTCATAATTATCTTACTAAATGTATTATATAACTTGGTTTAACATATCCCTTTTTTCCATCCCCCATACTTTGCTTAACACTAACGTCTTTAATACTAATCTCAATGTCTTATAATTTATCCTCGGGAATTTTGTCACTAAGATCTTAACCATACAGAGTGCTGCAACCCCTCTCCATTTCCCCTCTCAATATGATCTTTCCATCCTGCCCTTCTATTTAATAGCACTCCTATTTTTTTATCTGGTCTGCTTCTTCTATGCTCTCTCCCTGTAACCTCCATTTCCTTTCCGTTTTCCTTCTCTTATTCTTACGTATAATTAGCACCTTTGATTTATTACTGTTACTTCTTAATGCCCACCTTTTTGCGAACTCCGACAACTCATTCAAGCTCTTTTGTAATTCCTCTCCTTTTAAAGCTATGAAAATGACATCGTCTGCGAAAATCAATCCCGGGAACTCTAGATTATTTATTAACGGCACTGCCCATTTTTCTCTTCCGTGCTCATCCAAAATGTCCTTAATGAATTGTAAGAATAACAACGGCGAAAGTTTTCATCCTTGATTTAGCCCAGTCCTGCAAACTATGGGCTCATTAGGTAAATTATCTTCTATCTTGATACAACAATATACCTTTTTGTATAACGCCTCTATCGCCCGTATCATTTTCCTTGAGACTCCCAACCAGCCTATTATTTCTATCAGTGCTTCTCTGCTGACCGCATCAAACGCTTTTTCAAAGTCTATGACCGGTAGATACACACAGCTTCTTTCCCTACTTAAGTATTTATCTAATATCATCTTAACTGACATAGTATTGTCTGTTGTTCTCCTTCCTTTTCGAAATCCTCTTTGGAATATTGATATTATTGAATGCTTTTCGGTTCATATCGTAAACCTATTTGCCAAAACCCCTGTATAAATCTTACTCAAAGAACCTAATAACGTTATTCCTCGGTAGTCACATGGCAAGTTTTTGTTCCCCTCCTTTTTATAAATTGGACAAATGATCCCACATTCCCACTCTCTCGGTATTTTAACACTATTGAAGATCCTATTAAATAATTTTACTATTCTCTCCCTCATCTGTCTGTAATTACATACTTTATTCCAACATGAATTATTATTTATACCATTCCTTTCCGCCGCCGATCTACTCTTAAGTTTGCCTATCACCTCCTGTACTTCCTCTATAGTGATATCTTTGTCAAGTTCATATATACTAACTCCCATAGTTCTCCATGTATTCCTAATCCCGTCCCCCTATACTTCCATCTGTCCATGACTCCTAACAAACCGCTGAAGTAAGTCACCTATTGGTCATAATCGATTTTAGCTTTGTCAAACCTTTTCCCTCCTTTATTAATTCTGTTTATTCTTACCCATACTCTCTCCGCATGTTTTAACCTACATTCCCTATTAATTGACCCCATTTGTTCTATTGCCCATAACTTCTTCCTCTCGACGATGTTCCTTTTGTACTCCTTCCTTAACTTACAGAAAGATTCTCTATCATCATTACCTTCACCTAATCTATACTTTTAAAGCCTTCATATCTTCGCTCCTTAATACCTCGCATTCCTTATTGTACCATCCATCCCTTCCATTCTATCTTCTTCTCTTTCCTTGCTCAATCCGTGCAGCCCTCCTTATAGGATATTCAACTAGGTCCAGTGACCTATCGATATTATTCTCATCCAATGCTACTTCCCAACGACAGTACTCCTGATTAACTGTATCTCATACTTCGTAATGTCATCTAGTTCTCTATGTGTACTCTCAATCCATATATATTTAGAATAACTCTTTCCCCTCTCTACAACCCTATTTTGAAGCCCCTCCCTTTCTTCCTCTATATTTCTTTCTATCCACACCTTTATCGGCACATCTTCAATTTCTATACTTATGATTTTCCCTAGTATATTACCCGAACACATTACTAAGTCAATCACACTTCCCCCCTGTGCTGTGATATATGTCAATTTACCTTCTCGACCCCTCTCCCAAAAGCCATTTAGAATATAGAATTTTCCTGCCTTACAAAATTCCAATAGCATCCCTCCATAACTGTTTCTTTCCTTATCTTTACTTCTTCTTTCTACCCCTTAAGTCCAACTCATCTTCTTTGTTAACATTGGGCATAGTTCCCCTATTCTGGCATTCCAATCACCAAGCAATAATATTCCATCTTCTTCGAACTTCTCCCTGTTAATACTGATTTCTAAGAGTAGCTCCTCAAAAACTTATCATTAGCGTACGGAGATCCCTTGGGGAGACAATCAACACACGCAATACATATCTTTCTTTCTCCTCCCTCCTCCCATCCTATATTAAATCTTAACCATATAATTTCATCCAATTAATTTTTAATTTCCTCAACTAATTCGCAGTTCTCTTCTTTAATTAACACCACTATTCCCCTGGCGCTCGCCCCTTATTATTCTGTTTGTTTCTTGCCTTGCATTTAACAGTGAAACCACCCAAGTTATCTCCGTACCTATTTGTATCAAAGTCTCTAATAGAGCCACAATATCAAAACTTTCCATCACCTTGATCACCTCAGTATTACTTATTTTACTTAATAAACCTTCGATATTTACAAATCCTACATTCCAATCTAGTTATAACTTGTCCTCGCTTCCTTCTCCATTACCTTCTTTATTTTTACTTCTCGTCACCATTACTCTCTCTCTCCTTCTACAGTATCTCCACTCCTTCATATTTTGACTATTTAGGGTGTTCTTTCTTATCTTTTTCCTCTGTACCCTTATTTTTCTTACCCCACAGATCTTTTAGACTCCTGCTTCTTCCCTTCATCAAAGTATCTTTCACATTTTTATCGTCTTTCGATCCGCTTCCTCTATTATTATGCCCATGTCGCCTGAATTCTGCATTAGACACTTTTGGGTGCATCACCCTCCAACTCGACCTCCTCAGCCCTTGTGCTTAGTCCTATGCTGCACTGAACACTTGACCCTTCGTTAGGTTCAATTCTTACCTCGACCCCTTGCTCCTCTTGATCTTCCACCTGCCTTCCATCTTGCCTTGAACCCAGGTCCTCTGCGTTCTTGAGCTTCACGTCCATAACTTTTAGCTCTGCTACGGTCCAAAATCGTCTCCATTCTCCGTTGGGCACAAACAGCCGTTGCCCACTTATATACGCCTTCAGCCCCTGAGATCTTGCTCTCCCATGGTGTCTCTTCAGTATTCCCAAATTATCGCTGCCTTCTCTTCCCATGTCTCTCTTAATCCAGATTAATTTCCCTTCTAGGTTGTTCGCATTTCTTATTACTATATCCGTCATTACAGTGGATAACAATTTGACTTTTATTGGTCTTTGGCCCTTCACTTTGCCTACTCTTTCCACATCATCAATGTCCACCTCACTAAATTAATTTTCAATTTGCTCTGAATGACGTCCGCCACTCTGTATATAATATCTATCTTCTTCTCCAAGCCTTCTTCCTGCACCCCATCCCTTCCTGGCTGGTGGCTACTGTCTCCCTCATCAAATTAAGTACCTCATCTTCCAGGTTGTTAAACTTCTCTCTTAACACCTTAATCTCTTTTTCGTTACTTCCTATCTTTATCTCAACCTCCATCTTATTCTCTTTCATCCTATCTCTCATTTCCTCTTGCTCCTTGTGCAGGGTTTCCATCATCTCCATTAACTTATCAGTAGGGCAGAGTTCTTTTAGCACTTCTTTCACCACCTCCCGAATCTTCTCCACGTCTTCTCAGCTCATGTTAGCGCTGTCAATCGGCCTGGGTTTAATTTCAACGCCCCACCCCCCCCCACCCCGCCCTCTTCCGATCACCAGAAGCGCAGCTGTTTCCGCCGCCACCAGTAGCACCTCGCCCGTATTCCCTTTCTCGTCATTTCTTGCCGTCCAATCCGTGGTCTTCTTCCACCTTCACATCCAGCTCCCAATAACCAGCCAGTACTGCTCCACTCCCACCATGACTCTGCGCACTCACTACTCCACATATCTGCACCTGTCGCTTGCTTAGACTAGACTGTGCGTTTGAACTTATACTGCTAATAATAAGAGTTGGCGTCTGACATTTCTTAGAGGGAGGTCCGTTTACTGCCTGCCGAGGCGGGATAAAGGGAGTGGCTGTGTGGTTGCCATGGAAACGAGGGTGGGGCGACTGCGGTTGCCATGGAGATAACACTTCACGGCAGCTCGTCTTGCTGGGAGTTGCCAAACCTGTCACTGTCACTGATAAGAACCTGATTGTTTGTATATGAGTAGTCGCAAATGGGACGACACCGCCTGGCCAGGTAGTCTACAACAGATCACAGCGGTCAGAATGAAGGAGGGAACAATTGAGCCGGAAGCGAGGGGTAAGAGTATGTAGAAAGGAATGCTGGAATGTGGCAACATCGTGAAATGGCACGTGCAGTGCTCCTCCCTCCAACCTTACCTGTCAGACACCAACTCTTATTATTAGCAGTATAGTAACACTTATTTTGTTTATCTTCTTCTCTTACCAATATCTCCTCATCCTCTCTCTGCGTTCCTTTTTACGTTGTTCAGTTCATCCCGTATTTATTTGGGTGAGCTTTACAGAAAATTTGTGTTTGTGAAATAAAGTTCTAAATTTTATTCTATGTTAATGCCAACTTCATTTAGGTCTTCACTTATTGCTTTTAGCCAATTATCGTGATTTTTCTTTGATAAGACTAAGTTTAAAATTTTCTTCGTGAGCCAGTTATTATCCATTCTATTCGCCGTTTCTAGATTGTATCTGTGATTTGTTCTTTAACTTGATAGATTTCATGTGATTTCTTTTTCATCCAAATTCCATTTTCGCATTTTGCTTCGAAGATTTTCCTGAGGATTATTATTATTATTATTATTATTATTATTATTATTATCATTATTATTATTATTATTATTTAGCACCAGCGGAAGGCTTTTCTATTACGAAAACTTTCTGACATATAAATGACCGCTAAACACATTGAAATATAGATATTAGACGATTTCTGGGTTACCTGTTATGTACCCATAGTTATGTTAGTTAAGACTAGGTGGCATACATTGACTGCTCATACCTTAAATATCGATGTGCTACGTACAGAATTTTATGAAGTTTAATTAACGTGCGGTTCATTAATTTAGAGCGTCCTTTTTAATAACAACGCGTTATAATAATTTTCATTCTGACCTTTATTAAACTATACATATTTGTCTTCATAATTTGATCATGCTGCTGAATATATGATAGAAATTAGTTTAGCTTCTTCTACAAGGTATTAGTTATTTCAAATGATTAGTAAATATTTTCACAATTAAGTTTACCTTCCATTCAATTAACTACGTGTTGGTCGCTGATATACTATAATAATACAAACTGGAGGGAGTGTGGGTGGTAGAATTGAACGCTCTTGTATTTACGCAGGCGATCACTCGATGAGATGAACATAAATATACATTCCCTTCACTGGCACATTCCTGAAATACTGCACTCTACAGTTCTAGCGCTTTGTTTTTCAAACAGAGAGTACGTAGTACTTTAACGTTGCACCAACCCAGAAGGGCTTTGGCGGCGTTGGCATAGAAAAGGGCTAGGATTTTTAAGGAAACGACCGTGTCCTTAAGCTATTTATTTATTTATTTATTTATTTATTTATTTATTTATTTATTTATTTATTTATTTATTTATTTATTTACTGTGATCCTGACAGGTACAAACCCAATAATAAGGAACACAAGTGATAAATACATTACTATAATAGTATACTACACTATATTAATACCACTGCACTTTAAAATTAACACACTTCACACATAATTTTCAAATCCAATCAAAATTATTAAAATACTAAAATTAAGACATTCTACATAATTTTCAAATATCAACTAAAGTTACGTTAAAAAACTAGGATACTATTGTTGTCGTATATTAAGTATTCAGACCGAATGCTGGTTTGATCCTCAACAGCTTCGCCAGCAGATGACAGGTGTCACTGGAGAGGCGTACTAGGGAAATGAGGTGTGAGGTAGTTTCCCGTTGCTTTCCTCGCCAGGACATTATTATCAAACACAAACATCAAGTGTGAAATACAGTACATAATGAGGTACTGGTATATATATGTCCAATGCTATATAAACGGACATAGGTTTCATGTTCGTGGATACTCCGAATAATAAGTTTAAGGAAGGAAGAAGGTCAAAAAAATGCATCGAGTACACGGTTAATCTAAATAATACATTTTCCTTGTGTAAAACGGGAAACTTCAGAGAACCGTCTTCAAGGTTTGTACGAACCCACTATTTCACAAACGCAATAGCTGCACGATGCGTACTGCGTAACTTACTCACTCAGTCACGGAGAACTGTCTGGGTAGCGTCTGAAAACAGAGCTCGATTACTATATGATGGCGCAAAAACAGAAATGCCCAGAAACTGATTTTCATCTCTACCTAGCCAACTGCTGGAGGATCAGAGAGCAGGAAATGGAATGTCCACTCCACTGCCAGCTACGAAACACTCCTGGTCAACTGTGAATTGCCTAAAACTCAAGTGAGTCAGCACTCTATTGTCTGGGCCATACAGCCCGGCAGAAAAAAATCTTATGACAGAACAATCGATAACCTTGGCAAGTTTAATCCTGGCTCAGTCCGCTGATATTTGAAGGTGTTCAAAAATCCTTCAAATTTGCTGGCACGTAGAAAAAATCCTGCGAGACAAAATTCCGGCAACTCGGCGTCTCCGAGAACCGTCAGAAAGTAGTTAATGGGACGTAAAACCAATAACATTATTATTACAACAATCGATACAGTTCTAAGTGTTAAGTTATTCTGCGTAAAAATCAGCTCCGCTTTAAATCATAGAATAGCTAAGGCCGGGCTGAGTGGCTCAGACGGTTGAGGCGCTGGCCTTCTGACTCCAACTTGGCAGGTTCGATCCTGGCTCAGTCCCGTGGTATTGGAAGGTGTTTAAATACGTCAGCCTCGTGTCGGTAGCTTTACTGGCACGAAAAAAAAGCTCCTGCAGGACTAAATTCCGGTACACCGGCGTCTCCGAAAACCGTAAAAATGTAGTTAGTGGGACGTAAAAACAAATACTATTATTATTATTATTATTATTAGAATAGGAGCCTCCGTGACTCAGGCGGCACCGCGCCGGCCTCTCACCGCTGGGTTCCGTGGTTCAAATCCCGGTCAATCCATGTGAGATTTGTGCTGGACAAAGCGGAGGCGGAACAGGTTTTTCTCCGGGTACTCCGGTTTTCCCAGTCATATTTAATTCCAGCAACACTCTCCAATATCATTTTATTTCATATTTCATTCATTAATCATTGCCCCAGAGGAGTGCGACAGGCTACGGCAGCCGGCACAATTCTTATCCTCGCCGCTAGGTGGGGCTTCATTCATTCCATTCCTGACCCGGTCGAATAACTGGAAACAGGCTGTGGATTTTCATTCATTATTATTATTATTATTATTATTATTATTATTATTATTATTATTATTATTATTATTGTTCCGAGGTATCTGTGGAACAGCAGAGGTGAAAGAAGGTGCGGGGGTGAACAGGTCCCAAAATACGAAATTCAAGTTAAGATAAAATTTAACAAGGTTATATTTTCTTTTAAAGATGAAGAAATAACAAATAGAACAGGTACTCAGTAGCCGAATCACAATTCGCAAATGTACAATTACAATGATTACAGGATTTGGGCTCCGAGAGCCAGACACACAATTCTTGAGCTATAAGCCCAACTTTACACAATTCAACAAAGGGGCAGAAGACCCCAAACATGCCCAGGAACACTTGCTCCCAATTACACCGTAAAGCCTCCTCGAGGCGCGCAGAAACAAAATTTAAGAAAGAGCTACCTGCTCTTAAGTTCGGGCCTATCAAAGGCCACACCAAACTCCACTTTCAAGTTGTCCTCCAAGGACATGAAAACAGGGGTAAAATACCCAACCTATTGAGGCCTATTAAGTAAGGAAAGGTTAATTACATGGCCTCTAAAATACCAACTTGAGAGGAGGCGTTCTTGCACTCCTAATACACTTTATATAAAACCTACTTGGCACTAGGCCGTTACTGCAAGGGCTAATCCCATACTAAAGAGGTGACTTTTAGAAGGAAACAATTTACATTACGTTAAGGAAAAGACGGTTGTGAAAATAAGTTCACCTCAAAGCAATATGAGTGGGAGCTCGAGAGGGTTAAGCACTCTCTATCCCAGTATGTAGTTTAAAAGATAGAATAGATACTAAGTGTCTTTACATATTAGGGGAAAAGTTACATGGTGGAAAAGCTTCGGACCTGCCCCGAGAGTTAAACTGCTGAGCTAGCAAGAAAAGAAGTTATTAAAAGGCCATTACCTTGTGGTTGAACTGCTGCCCGAAGAAAGAGGCGCTTCCCGCCCCCTGCTACGTACTTTACACACTGAAAGATGGTACTGGAGTGGCACGGAGACCCGAAAATCAGCAGTTTATATACTCTCGCGGAAAGTTCGAGGCGTTTCAGGAATGAGAACACCCTCCCACAAGAATTTATAGGCTAGGGTTAAGCAACATATCCAAGTTGAAGAAGATACACCTGATTGGTCATAAATTAATTAAAGAAATTCGGGATTGGCTAAATTCAAACCGGGCGGAAGGAAGGGGTTAATATTGCCAACATAAACAATAACTGAAAGAAATTTAACAAAGAACAAACTTATAAACACAAAATTTCTCCAAAACATAGTTCTTTCACTTCGCACTAGGGTGCATAATTGTACTTCTTCAGAAGTGCCATCTGGAAGAGAATGTCCACACTTCTTACTACAGGCAAAACAAAAATACATCGAAAACGACCCAGTTCAGAAACTTCAAAATTTACAAGTAGTGACATCTTCTGGGAAACTAGAAAATTAACACAGTAGATAAGGTTCAGACTTCCTCCTGTAGAGGAGTTTCAACTGGCGCAAAGTTCGAATTAGTGGCGTGGGGGTGTACCAACCGGTACAGACCTCCCCCCCCCCCCCCAAAGTTCCTCCAAGGGGTGACACATCAAATTTGTTTGAAAACAAGGTTCAAGTTATGATGTTGATATTGAAGTTAATTGCAGAAGTATTTACCAACAAATTTTCTTAAAATGATTGGATCCAGTTTTAAAATTCTTGGATTACTATTGATGTAATGTCTTTATGCTTGTAGAAGTTGAATTCAGAAGGAAACTTTTTAGTTTTTAAAGTTGAGGAAAAATTTTCTAAGTCCACCAGATATTGCGGTTGGATTCAAAACTGTAGTAATTGTTGATGTTAAATGTCCATGTAGCTGATTACATATATCCAAGGTTGATTGCGTTAGACGGCCAGACCGGCCGCTGCTGCTTGTGTCCAGAGGAGGCCGCTCGGACCCCTCAAATACCCTGAGATACCGCTCGCCCGCACTATGAGAGGAGTAGTGTTAAAGCACGCCGCGCCCGCGGCGAACATGCAGATCGCGGGCCAGTTACAGTTGTGCGCCCGCACATCAGCCTTGGCCGGGAGGAGGACTCCGGCTCGCCGTACCCTGGTTGGCCTTACTGGAGAAGGGCGGGCCCTTACCCTGCCTCAGTAGCGGTACGGCGCCGCGCTGCTGCGGGTTCACTGAAACATTAAAGCTCGGCGGCAGAATTTGTTGGACCATCATCATTTTTTGAGGGCACAGGCTTTGTGGAGAGGTTGAGGGGCCAGCGGCGTGAAGATATTCATTTCATATACAAGCCACTGTGTGTTATGTTAGCAGGAGACGGGAGCGTGGTAATGGCCATGGTAAGGACAGGATGGCAGTTCAACTGGTCGGGGGAGGTTTACAATAAATAATTACACACAAAGGAAACAGATTCCAAGGGCAGAAGGCCTTAAAAGTGAAACCCCTCAAACAAAATATAACCTTCATATTTCTTTCAAAATTATATGAAGCAAGTTAACACAGAAATTACATCGGTTTCACCTGTGACAGGTGAAACCTAAATATCCTCTCGGTGGCTGGATTGCTTATCAGTAAGGTAACGGGAGTAAGGAAATCGAGAATAGTACACGGCCCATGAAATCTGGGGGCAAGCTTGCCCGCGGGAACAAAATCCTTGACCATCACCTGGTCGCCTACCTTCAAATTGGTGGGTCTCCGTCCACGATCATATCTTTCCCTAACCTTTTCATGAGACACTTTAAGATTGGCTTTAGCCTTCTTCCAAAGATCTTTAATGTTATCGGGATCTATTGTCTCAGGTAGAATGTCACTCCGAGACCAGAGGTTAGAGAGCGGCGTGTTGGGAACAAACTGGAACGTCAACGAAGCTGGAGTAAATTTATGTGATTCATGAACAGCCGAGTTCAAAGCAAAAGCTAACCAATGCAGGGACGTGTCCCACCTAGAATGATCTTCGTGATGATAGGCAATAAGCGCGGACCTGAGATTATGATTAACCCGTTCAGCCAGAGATGGTTGAGGGTAATAAGCAGAAGTTGTCACATGAGAGATGGACAGGTCAAAGCAGAATTTACAAAACAGATTAGATGTGAAAGCCTTAGCATTATCAGACACAATATATTGACACGGACCAAAAGAAGCAAAGATTGAATTTAGACAAGTAATGGTTGACTGAGCGGTAGCCAGCTTAGTCGGAAATAACCAGGAAAATCTTGTAAAACCATCTACACATACAAAGATGAACTTGTTGGCATTTCCCTTCGACTGGGGGAAGGGTCCTACATAATCAATATACAGGCGTTCCATTGGGCGCGACGCTTGGTGAGACGACAACAGGCGTTCCATTATTATTATTATTATTATTATTATTATTATTATTATTATTATTATTATTATTATTATTATTATTATTATTATTATTATTATTATTATTATTATTATTATTATTATTATTATTATTATTATTATTATTATTATAGCTCGTAAAGTGAAGAGACCTTATACCAAGTGGGTCGTCTACCAATAACGATTTACTTTTATGAAACCACCAAACAAAAATGTATCCGTCAGGTTGCAGTTGCTCTGAACCCTGCCAGTGTGTCAGCAATCTAAATGGTCCGTGAAACTAGCAAAGGAAAAACAACTAGGCCCTATGCAAAATTTCCTCGCCCAGTGTTAGTTACCATTGTACAAACATGTCATTTACTGCTCCCTGAAATAGCACGTGTATCTGTAATACAATGGCATTAATACTGTAGGTTATGCCATGCGATCTGCAATGATAGAAAGTTAAATGAATACCGTAAACCGTGACTGAACATGCTGGGACGAATATTAACTTTCGAAATGCAAAAGCCGTAGTTTAGTATTACACTTCTAGCGAGTATGATGTATGCTGTCTTTGTGGCTGAGTCGGTAATGTATCGATCATCTGTGGTACTTCAGTATCCAACTTCTAATCCAACCATACGTTTGTTTTCGAAAGACAGATCGTGCCCCATTGTAATGCGGCCACGAGGTTTATCCATACCCAAACCAAACCCCATGGCACTACAGCCCTTGAAGGGTCTTGGCCTACCAAGCCACCGCTGCTCAGCCCGAAGGCCTGCAGATTACAAGGTGTCGTGTGGTCAGCACGACGATTCCTCTAGGCCGTTATTCTTAGCATTCTAGATCGGGGCCGCCATCTCACCGTCAGATAGCTCCTCAATTCTAATCACGTAGGCTGAGTGGACCTCGAACCAGCCCTCAGGTCCAGATAAAAATCCCTGACCTGGCCGGGAATCGAACCCGAGGCCTCCGGGTAAGAGGCAGGCACGCTACCCCTACACCACGGGGCCGGCTTTATCCATACCTACCAGGTCATATCACAGAACTCATTCATTTACTTACGATGTATTGCAGATACGAGTACGATGATATGTTGCTAATTTATGTACAAATAAGGCAGAACGCATTCGATTCGCAATGCCTGTATCACGAGCGATTTCCTGACAGAAGACTTCCGACTACCAATATGTTCCGAAACTTTGAATAACGACTGCGATCAGTTGGGGCATTCGTAAGGGTACTTTCTCTTAAAGATGCTCCTATAACGTCTGGTTCAAATGAAAAGACTGTTTTGAGCGATGTCGCGAACAATCCTCATATTAGTACATGAGCACTTGCACGACAGATACGAATGTTGCGTTTCATTAAATTTCACCCGTACCATCTGCAGTTACACCAGCAGCTCCATGGACATGCTTTGGACGCTCGAGTAACATTTTGTCAATGGACATTACGACTGTATATTTCGACCCTCGTACAACATTTTTTCAATGCGACGAACAATGCAACCTTCTCGTCAAGAATCCTGCTTTCAGACTGATCACGATTACACAACAATGGCATTGTTAATCGGCAGAATATGCACTTTTGGAATGCTGAGGATCCCTTATGGGTAAGACAGGACGCATTTCAAGTGCAGTGGCGAGTATATGTCCGGTGTGGGACCTTGGGTGACTACGTAATCGGACCATATATCTTGAAGGCCATCTGACGGGGGCACGATACCTTCATTTTCTTCAAAATGACCTCCCACAATTTCTGGAGAACGTGCTACTGCTTCACCGATTACGACTGTGGTTTGAACTGGACAGGACCTCACCACACGGATAAGCAGTCGATCGGAATCATATTCATGCTTGATATCCTAATAAATGATAGGAAGGGGAGGACCAGTTCCCTGACCCAACAGATCACCCGATCGTACAGCACTTAAAGTAGGTAGTGTATGCATATGAGACTGAAAATCCTGGTCACCTTCGGAAACTGATCATCGAGACATGCCAAGCTGTAACAGCTCACATGTCGTCGTGCTGAAATCTGTACAAATCAAGGTGGTCAACATTTCGAACCCTTGGTGCGCTGAAGTTGCAGCGAACAGTGCTTCCTACCAACAGACCATCACATCGTAGTTAGAACTACGTAACATTCGATAAAAAGCACTCCTTTACAGGACTCACTCTCTGGAAAAATAGGAATATGTCCACATCACATCCAATGCAAACGGCATAAAGCAAACAAACAAGTGTAACGGGTGGGAAATGAACCTTTTTCTCGGCAGCTTGATTCCGCAACAGCAGTGATGCGTGATTCAGCCACTTTAACTACAGAAAGCCGTCGTATGTGACTGTGAAATATGCTCATAGTCCTAATAGAAAATACCTGTCCAAACGTAAGGTAGTGTTATACGCAACTGGCATCGTTTTAAACATTCATTAGACGACCCGAGCCGCTCCACAACATTCGTTACCAATAAGTCAGATATCTCGTCTTGATATGCCCGTCGTAGTCATATTGTCTTCACTGCCTCTTCCAATAGTTTTATGAACATTTAATCATCATCATCATCATCATCATCATCATCATCATCATCATCATCTGTTTACCCTCCAGGTTCGGTTTTTCCCTCGGACTGACCGAGGGATCCCACCTCTACCGCCTCAAGGGCTTTGTCTTGTAGCTTCAGACTCTTGGTCGGGGGATACAACTGGGGAGTATAACCAGTACGTCGCCCAGGCGGCCTCACCTGCTATGCTGAACAGGGGCCTTGTGTAGGGATGGGAAGATTGGAAAGGATAGGCAATGAAGAGGGAAGGAAGCGGCCGTGGCCTTAAGTTAGGTACCATCCAGGCATTCGCCTGGAGGAGAAGTGGGAAACCACGGAAAACCACTTCCAGGATGGCTGAGGTGGGAATCGAACCCACCTCTACTCAGTTGACCTCCCGAGGCTGAGTGGACCCCGTTCCAGCCCTCTTACCACTTTTCAAATTTCGTGGCAGAGCCGGAAATCGAACCCGGGCTTCCGGGGGTGGCAGCTAATCACGCTAACCACTACACCACAGACGCGGACATGAACATTTAATACTGGTACATAATAACTGACCGAGCTCGATAGCTGCAGTCACTTAAGTGCGGCCAGTATCCAGTAATCGGGAGATAGTGGGTTCGAGCCCCATTGTCGGCAGCCCTGAAGATGGTTTTCCGTGGTTTCCCGTTTTCACATCAGACAAATTCCGGGGCTGTACTTTAATTAAGACCACGGCCGCTTCCTTCCCAGGTCTTTCCTATCCCATCGTCGTCATAAGACATATCTGTGTCGGTGCGACGTAAAGCAAATAGCATAATAATTGATTCATTCGTAATGTAGTTCATAACACTTCTCTCCATGCAATATTCACTGTGCTTCGACATTACGGGTTTAATTGTATCTTATCAATTTCAAACGATCTTGTCCGAGATAGAGCAACATACAATTGGTCGTGACTGAATACTGTTTCGGGTAAGTAGACACCCGTTTTTTCAAGAGTTAGACCCCTCTCTTTATTAATGGTCATACAGAAGTCTAATCGAATTGATACTTTCCCGTCTGTGCGTACGTCGACTGCTTTCTCTTAGCAGTATGTAAATGATTAGGAACGTTCTGCCATCTGTTGAATATATTTAGAAGCTGGGGAAGGTGAGAGAATCAAACGGTATCTAACAGAAAATAGTATTCTTCCATGATCAGAGGAAGTGTATACTCTCTGGTTTGACCGGTAACGGGCGGATCAAATATAAACGGATTTTTTAAATTTATTGCATCAACCAAAAAATACGCATATAGAGATCATTTTTCTCCATCGGATTGGTAAATTTTTAATGCCGTCGTAATAGAAAGAAGAGGGACGTGTGCGGAGCTAGTTGCGCACAAACTCTACACTTGCATCATCATCGAACCGCTGTCCACCTAGGTCTTTTCTGAGTGGTCCAAACAAATAGTAGTCGCATAACGATAAATCTGGATTGTACGGAGGGTGTACCAGAGGTGTCCAGTGAATTTCCTCCAGTTTTTCCGTGTTAAAGCGGCAGTGTGTGGCCTTGCATTGTCATGGAGAAGAATGACGTTTCGGATTGGTTGCCGGCATCGCTTGTTACGATCCGCAGCTTTTGCTTCATGCAAAAGGCGACAGTAATATTCTGCATTAATTATTCTTTGTTTGTGAACAAAATCCACCAGCAAAAAGCCCGCGGAGTCCCAGAAAACGGTTGCAAGCACATTTCTAGCAGATGGGCATGTTTTGGCCTTGACCGGACCTGCTTCGTCTCTTCGCTGCCACCACATGCTCGCTTGCTTTGACTCTGGGGTGTAATGATGCACCCAAATTTCATCACAAGACACAATACGACAACCTCTCCTTCATTCTCGTATCGACGCAGGAGTCTCTGACAAACTTCCTGGCGTAAAGATTTTGTTCCTGATTGAGGAGACGAGGAATCCACAATTTTCTGAAATGGAGTTCATCTCGGATGATGATTTGAACACTTACATAATTTATTCCTACGGCTAAAACAATTTGCGAAATTTTTATTCTCCGATCTTCACCAATAATGTCACGAATGGCAACAATGTTGTCTGCTTGTCCGCTGTCTCCTTTCATGAGGTCCGTTTTCCACAGCTTCTCTTCCTGCCACAATGTTGTTAGCTCACTCACACAATCGAGTCTGCGAAAGTGTTTCTTCCCCAAACTGTGCGTGGAGCCGTCTCAAAATTTCGGAAGCTTTGGTGCCTCTTTTGCGAGAAATTTGATAATGATGCGTTGCATAACAGACGTGTGCACCTCTTGCTCACTCATGGCGTACTGAAACAGCCCAGCTCTCCATCGTCGTTCGCACGCGCAAACCCCTTCTCCAGACACCCCACGAACATCCCGGCAAAGTCTCATCTCAGAAATAATAATAATAATAATAATAATAATAATAATAATAATAATAATAATAATAATAATAATAATAATCGTATGGCCTCAGCTGTCCGACTCGTTGGCTGAATGGTCAGCGTAGTGGCCTTCGGTTCAGAGGGTCCCGGGTTCGATTCCCGGCCGGGTCGGGGATTTTAATCGCTTCTGATTAATTCTTCTGGCTCAGGGACTGGGTGTATATGTCCGTCCCAACACTCTCCTCATCATATTCAGACAACATACTACACTACCAACCACCACAGAAACACGCAATAGTGATCACATCCCTCCATAGAGGGTTGGCGTCAGGAAGGGCATCCGGCCGTAAAACAGGGCCAAATCCACATGTGCGACGCAGTTCGCACCCGCGACCCCACAGGTGTGGGAAAAGCAGCAGGAAGAGAAGAAGAAGAAGAAGAAGTATGGCCTCAGCTACCGTGTGCAGACATTTCAATTTGACGCCATCTGCCTGTCTGCTCGTCAATTTCGACGTTCCGTTTTACTCTAGGCCCACTAGATGGCAGACCGAGTAAAACGAAACTCTCTTGGGCGTCTATGGCTGAGATTCAATGAATTTTGTCTGGTAAACACCAAATGTGTCACCAGAGATCTTTTACATGCCGACATCGTACGACATGGAGTGTCGAATGGATTATTTTCCGCGCTTCAAAAATCCGACTACCTCTGCCGGGTTTGAACCCACTATCTTGGTATCCGGAGGCCGACACGCTACCAACTGATCCACAGAGGCAGCTTGCATTGTTACTAATAGAAGCGTACAATCGAATTCCCGTTTAGTAATCTAACATAGCCGAATGCACTCACATTAGAGATCTATCAATGTCTGATAATTCGCCGGCAGGTAATTCCGGAGAGAATCAAAAAAGAATGAAACATATCGGTCCAGTAAAACGGCCGGAAGGACTGCACAGAGCTGCTTTTAGTAAACGTTTATAATATGTATTAGATTATAGTTTACTTTATTTAAATAACATTGCAGCTAATTATTTCATCCATATTCTCGAGCGTGAAGTCAGTAATAATAAGTATTGTAATGAGGCAATATAGTATCAAGTATCAATGTTTTGTTTTTTTTTAGTTTTTTTTTTTTTTAGGTTTGCTCTGATATACGAGTTCGTTGGGTTGCGTATCTCCAAAAGAACTAAGGGGTGAGTGGGCCATCAGGTATATTGCAAAAGGAAATTTTTCGCCCAAGTAAAATATATTTTTTTAAGTATATAAGGTAAGGTAAGGTGAGGGGTTATTGTGCTCGAAGGCAGGTCCGAACCTCCGCAGAGGTATTCCTGAGCCGGAGTTTACTTGCGGTAGGGTGGCCAGTTCCTTTCCGCTCCTCCATTCCCTTACCCCCCACCAACAGCGCGTGGCAACCCATCCAACTCCTGACCACGCCCAATGTTGCTTAACTTCGGAGATCTCACGGGATCCGGTGTTTCAACACGGCTACGGCCGTTGGCTCTTAAGTATATTGTATATTTTAATTATTTCCTGGTTCATCAGACACTAGCTAGGTGCTATCTCATTTTGAGTTCTGATATGAGATTAAAGGCTGAATTTCTGATGCCATTTTATTTTTCAGGTGATAGGTCTACCCCAGGTCTCACTGAGATTGTAAAATCGTGGACATCAGTATGGAAAAAAATGCAACAGCTAAGCTTATACACTAATTACGTCTACATTTTTGTCCTCCTTTTCCCTCTTCGATTTTTTCTCAATTTACTGGGGGTTGGCAGTTGATACGAATTAAACCTACTTTTGCGGCCGGATGCCCTTCCTGAAACAAACCCTCTGGGGAGAGATTTGTTCACTCTTGCGTGTTTCAGTTGTAGTTGAAGGAGTGTTGTGTTTTCTGTAGACTAGTTGAAGTGGAATGGATTGATACGAACACCAATACCCTGTTCCCGAGGCAATTGCATTAACCATTCACATTTAAAATCCCGGCCCTGACAGGAACCGAACTAAGGGTCTCCCTGAACTAAAGACCAGCTAATGAGCTGGGTGTCTCACTTCTGATCAAAAAATACTTTCTAAAATAAAATACCACATTTATGAAATTATTTATGACAAATTGTATATAATTTTATATTTTGTATCGAAATCGGAGTGCAATTTATTATGTATATTTATATGTGAAACTGATTTCACAATGCTTTACATTTAACGAATATACCTATAGTGAAATAATAAAACATTAGAGAAATTCTCTTGCAGTCTCAGAAATTCAGTACAACTCACTCTCATTTATTGTCGTGAAGGTGAAAGCTGAACGACAGACTAACAATTTCCCCTCGCAATCGCACGACATATGTGTGTATAGACAAATACTCGTTTCTAAGTAGTATAGAGGTTACATTCTGACGTCATAAATCCACCCTAAGTTTGAACTTAACTCATTCCAACGTGCCATGTAGTTCATAGTCTTAATTTAAATGTTACCCGTAAAGTTTTTATCTTTTAATGAAGCAATGAATATTTATAACCTACTGTACTGAAGGAGACGATTGAAACGTGAAATAATGGGTTAAATATATTCACAACTACGAGGTTTATGGTTCATCTGTTACTAGCAAGCTGAATTTTAAAATAATGTACCAAATTGTGGCCTATGGTTGTAATGGGACAGGAATAAAAGGAAAAGCCATAAAGTTGGAGTTCAAGACGCCAAATTGAGGCAAATGTTCGATTAAATATTCAACTTCTTCGAAATCATTTAAGAAAAGACCAGGAAAAAACTGAGAGGTTATCTGTCACGTGGACGACAGCCCCAACTGCAGATCAGTTGCGACTGATTGGTATTCCCGTACAGGGCACGAAGGTCCTTGAGTCGTGGGATTCAAAGGATTCTGTTATCCGTACCCTACGCCAGACAAATGCCATGGTCGCTTCCTTCCAACTCCTAGCCCTTTCCCATCCCATCATCGCCACAAGACCGATCTGTGTCGATGCAACTTGAAGCAAATTGTAAAATAATATGAGATGAAATTGTTACCCTGCTCTCAAAAATGTACTTGGTGCTCATATTTTCAACAGAATGAGTGAACATCAGCACCATATGCCTGTCCATAAAAGGAAAACTCGTTTCTAAATGTTTTGGCTTCCTAACAGGGAATCAAATTCACATCCCTCCACTCTTTCACCGCCGTGAATAGTCATAACCTATCCAAAGCAAGAAAATTTGATCTTAAAAACAGAATTTCCCTCACTTTAAATATAGATATGCACCTCACAGTAATTGAACCAGATTTCGGAATGCTAAGACGAGTGTCCTTGCAGAGTTTTGCCCAGACGTGCCATTTGGGCTCATCATTTCGATTCGCACGCCCTGCATGACTCCGCTTAGCAGTGGCAGATCGATTGTTCAGTCCCACCGTGTTAGCAAATCGGCATTGCTAACCTGCAAAAAGAGAAGTCGCTTTTTAAATTTTTGGAATAGATATGCATATAACAAAGGTGATACTGATACTGATTTTGTGGATGAAAGGGAAGTACGTATAATGAGTGGTGAGAAGGTAAATCGACCAGAAGGCTTTGAAATATGGTGTTGCAGAAAAATAAAACACCTACAAGCTGTTTCCCAGTCAATGACCGGTTCAGGGATGGAATGAATGAAGCCCCATCTTGTGGCGAGGATAGGAATTGTGCCGGCTGCCGAGACCAGTCGCACTCCTCTGGGGCAATGATTAATGACTGACAGATGAAATTAAATTATAGTGGACCGGGCGAGTTGGCCGTGCGGTTAGGGGCGCGCAGCTGTGAGCTCGCATCCAGAAGATAGTGGACTCGAACCCCACTGTCGGCAGCCCTGAAGATGGTTTTCCGTGACATCCCATTTTCACACCAGGAAAATGCTGGGGCTGTATCTTAATTAAGGCCACGGCCGCTTCCTTCACATTCCTAGGCCTTTCCTATCCCATCGTCACCATAAGATCTATCTGTGTCGGTGCGACGTACAGCAAACAACAACAAAAAATATAGTGGAGAGTGTTGCTGGAATGAAAGATGACCGGGCGAGTTGGCCGTGCGCGTAGAGGCGCGCGGCTGTGAGCTTGCAACCGGGAGATAGTAGGGTCGAATCACACTATCGGCAGCCCTGAAGATAGTTTTCCGTGGTTTCCCATTTTCACACCAGGCAAATGCTGGGGCTGTACCTTAATTAAGGCCACGGCCGCTTCTTTCCAATTCCTAGGCCTTTCCTATCCCATCGTCGCCATAAGACCTGTCTGTGTCGGTGCGACGTAAAGCCACTAGCAAAAAAATGAAAGATGCGAGGAAAAGCCGGAGTACCCGCAGAAAATCTTGTCCTGCCTCCGCTTTCTCCAGCACAAATCTCACATGGAGTGTCCGGGATTTGAACCACATAACCCAGCGGTGAGAGGCCGACGCGCTGCCGTCTGAGCCACGGAGGCTCTTGTTGCAGAGGAATATCGAAGATAAAATGGATAGTTTGAATATTAAACTGAAGAAATCCGAATCAAACTGAAAAGAGGAACACAATTTGGTGAAATTTGCTCTGAAGAAGAGATCACATTGTTAGGACGCATGTGTACACACCCACGGCTTGCTCACTTGGTTTGTGACGTAAGTAAAAGTGGAAGGGCAGTAACGTGAGAAAGTGGAGTAGATATAATATGGAATATTATTGTACACCACAATAATACAAAGTAACGTTATTGGCTTTACATCCCATTAACTACTTTTACGGTTTTCGGAGACGCCGAGGGTCGGAATTCAATCCAACAGGATTTCTTTTACGTACCACCGCGAGGCTGTCGTATTTGAGCACCTTCAAATACCACCGGACTGAGGCAGGATCCGAACCTGCCCAGTTGGGGTTAGCAGGCCAGCGCTTCAACCGACTGAGCCATTCAGCCTGGCAATATGGACCACAGAATAAGCTGATAAGAAGCGCTGTATCAAACCGATTATATAACAACTGTTACACAGTTCTAGGCTATGTAAAATAAAAATTCGAAATGGGCTGTATCGGGGTCACAATCACAAGTATTAAAGTAGAATACGTACAGCATGAGAGGTGTTTTACCTAGTCAAGCAAATATACAATAGTGAAGACAAATTTGGTCAGATCTGGGTGATTGCTGGATCATTTCTGAAATCAAAAGAGGAAAAAAAATCTCAAGTTTTGAGGGTGGATTTTTATTTCTTATTGCATATCAACATGCTACTAGTTTTGCTATTTGTTTTACGTCGCCCCGACACAGATAGGTCCAGATAGGTCTTATGGCGACGATGGGGCAGCAAAGGCCTAGGAATGGGAAGCTAGCGGCCGTGGCCTTAATTAAGGTGCAGTGCCTGTGTGAAAATGGGAAACCACGGGAAAATCTTCAGGGCTGCCGAGAGTGGGGTTCGAACCCACTATCTCACGAATACTGGATACTGACCGCACTTAAGCTAATGCGACTATCGAGCTCGGTTATACCAACATGCAAGTGTAATATTGTGAAACACTTTTTTTTTTCATCGTTATGGCCAACTAAGGAGTGAGGTTCAACTCATTTAGCTGATGGTTTTGCTTTCTTCCTTTCCCGAAATCTCTTCATACTCGCTAGGAGATGTTTCCTGCGTTCTTCTGCCCATGTATTAGTGGTTCTGGTTTTGGTTTCATCTGCACAATTCTTATTACTAATATTAGTAGTAGTAGTAGTAATATAACCGAGCAAGTTGGCCTTGCGGTTAGGGGAGCGCAGCTGTGAGCTTGCATCCGGGAGATAGTGGGTTTGAACCTCACTGTCGGCAGCCCTGAGGATTTCTTTCGCTGGTTTACCATTTTCACACCAGGCAAATGTTGGGACTGTACCTCAATTGAGGTCACGACCTCTTTCTCTCCACTCCTAAGTCTTTTCTATCCCATAGCCGCCGTAAGAACTACCTGTGTCGATGCGCTGTAAAGCAAGTTGTAAAATTAATATTTTTATGAAATTGTTTCAAAGCTTCCTCTAATAATTTTAAAAGGATTGAATTGGAACTTTCTTTCCAATTCATAACTTTCATTCCGCGTTAACTCTCTTGTTCTTCCCTACACCACAATGTCTTCTTTATAAAATGCAACCACTTCAACTTTTTAGAGAGAGAAATCCTGTCGATTTGTAAGGAAATCAGAAGTAGATTACAAACTTTCTTGCATCAGAAACAGAATAAACTTTCATTCCGCTGTGTATCTGATATCAACCTGCGGTTTCCACTAGCATTTTACGGTCTGACAAGTTCAATACATTAAAAAGACTTTCCTGCGCAACTTCTCTCTTCAAGTAGAAGAAACATTCCTCCAAGATGAGGCATTTAAACTTCCCGTCAACGCTCTTCTTCACAGTAACAAGTATTAGCGATAAAAGACTCTAATAGTTGGAGTGATAGTATTATTTTGTGAAGAGACAAAGATTCTTAAAGCGAGCGTCTCAAATGCAAAATACTTCTCTGTAATCGAGATACTGTGGCTCGATGAAGAAGTTGTTGAAGTGGTCAGGTTTGGTCTGGTTTTGTTTTAGTTCTTTTTTAGTGATTCACTAACAGATTGAAGGTTTTCGAGAACGCAAGAATGGGAAATTAGCTTGGGAAAGGAACAGCCTTGGCCTTAATTTATTAAGGTACAGCCCCAGTGTTTACCTGGTGTGAAAATGGGAAACTACGGAAAACCATTCTCACGGCTGTCGACAGTGGGATTCAAAACCACTATCTCCCAAATTCAAGTTCAATGCTGCGCGATCCTAACCGCACGGCCAACTCGTTCGGTGATTCTTAGGTACCTTCGTGCCACTGCACTTTACGGATCGTCATCGATGTGCCTGTCTGGGCTTCTTCTTCTTCTTCTTCTTCTTCTTCTTCTTCTTCTTCTTCTTCTTCTTCTTCTTCTTCTTCTTCTTCTCTTCTTCTTCTTCTTGAGTTGTCTTCATCGAAGGTAGGCGGTGATCATGTCCCCCTTTGTTTTCGAGGTTGCTGCGTGGGAACTTGAAAACGTACTCATACCCTACTAGTCCATGAGGTACTAGTAAGAGGCGTGCAGCTGTGAGCTTACATTCGAGAGATAGTGGGTTCGAATCCTGCTGTCGATAGCTCTGAAGATGTTTTTCCATTGTTTCCCATTTTCACACCAGGCAAATTCTGGGGATGTTACTTAACTAAGGCCACGGCCGCTTCCTTCCCACTCCTAGTCTTTTCCTACTCTGTCGTAGCCATAAGACCTAGTCGTGTCGGTGCGATGTAAAGAACTTGCAAAAAAGCCAAAGTCCTTGAGGTTCATCATCCAGGAAGTTCTTCTTCGGCTAGATCTGCATCGGCCTTGAAGTTTTAAGACCCTTTACTTACCGTGTCCGAAATATCCAAGTTTCTTTTTTTTTTGTTTTTTTTTGTTTTTTTTTTTTTTTTTTTTTTTTTTTTTTTTTTTTTTTTTTTTTTTTTTCAAAATAGAACTTCATTTCTCTTTTCTACTCTACTATGCTTATCTCTGAATTTCTCAATCTTGCCCTCCATAAGATTCGTAACATTTGCGCGTAGATCCGTATTTGGGAGGCTTCTAGTCTATTTGCTTCGAGCATAGGTCAAAGTGCCTCCTTCCATCCCACATATCAGTGTGGCAACTTTTAGCCCTTGACCATTCGAAGTCTCAGGTCCAAGTTTAGATGGAGTTGACTTACGGGTTTCTTCATGTTGATGATGGTGCTCCGAGCAGGCACATTTTACCGTACTCCGACTCTTCATTCAAGGAATATCCAAGGTATATATTGGATAACACGTTCAATTTCTTCGGCTCTCAGTACCAGATTTGTTTAGATCTCACTCTGCTCACTGACTATCGTGAGCTCGGTTTCCTTCGCATTAATCCTTAGGCCTCAGTTGTTGTAAACAGTGTTGAACTCTCTCCAGTAGGCTAGAGCTTGCAGCTTCAATGGCACTGTTGCCAATCAGCGCTGTGTCATCTGCATTTCGAATATTGTTGATGATGATGTATTCTGTGTCGGCCCCGCTGTGTAGGGCTAGCCAGCGTGCCTCTTGCCCGGACGCCCCGGCTTCGATTCCCGGCCAGGTCTGGGATTTTTACCTGATCTGAGGGTTGGTTCGAGGTCTACTCAGCCTACGTGATTACAACTGAAGAGCTATCTGACAGTGATATGGTGGAGTCGGTCTAGAAAGCCAAAGAATAACGGCCGAGTGCGTTCGTCGTGTACCTTATAATCTTCAGGACTTCGGGCTGGGATCGGTCGTTGGTAGGCCATGGCCCTTCGGGGTTGTTGCACCGTGGTGCTGCTGTGAATATGCCTCTACGCAAGCAAAATATAAGCTTACGTATGCGCAATGTCTTCTTCACATTGCGTAATGTAGGTGCATGCATTTTTCTGTTCGTATCTCGTCTTGCTTAACGAAGGCACATGTCTGGTTCTGATCACACCTGGATAGAAGGTTGCATCCTCTCACGATGAACCCTATCCACTTCGAGGCTTGGAAAGCACAATGTTCTTGATATCGTTGGTAACTCCACACAACGCCTAGTTCACAAGTGCAGTTTTAGTTGCTATTGATAAACCTTCTGCACAGGAGAAAGATTTTCTTTTTACCTTCGGGGAGGGGTGAAAGCATTTGCCTCTGAAGAAGAAGAAATTCACTTACGTCACTATACCCTCTCAAAACTCGCCAATCAGTTCTTCCACACAGCATGAAAACTAAACTTATCCAGAACCTTATATTTCCCATATTTAATTATTGTAATGATAAAATGATTAATGCCACCATGGAACAAGCACTGAAGCTACAGAATGTAATGAACTCGTGCATTTTTGCAACTTGCTTTACGTCGCACCGACACAGATAGGTCTTATGGCGACGATGGGACAGGGAAGGGCTAGGAGTGGGAAGGAAGCGTCCGTGGCCTTAATTAAGGTACAGCCCCAGCATTTGCCTGGTGTAAAAATGGGAAACCACTGAAAACCATTTTCAGGGCTGCCGACAGTGGGGTTCGAACCTACTATCTCCCGAATACTGGATACTGGCCGCACTTAAGCGACTGCAGCTATCGAGCTCGGTAACTCGTGCATTAGGTTTATGGTTCCAGTAAACATTTCAACATGCTATATAAATGACTGTTAGAGTACTCCAGGCATTTTTGGGACAAAATATCAAGTACGTTTCCTGTCACTCAGGGAACGGAAGTCCTTGTTACTTCACGACCAGCAGTATTAATATCAATAGCTTCAGTAAACTCAGCGGTGACTTCGGATGTCGAAGCAAAACGTCCTAAAATATTCAAAGTGGTTACAATTTCCTGACAGCTAGGAATTGAATCGTCCTCCTGAACACCATTGCTACCTCAAACAATATACACTTTTATTATAAGAAAAATAGGAAGATTTAAAACGAATAACGCTTAGTTCACATGTATAGCACTTTTCATATTGTTTTTAATTTACTTCTGCCTGTAACACGGTGGATGCTCGAGGTGTTCAATTCTTTACTGAACGCCAGTACCATTTGTGAGTCTAGAGATAATGCTATATACCTGTAAAAGGTCCTTCAATGCCAGCGCTCTTCCCAGTCAGACGGCCCTGGCTTAAACTGAAACGCATAGCTTCGAATCTAGCAGCGTGCATTCTCCTTGTCTTATTGATATTGATTAAGTTCGCGCTTTTTCTTACTCATTCCGTCCTACGGCCTGATTCAGAAAAACCACTGCTTCTACCATTATTATTATTATTATTGGGCCTATTATTATTATTATCCCCTTTTTAATTCGTTTGCCTTCCAGGGTTGGTTTCTCCCCCGAACTCAGCGTGGTATCACACCTCTACCGCCTCAAGGGCAGTGTCTTAGAGCTTGAGACATCAGGTCGGTGGATACAACTGGTAAAGAGGACCAGTACCTCACCCAGGCGTCCTCACTTGCTGTGCTAACAGGGCCCAAGTGCGGGGGTGGTAAGTTCGAAAGGGATAGACAAGAAAGAGGGAAGGAATCGGCCTTGGCATTAAGTTAGTTACCATCCCGTCATTTGCCTGTAGGAGAAGTGGCAAAACACGGAAAACAACTTCGAGGATGGCTGAGGGGGGATTCGAAACGCCCTCTACTCAGTTGACCTCCCGAGGCTGAGTGGACACGTTCCAGCCCGCGTATCAAATTTGAAATTTAGTGGCAGAGCCGGGAATAGAACCCAGGCTTCCGGGGGTGGCAGCTAATCACACTAATCACTGTACAACAGAGGTGGATTATTAATAATTTTATTATTATTATTATTATTATTATTATTATTATTATTATTATTATTATTATTATAAACAAAATACTATAGTCCTAAAACTGACGTACTACTAGCAGGGTTTCTTGTCGAAGAGTATGTAAACAGAAGCAAGGAGTTAATGGAGTTTGAAGCATTTTATGGCTTTCATGTATAAATTATTTCGTATCGTTAAGAAAAGCTTAGCACTGTGATATTATTTGCCTACCCAAATATTACAATAAAATGCCTCTGATATTTGAAAAAGAGTAAAACACTCAAAAAACAAAACTTTCCAGGGAAAATATTGGAAAAGAAAAATACTTTGTTTGGAGCTTTCTTTTTCACTCAACATCACCAGGGATCTGAAAAATAAAACATGGCGGGAAATAACAGACCTATGCTTTGGTCACAAACCCCCACCGCTCTAACAACACTACTTCCCTCAGAAACTAAGTGAACATATCTCAGGTGGTTCCAGATGTGTTCTATCACCCTATCTCTTCTTCTGGTCTAATTTCACCACATCTTTCTCCTCTCAGAAACTAAATTCAGTATCTCTCGGTGTGTGATCTGATCTGCCCTGCAACATTCTACGGTAGCACGACACTTCAGAAGTTTATATTTTCCTTCTATCTGCCTTGTCCATGTATAGCTTCCATACAATGGTGACTCTCAACACAAACATATTTCTGATATGTATATCTATGCTTGAAATGAGCAAATTTATTCTCTTGGTGGAGGCCTTCCTTGCTTGTACTAGCCTGCATTTTACGTCCTCCTTATTTATGTCATTATTAATTATTCAATAAATTATCAGTCATCAATGATCTTCATTTAGGGCTGTCATCCACGTGCCAGATTCCCTATCGATTGTTTACCTAGCATTTTGTTACACGAGTTCAAAAAAATTGGCAATTTATCAAACATATCCACGGATTAAAAAACCAATGGCACTACAGCCCTTGAAGGGCCTTGGCCTACCAAGCGACCGTTTCTCAGCCTGAAGGCCTGCAAATGACGAGGTCTCGTGTGGTCAGCACGACGAATCCTCTCGACCGTTATTCTTATCTTTCTAGACCGGTGCCGCTAGCTCACCGTCAGATAGCTCCTCGATTCTAATCACGTAGGTTGAGTGGACCTCGAACCAGCCCTCAGGTCCGGATAAAAATCGCTGACCTGGCCGGGAATCAAACCCGGGGCCTCCGGGTAAGAGGTAGACACGCTACCCCTACACCACGGGGATATCCATGGATAATTTATTCCAATTCCTTACTCCTCATCCTATAAATAAATATTTTCCCCAATTTTTCCTCTTGAATTGCAACTTTATCTTTACATTATCATCGTTCCTACTTTTTAGAAGCTCCGCTCAAGTTTATTCGTCTACTTATGCCATCCCACACCAACTATCAACTGAAATCTCGAAACATAGTACATAGTCGAGCATCTCGTCTCCTTATCCCTAAGTCTTCCCAGCCCAAAGTTTGCAACTTTTTCGTAATAATAATCCTTTGTTGGAAATCACCAAAAACAAATCATGCTGCTTTCCTTTGGGTTATTTCCGGGTGTCTAATTCTCAGAGTTCTATTTTCTAGTAATGTAGCCACCCATTCAACCACTCTTATCCAACTAACAACTCTTATCTAAGTAACAGCATTCACCTACTTCCTTTAATATTTCATTTCCCTAATCATCTAACCATGTTCGACTGCATTCAGTTACATTTCTTTAGGATTTACTTGTTTTCATCCCTCGATATTGTGTCCATATCATTCAATAATGTGCCCAAATATCCAGAACAATTCTACACATCGAGTGCCTTTATAACGTATCACCTATACTACGGAGCGTTGGCTATACAATCTGGGGTAAAATGCGACAAGCGGACCTCTTTCACAGCGTTCACTGATCATCCTAGTGGCACTAATGAAGTTCCCAGGATGTAGCCCAGCATCTGACGTGCTGCATAATGTAGACCCCAACCCATGAATTAGCTAGTACCACGATGTCCCGAGATACTTTGTGGGCATGGCGCCTGCGGGATAGTCCACCCAGCGAACAGGCTCCATCCACGACTTCCTCGGGAAAACTAGTCTCAACAAACTTTACAGTTTACCATACTGAATAATAATAATGTTGATAATAATGACAATAATTATGTACGGCTCCATGGCTAAATGAATAGCGTGCTGGCCTTTGGTCACAGGGGCCCGGGTTCGATTCCCGGCAGGGTCAGGTATTTTAACCATCATTGGTTAATTTCGCTGACACGGGGGCTGGGTGTAGGTGCCGTCTTCATCATCATTTCATCCTCATCACGACCCACAAGTCGCCTACGGGAGTCAAATCAAAAGACCTGCATCTGACGAGCGGGACTTGTCCTGGGACACTCTTGGCACTAAAAGCCATTCGCCATTTCATTTCACTAATAATAATAATAACGAGCGGACTAGCCACGCGTGTTAAGGCGCTGCAGCTCTGGAGCCAAGATCTGTATTCGGGAGACGTGTGGGTTCCAAACCCACCGTGGAGTGCCCTGAGAATGTTCTTCTGTGGTTTCCCATTTTTACTTAGAGATAAATGTCGGGAAAGTACTAATTCATTGCCCACAATTGATTCCTACCACTTCCTTATCTAATTTCATTCATCACCATTGATTTCATCTTTATGAGTTCCTCATCTGAAGTTGACGTCAGGAAGGATAACTGGCCTTAAAAAATGGCTTATAAATTCATTTCAGTTATCGGTAGCGGAGATTGGGAATTACAAGTGGAGGGGCAAAAAAATGTACAGAAAATAAAATCTACCCAGTTTTTGTGGAATATAGCGGGTGCAACGGGGGGGGGGTCATACATCAAAACCGAAATTAAACTACAAAATGGTAAGTTGTTTATGTTCTCCGAGCGAATTTCGACAGATAGGTAAAAGTTGACATTTTACCAACCTCAGTGCGGTAATAATGGATTTTTGAGATTTTGATTCAGTACTATACAATAAAACTTTCACCAAAGGAGCAACATTACACGTGTATTACAATTAAATATAAGAATGGCATGATTAAACAAATAAAAATACTTGAGTTTTTGACTACAAAATAATAGACGCTAAAGAGCCTACCAAACTGACGAAATCGTGCGGCAAGCTGGCGAATCAAATCTCAGTATCCATGACTTTGTCAAAACGATATATGCCATATCCCTGCTACCCTTCCTTACACCACACACAAAGTATCCACTACTTGCTGTGGCGCTGTACAAATCGGTTAGCCGCGAAGAACGACGTCTTTTGCGTATTTCTGCTCATAATTATTAGTAATTACAAATGGATTCTTTAAATAATTCCTAGTTTCAGCCGGCTGAAATGGAAAATAAAATCTCCACAAAGTGGGAGGTGACAGATCCCCCTCACCTCCCCCCCCCCCCCCTAATCACGCTACTGTCACTCTTCCCCGACCCTGTATCAAGAAATGGGACAAAGGGGTAGATAGGCAGACAGATAATAATAATTCCGATAAATGTATATGCAGTGGTTTGACCGATACTGACGACTTGGCCTCATTGACAGACTGAGCTCAAAACTTGCAAGTTAATATCTTGAAACTTGAGAAAAAGTGAAACTGAAACAAGGTGTAGCAAGTCTAATGCCGTAAGTTATCAGTTGCGATCAATGGTAAGAAAAAAGTGAGCTTTCGTACTCTACTTGGCTCCAGTTTCATACCTACGAGTACTATTCTGTGGAATGATAGCTCGGTGGTCTCAGGAAATATATCTTATTCATAAACCGGAATAGAAATGAAAGAAGCGAAAATTTTATTCTAAATATAGGGCGTGATCCAAAAGTTTCCGTTTGAGAGTGTTGCTGCAGCGGACATGCAACGTAGCGCGACTCCGATGCGGGTATATAAGCACGAACATGTATGGAAAGGGATTAGTGTTGCAGTCATGTTGTGCCGAGCAGCGAACGGTAAATATGGCCACTTATACTATGGGGACGTAATTACCAAATGCGTCCAAACAGGACCAACGTGATTCTGTTCTTGGCTGCCGAAGGACAAGGAACGGTTAACATCCATCAGAGAAAGAAAACTGTGTATGGGGCAGCATGGCTCTCGAAAACCACCGTTGTGGAATATTTCATCAAGTTCCGTGCGGGCCGGCCGATCTGGGAGGCCATTCTCATCCACTACGGGCAATAACAAGTGGGCGGTGGATGAGTCCTGACCTCTCCCCATGTGATTATCAAGGCTTTGGTCCCCTCATAAAGGCCTTGAATGGTCGACGCTTCGTGTCGTACGAGGATGTGCAGCAGACGGTTACGGACTTCTTCACGCAGCAGAACACGGTGTTTTACCACAGGGGGTTATTCAACCTTGTGCGTCGGTGAGATGAGTGTCTCAATGCTCACGGCGATTTTGCCTGATTGGCATTACGATTCAGGGATGTAGGGCCGTAGACCGAAAAAATTTTATCCCCCTTATATTTATAGGAGAAGGAACACCAAATGGCACTTAAGATAAATATTACTTAACATCTGAGAATTTAAGTATTTTGCAATAAGCATTTCTTTTAATTTCACCTCGAAATAGTTCTTCATTGAATATTACCACCTCGCAGATAATATAGCTAACAGTAATTACAGTGCGTTATAAATTAAGCGAATGCACAGCATCAAAGCAACTGCTAGATGGATGTTTGGTGTTGGCTAAACCACAACTCAACAACCTTCACAAGGAAAGGCGTCCTCAATGGTATTCAAAACAGAAGAACTAGCTGGGTTACGCCTATTGTAGGGTGTATTTTCTGACAAAAAAAATGGTTTGAGATGTACTTTCGACGTATTTTCGAGTAGTGTTCAATTCCTTGAAACCACGGAAGAAATACTCGGAAGTCAAACTTCAGACAATGAAGCCTAGAAACAAGGAATAACTTGATAAGTTTCTTTCCGTTTGTCAGGCGTCATCAGGACGTGAAGCTGTGATAATATGATGGGAGGGCATTAGTGAGGGAAAGAATTGTTGCTGGAGCTATAAATTCAGTTCGGTATTGTGTAACCATGTACGGGATACTGTGTAATGTTCTCACCATTTCTCTAATAATATTGTCGTATATATCAAAGAAAGTAATTCCTTGTGTGGTGTTGTTATACTGTATACATATTCGGTATAAGGCACAAATCTTTTTCTTTTGAATAGCACTGAAGTCACAATGTTAAAATACGTAGGAATAACTTACAACTTTGCCAAAACGGTCCAAAGAGATGGAAGGCACAGGATACCTGGTCCGTACTCTAGGGAGAATGGTCATCGGTAGGCCCAGATCGACTAGGGTTGCCTCGTTCTAGGTGAGATGGAGTTAATAGTGCTGTATGGTTATGTGTTCTTGTTTCGTGTTGTGGTACCATGAGGTTCCAACCCCGTCTCATAGCCCGTGGTAACCCGCCTGTTTTCCGAATTACCGACAAGTTACTAACACAGGAACATAGCCTACTACAAGAGTACAGGAACAACCTGAGGTGGAAAGGATATTACTCTGCCAGCTACTCAAGCCCTTCCGTAAAGGAGAAGTTATGCAAAACATTCCTCTAACATATAAAGCACTTTTAGGCACGGGTTACTCTGTCGCGGTCGTACCAAGACATCCCCGGCGCTAGACCATTGACGCTCAAGCGCCACTGCCACCGCCGGTCATTCGCCGCCTACAAGGCTTTCAAGGTGGAAATTGGAAAATTTCATGAGACCATTGACACTAGTATACATCCAGTGAACAATCGTTTTGATGCGCGGTCAAGAGAGAATTAATTTCGAAAAAGGTAGACTTGCAAACGCCCATTTGGATGGCAACCTCTTCCCTACTCCGGATACCTCCTTAAAACTGGTATATTATTGCAGCTATTTCTTATAATATTACGGGCGGATCGCATTGTGAATCCGGTGCTGCACTATTGCTATCACGTATGGCAAGTTAAAGCGTTAAACCTAATGACCAGGTGGTTCTACAACATGCTAAATCTCCCACAAACTTTACGTCTGATACAGGAGAAATAACTGACAAGACGACCATCAGACCTCAACTAGCATTCCGCTCTGGTGTTCTGGAGGTAATTCCACGTAATATTTCCATAACTAGTGCTGGATGTTTGACTAGCATCTACCGAACGCAGCAGGGCAAGGTATAAAACGATGTTCACTGCAGGAAATTTAAATTGCAGGCTGCTTTACGTTACACCGACACAGATAGGTCTTATGGCGATGATGGGACAGGGAAGGGCCAGGAGTGGGAAGGAAGCAGCCGTGACCTTAATTAAGGTACAACCCCAGCATTTTCCTGGTGTGAAAATGGGAAACCACGGAAAATCATCTTTATGGCCGCCGACAGTGGGGTTCGAACCCCCTATCTCCAGAATACTGGATACCGGCCACACTTAAGCTACTGCAGCTACCGAGCTCGGTCAGAAATTTAAAAGCTTCACTTAAATAAAAATAGTGACAAATGGAATAATTTATATGAATTTGAAATAAAGAAAAGTTGCACGGGATAGCAAAAGGTGTTGATGGTTATTGTTAAGAGCTGTATAATCCCCTCTTCACGGAGCTGTATCACGTTCACGGCCGCAAATAGAATACATACCTCGTGACCTAGTCATTGTAGGTTAGAAAAGTTACTGATGATATTTTAAATCTTAACCATCAGCTAGTTTGCTGTCTGCTTCCGTAGCGTAACGGTTAGTGTTATTAGCTGCCGTCCTAGGGGGCCCGCGTTCCATTCCCGGTACATAAATTGAAGAATGGGAGGACGGGTGGTATGTGGTTAAAAATGGTACATGCAGGTCATCTCCACTGGGGGTGTGCCTGAAAAGAGCTGCACCACCTTAGGATTAAGACACGAGTTTACTACTTACGAGCTAGTGTGCTGCTGCTAGGGCCATGAAGGGGCTGCTGGGGGTGTGCCTGAAAAGAGCTGTACCACCTCAGGATCAAGACACGAGTTTACTACTTACTGGGTAGTCTCCTGCTGCTAGGACCATGAAGGGCGTGAAAATGAAAGACGTCGAGGTGTCAGCAAAGGGACACGAGTTGGTCGTCGGCTGATGAAACCGATGCGGTGCAGTTGCCTCCTTACAATCCTGGTAGAAATGTGTTCCTGACTTTCAACATTCTACCGGGCGGTGATCTGACTCACAGCAGCCCATCGAGCGCCCAATGTGGTTCTGCGGAGGCGACGTAATATGCGTTCGTTAAACATCTGTGGTTTTCCCGGGCAGTGGTTTACGCGGATGGTAACATTTTCTCTCCAATATTGAAAATTCACACTCGACACTGTTGACCTCGGGAACTCCAATTCGCTTGTAATCTCCGCAATGCTATGACCCATGCGCGGATGATCATCCCACGTTTAAAGTCGGTTAACTCGCAACGTGTTGCCATCTTCACGACACTGGTGTCTGTGACAGACTGCTCAGATACGCCGCAGCTAGCCGCAGCGCTAAGGGCACATTTTCCCGTGACTTTTGGCCATTCAGTGTATATTTTGTACAGTAACGATTACAAGTAAAATTATTCAAAAAAGTAATCGTTACAAGTGAATCGATTACGTTTACTCATTTACTTCCCAACTCTGAATATCACTGGAGAATTGATCTCCTATTCCAAGCGCCATGCTCTGCTCTCGGGAGAAAGGATTGTTCCGCTTTCATCATGCATCTGCCTAGTTTCATCACGGTGCTCGCCGAGATGCGTAATGTTATAAAACGTGAGACCAGATTCACGATATGGCTCAGTTGTATTTCAGTTTAATTACGAGTAACTCGACAGCTGTCTTGTTCAAAGTACTTTGGTACCGAGAGTTTTACAGTGTTACGCATCCTGGCACACACAGTGGTAGAAGTAGGTCAGGATTAGTATAAAGGTACTGTATAGTCAAAGTGAACTAAGAATGGTTCATTTATCCCTAAAAGAGAACACAAAGGCTTAGGAAGAGCAATTTGGATGTGCCGTACGTGTCATATAACTGTAATATTCAATTCGGTAGGTGATAGGTACTGACCTAATCATAGGCATCCCTTAAGTTGGATTTTCTTGGTTTCTCATTCATACTCCACGGAACTGCCTGGGAAGTATCCCACTACCCCATCACGACCGAAAACGAATGGGTAGCGACCTGCGTTTATCGAGTATTCGAAAAAAACTTAACGTAATATCAAAACATGCTTAGGAAAAAGCATCTACACATTACATAATCATTCGAATTGTAAGTGTATTATTTTCTTGGAACAAAACTAACTGGGACATTGACGCAAATAACTCAAAATTATATTTGTACGAATAAGAGTGCAAAATCACGATGTTTGGATATTTTCCTTTTTTAGAGATTTTCGCCATCACACTTCAGCAATAATTAATATTACATGTAGAAAGCAACAGCACTTCTTTGTTGTCAACTTCTCTCAGTTTTCTTCCTTCAATTCTGAGCCTCTTAGATGAACTGCAAAGTCAGTAGCATAGCAGTAATCAGTACGCGGACACGCTTCCTGCAGTGTTTGGTTAAAGCCAGTATTGCTGTTATGTCAAAGATGAATATAAATCCAAAGACAAAAGCAATCAAACATTCAAAGGACTTTGTCAAAATTCCCTTTGGGAAAGTCAAATGACCATAAATATGCTGTTCAATAAATGAAACTCAACTTGATTAGGATTAATTTATTTGCATCTAACGAATCGTTAGTGGTATAGGTTTCATTGCATCGAAAGGAGGAAACGAAATCAGGGCCTACGAAACTACCACGAATGAAATAATTACTTCTCCAGAGTGTGATGAGATGAGGCCTCTTTCAAAAAATAGCCCTCTGTATGTCTCCCAGTCATGGCCATCCAATTGATTATTTATTTATTTATTGTAATTATTTATTTATTTATTTATTTATTTATTTATTTATTTATTTATTTATTTATTTATTTATTTATTTATTTATACTTCTCATAATCGTGAATTGCTTATTATGATAAATCATACAAATTCATATTTGTATGTATAGTACGAAAGATCAAGAGAGATTTCTAAATAAAATGTGGAATAGTAATTCTCTTAAAAATAAATTACATATGAATATTGATTCAAACATCAACTCAAAAAGTGTTTATCGTACAAATGGTTACTAAGAATTTGAACTGTTCATTTAATAGACAAAATAGCAAAATCTAAATAAACAGATTTTAGATACTTCACGTCACAGCCTGCGCTGCGCGGTTGCTACTATAGGTAACATAGTGTTACACATTTTGTATCGCTAATTTGGTGATGCAAATTTTCAGATGACCTCCGGCCACAAGACATGCTTATGTCAAAACTCTAATGTTTTTAAACTTGTTTTACGGCACACCGACACAGATACGTTTATCTTTCCCATGTTCCGCTACACCCACATATCAAAGCTTCCAGTCCCCTTTCTCAGTATCCATGTCTCAACTCCATAGAGTCCCACGCTCCAGAAAAAAGCATTCGACAAGTCCTTTCCTCATTCCTTTATCCAGCTGTCCACACAAGAGTCTCCTTCTCCTGTTGTAGGCTTCTTTAGCGACAGCGGAAGGTTCTCAGTCATTACAATGAAAGATACGACTTATACAATTATTTAATGGCCTATCTTGATGGTAGCCCTCTTCTCTCCCTCGTAATCGCCCTTCTCTACGTCTTATTAATCCTCATTCCATGTCGGTCCCTCAGTGTAGAGGACCCTGATTTCATTCCCGACTACGTCAGGGTTTCTTTTACTTGTATCTTACAGCTAGTTGGAGGTCCGCTCAGCGTCCGTGATTATAATTTAGAGCTACGTGAAGGGTGAGATGACGGCCCCGGTCTAGCAGGCGAAGAATAACGCCCGAAAGGATTCTTCGTGCCCTTGTAATCTGCGGGTCTTCGGGCCAAGCGGTGTGGTTTGGGATTCCAAGGACATTCAGGACTGTTGCGCCATGGGGTTTGGTTTCGTAATCCTCATTCCCTACTCCTCATAAACTTGTAACACTCCATTTAGAGTCCGTTCACTTTCGGCTAACAGTACCATGTCGTCAACAAACTCCTTCTCTTTCCGCCCATACATACACCTCTTCTTCCCTCCACACATTCTTCAGTAACCTCTTCCGGATATGCGTTAAAGAACAAGGGAGAGAGACACCATTTTGCCTAACTCCCTTTCCAATCTTGTAAATTATAGTTTCGTACAATAAAGCACCTTAGAACCATTCTCTCAGTGCTTATTAAAACACGGGATACACATTACGTGTTCTTCCACGTGTCGCGTATTGTTTTTACCTTGTATGAAACTCATCTAGCACTATCTTCAACCAGTCAGGATATTTGCGGTGAAAATTGTCTGCCACCCTGTATAATTATAACCAATATATTCCATCATCTACCATCTCCTAACAAACGAATACTTAAATGATAATCTGGCATTGGTGCGCTCCGAATTTATCGCTATGGTAGAATAATTTACCACCATCGTAGTTTATTTTAATTCTTCATCATTAACTAATTTAACCAACAAAGGAAAAGGCGAGCGTGCATTACAACGTCTTACGTATAGTGACGTTCATTTTGACAACTGTGAGAACGACGGACCATTCAAGTAACATGATTTGGATTGTTAAAGTGAAATGCATTCAATGTAGCATCTCATTATATTTTTGTCTTACATTTTGAAGTCAATTTTTGCAAATGTTCAGAAAGTGTACTGATTTTCTAATTTTCTCAGTAGCAAATAACAACTACTATACACATATTATTAAGTTTATCAATGAATTGTTTCGTTTGTGACGGTTTAAGGAGGCCCACTGTTGAACTAACGTCATACAAAAGTGAAAGTACAAATATTTTTTGAAGCACCGTTGTCAATGGTAAATAAAAAATGTATTCTAGATAAATTTTTTTTGCTATTTGCTTTACGTCGCACCGACACAGATAGGTCTTTTGGCGACGATGGGATAGGAAAGGCCTAGGAATGGGAAGGAAGCGGTCGTGGCCTTAATTAAGGTACAGACCCAGCATTTGCGTGGTGTGAAAATGGGAAACCACGGAAAACCATCTTCAAGGCTGCCGACAGTGGGGTTCGAACCCACTATCTCCCGATTACTGGATACTGGCCGCTCTTAAGCGACTGCAGCGATCGAGCTCGAGCTAGATATTTTTTAAAAATGTTTGCAATATACAGGATTAATGTCTGTGATAACATAAAACTTAGCCCTGTGGTTTTATTTTTTATGTTACGTTAGGAACAGAGAAATGACACTTAAAGTATAAGTAATGAGACAATATACATGAACATACACGTATGAACGCAGTTACAAGTACTTGACAATAATAGAATTGATTCACTGTACATCTCACAAATTAGATTAATGTGAAGACACGGATCTGTTATATGGATAAGCTATTGAAGTCATAACCCTACACGGCTGCTGCATTGTCCCATTCATGATTTACTGTAATAAAGTTAATGTAGTACAAGCATATAACTGAGTCCATATCACAATAAATGGTAGTGTTCATAAATCTACACCACATTCATAGTGTATAAATCTGAAACGAAGTGCAGAGAACCAACTTTATTTGTGGCCTCATAACGAAATCTGTAAATACTCTCACAACCGATCCCTGCCATAACATCATCATAGGCTGTTCACGTAACCGTCCGCAGTACGAATTTCTGTCATTGAATATTTATTTATTTATTTATTTATTTATTTATTTATTTATTTATTTATTTATTTATTTATTTATTTATTTATTTACTGCGCACTAAGGATTTATAATCCCAATTACAGTGGCAACTGTTTACATGTGTTTATTTTTCAACGTTTCAAATCAGTCTAATAACGTAATAACAACGTAATTCTAATTCTAATATATTTACAATTAGAAAGAAACAATATTTCATATCAAATCTAATTTAATCTTTACAAGAAAGAGTAATCCGGCTCTGTGGTGTAGTGGTTAGTGTGATTAGCTGCCACCCCCAGAGGCGCGGGTTCGACTCCCGGCTCTGCCACGAAATTTGAAAAGTGGTACGAGGGCTGGAACGGGGTCCACTCAGCCTCGGGAGGTCAACTGAGTAGAGGGGGGTTCGATTCCCTCCTCAGCCATCCTGGAAGTGGTTTTCCGTGGTTTCCCATTTCTCCTCCAGGCAAATGACGGGATGGTACCTAACTTAAGGCCATGGCCGCTTCCTTCCCTCTTCCTTGTCTATCCCTTCCAATCATCCCATCCCCCTCAAGGCCCCTGTTCAGCATAGCAGGTGAGGCCGCCTGGGCGAGGTACTGGCCATCCTCCCCTGTTGTATCCCCCGACCCAAAGTCTGAAGCTCCAGGACACTGCCCTTGTGGCGGTAGAGGTGGGATCCCCCGCTCAGTCCGAGGGCAAAACCAACCCTGGAGGGTAAACAGATTACGAACGAACGAAAAAGAAATGGTTTTTAAAAAAATATAAAACGTAAGTTCATATCTAAACTATTATTTTCTTCCACTTCTAACACTTAAAATAATATTTATGGGATAGGCCTTAATGTAGAAGGTTTGAAGTACATTTTGTGGTTCAGATCCGCATTACAAGTTATTAAGAGTGTTTAGAGTGTTTGTTGTTGAAACAGGTCTAGAGGTATACAGAAGTCTAAAGAACTGAACTATTTTCCGGAACTACACTGTTGTAGAAGGGGCTGCCCAGCCGAGGCTGTAAAGGCGTACTCGGTTCGCCCGGAAGGACGTCGTAAAATTTAAGAAACGAGATTTCCACTTCCGGAGGTGCATATGGCCCTGAGGTTCACTCAGCCTACACCAAAAATGAGTACCAGGTTAATTCCTGGGGACGAAGGCGGCCGAGCGTAGAGCTAACCACTCTACACCATAACATGCCGCGGTTAACAATGGTGGAAGCCTTTACCTTCCACTCCTCCAAGAGCCTTCATGGCTTGTACGGAGGTGACTTTGTCTTTGTCTTTGCACTGTTGTAGACATTGCATATGGGACTTCTCCCTGTGATTTGAATTCCATGTAATCGTGGAGATCACGATATGGGCAGCCACGTAATACAACAAACTGGCTTGCTTTGATTGCCATCAAATGATTATTCTGCCATCTGTTCAAAATCAAATAAAGAATTAATTTCTCAATTTATTACATCCTTTTTGGTGTTGCACTTTCCATAAATGTCTTCTTCCAAGCCTTCTCCTAATTACTAGGGGTCATAATGTTATTACAATTTAGCATAGATCTAAGGCCACATGCCTTTCCTGACTTATTCGTTATTGCGTATTTCTGTGGGTGTTTATAGCGGTAAGTAAACGAATATGTGTTAACTATACGCATTTAAAATCCCTGACATGGCCGGGAATCGAACCCGGAGCCCTCTGAATGGAAGGCCACTGCGCAAACAATTCAACCAAGGAGCCTGACGAGAAGTAGTATTGTCCAGCTATCTATAGTAATTGAATAGTCAGCACTGAGGCATACGGGTCAATAAGTCCGAGCCTCAATTCCCGCTGGGTCAGGGATTTACATCACGTTGCCAGGCTCGAGGACTGGGTATTTGTGTAAATCTTGGTACCAACTTCTTCAATCACACACAACATACCACTCGAACAACCACCATAGAAACACTGTACAGTGAATACAGCCTTTCACACAGGGTTGGCATTACGAAGGGCAGCCGGCAGTAAAACTGAACCAGTTCCACATGTGCTACACAAATTGAACCCGTGACCCGTGATCCCAGAAAAATGGCAGCAGCTTATTATTATTATTATTATTATTATTATTATTATTATTATTATTATTATTATTATTATTATTATTATTATTATTATTATTATTATTATTATTATTATTATTACCAGCGCTATGATAAGCGATTAAAGTGCCTGCGTCTTACCCGGAAGAACTAGATTCGATTCTCGAAGAGGTCAACTGAGCTTACGTGATTACAATTGAGGAGCTGTCTGCCGAGGGGATTCGTCAGGCTAACCTTATGGTACCTCGTAATCTGCAGGCCTACCGTCCAACGCTCATCAGGGCTGTAGTTCCATAGGGATTATTTTTATTGTATTTATCTCATGCTTTCACAAATGCAATGTGTTTGTGAAATTAAATAATTTTAAAATTTTTCTTAACCCTAGATGGACTTGGTAGGGGTTGAAAAGAAGTTCGCACCAGGCGAGTTGGCCGTGCGATTAGGGGCACGCAGCTGTGAGCTTGCATTCGGGAGATATTGGGTTCGAACCTCCTGTCGGCAACCTTGACGATGGTACTCCGTGGTTTTCCATTTTCACACCAGGCAAATGTTGGGGCTGTATCTTAATTAAGGGCATAGCCGGTTTCTTCTCACTCCGGACCCTTTCCCATCCCATCGTCGTCATAAGACCTAAAGTGTCGGTGCGACGAAAAGCAACTTGGGAAAAAAAAAGCAGTCTAGCTTTTTCTAATATTCTTAGCAATGTCATGATATTTTACCTAGAGATCTACAATCTCACTTTTGTGCATTTAAATAAGTGCATTTTGCATTTGGTTACAAATATACCCTGATGTGCCATAGAAAACAAATAGACATAAAATAGCCCCCATGCCCGTCTTCCAAGGTCCACAGAGTAGCCCATATTTTTATAATAATACTCAGTTATTATTGGTTTGACTCAATGTGTGTGTAACATCCGGTATTGTTTGTCATAAAGTTATCAAATGTGAGAATAGTTGGTTTATCGACAACGGAGAGTTAGTACACATGCATATCGTGTGTCTGTCTGTAGTTTTCCGTAAAAAATGAGCGACATGTTTCCCCACGGTAAATTTTGGTATGCGGGAGTCATTCATTGTTGTATCCATCAATTCTTGTCGTTTATGTGGTTCAGAATGCATTCGTCTTCTTCTAGCTCTGTTTCCCACACCTGTAAGGTCGTCGGTGTGATTTGTGGCGAACATGTGGATTTGGCCCTATTTTACGGCCGGATGCCCTTCCTGACGCAACCCTACGTGTGTGGGGGGGGGTGCAGTCACTATTGCGTGTTTTTGTGGTGGTTAGTAGTATGGTGTGTTGTATGAATACCAAGAAGAGAGTGTTGGAAGAAACACAGACATTCAGTCTCCGAGCCAGAAGAATTAATCAGACTCTATTAAAATCCCCGACTCCCCGCGGGAATCGAACCCAGGACACTCTGGTGACAATGTCCGGCTCCATGGCTAAATGGTTAGAGTGCTGGCCTTTGGTCACAGGGGTCCCGGGTTCGATTCCCGGCAGGTTCGGGAATTTTAACCTTAATTGGTTAATTTCGCTGCCACGGGGGCTGGGTGTATGTGTCGTCTTCATCATCATTTCATCCTCATCACGATGCGCAGGTCGCCTACGGGTGTCAAATCAAAAAGACCTGCATCTGGCGAGCCGAACATGTCCTCGGACACTCCCGGCACTAAAAGCCATACGCCATTTCCATTTTTTTTCTGGTGACAATTCAGCCAACGAGTCAGACTGCTTCAGAATATGTTCTATAGCATAATAGCAAGTTAAAATGTAAAAGGATTCCTGTTCCCACATTTATGTGTGATGGACATTTTTACCCCTCCCGCCTTGGTCTCTATGTTACGGATTCTGGCTTGGTCCGGCGAGGGTTAAACTTCCTACTTCCGAGCTCGATAGCTGCAGTCGCTTAATTGCGGCCAGTATCCAGTATTCGGGAGATAGTAGGTTCGAACCCCACTATCGGCAGCCCTGAAAATGGTTTTCCGTGGTTTCCCATTTTCACACCAGGCAAATGCTGGGGCTGTACCTTAATTAAGGCCACGGCCGATTCCTTCCCACTCCTAGCCCTATCCTCTCCCATCGTCGCCATAAGACCTATCTGAGTCGGTGCGACGTAAAGCAAATAGCAAAAAAAAAAACTTACTACTATTCATCTGTATAGATACGAGTGCATTGATGATTATTCTAATGAACATTCTGGCCTTATCCTGAATCACTGATGTGAATAATTGAGATTTGGAGGTCGTCCATCAACAACTCACGTGGAAAGGTGCGCGACATAAGGCGTGCCATACTAATCAGTTAGCGATTCACAAGGCTTTACAAATCTGACCTTCATTTTATAAATAAACAGTTGCCGTTGAATGTTTGATCAATTCTGGCGCCCACAATGACGTCACTTTGTGCATGTTCATTGAAGAATGCAGCGAAGGAGTGTCTATTAGTCATCTATTGTAAAGTGTACGTCGCAATAAATTACATGAACAATACTGCAATATACAATAAACCATCAGCAAAAGAAAAAGTCCTCTAAGATTTAGCGAAATACATTATCAGACATAAAGAAGGCGCTTGATAAATTATAGATACTTAGCAATTACCTGGAAACAATATTCTGTTAAAAATGATTAACTGCCTGTGATGATGTCATACCTTATTAGGAACATACCTTTATAAAATGAAAAAAAAAAAGGTGACCGAGACCGGTTTAAAAAATTACCGAACTTTGAGAATAACTATTCTTTTTTTTCTAGGGGCTTTACGACGCACCGACACAGGTAGGTCTTATGGCGACGATGGGATAGGAAAGGCCTAGGAGTTGGAAGGAAGCGGCCGTGGCCTTAATTAAGGTACAGCCCCAGCATTTGCCTGGTGTGAAAATGGGAAACCACGGAAAATCATCTTCAGGGCTGCCGATAGTGGGATTCGAACCTACTATCTCCCGGATGCAAGCTCACAGCCGCGCGCCTCTACGCGCACGGCCAACTCGCCCGGTGAGAATAACTCTAGAACATTTTCAGACCCGTGTGTCTATGTGGAGTGATATATTCACTATGGCGTATTTTGGTGGTGTCATGTGAACGAAGATGTCAAAAGAAATACGCTTGTATACTTTTTTTCACGGAGGAGAAAATGCAGGAAAATGCATTTTTAATTTACATATGTTCTGCACAAATTTACGATCAAGAAGCTCCAAAATGTGTTAGCGTATTTTAAAGGATAAAATAATAATAATAAGAAGAAGAAGAAGAATAATTGCTAATACGTCATCTTTCTTTTCTAGATCATTTGGCAGCTTGCCCTCCTTCATCCTACCCCTTCTCTTTCCCGCATCACCGCCTTCAGTAACGTCATTCATCAAACCATTCCTTCATATAACTTGACCCATCCAATTGGATTTTCTTCATAAAATTCCCAGTAGAACCTCAGAACGTCTCAGTGCTCACTAGACCTGTCGGTTAGACCTTTTCATTCTTTTCAAACACATTTTAAAACTCTCTATGTATTTCTGCTCTTTCTTCCCAAAACACCATGTCAGAAGTATCCTCCTCTTCATTAAAGCCCTCCTGGCCATGACTATTTTGCCCTTACCTCCTTGGTGCAGAGAGTATCCATCATAATTAAACTTTATTTGAAGTACATCACATTCTCCGGTTGTTGGCCTCCGATTGCTATGTTCACTTGTTGTTCCCTCGGAGCTATGCACATTACTATTGATAAAAAAGTCAATCGTTGATCTCCATTCCGTACTCTCTATCTGTTTCTACTAACTTGTCCATCATTTTCAGTCGTTGCTCCACTTTCTTCCCCAGAATAACTAAGTCACCTACATATCTTACCATTGTTATTACTCTTCATGCAATTTTTAATTCTTCCGTTCCTCTCAAGAGGTCCTGGGTTCGGTTCCCGGCTGGGTCGGGGATCTAACCTTAATTGGTTAATTCCTCTAACTCGGGGACTGAGAGTATATGCCGACTTCATCATTAGAACTAATCACAGGTAGGGCCACATCCTGACCAGACATGCAAGAGTCAGTTCGAAAGACTTTCACCAGGCCTCTCCGGAGGCTATGCATCATCCACTGGTAGGGACAAATACCACTTCAACATTTCACTACCAAGTGCTGCGGCCCCTTGGTGATTACTGAAACTCGAAACAGTTTAACCAAATCCTACACAAATAAATGTAGATTAAACTAATTTCGTAGACCTATTATTATTATTAGCAGTAGTAGGCCTACGTAAGCCTGTCTTCGAGAGTCGAATTTACTATCTGTCAAGTACCTCATTGGAAATTCTAAATGGACTATTAATATTTCTTATGAAATGAAATGACGTATGGCTTTTAGTGCCGGGAGTGTCCGAGGACATATTCGGCACGCCAGGTGCAGGTCTTCCGATTTGACACTTGTAGGCGACCTGCGCGTCGTGATGAGGATGAAATGACGATGAAGACGACACATACACTCAGCCCCCGTGCCAGAGAAATTAACCAATGATGGTTAAAATTCCCAACCCTGCCGGAAATCGAGCCCGGGACCTTTGTGACAAAAGGCCAGCACGCTAAGCGTTTAGCTTTGGACTTAGTTCAACCGGACTCAGCGAGGAATTCCGCCTCTACCGCCTCAAGGGCAGTGTCCTGGAGCGTGGGACATTGGGAAGAAGGATATTGGGTCATTGGGTCGAGGGATACAAGTGGGGAGAATGACCAGTACCTCTCCCAGGCGGCCTCACTTACTAGGCTGAACAGGGGCCTTGTGAGGAAATGGGAAGATTGGAAGGGATAGACAAGGAAAAGAGAAGGAAACGGCCGTGGCCTTAAGTTAGGTACCATCCCGGCATTTGCCTGGAGGAGAAGTGGGAAACAACGAAAAACGACTTCCAGGATGGCTGAGGTGGGAATCGAATCCACGTCTACTCATTTGACCTCCCGAGACTGATTGGACCCCATTCCAGCCCTCGTACTACTTTTCAAATTTCGTGGCAGAGCCGGGAATCGACCCCGGGCTTCCGGAGGTGAAAGCTAACAACACTAACCACTACACCACAGAGGCGTATATTATTATTATGATTATGATTATTATTATTATTATTATTATTATTATTATTATTATTATTATTATTATTATTATCCATTTATTTAAAACACTGCCCGGCTTCATTGCTAAATGGTTAGCGTGCTGACCTTTGGTCACAGTGGGCCCGGGTTCAATCCCCGACAGTGTCGGGAATTTTAACCATCATTGGTTAATTCCGCTGGCACGGGGACTGAGTGTATGTGTCTTCATCATCACTTCATCCTCATCACTACGCGCAGGTCACCTACGGGTGTGAAATCAAAAGACCTGCGGCTGGCGAGCCGAACATGTCGTCGTCAAACACTCCCTGCCATACGCCATTCAGTTTAATTTAAAACACTAGGCTGATATTTGTTACCTCGATTTTGAAAGAACCGCTGAACCGATTGACATCGTAAAGCATTATGATGAAAGCTCTTAGTCTGTAGACCTGCAGTGTGTCTTTTAAAGCAGAAAATACTTGCCGTATAATTAAATAATGTAGCATTCCCGTTGACAAATACGCTCGCCAGTACTTCCAGGCTTCCAGGCCGCCTAAACTGTGATAGCGCTGAACAGCAAGCCCGTTAGGGGAGGTGGAAGCGGGTAGGCACACACATGCAGTCAGATGTCTCACTGTACTTCGTGTACAGGAAAAGTCGCTGTTTAGCTCTCCAGCAGTTGAACAGTGCGCATTATATTCAGAATTCCTCTAAATTTAAAATGAATGTCCAGTGCCTGGATTTAAATTAAATTCCAAAGCAGCTGACGATATTCGATAAGCAGGTTATGAGTTTCACTAACATGAAACGTCCTCTTTGCAACATCTTTGTAACGCTACTCTTTGGTCGTAAAACACCCAGAACAAATCGAGCTGCTTTTCTTTGGAATTTTCCAGTTCTCGAATCAAGTAATCCTGGTAAGGGTCGCATACATTGGAACCATACTCTACTTGGGATCTTATCAGACACTTATACTTACATTGATCCATATCAATGCAGTAATTTTAACTGAGAGAGCGTTAATTATTAGTGAAACTTATAACCTGACTTTTAACCCCGTTTAGCATCATACCATTGTCTGCTGTCCAGCTCACCACATTGTCGAATGTCTCTTTGCAGTCACTTACACTCTTGCAACCTGTTCATTACTCTGTACCAGGGCCTCTTAGGGTGCATGCGCCCGTGCACTGCACGGCGCAAGGCGCAGGAGATGACTTCACTAGGTTGACCAGAGTGCAAACCCCCACTCCTCTTTCCCTACATCTGTCTCAACCGTTCGGCCTGTCTCCGCCTTCTTCACCTTCCCCACTGATTTCCCCCTCACTGGGAAATGTTTATGTGCGGTGAGCGGAGACACTCAGTTGTATGGGACAGTGTTGCCGCTGTTAAAATCCCACCTTGCAATATGGTTTGAGCAGACAATTTATCTTCTCTAGCTCTTCTTTTCCTTTTTCTTTGCAATTATACCAGTAATATCTGGAACAAGGGATCGGCTGACACCAATTCTGAGAGCGATCTTTAAATTACGATCAGAAATGCTCGCACGCAATCTAGTTTTCGTACATCTCAAAACAAAACAAAAAAGAAAACTTTGACATACGCATGTGAAACCAAACAGCTTAGGAAAATCTTCCTTCGACAAATTTTCGTAGAATTCGAGCAAAGCCTTTGTATTGAAAAATAGATCTTTTTCATGATCTCCTAATTATTGTCCCACAGATTAAGCATTTGACTTTATCATCACAACTGAGGAAAAAATACGAAAGTTGCCACTTCGATTGAAGTAGACTTTCGGATGTGTTTGCTTCTTTCGAAACAGGTTGCTCCATGATATGCTGTTGTCTTGCGCTTATTTATTTCACTGATAAACAAGCCGTCTATCAGCGAACACTTCGTCGCTCTCAGCACACTACACCATCCGAGTCAAGCCAAGCTGAGCCTAGTCGGACCGATGCACAGTGCACGGAGCCTTTGCGCCTCGGTTTGCACGCGTGAGATTTTGGGAGTTTGAGAGGCCCTGCTCTATACAGCAGGGCCTCTCAGAGTGCATACACCTGTGCACGGTGAAAAAAATTATTACAGTTTGAGATAATGCTTCACGGACTCTAATTCTCTGAGTTCTATGTTCTTGACCATCAAGTGGGAATTCCTGGCGCACAACACAGTTGATTAACCATTCACAAAAAGTGGGTGGTGTCATTCTAATCTTAGAACAATCAATACTTCTTCTTCCTTTTCTGCCACTTTTTCCCATACCTCTGGGGTCGCTGGAGCGAACTCTGTCGCACATGTGGATTTGGCCCTGTTTTACGGCTTGATACCCTCCCTGACGCCAACCCTATATGGCGGGATGTAATCACAATTGCGTGTTTCTGTGGTGGTTGGTCGTGCAGTGTGTTGTGTGAATATGAAGAGGAAAATGTTGGGACAAACACAAACACCCAGTCCCCGGGCCAGAAGAATTAATCAGAGGCGATTAAAATCTCCGACCCGACCGGGAATCGAACCCGAGACTGTCTGAACCTAAGGCCTCAACGCTGATCATTCAGCCAATGAGTCGGACTTAGAACAACCAATTCTCTCAAATAATTACCGTAATCTTCATTTCAATATCAAGAAGGGCTTCTCAAATAAGGTATCTCCAATAAATAAAAGTTTCAATGAAATATGCTTTTACAAAGTTATATGTGCAGACAGCCCCAGCATTTGCCTGGTGTGAAAATGGGAAACCACAGAAAACCATTTTCAGGGCTGCTGACAGTGGGGTTCGAACCTACTATCTCCCGAATACTGGATACTGGCCGCACTTAAGCGACTTCAGCTATCGAGCTCGGTAAGGGATTATAAAAGCGACCACAAATTTAGTTGATGTGAATATATTCTGTACTGTCCATCTGCTTGACGCTAGTGTTAGCAGCCGTATTGTGTCCAAAATGAAGCAGTTTAAGCACTTCTGGCTCAATAAACATTCCATTCTGTATTCAATTGTTCGCTTGAAGGAACATAACAATGAAGTACTATTAATTTGCTTTGGAGTTGGATTTCCGTCCACTTCTGTAATTGTTCACTACAATAGCAAACGCGAATTTCATGTTAAATTGCAGTCCTTCCTTTCTGTCAAAAAGCTGCATTCAAGTTACATTTTAAATGTAATAACCGGTTCTGCGAACTGGAAGAATTTTAACAACCGGTTCGGTCGAACTGGTACGAAACGTCTGAATGACGCCAGTGCCAACAACACTTCCACGTCCGGCCTGACCTGCTGCTCTCTCTCTTTCGGTTTCAGCGGTATTTATTTTCACGCCGCTTTGTTCCTCCGTAACCGTTTTCCCCAGTTTGAAGCAGAAGCGAATGTTAATACGTGATAATCTGACATCTCAACAATCGCAACACATACGCTACATAACAGTTGCTGGACAATGACTGCTTGTCTCAAAAATACCCGGTAAATGGCTTAGGAAGAATATCACTATACATTGCTACTAACAGCAATCCACTAGGATATCGCATTTTCATGGTATACTCTTATTTTGCACAGGTTTCGTACTTTAACAAGAGAAAAATATGGCTTTAAAATTGTCTGTACAACATTCGAAATATTGGAGATTCAATGTCGGCGCAGCAGTGATTGGTTTTATATACAGTAAATACAGTGGGCTGATTGCAGAAACGGCCCTTAGACGATGTCTACGGTTAAACAATGCCTAAGTACTGCACGGACGTTATTTATCACTTAGACACTATCTAAAACCGATGTTCAGCCTGCCATGTTTAAACACTGCCGAGAGGAGTGAATCACAAGCAGAGGTTATGTACCATGAAACATGTAATTTGTATTATCATCCTGAGACGATTCCGGGAAGAAAGTTTAGTTCGGCGGCCTCTCTGTGGATCGCCCGCTGTGAAATCGCAGCAATTCATTTGATATGTACCGGGAGGTAGTGCTTAAAATATTCACTTTTTAAGAGTCTCGAGACTGACAAAGGGACAGTCCGATAACAGCTGTCAGCTTGTATACAATTCTTGGCAACCGATATATTTTAATATACATGGGATAATTTGCATGGAATTATAGGTCACTTCGACTACATACATGTCAGAATTACTTGTCCCAATCGTCAGAGGGCTGTCACATACATCAACCGGGAGGGATTCGCTTATATTTACTGCCCAGTAAGCACACACAATAGTGAAAACTAAAAAGTAGGTTGTTTGTCGTTTTTACACTGACTGACAGTGACAATGCAACACCAAGGAGGAGTGGTTCGAAAGGGATGAATGTTGGGGAAAATACAGAGACGGCACGGATGAATAATTGATGTTTATTTCAAACCGATATGCAGGTTACACAATGCGCACGGCATCGACTCAGTAGGATGTAGGACCACCGCGAACGGCGATGCACGCAGAAACACGTCGAGGTACAGAGTCAATAAGAGTGCGGATGGTGTCCTGAGGGATGGTTCTCCATTCTCTGTCAACCATTTGCCACAGTTGGTCGTCCGTACGAGGCTGGGGCAGAGTTTGCAAACGGCGTCCAATGAGATCCCACACGTGTTCGATTGGTGAGAGATCCGGAGAGTACGCTGGCCACGGTAGCATCTGTACACCTCGTAGAGCCTGTTGGGAGATGCGAGCAGTGTGTGGGCGGGCATTATCCTGCTGAAACAGAGCATTGGGCAGCCCCTGAAGGTACGGGAGTGCCACCGGCCGCAGCACATGCAGCACGTAGCGGTGGGCATTTAACGTGCCTTGAATACGCACTAGAGGTGACGTGGAATCATACGCAATAGCGCCCCAAACCATGATGCCGCGTTGTCTAGCGGTAGGGCGCTCCACAGTTACTGCCGGATTTGACCTTTCTCCACGCCGACGCCACACTCGTCTGCGGTGACTATCACTGACAGAACAGAAGCGTGACTCATCGGAGAACACGACGTTCCGCCATTCCCTCATCCAAGTCGCTCTAGCCCGGCACCATGCCAGGCGTGCACGTCTATGCTGTGGCGTCAATGGTAGTCTTCTGAGCGGACGCCGGGAGTGCAGGCCTCCTTCAACCAATCGACGGGAAATTGTTCTGGTCGATATTGGAACAGCCAGGGTGTCTTGCACATGCTGAAGAATGGCGGTTGACGTGGCGTGCGGGGCTGCCACCGCTTGGCGGCGGATGCGCCGATCCTCGCGTGCTGACGTCACTCGGGCTGCGCCTGGACCCCTCGCACGTGCCACATGTCCCTGCACCAACTATCTTCGCCACAGGCGCTGCACCGTGGACACATCCCTATGGGTATCGGCTGCGATTTGACGAAGCAACCAACCTGTCCTTCTCAGCCCGATCACCATACCCCTCGTAAAGTCGTCTGTCTGCTGGAAATGCCTCCGTTGACGGCGGCCTGGCATTCTTAGCTATACACGTGTCCTGTGGCACACGACAACACGTTCTACAATGACTGTCGGCTGAGAAATCACGGTACGAAGTGGGCCATTCGCCAACGCCGTGTCCCATTTATCGTTCGCTACGTGCGCAGCACAGCGGCGCATTTCACATCATGAGCATACCTCAGTGACGTCAGTCTACCCTGCAATTGGCATAAAGTTCTGACCACTCCTTCTTGGTGTTGCATTTGCTCTGTCAGTCAGTGTATATGTATGATCATATCGCTAATTCAGATTTTTCGGCAACTATGAGATAGGAAAGGGTAAGTGGTGGTGATTATTGATTATTGATTGGGGAAGAAGAGCCATGGCCCTAATACAGCTCTAGTATTTGCCTGGTATAAAAATAGGGAAACTACGAAAAACAATACTCAGGGCTACCGACGATGCATTTCGAACCTACGACCTCCAGAATCCAAGCTACATCTATATGGCCCGTACAACACGTTTGGTTACACTTTACTATTGTTTCATCTTCCTTTCGTCGAAGCTGTTTTCGTGTAGGTTACACTCACCGTAACAACACTATAATCAAAGCTACACTTCCTCGTACGGTGACGTCTTGTTTTAGTGTCGATAATATTATGAGATTTTATTTCTACCGAAAGCGATAATCTGTGGACAAGCCATGCTCATGTTTAGCCATATTTCAGTCATGTGTCCGAAGACAAACAGCTGACTGGTGTTCGGTGCGTGCACCAACGAATTTCATTGGTTGCGACAAGCAAAGAGTTGCATGAAAGATATTTCCATCTCCAGTTTCAAACCAATATTGAAACTTTAAACGATGTCTAGTTAAACACCGAACATTGTTTATGCAATGGAATATCGTGCTTGATTTAGACGTTGTTTAGGTAGACGATATCTAATGCTTAAAACAAGTCATCGTTTCCGCAATCGGCCCACTATGTCTTCTGCTGGGAGTCATCTGAAAATTTGCGTTACGGAAGTTAGCGTCACAAAACGTGTGACGAAAGTGTAACCCTAGCTACCGTGTAGATTGTGAAGTAAGGTATGGACGGATGGCCAGGCAATGTTACCTAGCAACCGTGCAGGCTATGTCTTACGGCTGGTGGTCATTTGAAATTAGCAGCCGTTAATGGACGGCCATGGCTGAGGGACATATTTATGATTGTTACCGTGTTTTTGCGGTAGTTAGAGGTGAAAGAAGGTGCGGGTGTGAACGGGTCTCAAGCTACGAAATTATAGTTCATGTAAAATTAACAAGGTTATATTTTCTTTTCAAAATAAGGAAATAACAAGCATGACAGGTACAGAGTAGCAAGGCAACAAAATGTAGTTACAATATTTTACCGGATTTGGGCTTCGCGCCCTTACTTCACAATTCTTGGGCAATCAGCCCAACCTTACTTCAAAATAAGTTTTAACAGAGGGGCAGAAAACCCCATTCATGTTCAGGAGCACTTGCTCCAAATTACACAGAAAAGCCTCCTCGAGGCATACAACACTCAATTTTCAAGAAAGAGCCGCTCGCTCTCAAACTTTAAGCCTCTCAAAGGCCACACCAAACTCCACCTTCAAGTTGTTCTCTCTGGACATAGACACAGGGGTAAAATACCCAACCTACTGAGGTCTATTAAGTGAGAAAAAGAGTAATTACCTTACCTCTAAAATAACAATTTGAGAGGAGGCGATCTTGCGCTCCTAATACGCTTGTTTAAAACCTACTTGGCACTAGGCCGTTAATACAAGGGCTAATCCCATACTAACGAGGTGACTTAAAAAGAAACAATTTACATTACGTTAAAGAAGAATAGGTTGAGAAAAAATAAGTTCACCTCAAAACAATATGAGTGGGAGCTCGAGAGGGTTAAGCACTCTCTATCCCGATATGCAGTTTAAAGATAGAATAGATACCAAGGATCTTTACATTTTAAGGAAGAAAGAAGTTATTAATCGGCCATTACCTTGTTGTTGACCGCTGCCGAAGAAAGAGGCGCTTCCCGCCCCCTGCTATGTACTTTACACACTGAAAGATGGTACAGAAGTGGCGCAGAGACCCAAAAATCAGCAGTTTATATACTCTCGCGGGAAGTTCGAGGCGTTTTAGGGAAGAGAACACCCGCCCACAATCACTTTATTGGCTAGGGAACAGCAACATATTCAAGTTGGGGGAAGATACATCAGATTGGTCAGAAATTAATTAAAGAAATTCGGGATTGGCTAAATACAAAACAAGGGGAAAGAGAGGGGTATACAGCCAACTTAAACAATAACAGAAAGAAATTTAACAAGAAACAAACTTTTGAAATAAAAATTTCTCCAAAAAACAGTTCTTTCACATCGCACTAGGGTGCACCATTGTAGTTTTTCAGTAGTGTCCTCTAGAAGAGAAAGTTCACACTTCTTACTACCGGTAAAACAAAAATACATCAAAAGTGGCACAGTTCAAAAACTCCAAACTTTCCAAGTAGTGACATCTTCTGAGAAACTTGAAAATTAATACCGTCGATAAAGTTCAGACTTCCTCCAGCAGAGGAGTTTCAACTGGCGCACATTTTAAATTAACGGCGTGGAGGTGTACCGCCCGGTACAATGATCATTTATCATTATTACCCACCCTGGTGTACAGATATGTCGTTCAGGACTGAACTGCTCCTAAAGAACTGCTCCTCGGGATGAGTAACTCTTCAAAAAGGACTAACTACGGAGTTGTAGATCTTGAAGTCCCAACCAACGAGAGCTTGCATGCGATATGAGTGGGACATTGTAGAACTAGGAGTAGGAGTAAGACTAATCCGAACAGAAGGTTGGCCAGTGATTAGTGAAATATAAATTTACTTGTGTAGATTGATTGTATTATGTGATACCAGTTGCGAAACCATAAAACTTCGCGTATATTTATGTAAGTGTCGACATAATCTTTTACTTTTCGTGTCGGGAGACTAGCTACGGATCTGTAGTTCTTTTAGTCCCAACTGACCAATGAGAGGCTTGTATGCGGTTTGAGTGAGACGTGAAGGGACTGGGAGTAGGAGTGGGAGTAAGGCTAACCAGAAGGTTGGCCCGGAACTCTTTTACAGGAGTGCGCGGAGAGAACTTTCTAGTGAAATGTAAATTTACTTGTGCAGATTGATTACAATACGAAACACCAGTAGGGAAACAATAAAACTTGGCCAACATTTATGTAAGTATCGACACAATTTTTTACATTTTTGTGTTCGTGATGTACTCTTTTTCTTCTTTCTTAATCTGTTTACCCTCCACGGTCGGTTTTTCACTCGGACTGAGCGAGGGATCTCACCTCTATCGCCTCAAGGGCAGTATCCTGGAGCTTCAGACTCTGGGTCGGGGGATACAACTGGGGAGGATGACCAGCACCTCGCCCAGGCGGCCTCACCTGCTATGCTGAACAGGGGCCTTGGTGGGAGATGGGAAGGTTGGAAGGGATAGACAAGGAAGAGGGAAGGAAGCGGCCGTGGCCTTAAGTTAGGTACCATCCCGGCATTTGCCTGGAGGAGAAGTGGGAAACCACGGAAAACTACTTCTAGGATGGCTGAGGTGGGAATCGGCCCCCCCTCTACTCAGTTGACCTCCCGAGGCTGAGTGGACCCCGTTCCAGCCCTCGTACCACTTTTTCAAATTTCGTGGCAGAGCCGGGAATCGAACCCGGGCCTCCGGGGGTGGCAGCTAATCACACTAACCACTACACCACAGAGGCGGGCCGTGATTTACTCAAATCTAAAATATGCCTAATTCAAATGCACATTATGCGATATTTAGAGGATTTGAAATCATAGCCCAAATTTCATAATCAAAATATTAATAATGTGGAATCACCGAACCTCATTGCTATGCCCCTTAAGACAATCATGATCGTTAATTTTTAAAGGTACATTCGGATGCTGTGGTGTGAAGTGCGAGCAGGTATAACATACCCACGTGCTGGTCACGGGCCAGACGCCTGGGACTCTTGTGAGCGAAGTTACTGAGGGAGAAGAGTAGGAACTAAAAGAACTGTTCCCAAAGAGGTATTCATTTCAGGGACTGAACAGTTCTGACACCAGTCCTACCTGTGAACTACTCTTACCCATCTCTGTTCTGGTGTACGGAAATGGAGGTAAAAGAAGGAGAATGTCAAGACCCTCCTGTATCTTTTCTCTTTTTGTTCTTCCGTCTTCCTTAGAAAGGAAAAGAATAAGAAGAGGAGGAAGAAGAAGGAAAAGTGTTCACAAAGGGAAAAGTGGTTTGTTTTTCCTCTGTGGGTAAGAACTTACAATACATCCATGGTTTTCCTCTGCCTGTCGTAAGGGGCGACTAAAAGTGGTAACCCCCGGGGGTTGTAAACTTACGAGCGCGGGTTTGCGACAAAGAGTCCCCTAACTGAGTCTTACATCGATCTTATTCTAAATCTTTTCGGATCCCAATGATATTAGGTTCTCAAGAACTATGGGGTGCTTCATTTTTCTACCCGCCATGGCATTTTCCCTGCAGCGCACTGCTGACTCCCATGGCGTAATGTTCTTCTGTTCCTAAGGGCTTAGTAAGTCGTGTGCATGATTATCAGTCATGATACCAACTGTTTACGAGATGCTTGTAAATGCCAATCAATTGGTCTAGACCAGGGCCTCTCAGGGTGCATGCGAGAGTGCACTGCACGGCGCAAGGTGCAGGAGATGACTTCACTAGGTTGACTAGAGTGCAAACCCCCCACTCTTCTTTCCCTACATGTGTCTCACCCGCTCGGCCTGTCTCCGCCTTCTTCACCTTCCTGCTGATTCTTCCTTCATTGAGAAATGTTTATGTGCGGTGAGCGGAGACACTCTGTTATACCGGACAATGTTACAGGTGTTAAAAGAACTCTTCTTTTAGTTTGGTTTGAGCACACAATTTCTCTTCTCTACCTCTTATGTCCCCTTTTCTTTGCAATTATACCAGTTATGTCTGGAACATGGGATCGGCTGACAGCAATTCTGAGAGCGTTCTTTAAATTACAATCAGAAATACTCGCACGCAATCTAGTTTTCGTACAAGTCAAAACAGAAAAGCTTTCGCAAATGCATGTGGAACCAAACAAACTTAGGAGCGCGGGTTTGCGATGAAGGGTCCCCTAACTGAGTCTTACATCGATGGAGCTTAGGAAAATCTTCCTTCTACAAATTCTCGTAGAATTCGAGCAAAACCTTTGTATTTAAAAATAGATCTTTTTAATGATCACGTAATTATTGTCCCACAGATTAAGCATTTGGCTTTATCGTCACAACTGAGAAAAATACGAAACTTCACAGTTCGATTGAAATGGATTTTTGGAAGTCTTTGCTTTCTTCGAAACACGTTGCTCCATTATTATTTTGTTGTCTTGCGCTTATTTATTTCACTGATAAGCAAAGCCGTCTATCACCGGACGCTTCGTCGCGCTCAGTAAATTACACCATCCGAGTCGAGCCGAGTTGAGCCGAGTCCGACCGATGAAAGTGCACGGAGCCTCTGCGCCTCGGTTTGCACGCGTGAGATTATGGGCGTCTGAGAGGCCGTGGTCTAGTCAGACGTGGCTCGTAGTGACATTCTAACTCAGCAGAGGTGGTTGAGGTGGGCGCCGTACTTGATCTCAGTAAGACCCTTGGCCAATTCATTTGTCACAATGGACTGGGCGAGTTGGCCGTGCGGTTAGGCGGAGCAGCTGTGCGCTTGCCTTCGAGAGATAGTGGGTTAGAATCCCACTGTCGGCAGCCCTGGGGCTGTACCTTCATTAAGACCACTCCTAGCCCTTGTCTGCCCCATCGTCGCCATAGGTCCTATCTGCGCCGGTGCGACGTAAAGCAAATTGTAAAAAAAAATTCAAATGAAAAACTCCAACTTCTTCTTCTTCTTCTTCGTCTTCTTCCCGTCCTTTCAGCTTTCCGTTTCCCAAAATCTGAGGTTGGCACTTTTGGGGATTAAACAAAATGTTACTGCCTGACGCCAACCCTATGCAGAGAGAGGTGCTCACTGTTGCGTGTTTCTGTGGTGCTCGATAGAGTGATGTGTTGTGAGTAGATAAAAATCAGTATTATCACGATCACAGCCTCCCTGCTCTCGAGCTAAAGAAATTAACCAAAGGCTGCTAAAATCCCCATCTCGGCCGAGAAACGAACTTGGTGCCCTTTGAATAGAAGACCAATGTGTTGATCATTTAGCCAAGGGATCATAACTCCACAAAATGTATGTAAAAGGAAATAAGATAAATTCAATTGTACAAAATGAAGGTTGACTCTTAAAGACTATCATAGTCCAATTTTGGTCAAAAATGAGTGTGCAGTGTCATCTTGCAGCTGTTAAGTTCACACAGAACATAACCTACTCGTACCTCATCAAGCAAAGTGCACAGTTCACAAGAAGAACCGTTTCGATAGTGTAAAAGTTGTTTTCCCAATACGCGGACATTCGTATATGGAGGGAGATAAAGATATGAGCCTTTTTAACACAAAGTCCAGCAGTGAGACAGCAGATGACTGGAGGGATGTGCTTATAAGCAGTAGAAAAAACTTTAGCCTTACAAAATAAACCGTGGTACTGAATTCAACTTCTAGGACAGAGTTGTACAAACCAAAATGCCCTATGCAAACAAGACCAGTCAAAATAGTGAAAACTGACGAACATCAGCCGATGTTTGTTTTACATAAAAGTATTTATTTTGGAAGTTACAATAAAGTTGCTGTGGTTCCAAAGAAGAAGGCAACCGGGTGAGTTGGCCGTGCGGTTAGGGGAGCACAGCTGTGAGCTTAAATCCGGGAGAGAGTGGGTTCGAAACCCACTGTCGGCAGCCATGAAGATGGTTTTCCGTGGTTTCCCATTTTCACACGAGGAAAATGCTGGGTCTGTACCTTAATTAAGGCCACGGCCGCTTCGTTCCCATTCCCAGGCCTTTCTATCCCATCGTCGCCATAAGACCTACCTGTTTCGGTGCGACGTAAAGCAAATAGCAAATAGCAAAAAGAAGGCAAACAAAAAGAAAACTGCGGGCCCCACAGAACTCAAAAGGTTGAACAATAGAGCATTGTCTATAAAATCTGCAAAGTTGAAGGACTTGTAATACCTAAAACAGTTTTTGGTCAATCCGAATGCTCATACGTTCTACGAAGGATTAATGGCAGGCAATATTCCGAGCGGAGATGAATGTGACATTGAGTTTGCAGACGATCCGCTCGTGGCTAAGGGCTCCTAACTGGCAAGAAAGTGTGTTTATGATTTCACTGTACACGTATAATATTTTTCTATGCATCTTGTGTAATAAAATAAGTTGCTCTATGTAATGAGTTTAATTATGTATTTTCTCTCACTAATGTAAAGTAAGATAATCAACTTGAAATCTTAACATTCAAATCCTAAACATCATCATCATCTGTTTACCCTCCAGGTTCGGTTTTTCCCTCGGACTTAGCGAGGGATCCCACCTCTACAGCCGCTGGAGCTTCAGACTCTTGGTCGGGGGATACAACTGGGGAGTATGACCAGTACCTCGCCCAGGCGGCCTCACCTGCTATGCTGAACAGGGGCCTTGTGGAGGGATGGGAAGATTGGAAGGGATAGGCAAGGAAAAGGGAAGGAAGCGGCCGTGGTCTTAAGTTAGGTACCATCCCGGCATTCGCCTGGAGGAGAAGTGGGAAACCACGGAAAACCACTTCCAGGATGGCTGAGGTGGGAATCGAACCCACCTCTACTCAGTTGACCTCCCGAGGCTGAGTGGACCCCGTTCCAGCCCTCGTACCACTTTTCAAATTTCGTGGCAGAGCCGGGAATCGAACCCGGGCCTCCGGGGGTGGCAGCTAATCACGCTAACCACTACACTACAGAGACGGACCAAATCCTAAACAATTAGCAAAATATTACTCTGATCGTTTTTAGCCGTCATCCTTCAAATGAGAGTTTGTATAGAGTACTAGAACTACCTTGAAAGTCACATTTATTTCCCGCCCCGGTATTCTGACAGGGTAATGTGGTTATTGAGTTTACTCGTACATATCCAAAGTAACTATTGACTGGGACCATATAGTGGCCTAGTTAATGAATTACGCTCATAGTGTCAACACTTAACTTGCTGGTGAAAATCGTTTTATTGGGAAGAATGTCATCAGTGCTTGGAAAGAGGATGTAAACACAGATGTGGGTGAATATGCAAACTATAATTACCATCGCAGTTAACTACGATTAGTTGAGCTAAATTGTTGAGTGAAATGTGCAGTAGCTGTTGGGTTCATGTTGTATCAGCTGCGGAAAGAGAACACATTGTATCTGACATGGAGTATCCAGAGTATTGCAGGAGGTACAGTAATGAGTTCACTCAGTGTTTAGTAAATGTTTGACTATCTACAATCTTGTTATCATTATTTATTTATTTTCTTCTTCTTTTCGTTTTGGCCATCTGAGGACCACGTTAATTCATATCACCTTCGTTTCTTCTGGTCTTTCCCCTTGTCCAATATTCTTTCATTCCCATACATTGCAACCTACCGTACGCGCACCTTTTAGCGATACATGGACACCCTAGTGCTGAATAGATCGACTTCGGGCATCTTCGAGATTCGTATTGGCAACCTTTGAAACACAAACTATGAATCGCTTATGCATCGCTGTGTGACATCTCGCGTACACTTTACGTACTAGTACTGTTGTTGTTTACACAGCAAAGCCAAACTGCAGAATTCATGCTGGGAACAAGATTCGCATCGAGAAATGTTATATAATGTTATATAAAGTGTGTATGACACAGTTGTTGGCTTAATATAATAAAGGTTTAGGAAATTCATATCGATCGATCATATTATCGATTCAATTCAGATTTCATTTTCATTCAGTTGGCAGTATTACCGGAACCGTGAGAGGTCCCTCCTTACTCCACTCCCCGTACAAAGAAATATCGCTAAAAGGTGCGAGGACTATACTTCGCTCTTCTGCCATGATGATTTCGTTCTGGGCCTAATTCTGTCCTGAAAACCTTTGCAAGCCTATTTTTAATTTAAAAATCACTCTGCTGTATACCTCTAATTCCTGTATTCCCATTTCTTTTAGGTCCCTTTGTAACTCTTGGATCCAGCGTACTTTGGTTGTCTTGTACACAAGAAACTGTATTGTTTGCAATGTTAACCTCCCCTGGTCGAGATCTATCCTGCCGTTTCGCCGTGATGGTGGAACAGAGAAACAAACAGACACGAAAAATAAAAACCACCGATTTGGTTTTGAGTTGACCTAAAACGGATAAATATCTGAAAAATTGGCAAAACAAACGAAATTACAAACGGCGGACCCCTATATTTTTATTTATTTATTTATTTATTTATTTATTTATTTATTTATTTATTTATTTATTTATTTATGTAGTGGATGATACATGAGATATTTACTATAAAAATACAGTATATCCAGGCCAAACATATACCAAACAGGTGTCTACACGATGTAACCTTATTAATCTGAAATTATTCAGCTCCATGGATCGTCATCACCTTGCAACACGACATTCCGCTGCCTATCTTATTCAAAGACTGGACTCATTTCCTTCCTATGATTCGACCTTGGACGTCATCGACTGATGTCACAGCAATCTGGAGTTTTTCAACATCATGTCATATTTTCCTGGAAATAAGGACATCATATTTTTGACACATAAGTACATATCTTTTATTTTATTTTCATATTATAAAATACATCAAAATGTTGTTTACAAAGCGGCTGCAAATTGCCAGTAAATTAACCTTTTCATGCCCACGTTCTTTTCAGCCTTAGGCATGTGCCATGCCAGATTTTTCTGGATGTTTCGACAATGACTGAAATAGGCTAAAAATACCTTATGTTTACACAGCTACTGAACAGTCATGGAACAACAATATTAGCAATAGTTTGCTCTTAGCTGTTTGACAAGAATTTGACAATGATGTGATAAATGTCTACTGCTTGTTTCACTGTAACTTCCCTTCACTAAACTCATAAAAGTCAGGCTCATTATCATTCCCTAAAATGTCTAAAATATAACCTTGCTTTATGCTTTCTTTATACATCTGCGCATCAATCTCAGAAGACAGCTGTAAAAGAAAACACATTGCACATAATTATCGTCAAAACACAATAAGGCGATTTATGAATCGTCCGTCGTCTGAACATAGCATGATGTGATGAACAGCAAAATTACAGCGTCTGACCGAACTCCGAAGTAGAGAAGAGCGCATTGATTGAAATTCGACTTAAGGCGACACTCCGGGGATAAAAATCGATATTTTTGTCATTTTGGTGAATTTTTAATGAATGAAATTAAAAGGTTTGAGTTTCTTTTTTCTTGTCACGAAGTTATTCAAACAATTTGTCACTGTAATAATGCTTTATTTACCAACTGTAATTTTACATTTAAATCCCATTTTTCTCCCATAATATTCTGCCAAATGTAACAAAATTTGTATGGTATATTAAGAAATCTGAGTATGGAATTTTTGATTGCAGATTGTTTTCAAGTAGTAGGGATTTTTGTCCAAAATTTTCGAACGTAAAAATTACACAAACTTTAGTACGATATATCTCCTTATATAAATTATTTACAGAAAAATCGATATGTAGTGTATATGAAAGAAGTATTATCTACCTAATTAGGAATTTAAATTAACATGTTAATTAAACTTCATGAAAAATGGCATTAAACATTTCAAAAAATGATTTTGGAAAAGCTATTAATTGTATATGAAAGAAATGTTCGTGATATCTCTACTTTTATGTAGATGTTATTCCCACGAAGTTTCGTGAAAATCCATGCATAAGGTAAATAGATTTTTTTTATCTGCGGAGTGTCGCCTTAACTCGTGTCTGGGACAGCGGGAGGGATGTTTACATTCGAATTAATTTGGACATGGGTTGAAAAAATGTTGAAAGAAAAAATCATTGGTGAATTCCACTTCTTTGTGTACAGAAGCAAAGCAAGGTCTTCTGAAATCAAATATTTATTAGTGGAAAGCTTGACGTTATAGATAATAGATTCCATTCTTGAATCATATGGGAAAAATCGTCTGTTCATACACATAGGAATGCATGCAAATACCGCCTTACTGCAATATTCCCCAAAAAATCAAATATTAAAACTTGCTGGAAAGCGTGGCGTGATAAAAATAAAAGGATTGCATTATTTTTCGCATAACAAAGTATGCTTAGGAACCGTCATTCATTATTAGGGCTAGAAATTCATGCAGAGCAGTGTAATCAGTGTGAAATGAAAATTAAAAGTGAGATGCCGTGGTATCATTGGATTCTTCGCTCCTGCGGCTTGTCTCTCTCGTCTCTGAGGTCGCTGCTGCCATCTCAAGTCTCATTAGTTTTAAGACAGACCGGAATAATCTCTTCCTCGGTTCAGTCTTCCAAAAATCATGTAACTTATGTCTTCATCAGTAGAAGAGGAGCATAAAGAAAACGGGGAGCAGAAATGAAGTACCCTCCCTTACCGTTAGATCACGCGGTGAGGGTTCATAATTTTATGATTTCATCAAACTTGTAATTCTCATCCCCCAGAACGCGAGGTAACGGATGCGTGTAATCACAGGCAAGACGGTGAATTGTCTCCCTTCTTCAGCATTTCAGCGGTCTCATTCTCTGTCTTCTAATACGAGTTGCTAGGCGACATTTGTAGAGTGGAAAATTGTAAGAAGCTCAATATTTAATTTATACAACAAAACTAGGCGTACTCCAAATATAGAGTGTTTGAAAAAGAACACCCTAGTTTTAATGTATCCTGGAATCGATACAAAGTGAGATACACTATTCTAGTTTGTGGTGCGTGATTCATCAACTCTCCAGGTTTGGCTGTCCTGCAGTTGGCAGGTCTGCTTGACCTTGAAACGGCACCAGTGCTGTTTGCTTTCCTCTGTTCTACAATGCACTGCACGCACGCCTGGACTGAACTAAGGGAACAGAGGAAACAAAGAGCACTGTCGCCGTCTCAAGGTCAAGCAGACCTGCCAACTGCAGAGGAGCCAAACTTGGAGAGTTGATGAATCACACACCACAAACTAGAATAGTGTATGTCACTCTGTACAGATTCTAGGACACATTAAAAATAGGGAGTCCTTTTCCAAACAACCCGTAGTTTTGCTTTTCTAATGTAGGCCTCTTCTGGACATTGAGATAATACTTATTTACGCAACTGCCACGGAAAGTGATATTTTACGGTACGAGTGAGATCTTTACATCGGAGCCAGAGGCGAGGGCGGAATTTCGAAACAAGTTAAGCAGACTTATCACTATTTTGTTTCATATTATGGTGAATGTATTTCTTTCAATGCTGAAAACATTTCTTATCAGACACAGTAGAGGTCCCCATACTATAAAACACGTAAAACTATGCAATTTCCTCAATTGTTCCGAAAGTTAAAGGGCTAAAGGCCCCGGAAAGGTTTCAAATTGTGAGTCTTGGACAGTTCTATCAAACTAAATAAAAACAAATTTCGAAAATTACTTTCGGCTTATAGGCCGATCCGGAAAAAAGCCTAAAAACACTTATTCCTTTGCTCATTTTCTTTTTATTCAATTAATAGCCAGATTAGCTTATTTACATAATTCTTTCTGTACTGTGTTCCTTGGTTCAGTACCCTCCGGCGTTTTATTTTACTTCTTGAAAAATGTCCACACCGAATGTAGTTATAAGGGCTTAAGTGAAACTCTGCATTGACTCACATTAGCACTCGTAGTTTTAGAAAAAAGCAAACTGCTAATCTAATCGACTGGATAACGACGATTAAGAAAATGATTGTAAATTTTAGAAATAAATAAATAATATATTCTTATATTTCATTATATTTTATTTGCCTAAAATGTGTAGCTCATATCCCTAGGATGTTTCAACACTGAGTTGCTTGCCTGAAGAGCAAGAACTGAGGATTTTAAATTGAATATTTAATGATAAAGGATTTATGACAAATCTTCCGCAAATCACCCATGTTTGACTCATGCACGGATTGTTTTGTTTTGTTTTGTTTTGTATTGTTTTGTTTAGTTTTTGGTTTGTTTTTGTTTTGTTTTTGGTTTTGTTTTGTTTTGTTTTGTTTTTTGTTTTGTTTTGTTTTGTTTTGTTTTGTTTTGTTTTGTTTTGTTTTGTTTTGTTTTGTTTTGTTTTGGTTTTTGTTTTTGTTTTTGTTTTTGTTTTTGTTTTTGTTTTTGTTTTTGTTTTTGTTTTTGTTTTTGTTTTGTTTTGTTTTGTTTTGTTTTGTTTTGTTTTGTTTTGTTTTGTTTTGTTTTGTTTTGTTTTGTTTTGTTTTGTTTTGTTTTGTTTTGTTTTGTTTTGTTTTGTTTTGTTTTGTTTTGTTTTGTTTTGTTTTGTTTTGTTTTGTTTTGTTTTGTTTTGTTTTGTTTTGTTTTGTTTTGTTTTGTTTTGTTTTGTTTTGTTTTGTTTTGTTTTGTTTTGTTTTGTTTTGTTTTGTTTTGTTTTGTTTTGTTTTGTTTTGTTTTGTTTTGTTTTGTTTTGTTTTGTTTTGTTTTGTTTTGTTTTGTTTTGTTTTGTTTTGTTTTGTTTTGTTTTGTTTTGTTTTGTTTTGTTTTGTTTTGTTTTGTTTTGTTTTGTTTTGTTTTGTTTTGTTTTGTTTTGTTTTGTTTTGTTTTGTTTTGTTTTGTTTTGTTTTGTTTTGTTTTGTTTTGTTTTGTTTTGTTTTGTTTTGTTTTGTTTTGTTTTGTTTTGTTTTGTTTTGTTTTGTTTTGTTTTGTTTTGTTGTGAGTATATTGCTAAGAACGATATAAGAGGTGTGTTCATGGAGTCGTGTGGTAAGAAAACATCAACAATAATATTAGTTGAAGTAGTGAACAGTCCACTAAGCTACCAGAGTCGTAAACATGGTCATGCAGTGCTGGATTAATGAAGGTAATACGAATGTTACTGTCATACACTGCCTGACGAAATAACTGAAGCACCCAGAAGGAATGGCCGGATGTCAATGTAACTTCGTACACGTACACACCATCAGCGGGTAAGTGATTCAAAGGAGTTGCAATTCTCTGTGACACGTAGAACGGCCACCAGAGTGCATTAGTGTTGTTAGTGGTGGTGATTATTGTTTTAAGAGGAAGTGCAACTAGGCAGCCATCCTCTCTATAACACTAATCAGAGGGGAAAAAATGGAAGGGATCCGACACTTCGAAAAATGAAGGTATCGGCCAAAGGAAGACAAGGGCCACGAAGGGCGTGAAAATGAAAGACTCCCTAGCCCTCGCAAACCTAATAGCGTCGGGGTCGGAAAAGAACAAGAGTTGACCAAGGGAGGTCGGATAGAATAGATGAAAGTAAGGAGCCTGGCACAAGTAAGTAGAAGCAATGCCAGGACTCAGCTAAGGGCCCTGTGGTTGCCAATCCACGCTCCAAAGTTTAGAGCCCCTGGTGCCCCTTTTAGTCGCCTCTTACGACTTAGTGTTGTTACCAGACCTGGTAGGGTATATAAGGGGCGTGACTTGGGTAGGATACATACTCCTCACTAACATAACCTGGAATAGCATGTGCTATTCTCAAAATGTAAGGTTTTACATGTAGGCATCTTTCTATTTCCAACTATGTGGTTTTGCCCTGACCCTTACTACCCAAGTACACCGCTATTATACCTTATCGCCACATCTGGCCTGGTAGCATGCTGAACGTAGGAACAGGCAGATATTCCTGTAGTATCACTTCCCAATCCTCCCTGTCGAAGGCGATGTACATTGAGCTGATCGCCACGCGGGGGGCGGGGGGGGGGAGGAAGAGTTCTGGTTTTCGGGCCTTCACCCCCTTACTCTCGAAAAAGAGAACGTCAGATGTTGAGTGATCACTGTGAAGGACACGGAGTTGCCGCGTACTCGCGTGAGACAGCGTTACCTGCACCTAACACAAATTGAAAAGGACCTCCTTGTGGGTCTCCATTTTGCCGGAGAGCAGTGAGGACTTCATTAAGATAAGTTTCCAATTTCAAGTTTCTAAGGATTTAACATAAACAAACATCACATCTAATTTTTAGTATGATTTGAGAGAATCTGATATACTTCCTCAAGAATGAAACATGTCCTTCGTTTTAATTAAGTTGTTTCTTTTCCAAGTATAATTCCGTTGCCATATTGTTTTCTTTATCAGGTAGTTCATAAATTTATGTATTCAAAATTAGTTTCAAGTTTATTTATTTTGCGTCCCGCTAACTACTTTTGAAGGTTTTTGAAGACACGGAGATACCGGAATTTTGTCCCGCAGGAGTACATTTCCGTGTCTGTATATCTACTGACACGAGGCTGGCGTATTTGGGCACCTTCAAATACACCGGACTGAGCAAGGGTCGAACCTGCCAAGTTGGTGTCAGAAGACCAGCGCTTCAACCGTCTGAGTCACTGAGGCCGGCAAAATTAGTTTCAGCAGACTGAAGAACCTAACAGTTATACAAAAATAACTTTGTCTTTTCTCATACATAATGAGGAATGTTTTTAAGCTTCGAAGTTCAACTTGCCTTCAGCTTGTTAGATTTACCAATAATATTAACTGGAGTTAGCACTTAAACACCCGTATGTGATGTGCCTTATTTTTAATTTTTTTAATTTTTTTTATTTATTACTTTTTTTGCTATTTGCTTTACGTCACACCGACACAAATATGTCTTACGGGGACGATGGGATAGGAAAGACCTAGGAATTAGCAGGAAGCGGCCATGGCCTTAATTAAGGCACAGCCCGGCATTTGCCTGGTGTGAAAATGGGAAACCACGGAAAACCATCTTCAGAGCTGCTGACAGTGGGGCTCGAACCCACTATCTCCCGATTACTGGATACTGGCCGCACTTAAGCGACTGCAGCTATCGAGCTCGGTATATGGCTTAACATAATGGAATAGTGCGGCTCCATGGCTAAAAGGTTAGCGTGTTGGCCTTTGGTCACAGGGGTCTCGGGTTCGACTCCCGGCAGGGTTGGGAATTTTAACCATCATTGGTTAAATTCTCTGGCACGGGAGCTGGGTGTATGTGTCGTCTTCATCATCATTTCATCCTCATCACGACGCGCAGGTCGCCTACGGGTGACAAATAAAAAGACCTGCACCTGGCGAGCCGAACATGTCCTCGGACACTCCCGGCACTAAAAGCCGTACGCCATTTCATTTCATAATAAAATGTATAAAAATAAATTAGTGTGCTTAGTAAGATTAAAAACTTAGGATTCAAAGGGGGTACGTGTTGATAAACAAAAGTATACTTGCTGTACCGTAGGTATTCCTGAAGCTTGTGGTAACTGGATAACGAGGGAAATAAACGGTGACTGATATGCGTGATTGTAAAACAAGCAAAGCAAAGCAATCTCCGTACAGGCCATGGAGGCCCTTGGAGTGGTGGAAGGTAAAGGCTTCCACTATTCGTAACCTCGGCACTTGATGGGGTAGAGTGGTTAGCTCTACGCCCGGCCGCCTTTGCACCCAGGAATTAACCTGGTACTCATTTCCGGTGTAGGCTGAGTGAATCTCAGGGCCATGTGCACCTACGGAAGTGGAAGTGAGTCCGAGGGAAAAACCAACCCTGGTGGGTAACCAGATTAAGAAAGAAAGAAAAGAAACTTTACTTTTTTCCTAATCTCATCCATTTGCTCTTAATATATTAGAAGGAATTAAGAACCTCTTGATTCTGTGTCCAGTCAACAAGAATGCATCGGCTTCATTGGTCAAGATGCTTTGTTAGAAGTGCCAAAACTGTGTTCAACTTTTGAAATGGATGCTCAGACCGTTTTAAAACAACGAAACCATAAAAGAAGAAGGTAATTCTGTAGGTTTTGTTAATATGTGGTACTGTGGGTAAACACAGAAAGAGAACTGCAGCAGAGACTGTATGAGTTAACAGACAGTTTAAAGCACGAGTGCCAAACCTTGCCCGCTGTAAGAGCGGTGCTAGTGCTAGAAGTACCTGTACCGAGCTCGATAGCTGCCGTCGCTTAAGTGCGGCCAGTATCCAGTATTCGGGAGATAGTAGGTTCGAACCCCACTGTCGGCAGCCCTGAAGATGGTTTTCCGTGGTTTCCCATTTTCACACCAGGCAAATGCTGGGGCTGTACCTTAATTAAGGCCACGGCCGCTTCCTTCCCACTCCTAGCCCTTCCCTGTCCCATCGTCGTCATAAGACCTATCTGTGTCGGTGCGACGTAAAGCGAATACCAAAAAAAAAATTAAAAATAGAAATACCTGTGCACGCAGAGGCAAGTCTCTTCCTCTCAGCGTAGTGATGGGATAATCGAATACAAGACAATCATTTATTTGATTATTTCATTTCATTCGATTATTCATTCGATTCAATGAGGCAATCGAACAGTGATTTTTTCCATTCGTTTGTTTATTCGAGTATGTAATTAATCGGGTAAAAGTTAATCGATTATTAAAACTATTCAATTATTGAACTGAACGGTATTAGAAACGCATTCGATATTTTACTCGATGGAAAAAATGAAATGACGTATGGCTTTTAGTGCCGGGAGTGTCCGAGGACATGTTCGGCTTGCCAGGTGCAGGTCTTTTGATTTGACTCCCGTAGGTGACCTGCGCGTCGTGATGAGGATGACATGATTATGAAGACGACACATACACCCAGCCCCCGCGCCAGCGAAATTAACCAATGATGCTTAAAATTCCCGACCCTGTCTGGAATCGAACCCGGGACTCCTGTGACCAAAGGTCGGATAGAGGTTATTCGATTATCCCATCATTACCTCAGCCGGTGTGTTGCTGACTCAGGGCTGTGCACACCTACCAATGACAGACTCCAGTTATCTGTTGTTATCGGCACGTAATGGACGAAACGTTCAGCTACATAGGCTAGGCTTAAGGACTGACATAGAATTTGTTAGTGCGTGTTTGTGTACTTCTGTATCCGCACCGTTGCTTCAATATATACTACTTTTTAACTTTCATGTAAGTTTATAAATACATGACTTGCTTCGAAATCGATATTGTAGCGGCATATCATTCGGCATTATTCTGTTTCATAATATGGTTCGTAGAAGAGATAAGCATATTAAGCCCCTAAAAACAAAGGGCCGATTGAAGAAACGGTGTTTAGACGATGTTCAGTGTTAAACAATGTCTAAGTATGGCTGCCACATTGGAGAGACGTTATTTATCACTTAGACACTGTCTAAATATGATGTTCAACTGGCTATGTTTAAACGCTGCCGATAACACTGTTTAACCTAAAATTTTAGGAGTGAATCACAATGAGAGGTTAAATACCGTGATATACACAATTTGTATTATCATGTTGAGACGATTCTGGAACGAAAGATAGTCCGACGGCCACCCTGTGAGTCGTCTGCTGCGAAATCGCAGCGACTCGTTTGAAATGACGGGGAGGTACTGTTTAAAACACAATTTCACTTTTCAAGAGACTTGTTTCTTGATAACTGTCAACTTGACTACAATTCTTGGAAACCGATATATTTTAGTATACATGGAATCAGTTCTATGGAATTACAGGACACTTCGACTACATACATATCACAATTGCCCCGATCGTCAGAGGGTTGTCACATACAATACATCAACCAGGAAGCATTCATTTATATTATATTTACTGCCAAGTAAGCACACATAATAGTGACAACTGAAAAGTAAGTTGTGTTTTTGTAATAATCGTCACGCTAATTCAGATTAGTTTTCGGCAACTATGAGACAGGAAAAGGCAAGGACTGGGGAAGAAGAGCCGTGCCCATAATAACAGCCCTAGTACCGGTATTTGTCTTGTGTAAAAATAGGGAAACTATGGAAAACAATTTTCAGGGCTGCCGATGATGCGATATGAACCTATGATCTCCAGAATGCAAGCTACATGGCCCGTACAACTCATTCGGTTACACTTTACTATCGTTTCATCTTCCCTTCGCAGAAGCTATTTAGATTACACTCACCAATGGTTGCGATAAGTAAAGAGTTGCATGAAAGATACTTCTATCTCCTTTTTTCAAACCAATATTGAAACTTTAAACGACGTCTAGGAAAACACCGGCTGAACATTGTTTATGCAATGGAAGACCGTGCACATGTTAGACGTTGTTCAGGTAGGCGTTGTCTAAATCTTGAAATTAGTCATCGTTTCTGCAGTCGGCCCAAAGTGTTTTGTACTTCATTGCTTATGGCAATTATTTATTTTCCTGCTACATAGTGATTACGAAGCATATTGTTTCGCTCATTTTATGCCAACGCCGTGTTGAACATATGTAATTATGTAGTCCTTATATGAAAGAATATAGTGTATATACATGTATTGTACGGAGTATCGTAGTTATGAACGTGTAATGTACACCTCTCTATGCTTGCGCTATCTGATAACGTAGCGCTCATAACAGCTGTTTCTCGTCCACGCAGAGCTGTCAGTCAGCTCGTGACCTTGACATGCCTGGCTTAAAGCATTTGATCTCAACATTAGTACATCAAATCCAGACATAATCATCCAGTTAAGGTCTTTATAGAAAGAACCAAGCTGGAACAAGTGGAAAGCTTCAAGTACCTTGAGAACAGAAAGTCTTTTTTCGATGGAAGAATTAGATCTTTCAAACCAATAGAGCACACTAAAATTTAGATGTGAGGCTTTTCAAGGGTTTGCTTTATAAAATCAGCGTTTCGTCTTAGAACTGGCATTAGACTCTACACATTGGAATGTGTCCGGCCCTACTCACTGACGCAGGGCTGTATGCAGGTGAATTTTTCAGAAGCCCATTAGTAGAGACGCAATCTGATAATGCATACGGGAGATAAATCTCCGCAATGGAATTATTGCCCGCCTAGCAATTCCTAATGGAATTTCTAATGGACACGGCCTGGCAAATCCCACACTGATGAATCTAGTGTCAGGCCTAAGACGAAATGCTGGTTTCATAGCGAAAACGCCTGAAAAGCCTTACATCTAACTCCCTAAGAATGATATTTCCTGAAGAGAAATAACTAATAGAATACAAAAGGGGATACAGTTTTACCACGTGGTAAGGAAACTCCTCTGGGACTTTTTTTATTTATGGCGTGTGGCCTCCGAAAAGGTCTGGTGCAGGTCTATCGAGCTGACGCCGTACAGATGATCAGCTCGTCTACGAGGTTGAGGCCCTTCCTATGATAAATTAATTATGAGTGCGACACACAAACCTACCCAGCCGCCAAGTCAATGAAATATGCCAATGAAGGTTAAAACCCCGAGCCGGCCGACAATCGAACCCGGGACTCTCTGGGCCAAATACCAGCACGATAAACATTTATCCATGGAGCCGGACTCCTCTAGGATAATGAAGTACCATATAAAGCTAAAAATATCCTGCACAATAATCACCTACTCCATTCGTACAATTTCGTATGAACTGGAGACATTTCAGAAAGGGGTGGTAGTAGTATGCTTCGAAGCACAGAAGAGAGCAGTCAAGAAAATAAGACGGTAAAGGATTAACAAAGATAAAATTCGCGAAGATGATAAAGTAAGGGAACCTGTCTTAAAACATATTAAAAGATAAATACTACAATTGTTTGCCCATGTTACATGAATGGCACCTAACTGAATAGCATGAGTATAGCTGGGGAGAGACTTGGAGGATACCAGACCTAGGGGATGACCCAGGAAAAGACGGCTAAATGGAGTTAAAAAAAGAGCACGATAAGCAGAGGAACAGAATGAATAAAGGATGAATATGAGATTATTTACCTGGACTAACAGAAGGCCCACGAACTACACCAGGGAAACTGGGAAGGTCCACAACATTAGATCAAAATCAACTACAATATCACAGACCTTAATACTAACTATCGATTGGCAGTTAAAAGGTGGAACTCGTGGTTGGTCGTAAGAGATTTGTTCTTCACATCGTTAGGTTTACATTCTGTATAGAGGATAAGAAGTGCTATTTCAAGAACATTTTTGAATTATAAGCCATATAGCAGTCTTTAACGAGTTATTAATATTGTGTAGTGTTTGCAATATTGTTCATAATAATTTATATATTTTTTAAAGGTAACATTTAGCAGTATGGTTCGTCCATGTTGCGTACCGAGGTGTAGATCAAATTATACTGTCGGAAACACTTCAATCTTGAAGTCAAAGACCAAACCGTTATGAGCGTTAAACATTTTGACTCAAAATTTGTGCTTAGGGGAGATCTCTTTCCAACTGAAAGTAGTAAGTCTATTCGTGTTCCCAAAAAAATTCCTAAACGAACAATTGATGCAGTTCCTACAATTTTCCCAAATCAATCTTCCTAAAACACGATTAAAACTCCGCAAAGATAAGAGAAATCCTGAAGAAAGGTTACAAAATATATGTATTATTGGAGAAGGACGAGGAAAGCTTTGCCAAATGGTTTGATAAGGATATAATACTTTCTTCGATGATTTCAGGAAGATTCTTGGAAACAAACAGGTGGCTCCATTTACTATTGTAATGAAGGATGATAGTGCTCATTTTATTAAAATAGATTATAGGGGTAGATATGACGATGTGCCTTCTACGAATATGTGTTTTTTGTTTTGTTTTTTTGCTATTTGGTTTTCGTCGCACCGACACAGACAGGTCTTATGGCGACGATGGGATAGTGAAGGGATAGGAGTGGGAAGGAAGCGGCCGTGGCCTGAATTACGGTGCAGCCCCAGCATTTGCCTGATGTGAAAATGGGAAACCATGGAAAAGCATTTTCAGGGCTGCCGACAGTGGGATTCGAACTCACTATCTCCCGGATGCAAGCTCACAGCTGCGCGCTCCTAACCGCACGGCCAACTCGCCCGCTATATGTGTTTTTAAAGTGTCGAGTTACTTGGATGTGAAAGGGTTATATAAGAATCCTTATGCGGGTCAAAGCAATCCCTACTTCGGTGGAATTTAAATTTAATCTTCTAAAGTCATTTCAAATCGCATACTGTTGATCTACACGTCTATTTTGTTAAATTCGTTAATGAAGATGCTTATCTAGCTTATCTGTACGTAGTCGAAAGACTCGTAAGTGCTGAATCAGTGGAAGTTTTAAATGCAATTTTTATCGAATCAGAAAATATTTTGAAATTAAATATACATGTAAATGTTATGTAGGTCCGGCCACGCTGAATAGGGGGCAACGCGTCCGCCTGGCCCGGCGGCCCCGGGTCCGATTCCCGGCTGGGTCAGGGGTTTTGAATTGTAAATGTTTAATATCCCTGGCCTGGGGTCCTGAGTGTTTGTGTCGTCCTTAATTTTCCTTTCCTCACATTCAACACTCTACACTTCCTCGATTCCAATAATAATAATAATAATAATAATAATAATAATAATAATAATAATAATAATAATAATAATAATAATAATAATAATCGTATGGTCTCAGCTACCGTGTGCAGATATTTCAATTTGACACCATCTGGCTGTCTGCTCGTCAATTTCGACGTTCCGTTTTACTCTAGGCCCCCACTAGATGGCAGACCGAGTAAACCGAAACTCTCTTGGGCGTCTATGACTGAGATTTAATGAATTTTGTCGGGTAAACACCAAATGTGTCACAAGAGATCTTTTACATGCCGACATCGTACGACATGGAGTGTCAAATGGACGTTTTTCCGCCCTTCAAAAATCCGACTATCTCTGCCGGGTTTGAACCCGCTATCTTGGGATCCGGAGGCCGACACTCTACCGCTGATCCACAGAGGCAGCTCGATTCCAATAATACGCAGGTTCATACCACATTGTTAAAGTAGGGACAAAAGATCTCTACAGGTCGACGCCCCGAACAAGTAGCATTTAAAAAAAAAAGTGTTATCTAGGTATGGGAATTGAATGATATAGAGAAAAGCAAACTGCATTCGTACATCAGAAAACCTATTGAAGCGTTTTCAAATGTCCAATTGTAGTGAAGTTTTAATTTCGACGGATTACTACAGTTGTTATATTTCAAGCGAGATGGTCAAAGATATTCCGGAGAATTTCGAATATAGAAAGGCATTGGTTGACTGATGTACTTGTGTACGGTATCAAGGCCAAATACAGCTTTTTGCAATTCGATATCAATAGGTTCTCACACAACCTAGACAACTCTCATTGGCAAACTGTGAAAAGAATCTTCAAGGAACGAAAATCATTAGCTGTTGTATACAAAGATAACAACGATCATTTAACTGTACAAACATATTCTGATGCAGATTATGCCAGTGATCTCGATACACGCAGATCAACCAGAGGCTATTTATGTTTAATCTCAAACGCACCTGTGATATGGTTATCAAGAAGATAGCGAATGGTCACTACAGAATCCGAACATGTAGCGGCACGCGAACTGACCAAAAAAGTTGCCTGGTTACTTAGTGACATGGAACTTGTAGATGAATAACCTACCATCTTTTATATTATAATAAAAATGCAATCAAAATTATTCAAAATGCAGGGTTTCTTTAAAGGAAGAAACTATTTTAAGGATGAAAATATACTGTATAGATATTCGGTATAATTATATAAGAGAAATGTATTTGAAAGACGAGTTAAAGACTGAATATGTAAGCACTAAAAACCTGCTAACTGATGTCATGACCAAAGGTTTACCAAGAAGTATATTCACAAAATTACGTCGAGAAATTAATCTGTATTAAAAATGTGCGGGAGTAACAAAGCTTATAAATAGTGGGCGCATTGAATTTGTACGTATGTCTTTTATTCATTACCAATGGGTGTGAGGGCACTGAAGTATCAATAATTTATTTTTTGTTATTCGGCTAACCTAACATCAAATCGTTCGACACGATTAAGCTCTTAACATTGTAACTCTTTTGCCATTGTTTCTATTAAGCCAGAATTGTGCGGAGCCATCCCTTGTATTGAATACAGTTGATTACATGCACTGACAGGGAAAAACATGCAACATCCTCAAGGACAACGTCATTTTATTCACAAGCGTTGTGACAGGTAGTTCATAATTGGAGGAGTATGTGTTAAAAATTCAGACCAAATGAAACACACATGTCACAGTAAAGGGCATCCAAACAGTCGCATTCATACGCAGTGTACGCCCCTGAGGCGGCAATGCAAACGATCATAAAGGTGCGGAAAGGCATCCTGCCATAGTTTGTTCCCAGCACATTGCACCTTTTGATGCAATTCAGCAATGGTTATTGCAGGCTCTGGAGAACTCGTAGTAAGTTCCCGCTTCATCGTGTTCCATGCGTGTTCAATTGGCTAGAGAGCCGGTGATCTTGCTGGCCAGGGCAGTTGTTGTACACCACGTAGAGCACGTAGCGTGCAGCACCTGCACGTGGACGCGCACTGTCTTGATGAAAAAGCACATCACCTTCCTGTCGAAGAAATAGCAGTAGCATGGGCACAACAACCTGTGCAATGTAGCGGGCACCGGTTACGTTGTCCTGCAGAAATACCAACTGTGAGCGTGAGTTGTAACTAATGCCCCCCCCCCCCAACTCAACCATGAAACCTGGGGTGGGACCTGGGTGTCGTGGGCGAATGTTCTCTGGAATAGGCTGTTCATCAGGTCTACGCCGTACACGTATACGTCCATGACTCGTACACATGCATACAGACAGAAACGAATCTCGTCACTGAAAACAACAGAGCACCATTCCCCTCTCCAGTCGACTCTTTCACTACACTAGATGATGATGATAATGATGATTAAACGAATCTCGTCACTGAAAACAACAGAGCACTATTCCCCTCTCCAGTCGACTCTTTCACTACACCAGATGATGATGATAATGATGATTAAACGAATCTCGTCACTGAAAACAACAGAGCACTATTTCCCTCTCCAGTCGACTCTTTCACTACACTAGATGATGATGATAATGATGATTAAACGAATCTCGTCACTGAAAACAACAGAGCACTATTTCCCTCTCCAGTCGACTCTTTCACTACACCAGATTATGATGATGATGATGATGATGATTGTTATTTAAAGGGGCCTAACATCTAAGGTCATCGACCCAACACCAGATGAGTGTGCTTGGCGGTGTCATGATATCATTCTTTTTTCGTGTGGCTATTTCTAGCCGCGTGTAGCCCTTTTAAGGCAGACCCTCCGATGAGGGTGGGTGGCATCTGCCATTTGTAGGTAACTGCGTGTTATTGTGGTAGAGGATAGTGTTATGTGTGGTGTGTGAGTTGCAGGGATGTTGGGGACAGCACAAACACCCAGCCCCCGGGCTAATAGAATTAACCAATGAAGGTTAAAATCCCCGACCCGGCCGGGAATCGAACCCTCGACCCTCTGTACCGAAGTCCAGCACGCTGACCATTCACCATATCAGTGGTAGCCTGGCCAGAGGCACACGTCATCGTAATCCTGCTGCAAGCAAAAGGCTCCCAATGATCCTTGGTGACACATCAGGTACAACATGTGACCGGATTTCGTGACACCACTACTCGCACAATGCGTCGATCTTGACGTGCATCTATACTATGCGGACGTCCAGAGCTTGTTCCACAGACCACTGCTGAAAGCAGCGACGCACCATCGATACATTGTGCCCAACATGTGCAGCAATCCGTCGATGCGACCATCCAACTTGCCGCAGTCCCGCAATGCGACCCCGTTCAAATGGCTGCATTTGTTCAACAGGAGCAAGTACTCGTCGGCGGGGCATGATTGTACCCTAGAATGAATGTTGCAAACACTGTTCCCCTCTAACCTCAGCACAGTTACTGCCTGCAGAGTCAAAACAGAGTATGCATGGACAGATCTCCTAAACGCCATCGGATCGCCGATGTCCGTGACAAATGAATCACTAACACAACAACCCCTCAGTACGATGCCACTGAACACAGTCCTTAAGGATGTTACATTTTTTCCGGAAGTGTATTCATTTTATGAGTACAACTAAACGTGTTTATTTCTGACTCTAACGCTTCTCACTTAAAACAGAATAAGGTTTCTATCTATACATTCCAATAATTATTATTTATTTATTTATTTATTTATTTATTTATTTATTTATTTATTTATTTATTTATTTATTTATTTATTTATTTATTTATTTATTTATTTATTTATTTATTTAGCTTGCGACTTAATATCGAAGTAAGAGACGGAAGGTTTTCGGCAACGTAGGGGTAGGAAAGGAAGTGACCGTGTCCTTAATTAAGGTACACCGAGCTCGATAGCTGCAGTCGCTTAAATGCGGCCAGTATCCAGTATTCGGGAGATAGTAGGTTCGAACCCCACTGTCGGCAGCCCTGAAGATGGTTTTCCGTGGTTTCCCATTTTCACATCAGGCAAATGCTGGGACTGTACCTTAATTAAGGCCATGGCCGCTTCCTTCCCACTCCTAGCCCTTTCCTGTCCCATCGTCGCCGTAAGACCTATCTGTGTCGGTGCGACGTAAAACAACTAGCAAAAAAAATTAAGGTACAGCTCAAGCCTTTCGCTAGTGTGAAAATAATAAGAAACTGTGAAAAAACATCTTCAGGACGGCCGACGATGTGGTTCGAACCCTCCATCTCCCAGACGGAAGTGCACAGCTACGTAACCCGAATCCCGTAACCACCACGCTCGGAATAATAATAATAATAATAATAATAATAATAATAATAATAATAATAATAATAATAATAATAATATGCCGAGCAAGTGGCTGTGCGGTTAGGGTCGCGCAGCTGTGAGCTTGCATTCGGGAGATAGTATGTTCGAACCCCACTGTCGGCAGCCTTGAAGATGGTTTTCCGTGGTTTCCCATTTTCACACCGGGCAAATGCCGGGGTTGTACCTTAATGAAGGCCACGGCCGCTAGGTTCCCAATCTCCCACCCTTCTTCGCCGAAAACCTTCGATGTGTTAGTGCGACGTTAAACAAATAGCCAATAATAATAATAATAATAATCATAATAATAATAATAATAATAATAATAATAATCGTTTAAATTTCTCGAACACGAATAACTCTCATATCGGTATTTTAAGTAGTAAATGCGAGGAGTACAAAAATAACAAAACTTGAACATTTCATAATTTCAAAACTTTTTTTTTTGCAAATTATATTGCTTGCATTAATAATTCAAAGAGTTTAATTTAACATCCGCGACTGTGGTAAAACTTCATGCACAGACATGTCCATAGCATCAAAAGGAAACAATAGCCGACCTCATTGACATTTCTCTGCCATCAAATATCAAAGTTGTAATGAAAATGAATGAATAACCTCTCAAGCACAAAGACACTGCAAGTCAAATTAATTGCTCTGTTGAGGTAAACACAGGCCGAAGTAATCCCTATAATTTTATAATCTAATGGAAATATATCAAAGACTAGAAACAAAGCCTTGATTATATCATCCGCAAACAAAGGCAAAAACCAATTATATCTTATTACTAGCTCATGTACCCGTGCTACGCTACGGAATTATCAGAAAGATTTCTTTGTGCTTTTCCCAACTGAAGTCAACGTAGGTCATTACAATGACGCCAATAGGAATGTAGCGATTAAAAGCAATGTTATCATATAAAATACTCGATAAAATGAAAAACCGCACATTTTCTCACCTTTAACGAACAGAACTACGGTGTCGATCTAACAGTCCAAAGTTCCAATGCAGGAATGACCAGGCCACAGACAGCCGTAAACACTCCTCTGCCATTATTCCGTTGAATATGGACACTGATCATTCCAATCAGTGCCTCACAGTAGGGTTATAATAGCTGGAATGCTATGATGAACCGGTATGTTACGTACCAATAGTATCAGAAAATGTATGAACCAGAGGAATGGCATGCTAAAGAAGAGAGAGATCTGACTCGCCATCTGCTTCCTGCCAATATTCAGGCAGGCTGTTATACTCTGTACGCAGCAGTAATTCCATCTATCGGAGATGAGTGACAACAGAAGACACAAAGCACATCACAACAATGATCAGCGGAATGTATTGTTGATCAATTTTATCTATATTGTTGACCTTCAAATTTAGTTTTCTTTCGACCGTGTAATATTAGGGCATCTTATAAAATTATTTGTAGCACAGACTGCTGTTGCTTATTCCCCGACTTTGCATACCGATTTCCATTCATCTCTGTTTACCCATTTTCTCGTGACTCAGCGCTGATATGTACTTAGCAACAGAAATCCAAATTCATGAATATACACTGACTGACAGTGACAATGCAACACCAAGGAGGAGTGGTTCGAAAGGGATGAAAGTTGGGGAAAAAACAGAGACGGCACGGATGAATAATTGATGTTTATTTCAAACTGATATGCAGGTTACACAATGCGCACGGCATCGACTCAGTAGGATGTAGGACCACCGCGAGCGGCGATGCACGCAGAAACACGTCGAGGTACAGAGTCAATAAGAGTGCGGATGGTGTCCTGAGGGATGGTTCTCCATTCTCTGTCAACCATTTGCCACAGTTGGTCGTCCGTACGAGGCTGGGGCAGAGTTTGCAAACGGCGTCCAAGGAGATCCCACACGTGTTCGATTGGTGAGAGATCCGGAGAGTACGCTGACCACGGAAGCATCTGTACACCTCGTAGAGCCTGTTGGGAGATGCGAGCAGTGTGTGGGCGGGCATTATCCTGCTGAAACAGAGCATTGGGCAGCCCCTGAAGGTACGGGAGTGCCACCGGCCGCAGCACATGCTGCACGTAGCGGTGGGCATTTAACGTGCCTTGAATACGCACTAGAGGTGACGTGGAATCATACGCAATAGCGCCCCAAACCATGATGCCGCGTTGTCTAGCGGTAGGGCGCTCCACAGTTACTGCCGGATTTGACCTTTCTCCACGCCGACGCCACACTCGTCTGCTCGTCTGCGGTGACTATCACTGACAGAACAGAAGCGTGACTCATCGGAGAACACGACGTTCCGCCATTCCCTCATCCAAGTCGCTCTAGCCCGGCACCATGCCAGGCGTGCACGTCTATGCTGTGGAGTCAATGGTAGTCTTCTGAGCGGACGCCGGGAGTGCAGGCCTCCTTCAACCAATCGACGGGAAATTGTTCTGGTCGATATTGGAACAGCCAGGGTGTCTTGCACATGCTGAAGAATGGCGGTTGACGTGGCGTGCGGGGCTGCCAACGCTTGGCGGCGGATGCGCCGATCCTCGCGTGCTGACGTCACTCGGGCTGCGCCTGGACCCCTCGCACGTGCCACATGTCCCTGCGCCAACCATCTTCGCCACAGGCGCTGCACCGTGGACACATCCCTATGGGTATCGGCTGCGATTTGACGAAGCGACCAACCTGCCCTTCTCAGCCCGATCACCATACCCCTCGTAAAGTCGTCTATCTGCTGGAAATGCCTCCGTTACGGCGGCCTGGCATTCTTAGCTATACACGTGTCCTGTGGCACACGACAACACGTTCTACAATGACTGTCGGCTGAGAAATCACGGTACGAAGTGGGCCATTCGCCAACGCCGTGTCCCATTTATCGTTCGCTACGTGCGCAGCACAGCGGCGCATTTCACATCATGAGCATACCTCAGTGACGTCAGTCTACCCTGCAATTGGCATAAAGTTCTGACCACTCCTTCTTGGTGTTGCATTTGCTCTGTCAGTCAGTGTATCTGTTATCATTGCCGGTGAGGTAAAAATGTATAAGACAAAAATTATCAGAAATGTAATAATACTATATAACTTTAGTTATGTAGTATTTATCGATACCACCACTAATAACATAAAATTTTGAGAATAAAACTTTTAGGCCTTTCCCTAAACTATCATTTCACTCAGCGCGAATAAAATTATTTATGGCCTAGGTTGTAGCGACTTATTCCTCGACTTTACATTCCGATTTTCGTTAAATTCTCTTCAGCCGTTTTCTCGTGATGCGCGCCAATACATACAGACAGACAGAAATGACGGACAATTTAAAAGTGTATTTCCTTGTTTCTGCGGACAAGACCGAGACAGAAATACCATTCTTTTTACATTCTGAGCAATGTACAGACAAAACTCTTGTTTTATATCTACAGTTCCGTAGTCTGCGGTATGACATATCAGATAATACAGCGTATCATGTTTAAATGCCCTCTTCACTCATACTAAAACTAAAACAATTATTATAATCAAATAGTGGATGCCCTCCATAGGGGCCTGGTGCAGGTATTTTTCGACTTGACGGCCTATTGACGACTTGAGCGACAGTGAGAATGGGGCCCTTCCTAAAATGAATTTTAATGAATGAGAACGACACAAACAACCAACCCCCCGAACCAGAGCAATTGAACATTTAAAGTTGAAATCATCGATCCAGTCGGGAATCGAATCCGAGACCCCCTTGGACCAAAGACCAGCATTTAGCCTTGGAGCTCTCTTAGCAGATGTCCAGAAGCTTAATGATCTTGATATACAATTGTGACTGTCCATGGTGTCTCTCATAACCTATTCTGAATATCATCTTGTTGATAATACAGTAGTTCCATCACCTTTATTTATGTATACATACCAGGTGGCTCGACTTGTAAGTGTCCCTCATGCACTAATGATGAATGGCATGCCTAATAACTGATTTTCGCAGGAGTATTAATGCCTGGTGGCAGGTTCCGTCAGAATACGTAGAGATAACAAGCGAACGGCCGCTTGTTGCATGTTTCTCAACGCTACCCGTCTAATGCGCCACTTTGCGTTAGTAAGCCTCGTTTTTGATCGCTCAGTAGTTGGCTATTTTATACAGTAGCACTACAGTTCCTGTCAACATATCGATAGTTGTCGACTGTGTTCGACAACGACGAATACACAGACATAATTTTAGTCCATGAAGAATCTGGTCGGAATGCAGCCGAAGCTAGCAGAAGGTATGCGCAGCAGTTTCGAAATAGCCGCCTGCTTTCTATACACGTATTTCGCCGAACAGAGTTGTAATTAAGAGCGATTGGATCGTTCGAGGCACATAAGCATAATATACAAACAACATTTTGGAAGAGTGGAATGTCTGTACATGTATGAAGGAGTTATTAAACTTTACTTTCTGCGACTTTGGCGTGTTTACAAATGCACCCTCTTACAAAACGTGTGTAGTAAAATGACTACTACAGTGAGTGTAAAAAGTATTCGTACGACCCAGCATATTTTAGAAAATAATGAATTTTTCATACGTTGAGATACGTTTATGGATTGAAGAAAAATCATTCATGTAGTAGTCAAATACCTTTATTCATTCCATAAACAATATGAAAACAAAATATTGTCATAAACTTGTAAAACGTAAGAAACAAATAATATCTCTTTTGGGACCAACAAAAAGTATTCGTAAGACCCCTGTCTTGTGTACATTTCTCCATCAGTCCGTAGAAATCAATATTTTGTAGGATTTCTCTTGGCGGTTAGACAGCTTGGATGTGATTGTGATTGATTTTACTAAATTAGCACAGTAGGAAGGGGGGTATTTTCTCCCATTCCTCGAGAGCATTTTGTATATCTCTCTTGTTTGACATGCATCTAGACCTAATTTTTTTGCAGGTTAGTGCTATAAATGTTCAACTGGGTTTAGGTCAGAGGACTGGGGAAGGGTTTCCAAGCGTTTGGGAGTGTTGTACAACAACCAGAGCTGGGTATCTCTAGCTTTGTATTTCGGATCATTGTCCTTTTGAAAAAGATAATCACTTCCCAGTCCCATTTTATCAGCACTGGCAGGTAATTTTTCTTCAAAATATTGATGTACATTCGATGGTTCATCTTTCCTTCAATGAAATTAAGATTTCCGACTCCCTTAGCGCTCATACACCCCCACACGATCACTGAACCACCCCCCCATGTTTCACAGTAGGAATCAGGTTCCACTACTGTAGCTAGGTGTTCATTGCCGGCACAATTGGAGGCTCCCGTCTGACCTGAAGATGTCGTACTTGCTCTCATCAGTCCAGACAGTCCTGTTGAAGACCTCCAGACCTGTGTTTCAGTGCTCCGTGGCAATGCGTAGCCATTTCAGACGATTATCTTGCTCACATAGAACTTCTTACGCCCCTGACACCCGTGGAAGTCCATTTGACGAAGGGTGTTGCGCACTGTCGACTTACACTAGCACATCGCCGTTCCAGCTCAGCAGTAATTTTTGCACCATTGCATTGGGGATTTTTCTCCACTTCTCGAACAATTAAGCGCCTCTCTGCCTGGGTTAGGGCCCGGGGACGTCCAGTTCTAGGCTTGTTATTGTAGCTTTTTGTCTCGAAAAAGCGGTCGATGATCGACTGCACGGTTGACTTAGGCCTCCCAACTGCTTCTGCGATCCTTTTGAGCGACCATGTCTTGTTGTGAAGACGGATGATGACTTTTCGTTCGCTGTGAGTAGTTTCCGGACAATTTCGCCCCATGCACTCGAACAGTATCTTATCAACATCTGAGTCGTAATAAGTGAATGCGATACGTCCGAGCCACAGCAGCATGTACAACGTCATTAGCATGGAGTGCAGGGCTGATTTTACGAAAATGGGGGTCAGGCGAATAATTTTTGCGGGCCCTCAAACGAAATGTGACTTTTCACAACTTTATGACAATGTTTTGTTTTCATATTGTTTATGAAATGAATAAAGCTATTCGAATATTCACCGCTCCCGCGTCCAGGTGGGGATACACGAGTTTCAGACTAGCTCTTAATAACGATTCCATCTACCTAATATTGCTGGGTTGTGAGTTCCGCGTGAGAAAGTACACCGATGGCCTATGGTAAATCCCAACCTACGTAGAAGGACGTCTCCAACACGCTATCAGTCGGATACCATACTTGCATGTTGCCGACATTTATCGTAAAATTCAGGTTATTACGGCTTGTCAAGAAATTCGTACATGTCATCATCAAAATCGCAATCAGAAATAGTCATTATAGGCTTATATCTAGCACTTATTCTAAGTAGGCATTAAAAGAATTTTAATGTTTTCACTACTCAGCTTTTATTAATAAATCAGTCTAAGTATGATTTGAAAATCAGGTAGAGTATCTTGAGAAACTATTTTATACAATGTGGCTGGTTTCATACGCAAACAGCATCTCTAAGTGCCGTAGCTATGTTGCATTGACAGAAAATAGGTTTGGAAAACCTCTAACAAATAAATGAAATCAGGCCTCATTCATCGATATGCTAATCCTGGCCTATCGAAAAATTATATTGTAATTAAATAACATCCGTGAAAATTAAATGAAAAGGAAAAATTAAATTATACATAATTAAGTGAAAAATTATTCAATATAGTTGTAATAATCAGATGCATCCAATTGGTTTAAGTAAACAAAACTATACTCCCTACTATATACAATATTTCAAATTGGGGTTTCAATTGAAATGTGAAAAACGCAATGAAGGTGGCCAGTAATTAATCAATTAATTAATTAATTAAGATCTGGAATCTTTCCGTATTGAGCTGGATTGCGCCTCAAAAATTACCAAAAAATTCAATCATTTGAACCTAAATTCACATGTGACTAGAGAAATGCATATCACTTGGCTGAAAACTTCACATCAATGTCCATGCACAGTAGGAAAATCGTGTGAGAAAATAATGTTTGTTCTTAAGGATTTTCACTAGTTGAGGTTTCAAGTTTTCATAATGTTTCATATTTCATATTAACTGACCTCCATATAAGCAAATCTAAGTCCACTTTAAGTCGTAAGTAATCTCAAATTAATTCTATCATAAGGATTATGTGGCTAAAATCATTCAATTATTATTTTAATTCATGGTTGAAATTCAGTTAAAGTGCGTATATGGCTTAATATAGCATTACCAAGTGTATTTAACTAACCTTCCAACGAATAATACCATAGGTGGAAAAATTGACACATTAGAAGACTCTACCTTCATTTAAAATCCATATATGAAAGACTAAGTTACCAGTGATGTATCAAACTGCTCCCATAAAACCATAAATTAAGTTGCCGTATGTGAGAAAACATGAAAACGATCGTAGATATGTCAATGAAGGCCTAAATATTGACGTAATTGGCCTCTCGGCTCTTCTGATGATCCTACATACTCAATTAATTCTATACTGATGGCATTGAGATCGTATCCTAATCTATATTATATATTAGGGAATAAAAATAGCAATTGAAAACAGTACGTTTCAACATATACACTAGCATGTGCAATTTACACATACTACAATCTCTCGAAGAATACTATGACCAACTTCCTCAATAACAATAACTATCACTTCAATTATCGCGTAGCATTCATATTAGTGCGTCTCAAGGCACTCGTTCCATCAAATACGCAGCATATGTGCCATAACCTACACATATTAAACCATTATCATTACTGTCATAGTATCAAAGATCAGCACATCACAACGTTAAACTGTGCAACTATATTTTGTCGTAAACATCCCCTGAATACGATCTTTACGCTTGTTATTTTGTTAAAGCCATCACGCATGTATATTAGCTTCCACTTAATACTCTAACACTTCACTGACAACGATTTAAAAAATATATATATCAATCACTTCTCTAACACCATATTGATAAACTTGCGAACGGCATTCACTGGTATTTTACACCTATGTATGGGATTTACGGTAACTTCAGATGAATACCTATTTCCTTGTAACTACACTTGTATATTAACTACGCACACACAATGTCATAATGCACATCACATATTAACCAAAAGAATAAAGGTTTCTACTTACGACACGACTCATAGGGGACTTAACTTTGCTTATTGGGTAGTGATTTCCATCTCGCTGTTGTTCGTAGGGAATGGTAGGCCTCGCTCCATGGATCGGCTTAGGTAATCGGGTCCATCTCGTCCTCTCAGCTGATTACCACCCTCCTGGGTCATCAATCTCGTGAAGCGCCACCATAGCCGGAGTAGTCTCTGCCTCAGCTTCTTAGAACATCATAGTGGTCTTCATTACGTCAGGGACAGAATAACACAAGGCATTAGTTGATTTATACATGTTGTAATCTGTTTCGTAGTGCTAATGAGAAAAGAATATATGTATTCTGGTCCGTCTAATTTGCTTATAACAGCTCTAAATGTCCTCTTATTTTCAACTGCCTTCCTCGCCGAATAGATGTAAATTTTATGTGCTTTTAGAATTGCACTTTATATCCCGTTTAATTCTGCTCTCTTCACGTTGTGCAGTATCGGGCAAATATAATGTTCCGAGCCCAACCGTGACGTAGTACAGAACCAACTTGACGTTCTCTTACAGCTGGTCTATATTCTCACGTATATATGTCAATCTACAGCTGACGTTAAGCGGGCTATCGTGGATTTGATCTCTTCTTCGATAATTGATTCTAGAATCCGATAAGTAACTGGTTTCTATACACGATCCTGTCCTTTCTTCACTGCAGTGCTGGATTGATATTTTGTTCTAATGGAAGTCTTTTTTCAATAATCGGTTCAAATAATCCGCTCTCGTCATTCTTTCGCACCGCCTTCTAAGAGTGGTTCTTTCCATGATTGCCGGTTGAAATTATTATCTTTTTGGCTCGTACCGCTGTTATTTGCTTTTATATTGATCCATTAATAGCTGGAACGCCATTTTTGTTCCTAATACTGCAACTATAGAACGGTGAAATGGCACATTTACTCCTCCCACGTTGATTTAAATATATGGCTTGCTATATATTTATCTCATCTATTTCTGATATCATAATGGGACTTTTCACTGTTCTTAGTCAGGATTTTGAGCACATTATTGTAAATTCTTACAGATCAATTGGTTCGTTCTTGTCGTAGTCCATTTCAGTTCTCATTCCTTGTTTAACTGCGATGTTGGATAGACTCTAATCCCTTTGTTCCTTGAAGTATAACTTTATATTTGCGGCATTGTGTACTCCTTTACTTTTACCATTCAAGTCGTGAACTTCGTATGCGTTGTTCCCAAATGATCGATGTATAACAAATGGTCCATCGAATAAATATACGAACCTTGCAAATACTTTAGTGGATACATTCGAGATTGCTGGTTTCTTTACTAATATTAGGATTGATTTCCCACAAGTCTACTCGTGTTTTAATAACTATGAATTTTGAATTTCCACTGCGTTTTCAACATTCTCCTTGTCTTTCTATAGATAAGTTAACATTCTTTTCTTTCTGTCTGGTAATCGTGACGTCCATTTTCGTTCGTCTTCTTCCCTTCTTGCTTTCGTCATCTTCGAACATGGTTCGTTCTCTTCATACGTATTTGCTTGCCATTTCTCTGAAGTAACCTTTAGTTTTCTTACGGATCGTTTGGAAAGTACGGTGTTATCCTCCAGTAAATGGATTTCTTCCTCTTCTTCATGCAAATCTGCCCTATGCATATTTATGTGATTCTGCATCTGCAAAATTTCTGCTTGAACTATCCTGGTTTCCATTTTCTTCTTTTTCTTTGTCTCTCCTCCATTCTTGCAATTTGCTTCAGCTGCTTTCGCTGCCATTCTTCTCGTATGTCTGGTCTTCCTGATCTTTCTCTTCTTCTTTCTTCTCCGAGTGGCTCTCGTCGATTCTCCTCTGGTTGTTTAATTATTTTCAGTAGCTTTTCTTCTCGGTTTTCAACATCTTCTTCTTTCTTCTCCTCCGGTTTCTCAGCTTCTTCTTGTGATGATCCTCGTTGATTTTCGTGTTCTTTCTTCTCCATTCCTCCTTTAATTTCGGCTCTCCATTCATTTATGAAGTTATTGATCTCACTCGCCTTTGACCGTATCTTCACGATCTCTTCCTTTATCTCCGTTACTATTGTTTTGTATCCCTCTTCTTGCTCTCGATGACCTTTCTTCATCTCCTCCTTCATTTCCTGCTTCATCTCCTCCATCATCTGCTTATGTTTCTCTTCCTGTTTACTAATGATTTCTTCCACATTTGCTTCATCTCCTGCCGATCTTCTCTCCTTTCCTTCCTCATTTCTTCCACGAGTCTCTGATATCTCTCTTCCCTTTCTTGTTTCTCTTTCTTTCTCTCTTCTTCCTGCCTCTTCTCCTTCTCCTCTCGTTCCTGTCTTTCTTTCTTAGATTCTTTATCACGATTATCCATCTTTTCTATAATCTTCTTGAACATCTCCTCTTGCTTTCTCATTTCTTCTTGCCATTCTCTCCTAATTTCTTGGTCGCGTCTTCTAGTCTCTTCATCACGCTGTTCATCAAGTTTTCTAGCTTCTTCATCGCGCTGTTCAACACGTTTTCTAGCTTCTTCATCGCGCTGTTCATCACGTTTTCTAGCTTCTTCATCGCGCCTTCGGTTTTCTTCCATCATTTGTTTTATGGCTTGCAATATTCCCTGTTGTTCTTCTTTCTGTCTCCTCTCCTTCTCTTCTTGTCTTTTCTCCTTCTCTTCTTGCTTCTCCTCCTGTACCTTCTGGTACTCTTCAAATTGTGCTTTTAATTGGCTTAACGTCGGCATCTTTACTTTTACGTATTATTTCCTAATTCTCTATTATTTCTGATAATACTCTAATTCTGCCCTACCTTCTCTATAATTCAATATTCTCCAATACTCTTATACTTAACTCACTCAACTGTACTTGTACTATGCTTAAATATAGGCTTAACTACTCTGACTAGGCTTTGCTTACGAGGTTGACCCAATTACACCATGAAATATGAAACATTTACCCTAATAACTAAGATTCCAAACCTTAATTCTGGCATGAATAATTAAAAAGATTCAAATAACTTAATTTCTTACCATCTACTTCCTATATCTAAGTTATTTCATAATAAATTGTGACTAACATATTAACATCATTCCTTAAATTCACTTCCAACTATTTATATTTACAATTATAAGGTCTTCATATTCTACCTCAGCTTCCTCTAGACAGAAATTCGATTATTTCCCGTCGTTCTCGGATATTTTCATCATCTCATCCATCCGTTTCTCATCTCTCTTACTCCTGATTATTATTATTATTATTGGGCATCTACTCGACTTCACAGTCCATTGTCCCCCTGTGTTTTCTTCGATCCCAATATAAATATTTATCTGGTCAAACGACGACTTCTTTTACCAGATACAACTAAGTTTTGCACGATACTCCCATTTTCATTCAATCATCTCGTCCGTACGTTCAAAATCCTCTGTCAATCAACTCCTAAAATACCTTTCCTTCTTATCAAGGTTCTCTCAGTAAATTTTCTTCTCTCAGACTGCCACATGTTTGCGTAATTCTTCAAGACTCGACAACTCTATTTCTTGACCTTAATGCCTTTCTCTTCATTATGAATATGACGTGGTATCAAATGTACATGGTTTGATGACCAACTTCTCTCTCCCACGGTGTTTTTCTCTCAAATTTCCACGGGTATGAGCGACAAAATTACATGCCTTTGAAAACCATTCCAGTAGCTTTCCCAAAATTGCCACACAATTGGGCACAAAAATTTACATGTTTTTGGCAACTCTACTCCCACGGTGTTTTTCTATATTTGCCACACAGTTGGGCACGAGACCAATGATTCTTGACCTCGGTGTACTTCTCCTTATTTTGCCCCACGTTGGGCGCCAAAAACTACATGCACCGCTCCCGCGTCCAGGTGGGGATACACGAGTTCCAGACTAGCTCTTAATAACGATTCCATCTACCTAATATTGCTGGGTTGTGAGTTCCGCGTGAGAAAGTACACCGATGGCCTATGGTAAATCCCAACCTACGTAGAAGGACGTCTCCAACACGCTATCAGTCGGATACCATACTTGCATGTTGCGACATTTATCGTAAAATTCAGGTTATTACGGCTTGTCAAGAAATTCGTACATGTCATCATCAAAATCGCAATCAGAAATAGTCATTATAGGCTTATATCTAGCACTTATTCTAAGTAGGCATTAAAAGAATTTTAATGTTTTCACTACTCAGCTTTTATTAATAAATCAGTCTAAGTATGATTTGAAAATCAGGTAGAGTATCTTGAGAAACTATTTTATACAATGTGGCTGGTTTCATACGCAAACAGCATCTCTAAGTGCCGTAGCTATGTTGCATTGACAGAAAATAGGTTTGGAAAACCTCTAACAAATAAATGAAATCAGGCCTCATTCATCGATATGCTAATCCTGGCCTATCGAAAAATTATATTGTAATTAAATAACATCCGTGAAAATTAAATGAAAAGGAAAAATTAAATTATACATAATTAAGTGAAAAATTATTCAATATAGTTGTAATAATCAGATGCATCCAATTGGTTTAAGTAAACAAAACTATACTCCCTACTATATACAATATTTCAAATTGGGGTTTCAATTGAAATGTGAAAAACGCAATGAAGGTGGCCAATAATTAATCAATTAATTAATTAATTAAGATCTGGAATCTTTCCGTATTGAGCTGGATTGCGCCTCAAAAATTACCAAAAAATTCAATCATTTGAACCTAAATTCACATGTGACTAGAGAAATGCATATCACTTGGCTGAAAACTTCACATCAATGTCCATGCACAGTAGGAAAATCGTGTGAGAAAATAATGTTTGTTCTTAAGGATTTTCACTAGTTGAGGTTTCAAGTTTTCATAATGTTTCATATTTCATATTAACTGACCTCCATATAAGCAAATCTAAGTCCACTTTAAGTCGTAAGTAATCTCAAATTAATTCTATCATAAGGATTATGTGGCTAAAATCATTCAATTATTATTTTAATTCATGGTTGAAATTCAGTTAAAGTGCGTATATGGCTTAATATAGCATTACCAAGTGTATTTAACTAACCTTCCAACGAATAATACCATAGGTGGAAAAATTGACACATTAGAAGACTCTACCTTCATTTAAAATCCATATATGAAAGACTAAGTTACCAGTGATGTATCAAACTGCTCCCATAAAACCATAAATTAAGTTGCCGTATGTGAGAAAACATGAAAACGATCGTAGATATGTCAGTGAAGGCCTAAATATTGACGTAATTGGCCTCTCGGCTCTTCTGATGATCCTACATACTCAATTAATTCTATACTGATGGCATTGAGATCGTATCCTAATCTATATTATATATTAGGGAATAAAAATAGCAATTGAAAACAGTACGTTTCAACATATACACTAGCATGTGCAATTTACACATACTACAATCTCTCGAAGAATACTATGACCAACTTCCTAAATAACAATAACTATCACTTCAATTATCGCGTAGCATTCATATTAGTGCGTCTCAAGGCACTCGTTCCATCAAATACGCAGCATATGTGCCATAACCTACACATATTAAACCATTATCATTACTGTCATAGTATCAAAGATCAGCACATCACAACGTTAAACTGTGCAACTATATTTTGTCGTAAACATCCCCTAAATACGATCTTTACGCTTGTTATTTTGTTAAAGCCATCACGCATGTATATTAGCTTCCACTTAATACTCTAACACTTCACTGACAACGATTTAAAAAAATATATATATCAATCACTTCTCTAACACCATATTGATAAACTTGCGAACGGCATTCACTGGTATTTTACACCTATGTATGGGATTTACGGTAACTTCAGATGAATACCTATTTCCTTGTAACTACACTTGTATATTAACTACGCACACACAATGTCATAATGCACATCACATATTAACCAAAAGAATAAAGGTTTCTACTTACGACACGACTCATAGGGGACTTAACTTTGCTTATTGGGTAGTGATTTCCATCTCGCTGTTGTTCGTAGGGAATGGTAGGCCTCGCTCCATGGATCGGCTTAGGTAATCGGGTCCATCTCGTTCTCTCAGCTGATTACCACCCTCCTGGGTCATCAATCTCGTGAAGCGCCACCATAGCCGCAGTAGTCTCTGCCTCAGCTTCTTAGAACATCATAGTGGTCTTCATTACGTCAGGGACAGAATAACACAAGGCATTAGTTGATTTATACATGTTGTAATCTGTTTCGTAGTGCTAATGAGAAAAGAATATATGTATTCTGGTCCGTCTAATTTGCTTATAACAGCTCTAAATGTCCTCTTATTTTCAACTGCCTTCCTCGCCGAATAGATGTAAATTTTATGTGCTTTTAGAATTGCACTTTATATCCCGTTTAATTCTGCTCTCTTCACGTTGTGCAGTATCGGGCAAATATAATGTTCCGAGCCCAACCGTGACGTAGTACAGAACCAACTTGACGTTCTCTTACAGCTGGTCTATAATCTCACGTATATATGTCAACCTACAGCTGACGTTAAGCGGGCTATCGTGGATTTGATCTCTTCTTCGATAATTGATTCTAGAATCCGATAAGTAACTGGTTTCTTTACACGATCCTGTCCTTTCTCCACTGCAGTGCTGGATTGATATTTTGTTCTAATGGAAGTCTTTTTTCAATAATCGGTTCAAATAATCCGCTCTCGTCATTCTTTCGCACCGCCTTCTAAGAGTGGTTCTTTCCATGATTGCCGGTTGAAATTATTATCTTTTTGGCTCGTACCGCTGTTATTTGCTTTTATATTGATCCATTAATAGCTGGAACGCCATTTTTGTTCCTAATACTGCAACTATAGAACGGTGAAATGGCACAAATACTATATGAATATTATTTTATCCATAAACCTCCCGAAACGTATGAAAAATTCATTAATTTCTCAAACATGCGGAGTTGTACGAAAAATTTTACACTCACTGTATTTGTTTCATATTCGAAATACAGCACATTGCAGTGCTCCTTTGTAAACCACTCGATAGACATCCCATTCATCACTAGTGCATGGGATGCCTAATCACTTGCTTCCGAAGGAGTGCTACAACGTGCTGTATTGTGGATGTAGTGAAACAAGTAGCAGTCATTTTACTGCACGCGTTCCATACCAGGGTGCATTTGTTAATGTGTCAAAGGTGCAGAAAATAACATTTAATAACTTATAAATGAATACGCACGTATACATTCTACTCTATAAAATAGTTGTTTGTATGAATCTAAAACTAATAGTGTTCGGCGAAATACATGTGTAGAAGGCAGACGTTGTTTGGAGTTTCGGTTGCATTCTCACCAAATTCTCCACAGATTAAAATGATGTCTGTATATTCGTCGTTGATGAACACACTAGCCATTGCCGATTTGCAGACAGCAAATATAGTGCTGCTGTACACTAGTACATACACCAGCGTTCGTAAACGAGGTCCATGAGGTTGCATTAGACAGGTAGCGCTGAGGAACCTGTTGCGAGCGACCGTCCGGTTATCTCTTCATATTCTGACGTAACTTGCCTGCTAGCAGTAGTGCCCCTGTGAAGAAAGTTAGTAGATATCCCATTCATCATTTGTGCATGCGGGACATTTATAAGTAGAAAGTACGGCGCTCGCGAGCCGCCTGGCATATCGTAACTGTCTTAATGTTAATGGGAAAACAATACTAAATAAAAAATAAATACTGATTTAATTAGGTTGTGCCAATCTTAATGCAAGCGCATCGATTTCCTCACAGTGTTTGTTTTTAAATTTGAAAATTTGTTTTGTTATATGTAAATGTCTTTCTAATATAGAATGTGATAGAACATTATTCAGATAGTTCTTCAATTTGGCAACCTCTGCATCAGTGTTACTACTTGCCTTAATATTTAGCGAAGGTCCTTTGGAAAGCTCTTTGCCATTGTGGTTGAACGCGGGATATGTACATCCAATACAGCCGCCAGAATACGTGGACATTGGCTACCGCATTGCACGGTGGGAACTAATTACTAGGGCTTTGTATTTGTTTAATTGAATCGTACTTGCTCTATTGCGGCAGCAGATTAGACTGGACGATTTATGCAGGCCACGGGCGAGCTGTTCGACACTCCAAAGTCCTCTCGTCTATGTATTAGACCAGAAAACCACTAAGTGGTAGAGAACAATAAAGTCAGGATCATTAGTGCGGTCATCAGTGTTTCTAAATATTCAAAAACACAATTTCAACTGTTACAGTTATAGTCCCTATTTTCCAATATCAGAGGCTGAATAGAATACATACTAAGTTCTATAGTCTATACCACTCTATTCATAAGCCTAGCATTTTAAAGCCTACGGAATCATTAATCATAGGTTACGAGTATTTCAGAGCAGTTTCAGGGGTTACACAAGGTCGTAAATTTTCACTCTTATTGTTCTTCATTTACATTGGAATCCTGCCGACTTCATTGAGAGGTTAACGCTTTTAAATTTCATCCTCGGAAGCCCGGGTTCTATTCCCGATTCCGCCGGAAATTTAAGATATCCAGGAGAGCTGGTATGTGTTTAGAAATATAAATGTACCGAGCTCGATAGCTGCAGTCGTCTAAGTGCGGCCAGTATCCAGTAGTCGGGAGATAGTGGGTTCGAGCCCCACTGTCGGCAGCCCTGAAGATGGTTTTCCTTGGTTTCCCATTTTTCACACCAGGCAAATGCCGGGGCTGTACCTTAATTAAGGCCACGGCCGCTTCCTTCCACTTCCTAGGCCTCTCCTATCCCATCGTCGCCATAAGACCTATCTGTGTCAGTGCGACGTAAAGCAAATAGAAAATAGAAACATAAATGTAGCTCACCTCCATTGATTGTATGCCTGAAAAGAGCTGCACCACCTCGGAATGAGTACACGATTTTTTCTTTTTTGTCAGAGTTTTTCAGACTTACTACTACTGCAGAACTTCATTCCATGGACCCGTTCAGTGTCGTCAGTGGTACGAAGGGTAGCTCAGATTGCATGGTTAATATTAAGCCTAAGTGAATATGAGTAATGCTACTTCTGTTATTTCTAATAAATTTCAATTTTTAAAAAATTCAACTGTACACCGCATTTAAACTTCATCATCATTACTATCCGTTCAGCCGAGGTCGGCTCTCGGACACTTCATGGATGATGGTTCGCTACTCTGCTCTGTTGTTGCATGCCCCTCTTGGTTTGTGTTTTGTTAGTATCAATCGTGCGGATTCTTGGGCTATCTGGTCTTCGTTCGCCACTGACTGCTCCCAGAATAACCAATAAATAAATAAATAAATAAATAAATAAATAAATAAATAAATAAATAAATAAATAAATAAATAAATGTTATCAATGATCTGCATTTAGAACTGTTGCCCGGGTGATATATTCCCTATCAATTATATACCTAGCCTTTTCTTGAACGTTTTCAAATAAATTGGGAATTTATCGAACATTTTCCTTGATAATGAATCTCATCCCTTACTCCTCGTCCTATAAATGAATACTTTCCCTAATCTCTCCTCTTGAATTCCAACTTTTATCCTCATATTATATTCCCTACTTTTAAAAACTCCGCCCAGGCTTATTCGTCTACTAAAGTAATTCCACGCCTTTTCTCCACTGACAGCTCGGAACATACCATTTAGCCGAGCAGCTCGTCTCCTTACTCCCAAGTCTTCCCAGACCAAAGTTTGCAGCACTTTTGGAACATTACTCCTTTGTCGGAAATCACCCAGAATAAATTGTGCTGTTTTCCATTGGATCCTTTCCATTTCTCGTATATAGTAGTCCTAGTGAGGGCCATACACTCTAGAACCATACTCTAATTGGGGTCTTACCAGAGACTTGCTCGTCTTCTCCTTTACATCCTTACTATAACCCCTAAATACCCTCATAATCATGTGAAGAAATCTGAGGTCTTAACAACTTCATTAAAATGATTACCCCCAATGAAAAGCATTCCTTATATTCACACGTAGGTACTTACAGTGAACCCCGTGAAGTAGGCTACTCACCCACTGACTCCAGTGAACCTCTGCACGCTCCATGGCCGAAATATTGACAGAAAGACACATTTATTGGACTTAACAGGCTTCCGCCCAGTTACAATGTTCCAATTATGCAATTCAAAAATAAACACACACAGAACATTTATTAGCTAAGCACTAACTACTTACTACTTGACTACCTCTAAATCTACTATGTAGCATCCTGCACGGGTTTGAAACCCACTGTCGGCTGCTCTGAAGATGGTTTTCCGTGATTTCCCACTTTTTTTTCTTTTTTTGCTAGTTGTTTTACGTCGCACCGACACAGATAGGTCTTATGGCGACGATGGGACAGGAAAGGGCTAGGAGTGGGAAGGAAGCGGCCGTGGCCTTAATTAAGTACAGCCCCAGCATTTGCCTGGTGTGAAAATGGGAAACCACGGAAAACCATTTTCAGGGCTGCCAACACTGGGGTTCGAACCTACTATCTCCCGAATACTGGATACTGGCCGCACTTAAGCGACTGCAGCTATCGAGCTCGGTTTTCCCACTTTTACACCAGGCAAATGCTGGGGCTGTACGTTAATTAAGGCCACGGCCGCTTCCTTCCAACTCCTAGGCATTTCCTCTCCCATCGTCGCCATAAGACCTATCTGTGTCGGTGCGACGTAAAACCACTATCAAAAGAAAACTACATTAAATCTCTACTAATTCTGTCCTAAATCTGTCTGGCCGGGACATCACCCCTGGTGAGGAACTGCTACAACCCTTCCCTGTGATGTCGCTACCAGACATGTCTCATCAGGTTCGGAAACGGATACCTCACAGACCCTTTAAGTTGTCAATGTTAATTCCTCACCACTCCTTCATGTAACAGCCCACATGTGTGCGGATTGACATGGCCGAAATATGTTTCCCTCCAGGGACATCCTTGGTCTGATGAGGTCAAGGACGACTCTGTCATTTTCTTAGCTTCCATGGGATGCGCTGAAATCTCCTCCCGCATCACATATGGAAGATAACTTACTTACTTGCTTGCTTGCTTGCTTGCTTGCTCACTCACTCACTCACTCACTCACTCACTCACTTACTTACTTACTTACTTACTTACTTACTTACTTACTTACTTACTTACTTACTTACTTACTTACTTACTTACTTACTTACTTACTTACTTCGATTAGCTTTCTTCATCGTATACGGTACAGGGTGCGCACAAAGTCCGTATACCCCTTTATCAAATTAAACTCAAACTGACATGATATAAAAGTATGTACATATACTCATCATGTATTTATGTCTACTTACATCTTAAGAATCAAAACATCCGTATCTGTCCCACTATGGTCTCTGCACAGCTGAATACGCTGCCATGGTCTGATGCTCATATCAAGCAACATCCTTGGGGTCACTGTCTGGAAAGCTTCGCGCACAGCATTTATCAGACATCAGTTTAAACATACCGCTGCTTCCTCACCTGTTCCTTGATGTAACCCCAGAGTACATTATCGGGTGTTGTTAGATAAGAGTTCCTCGGCGGCCATCGAAGAGGAGATGGATCACTGTCCGATCCTAGACCGATCCAGTGATTCCCTAAGAATGCGTTCAGACGTTGTCGAACAGCCTCTGCGAAGTGAGCCGGCGCCCCACCGTGTTAAACCCAACAACGTCTAAGATTCCCGCATTTTTCAGCTGCAGGAGGAGCCAGTCATTAATCATTTGGAGGTAACTGTTCTGATTAACAGAACGATCAAAAATATGGGACAAACAGATGCGGTTGTGTTATTCCTGTCCAGATCATGATGTAGGTGGGTTTCGCTCGATTTCTTGCAAAAATGTGGATTTTCTTTTCCCGAAAGTAAGCATTGCGACTACGGGAGCGGAGATAAATCGCACATTCGTCAGTGAACGTGACTTCTGCCATCTGAGCCATTGTTTGGAATTGTTGCAGCATCCGACCACAAGCATCAACATGTCTCTCCAAATCATCATTTAATAATTCACTGACACACATTGGTCGCCAACACCTCATTTTCAGATCTACTTGGATGTGCTTCATCATGAATGATCCAACTCTGACGCACGTTTCCTTATGGATCTGACCGGAGAGTGTTCGATACATTTTTCCACGTCAGCACAAAGTTCAGGTCTGGTGCATGGTCTTCCATTTTTCGGCGCGTCGCGAACACTGCCTGTTAAAGACGCTTTCTTTTCCCACGCTAACAACGTCTTCGTTTTCAGTGCTACTTTCACAGACCGCGCAACGAAATCGTCCCTCGCATTTTTAATTGATTTTCCACTAATTTTACGCTCACGAATCCACACAGCGGCCAGCAAACATTCATCAATCGTATAACCACTTGCATCAGCCATTCTTTCAATATCGTGGCACCAACTGCTGTCAACAATCGAAGTCGATAACAAATGGGTATCTGACAATAGAAATAAATTAATAATAAGTAGAGGTATAACGACTTTGTGCGCAATATGTAGGTGCTAATGGGGAAGACGACCGCGCTGACTATGTATGTGGGACTTTGTTGTCATTATTTCTGCATAACATTTTCAGACTTAGCCTTGCACTGCGAACTAAATTAAACTAAGCAAACTGTTAATATTATAATAGTATCTTGAAAAGTAAATGTCAGTGGAGAGATGGCGTGGAATGACGAATAAGTTTGGGTGATGTCTTTAAAAGTAGGAAAGATCACAATATGAAGAAGATGGAATTCAAGAGGACAAATTGGGGCAAATATTCGTTTATAGAAAGCGGAGTTAGGAACTGGAATAACTTACCAAGGGAGATGTTCAATAAATTCCCCATTTCTCTGCAATCTTCTAAGAAAAGTCTAAGAAAACAACAGATATTGAATCTGGCACCTGGGTGACAGCTCTAAATGCAGATCAGTATTGATTGATTGATTGATTGATTGATTGATTGATTGATTGATTGATTGATTGATTGATTGATTGATTGATTGATTGATTGATTGATTGATTGATTGATTGATTGATTGATTGATTGATTGATTGATTGATTGATTGATTTTAATTAATACTAGTTGCTAGTTGCTTTACGTCGCACCGACACAGATAGGTCTTATGGCGACGGTGCGACAGGAAAGGCCTAGGAATGGGAAGGAAGCGACCGTGACCTTAATTAAGGTGCAGCCCCAGCATTTGCCTGGTGTGAAAATGGGAAACCACGGAAAACCCTCTTCAGGGCTGCCGTCAGTGGAGTTTGAACCCACTATCTCCTGGATGTGAGCTCACAGCTGCGCGCTTCTAACCGTACGGCCAACTCGCCCGGTAATTAATGCAGAGCTGGTATTAAAATACTCGTATAAAACCAAAACAATACTTATAATTCAATATATTTTAATACCTTGTAATATAGTGGAAATTACGTACAATATACAGTAAGCGAGAAAGATGGAACAGCTAAGGTTCAAATATTTGTTGACCGAGCTCGACAGCTGCAGTCGCATAAGTACGGCCAGTATCCAGTATTCGGGAGGTAGTAGGTTCGAACCCCACTGTCGGCAGCCCTGAAAATGGTTTTCCGTGGTTTCCCATTTTCACACCAGGCAAATGCTGCGGCTGTACCTTAATTAAGGCCACGGCCGCTTCCTTTCTACTCCTAGACCTTTCCTGTCCCATCGTTGCCATAAGACCTATCTGCGTCGGTGCGACATAAAGCAACTAACAAAATACATATATTTGTTGTGTTTATTAGAATTGTCTCCACTTTTGACCGTTCAGATTTAACACATTGAATGGCAACATAACTTTTCTTAAACGTTGAGTTTTAGACTTGTTCCTCCTATTATATTTATAGTTTCCAATGAGGGGTCTAGTGAGAGAAGGAGTTATTCCAAAAACATTGAAAAATGGAGTTTTAGCCATTTCTAGTATCTTCTTCTCATCTGTTGAATATCTCGTGAACTAGAACTGGGTGACATAGCTCCCTCCCTCACTAGACCACTCACTGAAGAGATTAAGAAAATCGACATTGTTTTACAAAATCAATCGAAAATGTTAAAAAGTCACGTAACTGAATGTGAAACACGTTACCAATATTCATTAGAATGTGCTAGTAGAAATTCAACCTGATCATGAGCATCAGCTGTGATATACAGGATGTATCGAAATTATACCGACAAAAAATCAGGGATACTCTTCGTGTTACATAAAGAACAATGGCGCAATCGAATTGGCAGAGAATTTAGTTTATTTATTTAGCGTATGGCTACAGATACAGTGTCTAATGTTGTGAGATCTTCACTGTATACGAATGTCCAAATTGTTTATATAGTCTATAGCCTCTGGAGTCGCAAAAGCAAAATCACTGGCACTGCCATTGTATTTTCTATTCCTGCATTCTTCGATGATGTGCTTCACTGTCTGTTGTGTAGCGCCACAGTCACACTCAGGCGTTGGGATTCTGTTCCACTTGTAGTGGACGGCTGCACAGTTCCCGTGGTTTGTTCGGATCCTGCTCAGTGCAGACCATAGTATACGAGGGAGGTTGAAACCAGGTGGCGGCGTCTTCTTCACAGAAGGCATTGTCGGGCAGTATTTGTCGTTGATTCTTCTGCCATTCAGCGGAAGTTTGGTAGTTGCTATTCCACAAGTTCATGGCATCTCTAATTGGTGGTTTTCTCGAACGCAGACGATTAATATTCGCATCGCCGATGTCATTATTGTGACCGCTACTACAGTGGTTACACAAAACAAAGCACTGAACACAATAAAGGGGTGGGGAAGGTGCCTTTACGCAGTACCAAAAACTTCACACACAGTTGAACATCAGTTGGAACTACGCGGATCTCCGCCGACAACATACGTAAGAATCAGTAGGGCCAACTAGTGGATAATAAATCAGGATGGTGGAAGGAGCTAGGACTTAGCGAGGGCATGGACATGGCTTAGATTGCAGACTGCGAAATGATCAACCGTGATCCTTAAATTTAAAAATCATATTTACAAAAGGATTTTACAAATACATTCCGAACAAAATCCACCAACATCCAACTTACGAACTATATGTTCTGTGGTACACATAACTTAGAGGTTCTTTGATAATACCTTTCGTACAAGTTCAAAATTTCAAACCAACTATACATCTAGTTACAAATCCAGTTGTGCAATGCAATTTACAGCGAAGTAAACGTATTCTCCAAAACTGTAGCGTACATCAAGTGACACTGAATTACCAGAGGCAAACCGCAAGGTAAATATATTAAACTACAATCTACATATTTAGTGAAACAAGAAATGGGAATGCCTCGAAAACGAACAGGCAAGCCCAGCTGAAAAGCTAAGGCGTCATAAATAATTAATTTGGCGAATTAAGTTTAGGCTAGGACAGACTCCTATACGAAATAGCAACCGAACATTACGGAAATTTTACCCGGAACGGAATTCAACACTGCTTACCCGCCCGGTAGCGAGGCGTCGCACTCGACGCAAAACTTCAGACAGACCAACACAGACTAAGGCAAACCAGGCCAAGACAAGACAAGACCAAGACAAGACGACGAAATGCTGCCTCGCACTCTATATAAAGGAAAACCCTGGCCTTGGGGCAGCCAATCAGAATGCATGAGTCCGCCTATCCCCACCTGGGTTCACCAATCACAATTCCTACTTTCAGTCGCGAACCTTAACTAAGTTTCTCGAATACGCATGTTCGCGAATCTTCCATTTCCAGAATAGTTAGAAAATGCCTTCTAGAACACATAACCAACAAAAGGGAACACACCCTGTTCAAAAATTCATATAACAATTTTTCTAGATACTTCCAGTAAGTACAGAACTGAAATCTACTATTCACAAATACATATGTTACAAATATTACACTGTACAGGTTAGGTCGTTACATATAAAACATATTACCACACTTTACAAATAAAGTCTTCAATACACATTTTCCACTTCCACTACATTGTTCACCTGTGACAATTATGTATCGGGAGTTCTGGTTTATTCACTATTTTACTGAATTCCCTTAAGAGAGCATCTTTACGTCTGAGATCTGGAGGAGGGACATGACTTAACACTGGTAGATTTGATTGTGCCAGTGATGAGACGCATTGTAGTGTTCAGCTGGGTATGTATGATGTTTGTGTGGGCACTATTTAGCCAAACAGCAGCGCAGTATTCAACAATCGAGTACACCAACCCTAAAGCTGAACATCTCAGAGTTGCAGCTATAGATCCCCAGAGAAAATGTTTCCTTTAAAGTATATGAGTTTGCATAGTTACTTCCAGGCGCACGATTCAAACTGACGAACTTGCCGTACTTGCTGTGCCAGAGCGTGTACCGTTGCCTGCTGCTGTGTTTCAGGGAAGGGAGGGGAAGTGGGATGATAATGATCCGCGTGAATGCACAAGCTTCTTCGTTCGACCTGCGCGGTATTGTCCGTGACTCCTACAGGCAATATCCACAGTTTGTTTAGTAAGCAGCCGTAATTGCACACACAACATAAGAACATTCAGTAATTAAGACACACGCTGCATCAGATCATTTCCCCTCTCGTTTGTTTGTCCCAGTAACGTTCTTTATTATTTGCCATGCTCGAAATTGCATCGCTGCATCCTCACGATCGTGTATTCCTTTACTTACAATATTGTAAACGGAATGAAACAACGAACGAAAGAAACAATACGGCCAATGGTTTGATTACAGTAAATATTCCTCTCTTCTTCTTCCTCCTTCTCGTGAAAGGAAAAGTCTATGGGAATTAATTCGGCCGAACGCGGAGGTTTATCTATCTCGCTGGCTAATGATCATTTTAGTGCTGTGTGACAAAGCGAGTGAAATGCGGTGGAGTGCCTTTTTTATGCTAGTGGTTTTGCGTCGCTCCAACACAGATAGGTCTTATGGCGACGATGGGATAGGAAAGGCCTACGAGTTGGAAGGAAGGGGCGTTTTTATGTGGAATATTGCTTCCATCTTGCTTTAGAATATCTTTGATATGTAGAAATACACGCAAAATGTTAGAAACTAATAAAAAATTCACTTATATTAAATTTGGATAGGTACTTGTTGAAAAAAGATGTCACATTTCGTCTTATAACTAATTAGCTTTTTTCACTTTCTAGAAACTTTAGAAAATGTAATATACAGCGTTGTTTCGGCCCATGCTTCAAATTTCATCACAATATTTTATTACTCCGTTTTTAGTGGAACACTTTGAGAAGCAACTCAACTAGAAGACTGGCGTCCCGACGGTTTGTCAATGTCACCAAGTTAATCGTCATTCGTGTATGACAATGATTCAATATAGACAAAACTTAAAATAAGTGAGCTTATTGTGTTTAAACTCAGTTTTACACTGTATACTAACTCATGAAGGCTGTCGACAATATATTTAATTTATAAGTTTTGCCAATTACAATCCAACCAATAACTAATGCGTTTCTCACATTGTTGTCACGTAAAAGAAACCTTTAATTAAATTGTTCCGAGGTATCTGTGGAACAGCAGAGGTGAAAGAACGTGCCGGGGTGAATGGGTCTAACTACAAGGCCGAGATATGAATTAAAATTGCATTAAAGGTTATATTTTCGAAAATAGCAAAACTTAACAATTTCACATAGAATTTCAAAGTTTAACAAATAACAGCAAGTCAACAAATAACCGATAATCAGGTACAAGACGAGCAAAGCCAAGATTTAGAGACAATTTAACAATCTGGGCTTCAAGCCCCAATTTTTTTTTTTTTTCACAACTTCGGAGCTCTCAGCTCACAAACACATATTTACCAAAGGGCAGAAAACCCCTAATAACATGGAGCACTCGCTCCCACTTAGCAATGTCAAGCCTTCTAGAGGCACCTTTCCAGTACTTAAAAGAGCTGACCTGCTCTCAGTTTTCCAAGCCTATTAAAGGCAACACCAGGCTTTACTATAAATGCCCTCAAGGCACAACTTACAAGGAAACAGGGGTATCTTGTACCCAACCTACTGGGCCTTAGCAAAAAATAACAGGTTAAGTAAATGGCCCAAAATACAAAGATGAATGGAGGCGTGTACTTGCACTCCTACATGAAACTTCTTAAAACCTAAGAGGCACTCGGCCAATGAAACAGGGGCTATACCAAAACTATGGAGGTGACTCGTATAAGAAAATTTTAAGGTATTACAGAAGGGAAGAAAACCAGTTACCAAACGTAGTCACCTCAAACCAATATGAAGGGGCTCGAGAGGGTAAAGCACTCTCTATCCCCGAATTGCAGTTACAGATTTAATGAAGTTTTTACATCAAACGGCAAGAAAATTACATGTCGGAAATATAGTTTACATTGTAAAGGGATTTGGACCTTTCCCGAGTTAAACTACTGAGCTAGCAAGAAATAAAGATGTTAAACGGCCATTACCTTATTGAAGAACTGCTGCCTGATGAAAGAGGCGCTTCCCACCTCCTGCTACATGTCCATACACTAGGTTAGAAGTTGATGAAGTGGTCGGGAGACAAGAAAATCAGCACTTTTTATACCCTCGGGGAAAATTCGAGACCTTTCATGAATAAAACAGCCACACCCACTCACTTTTATTGGTCAGTGTAGACACACTCAAAATCGAAGAAGAAAGACATGATTGGTCTGGATTGGCTCAATTCAAAACTGGCGGAAAGAAAGGATTAATATTGCCAACCCACAAATGAATGAACGAAATTTAGTAAAGAGAAAATTTATGAATACAAAATTTCTTCAAAAAATTTCCTTCACTTCGCACCAGGGTGCATGATCATAGTTTTTTTAGTAGAGACATCTATAAGAGAATGTCCACACTTCTTGATCAATGGAAAACAAAACAAGTTGAAATCCACAAAGTATTGACAACTTCGTAATCACAAAATTTACGGTAGTGACATCTTCTGAGAAACTTATGAGTTGATCCAGTTTTTAAAGTTCAGAGTTTCTCCTGTAGAGGAGGATTTATTGTCGCAAGATTTAAAACTGCGGCGTGGGGGTGTACCGCCCGGTACATAAATAAAAAATGTTCTTACCAAAATATTCATTCGCAAGCCCCCCTCAAGCAGAACTGCGGTGATTACCGAGATCTGTGGACATCATTAATTGAAAATCAGTTATTTACATGGGTCATTTACTGTAAGATAAAAATGGCAGGAAGAGATTGATGTTAGTGAAAATATAGCAATCAGCTTGGCTTATAGCAGTGACTTTACATACAGTAATACAAGACAGTGTTGGAAACTCACAGTGTGAAAAAATAAAGTAGGAAAAGGGCAAGCCAGAAGTACATTCAATAAAATGAGAAATGTCTTATGCAACAGAGACCTAAGTTTGTCTTTAAGGATTAGATTGCTACAATGTTGTGTGTTCTCAGTACAGGTCCACGGTATGGACGCTTGGACACTCAAATAAGGTATGGTCAACCGACTGGAGGCGTTCGAGATGTGGATTTATCGAAGGATTCTACCTGTAAGCTGGATACACAGAGTCCCAAACCATGAGATAATGCACAGTATTAGCAAATGCAAACAGATAGTTAACACCGTCAAAACATATAAGCTGCAGTGTCTGAGCTGTGTAATTAGAGGAGGGCGATATCGTCTTCCGCAAGAAATAATTCAAGGGATGAGTGATGAAAAAAGGAGCCGCGGTAGAGGATAACCTTAAATTGTGGTTTAATTCTAGTTGCGGTGAATTATTCAGCGCTGCTAGATTTAAGGACGACATTACCGTGACCATCGCCAAACTTCATAGAGGAGACGGCATATGAAAAATAATAATAAGAAGAAAAGAACGTAGCACATTTCGTTTCTTGGCGAAATTGCTATAGAAAATGAATAGGGCTGCTAGGGTAGTGGCCATTTCTTTATCTGATCCTCATTTTCACAGGATTAGACCTCTTCCAACTTAACCATTAACGTTGGCAACAGTGTCAAAAGCGCATTAGTTATTGGTTGGATTGTAATCGGCAAAACTTATGAATTTAATTTATCGCCCACAGCCTTCATAAGTTAGTATACAGTGGAAAACTGAGTTTAAACACAATAACCTCATTTATTTTAAGTTTTGTTGTATTGAATCATTGTCATACACGAATGACGATTAACATGGTGACATTGACAACCGTCGGGACGCCAGTCTTCTAGTTCAGTTGCTTCTCAAAGTGTTGTAACGGTTCAAATCCCGTTACAAGATGATATCTGTATTTTTATTATTGTATGATTTTATCTGTATTATTATTATTATTATTATTATTATTATTATTATTATTATTATTATTATTATTATTATTATTATTATTATGTCAGTATTATTATTATGTTATCTGTGATATTGTACTATTATTGTAATTATCCGTTTTATTCAATTTTGCAATTGCCTGTTGCTTGCAAGATTGCAGTTAGATGTATACATATATACGTATGTGTAGTATAACATTCAATACCTGTACAGTGAGAATTGTTGTATATATCAGGGATGGGATGTGACGTTGGTGCATTGTGCAATATTGTTGGCGATTCTGCCAAGTCATCGCCACTCCATGGCTACGTCATCGTATTTATTTAGAATATGCGCGCACGGTGTCATCGCCGCGGGGCTATTTCACCACTGGATGTAATATCTGTCGCGTAGGTGGGAGTATGTCATTGTTATTTCTGGAGATTACGTAGCTGTGTCAACCAAAGTCTATATAAGGTGGGTGCACATTGTAGCGTCAGTCATTACTTATACGGATGCAGTACAGTGAAGTAGTCTACTAGATCAAGAGGCCTTAGGTGGTCAGCCAACGAGTGTGAACGAGAGATGGCGAAGACTCAGTGAGCCATTAATTATTGGTCATTGAGAGAGTGAGACCAAATGGTTGGTCCGTCACTTAGTGGAAGACGCGGACGCAAGGCTTACCAAGGAGTCAGAGAGGGCAACCCTGGACCTACCAAGAGGTCATACCATATTGACTTACAAAGAAGTCAGATGATATGGAGAAGAAGCAGTCTCAAGGATGTATCACCACGTTAGGCGTGACACATCTACAGTAAACACCAGAGCAATGGATTACGTCGTAATTACACTCAAAGTGTTAAAGGTACAGTCAAGTGAATCAGTGAGGGAAATATTTCGTATAAATTGTTAAATGTCCGGTCAAGAAGAATTCAAATTCATGCCTAGTTTCTGTCAGTTGCAATGTCATAATTTCATATTCTCATCTGTTTTATCGCAACAAGACTCACTATTTTTTGATATATTATTTAAAGAATATATATTGTTCTATCAAACGAATTCATAGTTTCATTTCTTTGACAGTAAAATATCTTAACCTCAAAATTAATGGGGAAACCGAACGCCAATCTCCTTTTCCCAGAACTTATATGGTATGTTGTCAAAAGTAAGCTTATTACCCCACACCCTGTTAGTTTAGTATTAAATATAAATGTTCTCAATGTGTCGACGCAACGTGGGACTCGAATAAATTCAGAATTTGTTCTGAATGACAGCATATCATAGGTTCATTTTGGGAGGAGTATGCGCATTTAAGCCAACGGAAATCATTACCGGTAAATGTCAGGAGTGTAAGTTTGTGATATATATTTGTATTTTGGGGATATGTCAAGGGATTTGAAGAGGGAAATTAATTTGAGATCGCGTACTATCACTAGTGAACCAAAGATGGACAAGGAAGACAGTAACAAGTCATGTGACGACGAGGTCATTGCTTCTGCGGACATCCAAGGTGAAATTCAGAGTAGGGTGCAGGTGGATACGATGGAACCTTCTGAGGAAATTCAGGAAAGTGCAGAAATTGAGAAGCACACTGAAACTCAAAAGGAAGTCCCAGGGGGGATGAACCAAGATCAATTTTCCTTGCTGATGGCCACAATAATTAGCAGTAATGAAAGTCAGAAACGAATGGAGGAAAATAATAAGAAAGAGATGAAAGAGATGAAAGAATTAATTAGTAATAGTAATGAAAATAGTAATAAACAAATGGAAAAGATGAGTGAAAATAATAAGAAAGAGATGAAAGAATTAATTGATAGTAGTAATGAAAATTGTAATAAACAGATTAACTCTCTAAGTAATAAAATGGAAAAAATAATTAGTAGTAACGAAAATAGTAAGGAAGAGATGAAAGAATTAATTAGTACTAATAATGAAAATTGTAATAAACAGATTAACTCTCTAAGTAATAAAATGGAACAAATGATTGATATTAGTAATGAAAATAATAAGAAACAAATGGAAGAATTAATTGGCAGTAATAAAGAAAATTTTAATGTGACCAATGAGAAAATAGATGCTCTAAGTGAATCACTAAATTATAAAATAGATACTAAGATAGTAGAGGTAACTAATCAAATATCTAAGTTAGAAAATAAGGTAAATAAAGAGTGTGTTGACCTTAGAGGTGAAATGGAGTTGAATCGGAGCGATCTTCATACTCAAATTGAACATGTCAAAGGAACTTGTACAGAGAATATCAAAGAGTTAAGTAATAAGATTTCTAGTAATCAGGAAGAAATTCACGATATCATAGATAAAAGATTGGACAAGAGTTACAATGCAGTTGGGGAAGATACGAGGGAACAGATTAGTAGAAATGAGCAAGTTGAAAGCAAACTTGTGGAGGTCACTGAACTACGGAACGAACAGGAAACGCTATCACAGCAGGTAAGAGAAAGAGAGGAAGAATTGAAGGAAGAAGTGAGAATAGTGGAAGAGAATTCTGAAAGAGCAGCGGAAGAAGAAGAAGAAGGAGAAGATGAAGAAGAAGTTGTAAACTGCCAGGAAGTGATACGGCAGAAAGGTAGAGGTAAGACAGGTTTAGACGTGATAGTAGCGAGTGGTTTGTTCAGTAGGGATCGTGATTTAACCAAGTTTTCTGGAAAACAGTTTAATCCTATAGAGTTTGTAAAAGTAGTTGAGAAAAGATTTGCAAGTAAGTCGAGGAATAATATTAATGAATGGGAATACGTGGTGGAAATCTTGTCGAATGTTTTTGTCGGTGAAAGTAGAATATGGTTTCGAGTGTACTGGGATAATATGTCTAATTTAGGAGAATTGAAAGACAAGTTCATTGATAGGTTTTGGGAGGATTGTGTGCAAGGGCGCGCGCGCGAGAGAGAGCGCATGATGTCTGGGGAAAGTGGTATTGTAGAGAGAAGGGGTAAAATGTTAGCCGTGTATCAGAGGAGAGGGGGTGATCATGATGAGCAGAGGATTAATAGTTGTGTCGATGGGGATAGGGGTCAGAGGAGTAATCAGAGAGAATCGGAAGATGGGAGGCGTATGTATTTGAGTTATGAGAGATAAAGTCAGAAGAGTAATCAGAGAGAATCGGAAGATGGGAAGCGTATGTATTTGAGTTATGAGAGAGGGGATCAGAAGAGTAATCAGAGAGAATCGGAAGATGGGAGGCGTATGTATTTGAGTTATGAGAGAGAAGGTTAGAAGAGTAATCAGAGAGAATCGGAAGATGGGAGGCGTACGGGTTTGAGTTATCAGAGAGACTATGATAGTCTTAATATGAATGTTATCCAAGTGTCGTTATCGAGTCAGAGTATTTCAGATTCACAGGGAATCGGGTAAATTAAGTGGACAGGCCGAAGTTAGAAGATGAACTGGTATTTATTATAAGTAGTTATGTAGTGAAAGTAGATTTAAGTATAGTGTGATTGTGACCTAAGTAATGTTAAGTGAGATATTTAAGTAGTGCCGTAGTCGTAGATAATGAAGTAATTAATGGTAGCAGTAAGTTAGACGTAAGAAGTGTTCTGGTAAGTGATGTAAGTACTTGTAATGCCGAGAATGTGATGTACGCAGTGAGGTAGTCGATGATGGAAATTGTGATATGAAGAAGGTACTATCAGATCTTGTAACAGCCGTTGGGTAAGTCAAAGTGAGTAAATAAGTTGATAGAGGTACCAGTCAATTGAAGATAATTGTAAGTTTCAGACATGCCTTGTTGTACCAAAGCTTGTGTATTCAGTTATTTTAGGAGCTAACTTGGTTGCAAATCATGGAAGTAGAGTAGACTTTAATTGAGGTAGTGTGTGTTTGTTCTATGAGGAAACTGGCAAAGAAGTACGTGTTAATTATGATGGTCTGAGGTAAGTGTGTTGGTAACGTGTGTTCTTTGAAATATATGAGAGGTAAGTGAAGTTGTTCCTAATGAGAGGAAATGTTTTGTTGGGTGTGTTACGTGCCTGTGCGACCAGTATCCGAGGGATAGTCGGTATGAGGCAGTGACGTGAGGTAATTTGAGTGAATTACAGGAGGAGTAATTGTATTCGATGTTATGTAAGCATCGAGATGGATTTAGTGGTAAGTGAGGAAGAACACGTATATGAACATAAATTTGTAGTACATGACCATTCATCATTTGTGGGAGGTAAGTACCCCAGTCAACTTAAAAATGCTTGTGACGTCTAAGAACAAATAAACATTATGCTGGATTACGGAATAATTGAACCATCTTGTAGCCAGAGTATTGTTTCTTTAATTATTGTTGCCAAGAAGGATGTGATTTATTGATATATGTAAGTTTATAAGGGCAAAATTGATTCAGTTTGAGTGACAGAGTGCTACTCAAAGTTCCATTTTCATCATCTGCAGAGGCGGGAAATATGTTGAAGTTATTATTTTGTATCAGGGGTATTTCACTATTGTGAACCGTATCGGGAAGTGTGCATATTCCTTAAAAGATCAGGAAGGGGATATTGTCGGTATTTGTAGTATTATATATGTAAAGGAGTATTTCACGTGAGATTTGTTGAAATAAGAGTAAGATGATTAAATTTTTGTAAGAAACTGGCAAAATAAAATTAACATACATGAATTAGCGTGTGAACCAAGTGTCGTATTGGTGCATTGGAAGAATAAGTGCTACATTGTCATGTTCTGTGTGACAAAACTGAGAACAGGACATTGGACAGTTATCTGCGATAACCATATGCGAGAAAAGTTCTCATATAAGTGATATTTCACAAAATATTTTTATATGTTAAAAAAAAAAGGAGAAGAATGTTGTATATTGATTGAAAATTATTTGTGTGTGTTAAATTGAGTGCTTTACCCTTGTGATTTGTATGAGAGAAAAAGAGAATGGGACACTGAACAGTTATCTACGATGGCAATGTGCGAGAAGAATTCTCATATTTGTGATATTTTATAAAATGTATGGATGTTGAAAAAGAAAATTATTGTTGTATACTCATTTAAAGTGTTTATCTGTGTCAGTGTTATATATATAATTTTGTTCATAAATCAATCGATTCTTTGTTCTTCGATTTATTTATGAGGGAGGCGAATTGTAACGGTTCAAATCCCGTTACAAGATGATATCTGTATTTTTATTATTGTATGATTTTATCTGTATTATTATTATTATTATTATTATTATTATTATTATGTCAGTATTATTATTATGTTATCTGTGATATTGTACTATTATTGTAATTATCCGTTTTATTCAATTTTGCAATTGCCTGTTGCTTGCAAGATTGCAGTTAGATGTATACATATATACGTATGTGTAGTATAACATTCAATACCTGTACAGTGAGAATTGTTGTATATATCAGGGATGGGATGTGACGTTGGTGCATTGTGCAATATTGTTGGCGATTCTGCCAAGTCATCGCCACTCCATGGCTACGTCATCGTATTTATTTAGAATATGCGCGCACGGTGTCATCGCCGCGGGGCTATTTCACCACTGGATGTAATATCTGTCGCGTAGGTGGGAGTATGTCATTGTTATTTCTGGAGATTACGTAGCTGTGTCAACCAAAGTCTATATAAGGTGGGTGCACATTGTAGCGTCAGTCATTACTTATACGGATGCAGTACAGTGAAGTAGTCTACTAGATCAAGAGGCCTTAGGTGGTCAGCCAACGAGTGTGAACGAGAGATGGCGAAGACTCAGTGAGCCATTAATTATTGGTCATTGAGAGAGTGAGACCAAATGGTTGGTCCGTCACTTAGTGGAAGACGCGGACGCAAGGCTTACCAAGGAGTCAGAGAGGGCAACCCTGGACCTACCAAGAGGTCATACCATATTGACTTACAAAGAAGTCAGATGATATGGAGAAGAAGCAGTCTCAAGGATGTATCACCACGTTAGGCGTGACACATCTACAGTAAACACCAGAGCAATGGATTACGTCGTAATTACACTCAAAGTGTTAAAGGTACAGTCAAGTGAATCAGTGAGGGAAATATTTCGTATAAATTGTTAAATGTCCGGTCAAGAAGAATTCAAATTCATGCCTAGTTTCTGTCAGTTGCAATGTCATAATTTCATATTCTCATCTGTTTTATCGCAACAAGACTCACTATTTTTTTGATATATTATTTAAAGAATATATATTGTTCTATCAAACGAATTCATAGTTTCATTTCTTTGACAGTAAAATATCTTAACCTCAAAATTAATGGGGAAACCGAACGCCAATCTCCTTTTCCCAGAACTTATATGGTATGTTGTCAAAAGTAAGCTTATTACCCCACACCCTAGAGATGGTCAAGAGTCTCATTCTATTATTGCTGTACTGAGTGACAGCTGGCGCCCTTCAAATAACGTATGTGTAAGTAAGCAGGTAACAAGTAAGTGTGAGTACAAGGTTCGACAAGTGTGTAATTTATTTGATGAATGTTAATTTTCATAATTTCCATTTTAAATGCAGATATTCAGATTTTTCAATATAAATTCAGATATATATATGTTTGTAAAAGTTAGTCAGCAATTAAGGAACAAACTTACAGTGTTCCACTATAAACACAGTAATAAAATATTGTGATGACATTTGAAGCATGAGCCGTAACAACCCTGTATATTACATTTTCTCAACTTTCCAGAACACTTTTACCTTTGCCGTGGCAATAGGTGCAATATATTGAGAATGTTTCAACATATGGGATGATAGGAAACAACGTGAAAGGGGTATATGAATGCTAGAGGGTTGGTCATACTGATAAGTAATTTCAAAAAAGAATTTGATATCTCGCGTCGTTATCATTTTACCAGCTGCAAGTGGCTTAGGCCGGCTTGAGAACCATGCCAAGAAATGAGCACCAAACACAAACACACCGTAGCGTATTTGCTGTAGCGCTATCCCGTCAGCTCGGAGGTCCATGTTCATATCACTCCTCTGGCGAAATTCCTTTTCTTCGATGAATGCTCTAACGCCGATCTTAAGCCACGTGCAAACTGAACAACACCGCCTCGCAAAGCCGATTTGGATTCGCCCGCGGAACTTTTTTTCTTCGGGGGAAGGGCGGCGAAGCCCGCTCCCCCCGCGTGGCAATCGACTCAATCTACATTGCCTCCGACATGCTATTATTTCTAAGAAGAAAGAGATAGCAGGGAAGAGTGGCAAGTGATACAAGGAGTATCTGCAGGTTTCCATGTCAAACACGCTACCACGGCCAGAGTTTGTGTTGGTAAGGTGGTGTTAAAGTGTGGAAAAAACCACATAGGTAGAAAAGAGAAAGAGCCTACATGTAAAACATGACGCCTGCGGAGTGATCTAATGGCCTCATTATATAGTGCAGGCTACGGTACGCTGCTCACCTATTGGTCCGCCATGCTGATTGGCTGTTCTTCGTCCAATGGTTGAAGCGTTAAGGAGCCCGGAGTGCATCGACAGGCAACTGACCACCCGTTGCTTTTTCTGTTCTGCCTCTGCCATCGTGTCCTTCAGGATTTAAGGCTTTCAGAACTGCAAAACCCGGCTTTGTTTACCCGTTCAGATTCCACCTTACCGTTGAAGCTGTTGGTGTGCTTCAGAATTGCAATGGCTTCCCTCTGTAGCCGGGCGTGGTAAGAGACAGTAGTTGACAGTAATTCGGTGTCGCTGTACTGTATGTCATGGGCTGCTAGCAACGAGTGTTCAGCGACTGATGATCGAACCCACCACCTCTGGAAACTCACAGCTACGAAACATGAACAGAACAGCAATTCACTCGGTGAAAAGCTAATTTATTCAGACTTGTTCTACAATTAAATCACCATATTGGCCTTGCCCACTCACTGAAAATCCACAGCCTGTTTCCAGTCATTTGACCAGGTCAGGAATGGAATGAATGAAGCCCCATCTAGCGGCGAGGATAGGAATTGTGCCGGCTGCTGAAACCTGTCGCACTCCTCTAGGGCAGTGATTAATGACTGACAGATGAAATGAAATGATATTGGAGAGTGTTGTTGGAATGAGAGATGACAGGGAAAACCGGAGTACTCGGAGAAAAACCTGTCCCGCCTCCGCTGTTTCTATCACAAATCTCAGATGGAGTGACCGGGATTTGAACCGGGATTGTGCTCTACCAGCGGTGAGAAGCCAGCGCGCTGCCGCCTGAGCCACGGAGGCTTCTGCCCACTCATTGTAATTCTGTTGGAGCCATGATCCGACTGAACGCTACATAAACAAAAACATGCTTAGACAGACGGATTCAAATTTTCCCCTCGAACATCTGAAGGTCTCCACACAGTCCTTGAATTGAAAATCAGAATAACATTTAAGCTCATGCATGCAATCCAGAAGTTGAGGTTTTTTAATAATATTTTTCAACAAATATTAGAAATCAGGGTTTTCTCATTACATACCACTATGGAATTCCCTCCAGTTGATATCGCATATTTAGTACTTAAATACTATTTATTTATTTATTTATTTATTTATTTATTTATTTATTTATTTATTTATTTATTTATTTATTTATTTATTTATTTATTTATTACCAAATGTACCTGTATTCCACCCTGTGTACGGATATCGAATTGAATTTCTGTGTACGCAGTGAAAGTGATATTTTTTTAATTGCTTGTCTCTTAGCGTTATCCGAGAAACAGTATGGGTAGGTTCCCATAAGTTGTTTCCAATGTAATGTGGAGTTGAAGAGTTGTGATGATAACGGCAGGCTCACTTGCCAACTGACATCCACAATCGAGTTGGGAAGTTTTCCTTATAATGGCAGGCCTCCTTGCCTAATTCCGATCACAATCGATTTGGGAAGTTTTCCGGACAATAGCAGGCCCTCTTTCCTACTTCCAGACACACATAATATGAGGAGTTTTTACTATAATGGCAGGCACCTTCCCTACTGCCACTCAGAATTGAGTTGTACTGTTATTATTATAATGAAGGGCCCCTTTCCACTAATTCCAATCAGGTTACTGCCAATCACACTCGAGCTGGTGAGTTTCTATTATAATAGCAGGCCACTTAGCCTAGTGCCAGTCACAATTAAGATGGGTAAAATTTTTGTGACGGCAGGCACACTTGGCTACTGCCAGACACAATCGGGTAGGGGAATTTTGAACAAAGTTGCATGCTACCTTGCCTTCTGCCAGTCAAATCGAGAAGGGAATTATGCATTAGAACAGTAGGCCCTAATTACTAATGCCAGATACACAGGAGTTGGAGAAGGGCCCCGTTCCTACTGCCGGTCAAAGTTGATCTGGGGAGAATTGATTACAATTCCCAACACCCCTACGACTGAAGGTCACGATCGATTTGTAAAGGAATGTTCATAATGGCAGCCATCCCCTTTTTAGATCGCTAAAAATCGACTTCAGTGAATATATATGCATCGATACATGAAACCATATGCACGTTTACCATAGTGCAGAACTTAATATACAGATTAAGTGGTGTTTAACAATGTGTCTATCGAAAAACAGATTGCACCCCAAGACGCCACTTTCAACGATCTACTGCCACTCGAAATTGAGTTGTGCTGTTATTATTATAATGAAAGGCCCCTCTCCCCTGATTCCAATAAGGTTACTGCCAGTCACACTCGATTCGGTGAGTTTCGGTTATAATAGCAGGCCACTTTCCATATGACGTTTTCTCGTTTCTCATCTGTTTATGGGTTACACTGAGTCAAAAACATTGAATAGGGCGTAATCTGGGCACAGTTTCCACACACTGCATCACTTTTCGGATACTTACGTGATAGCTATAAACATAGAAATTGGCACACACATTGCTACAGGGTGCTCCAATGTTCGCGCCGAATTCGGTGATTCTATCTTTACTATAATTGTGTCAAACTATGAAATATGCGTGCAAAAAGTACAAAATGTACAAACAATCGAGAAATGCTGTTCTAACGCATAAGGGGTAGAGATACGCCAAGAATCCATAGGACTAAAGTTGAATATCTCTCAAAATTGATCTCTGATTGTGCCATCCGTTATGTGATACAACATACCGTTTAGCCACCAAATACCTCGAAACGAAGGTCTGCACCGTCATTAAAATTACCACCATATTGCGATATGTCCCGGGGCCAAAAAGTAATACGTTTGAACAGCCTGGAATATGTACATAACAAAAGTTGTTTTATATGATGCGACGTTTCACATGTAGTCAACGGATCTTACAGAAAATTAGTAGTATAAGACAAAATGAAAGTAAACTGTTGTGGCTTCCCTACAAACTCCCATTCTATTCAGTGTTTTTAAATCATAAGCATATCCAACCTTCCCGTGGATGAGTATGCTCTATATATGAAGTTTGGTCGAGATCTATCCTGCCGCTTCGCCGTGATGGTGGAACAGACGGACAAACAGACACGAAAGCTAGAAACCACTGATACGATCTTGAGTTGACCTAAATCGGATAAATATCTGAAAAATTGGCGAAACAAACGAAATTACAGACAGCGGACTTTATTTATATAGATAGGGTCTAGACATGGGCATGTTTATAACTGCAGACCTCAATTTTGAGATGTACTGCTTTTAAACGGTATGTCATATCAACAAACGGATTCCATCTTCAGACGCCTCTTTTTGTGCTCTACCGATCTCGTTAGCTGCCGTCGCTTAAGTGCGGCCAGTATCCAGTATTCGGGAGATAGTAGGTTCGAACCCCACTGTCGGCAGCCCTGAAGATGGTTTTCCGTCGTTTCCGATTTTCACACCAGGTAAATGCTGAGGCTGTACCTTAATTAAGGCCACGGCCGCTTCCTTCCCTGCCCCATCGTCGCCATAAGAGACCTATCTGTGTCGGTGCGACATAAAGCAACTAGCAAAAAAAAAAAGTGCTTTACATGGTTGGTCCTACGACATTTTCTCGTATCTCCTATATTTATGGGCTACACTGAGTTAGAAACATTAAATAGGGAGAAATTTGGGTACAATTTTCACACATTAATTTATTTTTCGGAATCTTATGCGGCAGCTGGGATCATACCATTTGGCTAACATGTGACAACTGGTCATATCAGTGTGCGCACCGAATTTGATGATTCTGTCTTTCCTATAAGTGTGTCAAACTATAAGATATACGTTTAAAAAGTATACAATTAAAATTGAGAAATACAACTCTCTCTAACGTATAAGGGATAGAGATACGACAATATGTCATAGGACAAAAGTTGTAGCTCTCCAAATTGCAAAGCGATTGTGCTTTCTGTTTTGTGAGACTACTTACCATTTAGCCACCAATTGACCCGAAACGAAGGGCTGTGCCGTCATTGAAATTGCCTCTATATTTCGATATGTTCCGGGGTCAAAAATTTATACATTTGAACAGCATGAATTTTTTCCTAAAAGTAAAGAGTGTCCACGTTTCTGGATTAGCACTCGCATACATACAGAGTAAATAAGGAAGAAAGTATTACAGTTAAGAAAGTTAAAATTAATAGAAAATAGGATTATAACTGAGGACACCCGGATATGACAAATATGTGAATACCATGTGGATATTGTAAAATTAAATGTCCCTCACTAGATTGTGATGATGTGAGTTACGGATATAAGAAGGCAGTAACAGAGGAAAAATTTAGGCGCAGGGATTCCTAGGTAAACAGATAAGAAGATTACATACGGTGTTATTACTTAAGCCTAAAGAGGCAAGAAAGATGCACGAAATTAAAGCGGAAAACAGAAGTAGAAGAGAAATGCAATAACATTTATAGCAAATGTCAGAAAACACCTTACGATGTGAAATCATGGGCTACACTTCGCGCTACTGTTCAAGTATTAACAGCCGCTGCAGACCTTAATTTTGAGATGTACTGCTTTTAAACGGTATGTCATATCAACAAACGGATTCCACCTTCAGACGCCTCTTTTTGTGCACTACATAATTGGTCCTACTACATTTTCTCGTATCTCCTATATTTATGGGCTACATTGAGTTAGAAACATTAAATATGGAGAAAGAAGACGATTGTAACCTCCAACGGTATTTCGCAAATATCCCGCACAATGGCAGCATGACGCATCTCTGGCCTTCTACGCAAGGAACAACCACGAGTTTACAGGAGTGTTAACGAAAATGACATCATGTTACTCCCCAGCTGGCAAGCAGCCAGAGACGTTGCCATGGTAACCGGTAGGTTCGTTGTCGGTCTGTCGGCCACTCAAAGCAGAGCATGAAAACCGCAGAAAGTAGTAATTTTCTCCGTCATTTGAAGAGTAAGCAAAATTATGCTCATAACAAAGGTTGTTTAAAATGAAGGAACATTTCACATATAGTCCACAGATTTTACAGAAAATTAATAGTATAATTTGCATATCTATTCCCCTTGGATGAGTGTGCTCTATATATGACGTTTGGTCGAGATCTGTCCTGCCGTTTCGCTTTGATGGTGGAACAGACGGACAAACAGACACGAAAGCTAAAAACCACTGATACGATCTTGAACCAAACCAAACCAAACCCCATGGCACTACAGCCCTTGAAGGGCCTTGGCCTACCAAGCGACCGCTGCTCAGCCCGAAGGCCTGCAGGTTACGAGGAGTCGCGTGGTCAGCACGACGGATCCTCTCGGCCGTTAGATACGATCTTGAGTTGACCTAAATCGGATAAATATCTGAAAAATTGGCGAAACAAACGAAATTACAGACAGCAGACCCCCTATAACTTTATTTATTTATTTATTTATTTATTTATTTATTTATTTATTTATTTATTTATTTATTTATTTATTTATTTATTTCATGAAGCATGAAAATCAGAGTAGTAATTTTATTTTCACCGAGGTCCTGAATTTCCTGTACCTTTCAGAATTACACCGGATGATGTAAAAGGTTGTGTAGCAACTGAAGGAGCCCATAGAGGGGTCGAAATATACCGGCCGAAAATGAAATCCCAACACGAAGTATACATTACTTCATAGGAATGCAATTTAGATTAAGCAATTGTCTTAATAACATACTTAGTTGACTAAAGTTTCCAGGTTGCAAGTTCAAGTATACGCGAGAAGATACCTGCCATTAATAATCGCTATAGTTCCCACGAATTTCTATGCAACCGTGCTTGCATTGTGTCGTACAGGTTCCGTATGTCGTTGTTCACGACAACACGTGCAAAGAACGAGAGTCGTACATAAAATAAAGTGAAAAAATAATGGCTCTACCCATGTTCTGAACATTAAGCAAAGATAAGAAAGTTTTCTTCTATCGGAGAAAGGAAGAGTTCTCGTCCTATTGCAAGCCCACCCCTCTCGGTCACCCTGTGGAGAAAACGATTGATCATCTGCGGCCTCGCGCTCTTCCTCCCTCCAGTCGTGAGGTAGGGCGAAGCTAGCGTAAGCAATTCTCCCCATTCCCACGGGCGAACCGTAAGGAAGGACACATAAAGGCTAAACGAATTAACGGCCTTTTCATTAAGCTGTAATTGATTGCAGGTTTTTAGTTCCTCTCGACTCCGCCCACCACGAGCTATATTCGCTTCTCCCCACCCTATTCGCCAGAATTACTTCTGGGAGACTCGCAATCCAGAGAAAACAGGCCCTCATCTCTTTCTCAGATCTCATTCCACTATGGTCCAGGGCAAGCATAGCAAACTGAGGTGCAAGTGGCCTTGGTCATACCTACGTGGGTTGTGAGTACCCTCAGTCTGTCGTAAAATCGAATCCAGGGTCTTACATCTTGGGAGCATGGTTTGGCGACCACGAGTCCCCCAGCTGAGTCTGGCATTGCTTCTTCTTACTTGTGTCAGGCTCCTCTCCTTCATCTTCCCTATTCGACCTCACTCGGTCAACTCTTGTTCTTGTCCGACCCTGACAGTATTAAGTTTCTGAGGCCTAAGGAGTCTTTCATCTTCACGCCCTTCGTAACCCTTGTCTGCGTTTGGCCGATACCTTAATTTTTCGAAGTTTCGTACTCCTTCGATGTTTCCCTCACATTATTATTAATATAGGATGGTTGCCCGATTGCACTTCCTCTCAAAACAATAATCACTACCACCACTTTCATCGCAGGAGAGTGGGTACGTGACCACGGGCTGATCCTGGCCTTATGCCAGGCTCCTCTACTTCATCTTTTCCATCCGATCTCCCTTGGTCAACACTTATTTTCTGATACCCCTGACGGCATGAGGTTTTCGAGGCCTGTGGAGTCTTTAATTTTCACGCACTTCGTTGCCCTTCCCTTTCTTTAGATGATAACTTCATTATTTGACGTATCGGACCTCTTCCATTTTCCTGGTACAACTTTAGATAACACAGTACAGATGGAGCCTCGGCGGAGGGTGATGCTCTTTTGTTCTCCCTTGACCAGAGTGCTGACGCATGGCGATGCTCTTTTCTTGTTAGTTCATAGGACTGCCGATACCAGCGCCTTTCCGTGCTACCAACTGTTACGAAACTGTTCTTGCCTGTGTGTTGATTTTTTGTTTTCCTTGTCGTGTGGACAGTATGCACCGCGGCTATAGAAAAAAGCTTTTCGAAGTGAGTGTGGCCACGAAGGGACCACTGTTCTCACGACTGGCACTTTGTGGAAAAAAATTGCATTTTTATACCATTTTAGGCATCTGTAACTAGTAATTACAGGAATTATAACAAGCAATTTGTACAAACCCTGTTGTCTTATCAGCTAATTATTTCCTTTATTAATAAAATTATTAGCGAAATACACAAAAAATGTCGTTCGTCGAGGCCAACCTATTTGTATAGCGCCACAGCAAGTGGTGGAGACTTTGCATGTGCTGTAAGGAAGGGTAGCAGGCTATATTTTGGCCAAGATCATGGACACTGAAGTATGATTTTTTAATTTATTTGCCTTTAGATCAGTATCAGACCAAACAGCCATCTGGGTATGGCAACATGCTAGCATGAACTTTACGATTCATTACAAGTCATTGTCATAGTTTCTAATATATGTATAAGGACAGATATGTTGCACATCATCACACTATAATCCACAAATATCCATATAAAATCAGTCAAATTTGTAGACAAGTTTTTGTTACATAGTTCCTAATAATAGTACTGTATACACTTTTTTTGTCTTTAGTCTCCAGTAGTGTACTTACACAGTTCGGTAACTGTTGCTTAACGGGAAGCAGAGATGTAACTTAATTTAATTTCATTTATTGCTTGCTACATCCCAATTACAGCAGCATCCTTTGTGATACACAGAGAACTTACAAATAATTATTACTTTATATTACCTAGCCTAACTTAAATCTATTCTAAACTCATCTTAATCTAATCCTTTTTACTGACAAACTGGGCTACTTTCTAGACATTCTGCATTGCCATAAGAACAAAGATTAACTACATAAATAAAAATATCACAATTAATAACAATAACTCAGTGTACAGTCTACAGCATTAACATTTGTAAACACAAAATATATATATATCAAAGAACAATACATTGCTTATTATGACATTAACGGGAATATAATAAAGGCTGGCCGGTGTGATGCTCCATTCTAACTGGGGGATGAATCAACTGATTTGTATAGCGCCACAGCAAGTGGTGGAGACTTTTCATGTGCTGTGAGGAAGGGTAGCAGGCGTATGTTATGTTTGTACTGAAATCAAGAGCATTATTTTTTCGAAATGCACTGTTATAGATAGTACATAGTCTGTTTTGATGGACAGATGTTCTAGTTTTTTGTTTCAAAATGTTAAATGAAATCTTGAATTTGGGCGCGGAACATGGAAATTCAGGAGGGAAAGCAACTCAGGATTATCAATTTGCGAATTTATTATTTTATATATGAACCTTGCTCCATCTTTCTGCCTTCGATCTTCTAAACTCACCATTTATAAATTTAACAAAAGCACAACATATTTTGCTGTTCGTGGCAATGAGCACATGCAAGAGAAAAAAGAGAGAGAGATGATTTAGATCCTGAATCGACTGGCCAATCACATGAACAGTATGGTGTGTCCACTTCGTTGATGCAATAAAGGTGGCTTCTAAAACACTGAAGTATCACCAGCTTACCACGCGCATTCGTCATTCTGGCAGTCACTTCAATGTCTGGTAGTTTCTTAGTGTGTAGTGAAATACTAAATGATTTTTAACTGTATAATCACACCTTACTTATAGTTAATTATAATACATGTGTAATATCGTTCCTTTAGTGAAAGTTTTATTGTATAGTATTGAATCAAAATCATAAAAACTATTATTACCGCGCTTAAGTTGGTAAACTGTGAACCTTTACTTCGCTGTCAAAATTCGCTCAGACACTTACCAGTTTCTACCTTTTTTCAGTTTTGATTTTCCCACAACTCCCCAACCCGCACTCCTACCAACGCTATATCCCAAAAACCCGGGTACTTTCTGTTATATGTGTATTATTTCGCCCCCACTTCTAATTCCCAATCGCCAATACTGACTACAGAGATTGGCCTGAATGTGCAAAGATGATTTAGAGCCACTAACAGAGCCTTTACTTGTGTTTTCGTTCTGCGCGGATTGGTAACGGAAGTTGCGACTTTTGAATTCTGGGAATGATGTCATGTCGGCCAATGGCAGTGCTAGTAACTGGTCGACTAATGGACAATCGCGCGTAAAATATATATTTAGGTTATGAAAATAAATATTCGTTTTTTGGGACTAATGGGTGGGTCCCTGACATTCATAATGAACACATCTACCTCCTACACGCATTTTTAGGTAACATTTATATATATTTATATATTTTTCTCCTGATTAGTGATAAAAGAGGATGATTCCCCAATTGTACTTGTACGTCCCGTTAAAATAATAACCACCACCAATTCCAGTGAAACATTTAAATTTAAGGAACCTAACGAGGTTTTACAAGCAGAAAAAGTTAAGTCAGTTTGGAGTTTTTTTGCACTTTCACACTGCCCTATGCGATTTTCTTACGCTTTACGCACTGGTGATGTCTTTTAAACCGCACGAGAAGATTTTGATATGTGATTTTTCAAATTTTCCTTTTCTTGGTGGGGCTCAAGGGACTAATTTCATTCAGGTAAACTATGTTAATATCATTTCAACTACCCAACACTTCTCTAGATACTCTAACAAGCCCATTGCATTATTTTAATCAGAAATATTCTGAGAACAAATATTGCAATGAAAAATCGAAAATTTTCAATTCTTCCGAGCAACTTAGAGTCGTGTAGCTGTGAGCTTTCATTCTGGATATGGTGGGTTCGAATCCCACCGCCGGGCGGCCCTTAATATGGTTTTCCGTGCCTTCCTACTTTTACACCAGGCAAATCTAAATGTCCGTTTTTTTTATTAAGGCCACGGTCACTACCTTCCCAATCTTAGCCCTTTCCCATCCTTGTGTCACTGAAAATCCTCAACCTTAAACCAATAGCAGAACAACTTTCAAATATTTTTTCTTTTCCTCATAATATGACGAGTGTAAATAAAGTACGGTTATGGCAACGTAATCCAGACACTCGCAGGAGATCGGGTATGCGCAAATACTGTAGGATATGGGAGGGGCCAGGTGGCGCTGTTTTCGATGTGTAGTGTGCAATTGACGGACATCCAATTGAGAGTGTTGTTGCTGTGTGGCGTTGAAGTGAAGAGTGTCGATTTCACCGCTGTAAAGCATGTTTTTAAAGGTGATCAGCGTTCGTCGATTAAAATCAATGTTAGCCGTGGGAAAATGCATTATAATGTTATCGAAAATTACGGGAAGCCTGCGGCGAGAATGCATTACCGTATGACGGTCGCACGATTGGTGAAGAAGTTTCGTGCCTCCGCATTCACCAGATATGAGTCCTTGTGACTTCGACCTGTTTCCGAAGTTGAAGGAACCACTCCGAGGCCGCCGATTTCCTGACGTGGCTTCTGTACTCCGCGCAGTAGGGCGCTCCGGCGCTGTCGTCAACAGAGATCGCCTTGCCAATGGTCCCCAGCAGATTCCCGCCATTTGACAAAAAGGTAATAGACTTTGCGAGTGACTACATTGAAGGAATGTATTGCAATTGTACTTGTTACTTCATTAAATATTGCGTTCTATCAATATTGTCAGTATTTTATTTACAGTCCTCATATTTGTTATCTTCTGAACTTTTTCGTTAAGTTCTCGATTTGGTCTCACTCGGAACATGGGTTGTGAATCTAGTGACTTTTTTTAACCTAAGGTTTCCCTAAGGAATCTCCTTTCCCTTTTTTTTCGGTGATTGGGTCCGTTACCCTCGTCATGATTTCCGCCGCATATGGACACTGTGCTCTGACCACAGTATAATAATGTTGTAATTTTGCTTCGATGGATATGGACTTGGATTTATAAGTTCCATGATATAGTTGGAAAGCCATATTATTATTTATTTATTATTTTTTTTGCTAGTTGCTTTACGTCGCACCGACACAGATACGTCTTTTGGCGACGAGGGGACAGGAAAGGGCTAGGAGTGGGAAGGAAGCGGCCGTGGCCTTAATTAAGGTACAGCCCCAGCATTTGCCTGGTGTGAAAATGGGAAACCACGGAAAACCATTTTCAGGGCTGCCGACAGTGGGATTCGAACCTACTATCTCCCGAATACTGGATACTGGCCGCACTTAAGCGACTGCAGCTATCGAGCTCGGTATTATTATTATTATTATTATTATTATTATTATTATTATTATTATTATTATTATTATTATTCGTGAATGTTCCCTTTCGGAACACACGAAGCTTTATTTATGATTTCGTTTGCGGAGGATCCAGGATCCTTTCATATGTTGACTAAAGATCCTCTTCCTTTCTTCCCTCCACTTGGTACCTGCTCTTTTTAGTACTTCATTCTCTGGAATAACATCCCACTTGTCAACTTTCTTTCTATATGTATTTCGATTCAAAATTTCTTCAGGTTGAATTTGTGCCTTCTTCATGTCCGCTTTTGTTTGTTGTATCCAAGGGAAATTCTTTAGTTTATCAACTCTTTCAAGAACTTGGTGGGTTAGTCTGGTTTCTGGAAGCCTCTTAACATGTCCATAAAACTTTAGCCTTCTTTTCCTGAGGTCTACCGCAATATTAGATCATTTTTCTGTATATTTCCGAGTTTAGAGGCGGTACCCTTCTACCGTGCGTCTTGGCCCTAAAATTTTCCTCATCATTTTTCGCTCTTTTTTTAGGATATTTTCCAGTTCGCCCTTTTTATGAATCGTTAGAGTTTACCCTGCATATAAAGCCTCAGGTTTGATTACAGTATTGTAATGTTTAATCTTAACGTGGAGAGACATACATTTTTTTGTTGTAGATTTCTCCTGTTCTCCCATATGCTCTTCTGAGTTTTTGGACACGGTTGTTTTGGGCTATTTTTTCTTGTCCGGTTGGTTTGGGGATTTCGCCCAGGTATTTGAAGTGAGGGACTCTGTTTATTTGTCCGTATTTTGTATTGAGACTATAGATGTCTACTTTTGAACAGAAAAATTCAGTTTTCTGGAAGGAGATATGAATATTATTACTATTATTATTATTATTATTATTATTATTATTATTATTATTATTATTATTATTATTATTATTATTATTATTATTATTATTATTATTATTATTAAAGTAGTTCGATTTCAGAATAAGAGACAGAAGAATATCCTTTATAAATATCCTTTAACCCCGTCATCCACTTTGTAATTAAACGCCGTCATACAGCATTTATGACTGATTAAAGAAATAATTGAAGGTTTAATTTAGAAAATTGCCTTCTTAATGAGGCAGCAAAATGAAGTGAGAATTAAATTAAAGCCACAATATTGACAATCACGACCGTCACTGCTCCACACGGAGCGCAGAGGTCTCTGTTCTCCGTATGTTTGTAAATGACATTGGTAGAGAGGTGCGAGATTTATAATCAGCTTATTGCATCTTCAAAATACAAATAAATAAAGACATGCGTACGACTGAAACTGTTAAAGCAAGATTCTATTGAAAATCTTTTTTTTTTTTGTAATGTTATCCCGATTTACACAAAATTTTGCGACTTGGCTTACATGCCACTAATTAAGAAAACATTAAAATTTTCCCTACATAAAACAAATATTTCCAGGACTACGGCATCTTAAAGAACACCTTCCGATTTCAAAATGTCCCAGGTGCTACTATTTTGGGGTTCATCATTCTGAAACTCAGTTATGTTGGGTTTGAGAAGTTATTGGAATAAATATTAGTATTATATCTGGTTTCGATGCAATTCTTAATAATTATTTTCAAAATTTTATTAATATGTGGTACCGTATAATGAAGGACGTGGTTTCGAATCCCCGTCAGGAAGTCGTAAAATTTAAGAAATGAGATTTCCACTTCCGGAGGTGCATATGGCCCTGAGGTTCATTCAGCCTACACCAAAAATGAGTACCAAGTTAATTCCTCGGGGCAAAGGCGGCCGGGCGTAGAGCTAACCACTCTACCCCATCAAGTGCCGAGGTTACGGATAGTGGAAGCCTTTACCTTCCACCCCTAGAGCCTTCATGGCCTGTACGGAGAAGACTTTCCTTTTGGTACCGTATAATAAAATTGCAGTTTCTTCTTACTTTAACAAAAAATTATTGTGAAAGCTGTCATCTATAATTTAAAAAAAGCAAAGCAAAGCAAAGAAAAGTCAAGTCCGTACAGGCCATGAAGGCTCTTGGAGTGGTGGAAGGTAAAGGCTTCCACTATTCGTAACCTCGGCACTTGATAGGGTAGAGTGGTTAGTTCTACGCCCGGCCGCCTTTGCCCCCAGGAATTAACCTGGTACTCATTTTTGGTATAGGCTGAGTGAACCTCAGGGCCATATGCTTCATCTATAATAATATACTAAAAATAATTAACGCTATATGCTGGCATGTATAAAATCTGAAAGCAATCAGATTTACAAACAGTTGCGCGACGATCTATTTAAATCTCTCCCTATACACTGCTGTGCAAAACTTAAGGACGGAAGTAACTTTCGCATGTTGTGTCACTGCCAAATAAAATAGCTCGATGACACTTGAGCCATTCATAGGAAGAACTGCTACAGTATGGTACGGTAGGCAACTGAAAGGAATATGCGATGAGACGAAAAGAAAGGACATTTTTATACAGATACAATAAATTACACGCAAGTCACTGCGGCTCATGATGCTCACTTGGACATCACAAAAGAAGGGACATGGTTCTTAAAAGACAGCGATGCATGCTCTGCAACCTGTTCCCATGTTGGCCACAAGAAATTATCAATCAATACTGATCTGCATTTAGGGCCAGGTGGCAGATTCCCTATCTGTTGCTTTCCTAGCCTTTTCCGAAATGATTTCAAAGAAATTGGAAATTTATTGAACATCTCCCTTGGTAAGTTATTCCAATCCCTAACTCCCCTTCCAATAAACGAATATTTGCCCCAGTTTGTCCTCTTGAATTCCAACTTTATCTTCATATTGTGATCTTTCCTACTTTTATAAACGCCATTCAAACTTATTCGTCTACTAATGTCATTCCACGCCATCTCTCCGCTGACAGCTCGGAACATACCACTTAGTCGAGCAGCTCGTCTCCTTCTTTCTCTCAATTCTTCCCCACCCAAACATTGCAAAATTTTTGTAACGCTACTCTTTTGTCGGAAATCACTCAGAACAAATCGAGCTGCTTTTCGTTGGATTTTTTCCAGTTCTTGAATCAGGTAATCCTGGTGAGGGTCCCATACACTGGAACCATACTCTAGTTGGGGTCTTACCAGAAACTTATATGCCCTCTCCTTTACATCCTTACTACAACCCCTAAACACTCTGATAACCATGTGCAGAGATCGGTACCCTTTATTTACAATCCCATTTATGTGATTACTCCAATGAAGATCTCTCCTTATATTAACACCTAGATACTTACAATGATCCCCAAAAGGAACTTTCATCCCATCAACGCAGTAATTAAAACTGAGAGGACTTTTCCTATTTGTGAAACTCACAACCTGACTTTTAACCCCGTTTATCAACATACCATTGCCTGCTGTCCATCTCACAACATTTTCGAGGTCACGTTGCAGTTGCTCACAATCTTGTAACTTATTTATCACTCTATAGAGAATAACATCATCTGCAAAAAGCCTTACCTCCGATTCCACTCCTTTACTCATATCATTTATATATATAAGAAAACATAAAGGTCCGATAACACTGCCCTGAGGAACTCCCCTCTCAACTATTACAGGGTCAGACAAAACTTCACCTACTCTAATTCTCTGAGATCTATTTTCTAGAAATATAGCAACCCATTCAGTCACTCTTTTGTCTAGTCCAATTGCACTCATTTTTGCCAGTAGTCCCATGATCCACCCTATCAAATGCTTTAGACAGGTCAATCGCGATACAGTCCATTTGACCTCCAGAATCCAAGATATCTGCTATACCTTGCTGGAATCCTACAAGTTGAGCTTCAGTGGAATAATCTTTCCTAAAACCGAATTGCCTTCTATCGAACCAGTTATTAATTTCACAAACATGTCTAATATAATCAGAAAGAATGCCTTCCCAAAGCTAACATATAATGCATGTCAAACTTACTGGCCTGTAATTTTCAGCTTTATGTCTATTACCCTTTCCTTTATACACAGGGGTTACTATAGCAACTCTCCATTCATCTGGTATAGCTCCTTCGACCAAACAATAATCAAATAAGTACTTCAGATATGGTACTATATCCCAACCCACTGCCTTTAGTATATCCCCAGAAATCTGATCAATTCCAGCCGCTTTTCTAGTTTTCAACTTTTGTATCTTATTGTAAATGCCATTGTTCTTGTGGTAGGGCTTTCCATTCCTCCTCCAGTTCGGTGGACAACTGCTGGATGGTCGTCGGTGCATGTGCTCAACATGTCCTATACATGCTCGATGGGATTTTAATCAGGGGAACGGGCAGGCCAGTCTATTCGCCGAATATCCTCTCGTTCCAAGAGCTCCGCCACCTGCGCTGTTCGATGTGGTCGTGCATTGTCATCCATAAAAATGAAGTCAGGGCCGAACGCACCCCTAAATAGAAGCACATGGGGAATAAGTACACTGTCACAATAACGTTGACCGGTAAGTCTACCCCGTTCAAAGATTTGGAGGACGGTACTCCCATGCAACATTACGCCTACCCACACCATAACACTTGGACCACCAAAATGATCATGTTCGACAATGCTTGGGTGCATTACGTGTTCCCACCTCTCGCCAGATGAGGGTACGTCTAGAACCACTGCTTAGACTGAATCTGCTCTCATCTGAGAAGAGCACGCGACCCCACTCCTCGTCGGTTCAGACTTGATGTTCTTGGCACCATCGCAAATGGTGCCGCCGCTGTGCGCCTATCAACGGAACATAACGTAATGGTCGTCGGGCAAACAGCCACCCCCATGCAGTCGCCATGCCACGGTGGAGCGTGAGATTGGGTGCCTTGCTGTCCTGTTAACAGTGGTTGCAATTGCACCTGCTGTTTAACGTGAGTCTCTTCTTGCCTGTTGAACAATGTAGCGGTCATCTGTTGCTGTAATTGACCGTGGTCAATTACAGCAACTCTCCTTCGGGCAGCAGTGCCTGTGGTTCGGAACGTGAAACAATGCTGTGAGCAATATCAAACTCCTGGGCTACATTCGTTACACTTCGTCCTTCTTCCAGTTTCCCGATTATTCTTCCCCGTGTGAAGTCATCCAAATGTTGTCTCCGGGCCATTTTTTAATTCATGACACCACCACAGCGTACCGTAACAGCTCGTTGATTGACTCACACTGTCTTGTCCCGTTCATTCAACTGCCTCGTTTTGTGGGGCCAGACCCACTAACCTCACGCCAGGATTCTAGGCACGTGCGGGAGACCTCTGACAAGATGTTGCCGCACTTTCATTCATTTCCACCTAGTAGTTGATATGTTCTATTGCTTTATCTATCTCGTCCTTAAGTTTCCCACAGCGGTGTATAATACTCAACGTATGTACGCATATAGGTGGGAAAGTAGGTAAGTAGGTAAGTATGTATTATGTGCCTCTCAAAAGGACTTCGCATTTATGGTAGTAAAATTTTAAAACATAATGCAACCAACTTCAGTTTCAAAGCAGACTCCTTTGGATCAATGGTAAAATAATAATAGATACTATATATTATTATTTTTATTATTATTATTATTATTATCAGCTTATGGCACAACACGCATAGTAAATAAGCACGTACCTAGATAGATACCAAAAAATGAGCAACCACTGCGAAAATCAACAATTCAAAACAGGATTTCACAAAATTATGTCCAAATTGTCGAGCCACTATCTAGTCTGCACTGAAGCTATCATTAATTATTCCACAGGACCGGATAATATTATCCTTTCACACTCAGTGACAATGTTATGGATTGCCTGCTCCACCTGACCACAATCGCAGCTAGGGGGAAGATCACGAACCCCACTCGTGAAGCGATGAAGCACATCGTCCAGGGCTGGTTCGAACCCTGTTGAGAGTAACCCAAGTTTTCCGAGGGAGATCAAAAGCAGAAGGGGAATGATGTACATTAAATAAAGGCTGTCAATCACGAGAAACTTTGCTGCACCAGTCGCCTCACCGTTCATTTGCAGCACTATAGTTGCTTTAAAAAAGTTCTCGACCTGCATGATTCCGTGTGGGCCTAGATTTCAGACGTTGAAATCCACCAGCTGTACCACTGTGGATAGCAAGTTCATTGTTATTTTTGGGTACTCCCAGACCAAGTTGTTCATTGTCTTCAGTCTAGGAGGCTCAATGTGTCTGAGCACTGTTTATATAACAGTGCCAGTGATAATCCGCATTGTTTGATTTAGGACATGTGTTCTGTTCACCCAAACTGTAGAACAGTATTCCGCTGTTGAATAAACCAGCCCAACAGATGAAGTGCAAAGCGTGGAAGCAGAGTCTCCCCGTGAAGAGCAAGCATGTTTTGGAGGGATGTTGTTCTTTGTTCTCAATTTAGTAGAACTGTCAGTTAAACGTTTACAGAAAGGTAAACGTTAGATCGAGAGTAATTGAAAGATGAAGGAGCCCCTCTGAGTGACAAATTTAGGGTACTTTCTGACTGCCTGTTGTTTAGATGAAAGAAAAGGCGTCTTTATCTTGCTGGTGCTTGGAATCAGCACCGTTTTCGAAAATACGCACTATAAGTGGTCAGGTCAGCGTTTATATTTCTCTCCACTGATATGTGTTAAAGAAAGCAAGAGCTAGATCATCATAAAATGCAAACTGGCGGGAAGAGGTAGTTAGTATGTCCGCAATGTACAAATTAATCAAAAATGTTGAGAGCACAGATCTTTGAGGGAGCCCGTTATTGAGAACTTCAAGCTTGCTTTACTTATTGTCCGTTACTACCTTAAACTCCCTTGACACCATGTTGTTTAACAACTGTGCCATTAACATCCAGTAAGTTTAAGGGACTTATTATAGAACTCTATCTTTCCAAACTGTATCATACGCTACTGTGAGGCCTACGAACACAGATCCACTTTTCAATCGTTTCTCGAAACCTGACTCGATGTAAGTTGTCAGTGCTAGAACTTGGCCTTCACAAATTCAATGTGGTCTGAAACCCGCCTGTTCAACAGGAAGGATATTAAAAATTTGAGGACAGGTCCTATTAGAGAGGAGTCATTCCAGTAGTTCATAACTAACACTCAAGTGCGCAATTGGCCTATAACTTTCACAATCAGCAGGCTTCCCTGGTTTAATGAAAGCTATATTCTTAGTATACTTGAACTCTGGAGGATGTTTTCCGGTTAGTATAAAAGCATAGCAAAGTCATCTCCGTACAGGCCATGAAGGCCCTTGGAGTGGTGGAAGGTAAAGGCTTCCACTATTCGTAACCTCGGCACTTGATGGGGTAAAGTGGTTAGCTCTACGGCCGGCCGCCTTTGCCCGCACGAATTAACCTGCTACTCATTTTTGGTGTAGGCTGAGTGAACCTCAGGGCCATGTGCACCTCCGGAAGTGGAAATCTCGTTTCTTAAATTTTACGACTTCCTGACGGGGATTCGAACCCACATCCTTGCGGGCGAACCGAGCGCGCCTTTGCCGCCTCGGGCAGGCAGCCCCCTTCCGGTATATATAATGTTAGAAAATAACTGTGACAGCCATTTTCTCGCATCCCTTCCACAGTGCTTGAGAAATTCACGGTATATTCCACCCATACCTGGAGCCTTTCCATTTCTAAATTCCTTTAGGGTAGCAGAACATCACCTTCAGTGAAAGGAGTGAAGGATTTCGAAGTACAGTGTCCTTTCATAAAGGATAGCCTAGTTCTCTTATCGTGCACAGCAGGTTTCACTATTGACAATCCAGCAATACGACTGGCGTCGTGGTTAGGTGTATCTGCCAGTTTTTGAAGAGAATGAGACACTCCACCCAGCTTCTCCAAAAGGCTCCGTACCTTTCTACAGGAATTATTGAGGTCCATGATCTGTATAGTTTCAATCCACCTACAACATCTGGCCTCGTACGACATCAGCTGTGTAATTTCCACCGTTCTTCTCATATTTAGTGAAGAGCTTGTCATATGCTTCACTCCAACCAGGTATATATTCTTTCCTCACTCCGCTGGGAATATGCTCCTTCGCTATTGCAATCATCACCTTCATAAATCAATTATTGACATGCAATGTAGTGGGATCCAACTTAAAACACGGAAAAAATTTCCCAGTTAAGCGTATCAAATTCCCAGCGTGCGAACGCTGAAGATCTGGTATCTGGATGCCTACTTCAAAGAAAACAGGCCCATGTTGACTGTGTGGAAAGTTAGTGAACACTTTACGCAAAATTGGTCAATTATGTCCCAGATGATCACTAGAAACAGAACACAAATCAAAATTGGTTTCAGAGCTCCATCTCCCTGATTCGAATTTATATCTATTTTTAGGATCATAGATGAGCTGCATATTGTTTAGTTCTGCACATTCTGTAGGTCTTTGTCCACATCGATCATTATTCCGGTATCTCCATTGAGTATGTTGGCTATTGAAGTCGCTCACATATACCACAGAATACAAACAGACTGGAAGAACAGAGTCAGGCCACAGGACTGTTAGAGGTTTATAGGGGTTCACAACTTTCACATTATTCATCTCTATTATGATGGTATGCTGTATATTGGAAACAGACTTTGGGGAAAAAACGAATATGGGACGAAATATTGCAGCGTTACAATGACCTACATCAATAGTGATGATTGATTGATTGATTGATTGATTGATTGATTGATTGATTGATTGATTGATTGATTGATTGATTGATTGATTGATTGATTGATTGATTGATTGATTGATTGATTGATTGATTGATTGATTGATTGATTGATTGATTGATTGATTGATTGATTGATTGATTGATTGATTGATTGATTGATTGATTGATTGATTGATTGATTGATTGATTGATTGATTGATTGATTGATTGATTGATTGATTGATTGATTGATTGATTGATTGATTGATTGATTGATTGATTGATTGATTGATTGATTGATTGATTGATTGATTGATTGATTGATTGATTGATTGATTGATTGATTGATTGATTGATTGATTGATTGATTGATTGATTGATTGATTGATTGATTGATTGATTGATTGATTGATTGATTTTTCTCTAGATCTACAGTAATAATACCCATTTGATCCTTTAAATGAGAAAAATAACATGTTCAGCCCATGCCAAAATTCACTCTTTCAAACTCTACATACTGTACAGAAAAAAGAAAAGAAAAAGAAAACACGCAGAGAACAAAAATGAGCAAACAAAACAACATGAATAAGAAAGAAAAAAAATCAAACGTACTCCATGGACATGCCATGAAATTCCTCAGATACTCCGGAAACGTAGCCCCCAAAGTGAGGGTCACCACGGTAGTCATCCTCGGCCCTTTCATGCCACGTCCAACGTCTTTGCTGAATATTCCTGTTGTCTTCCCAGAATGTGAAGTTTAAATAAACATAATTAAAGGACATAATAAAGTTGAAATAAAATCAGCAGTATTAAGAATGTCAAAGACCTTCATGCCTCTCTTAACTAGACACGCAAACTCTTGCACATTCCATTCCTCCTACCTTATTTTACTTGACCCACTCTAGGTTGCTGAGTCCAGACTTACGTTACATTCTGCCATTGCGTATTCATGCTCACGTATGCTCACGTTGCAAGTTTATCCTTGTCAGCTATGCTTAATCAATTTAAATACCAAGCCATACTCCACCTGAAATTTGTCATCACGTCCACCAAACCAAAGTTTACAAACAAACACCAATTCTCAATTCTCATCCCTCTCAACACTTAAATTCTGCCATTACATATACCACCCTTTCTCCATCTCCACATTTCAGCAATAAATTACCGTCTCTAGTGCAATTTAATACCAATACATCATCACTTAACACTCACATAATATAGCAATAATTAAACGTCCACCATCCATTTGTCATCACGTCCACCAAACCAAAGTTTACAAACAAACACCAATTCTCTATTCACATCCCTCTCAACACTTAAACAAACACCACTTCTCAGTTCTCGTCCCTCTCAACACTTAAAATCTGCCATTGAAAAGTACCACCACTTCTCCATCTCCAAATTTCATATCACATTGAATACCAAACCACCTTCATTTACAACTTACTCATGAGTGCACCACTACTTCTCATACCTTTCCAACACCACATTTCAACATCTACAAATACCACCCACTCATATACCATCACATTAAATACAACTTACTCATGAGTGCACCACCACTTCTTCATACCTTTCAAACACCACATTTCAACATATACCACCTCTACTTCCAACACCACATTTCAGCCCTAGCACACACTCGTCTACCATCAAATAAATCTCCATCTACAAGTACCACACACTCATACACCATCACAACCTTCAAAATATCACTTCATCTTCACCTACAAATACCAAACACTCACTCCTCAACACTACATTCTTACATCTAACAATCTTTATTTTCACTACTCCCTATACTATTGTTCTTTTTACTTCTAGTGACTACACCCTTCTCATTTCTCCCTGAATCCCACATGTCTGTCAGTTTTCTATACCTTCCTGTTTCTCTGCCACCTCTTTTGGCCGCCACTTCATCACCATCTTCACTCTGTTGTGTTCTTTCGCCTCCACCTTCAGCTCCCATCATCTCCGTTAATCTTCTGCCCTTGCCTCTTTCCCAACTCCTATTGAGACATCCTCCGGTTGCCTCTGACGTCACCTTTTTACCCGTCACTTCCCTTACTTCACTGCTTTCATTCCCCTGCCTTTCTTCTTCACCCTTTCACATGTCGCCTCTTCCTGAACTTCTTCACTGTTAATGGTTACATTTTCACTTGGCGCCTCTCTCTGACCCTCTTCACACATTACACTGTTACTGTTATCTCTCCTCACTTCCCCACCTCTCGTTGCACTGCTCATTTTTTCTTCGTCTTTTTTAATCTTCATTTCTAAGTCCAGCAGTCTATTCACAGACCAGTTCCTCTTCCAATTTCTGCCTGATACCACTAGCTCTTGTCCTTTAATAATAGCTCTCAGTCCTTGATTTATCGCACGTATCTTGTGTTTTCTGAGTATTTTCTCATTCCTAATAGCCTCCCATCCCACGTCTCTCTTGATCCATATTTTTTCTCTCTGCATGTTACTCGCATTGCCTATCACAGCATCAGCCATCAACGTAGAAAACAGTTCTACTTTGATAGGCCTGTTGCCCCTAGTTCTTCCCACTCTCTGTACGTCATCTATGTCCACTTCGCTAAAGTTAAGTTTCAATTTCCCCTGTATTAAGTCGACTACTTTGTAAATTGTACGTACTTTGTCTTCTCTCACCTCCTCAGGCACCCCATAAATAAATAAGCACTTCTTCCTGCGATTCAATGTATTGGCATTCACTTCCGCTTTCAATTTCAACGTCTCCTCTTCCAGTCGTCCTATTCTTTCTCTTAATATTGCCACTTCCTCGTCGTTCTTTCTCACTTGTGATGTTATATCGTCCGTCATTTCTCGCAGCCATAACTTCATTTTTCCAAACTCCCTAGTTTGTTCTTGGATCATATTCTTAATTTGCTCAAAGGGGCACACTTCTACCACCGTCTCTTTTACCCATTTTTGAATTCTTCTATGTCTTCCCATCCCTCATTTCCACTAGATGTCGGGCCTGGGTTCGGCTCTACACCTCCAATCAGTAGCAACATTATAACCACCGCCGCTGTTAACACTACTTCTCCTTTGATTACCAAATCCACTTTACACCCACCTGATTTTACTTCTTCTTTCTTGATTCTCCTCTGCCATCCTCCAGTAGCCGCCCTGTATTGATCTACTCCAATCATTGTTGTCAAACTCCTCACAAGCTTCCTGCACTCAGTACTCACTCCTTACTCCCACTCCCGAGCTCTCTACTCATGCGTCCGCTCTCCTTCGTGGCTTAAGCTGAACTGTAATAGTGATGAATTCGAGACCAGAGAAGGCTAACAATAGCATTTTTAAGTTCTTATGAACTTTTCAGTCGTGAAATTACCAGCGCTTCGCCCCAGTGTAGCAGTGGGCTCATCAGTTGGATTGCACGACCTTCCCAAGACGCTGCATGGTGTCCCAACGGCGCACTAGCCGTCAGCGTCTTAGAAAGGTGTAGCAACCCAACTGATGAGCCCACTGATACACTGGGGCGAAACGCTGGTAATTTCACTATTGGAAACGTCTAAAGAGCTTAAATGTTTTTAACATTTTCAGTCGATGAAATTAAATTATGGTTTCCTTCTGGGAATTTAATTTTTTTGATTTTGATTTAATTTTTATGACAGCGAAGAAGCCAAAGTTGTTTGGAGTCGTGATCCCAAACTGTTCTTTATTCCCCGAATGCCTATCTGCTTTTATATTTTTAGTTACTGATGTCTGTCTGTCTGTCTGTCTGTCTGTCTGTCTGTCTGTCTGTCTGTCTGTCTGTCTGTCTGTCTGTCTGTCTGTCTGTCTGTCTGTCTGTCTGTCTGTCTGTCTGTCTGTCTGTAACGTCATCAGGCCAGAGGTTGGTTAGGTTCTTAAATAGCACCACCAAAGATCATGCGTTCCGAGGAAACCGCAACAACCAATGGCGGAGCAAAAGTGAGGCATAGTAGGCAAGATGAGGAGGGAAGTAGTTTGCCATTGCTTTCCTAGTTGGGCCAGAAAGTGCTTTTGCAGCATGACTGACACTATGAGCAACACTTTTTATGACACTCAGAGGCACTGGTTGTGCTCGGAATGTCATTACTCAGCACCACCCATACCCCAGCAGCTTCCATATTGTCACAGCCATGGATGAGACTGGGACTTCAGTGGAAGCTACATTTTACTCTGACCTGTGCTAAGAGTCAGATACAAAAGTACTGCACCCATCAAGAAATGGCAGTAGACGGAATTACTCATGTATTAACAGTTAAATAGTTTAAAATAAGTTAATACCTGTACCAAATTTTATTTTGTAAATTGAAAGACACTTTTATTGAGATTCTGGAGATTTTACTGCAATCTATTTTCCATAAGGGAATCTCCTGCCTTTAAAACTGGCTGACGGAGTGAGCTGGTCGTGCAGTTGTGAGGTTGTTTTAAGGAGATAGTGGGTTCGAATCCCTTTGTCGGCAGCCCTGAAGATGATTTACTGTGGTGTCCCATTTTCACACCAAGTAAATACTGGGGCTGTAAAGTCTACGGCCGCTGCCTCCCAAATGCTAGGCCTTTCTCATTCTTCCGTCAGCGAAAACCTTCAAAGTATTAGTGGGACGTTTAAACAAGTAGCAAAAAAAAACACTGATAGCCCGGTATCAGACTATTTCATTTAAACTCTGGTCATCATGCTCGCCCATTCAGGGCTCTAATAACCATCTGTCTCCGCTTTGCAGGCGTGCACGTTCCTTTCCTAAAAAAAAAAAAAAACATGCAGAGAAAGTACAAGAAGATATTTGTTTTTCCAGTGGCTTTACGTCGCACCGACACAGATAGGTCTTATGGCGACGATGGGATAGGGAAGGCTGAAGAATGGAAAGGAAGCGGCCGTGGCCTTAATTAAGGTACAACCCCAGCATTTATCTGGTGTGAAAATGGGAAACCACGGAAAATCATATTCAGGGCTGCAGACAGTGGGGTTCGAACCCACTGTCTCCCGGCCGCAAGCTCACAGCCGCGCGCCTCTAACCGCACGCCCAACTCCCCCGGTTCACAACAAGAAGATATTGTGACGTGCGAACAGTGAGTTTCTACACAGTCCTAACGTAGCTTAGGAATTTCAATGAAGAGAACAAAGGCACATTTTATGACGGTAAGAGAACAAGTAGTCCGCCTTTGTGGTGTAGTGGTTAGTGTGATTAGCTGCCATCCCCGGAGGCCCGGGTTCAATTCCCAGCTCTGCCACGAAATTTGAAAAGTGGTACGAGGGCTGGAACGGGGTCTACTCAGCCTCAGGAGGTCAACTGAGTAGAGGTGGGTTCGATTCCCACTTCAGCCATCCTGGAAGAGGTTTACCGTGGTTTACCACTTCTCCTCCATGCAAATGCCGGGATGGTACCTAACTTAGGCCACGACCGCTTCCTTCCCGCTTCCTTGTCTATCCCTTCCAATCTTCCCACCCCCCCGCAAGGCCCCTGTTCAGCATAGCAGGTGAGGCCGCCTGGACGAAGCACTGGTCATCCTCCCCAGTTGTATCCCAGATCCAGAATCTGAAGCTCCAGGACACTGTCCTTGAGGCTGTAGAGGTGGGATCCCTCGCTGAGCTCGAGGAAAAACAGACCCTGCAGGGTAAACAGATAAAGAATAAGAAGAATAACAACAACAGAACAAGTAATTCAGAATTGGAGTTATTAATAATACGAAGTAAGATAAGATCGACATATGAAAATCCAGTCATTCGATCGGGTCAGGAATGGAACAAATGAAGCCCCCGTATAGCAGCGAGGACAGGAGTTGTGCCGGCTGCCAAAGCCTCTCGGACTCCTCTGAGGCAATGATTAATGACTGACGGATGAAATGATATTGGAGAGTGTTGCTGGAATCAAAGGTGACGGGGAAAACAGGAGAAAACCTGTCCCGCCTCTGCTTTGTCCAGCACAAACCTCACAAGAAGTGACTGGGATTTGAACCACGGAACCCAGCGGGGAGAGGACGGCACGCTACCACCTGAACCACGGAGGCAATATCGATACAGTATCGCAATAAATAAATTTGAAATTAACTTAGTAAAGACATCATCCTCACTTGGCATCATTATTCTAGATAAATCTGTAGATCAGTGGTAGAGTGTCGGCATCCGGCTTCTCAGATAGTCGGATTTTTGAAGGGCGAAAGGAAGTCCATTCGACACTCCATGTCGTATGATGTCGGCATGTAAAAGATCTCTGGTGACACATTTGGTGTTTACCCGACAAAATTCATTAACACTCGGCCGTAGACGCCTAAAAGAGATTCGGTTTATTCTGCCATTTAGTAGGCCTAGAGTAAAACGGAACGTCAAAATTGATGAGCAGACAGCCAGAAATTAGAATGTCTGCACATGGTAACTGAGGCCATAGGATTATTATTACTATTATTATTATTATTATTATTATTATTATTATTATTATTATTATTATTATTATTATTATTATTATTATTATTATTATTATTATAATTTTTATTATTATTATTATATCCCAAACAATGGGAGAGAGGCCTGGGTATAGTTCTGGGTATCGAGTCTCTACTGCTAACTACTAACCCTGCACAATTGTGACAACAGATGCTAGAGATTTGGAACACTATACTGCAGGATGATATTCGTCATCTGTAGGTTCGTCTACATGCAAGAATACAAGCCAATGTGTTGCCCGAAGAGGAGGGTACACTGTATATCGATTTGGCGCTGAGCACCTTCAGTACTTAGAGTCTGTTGCTTAGTCCGTTATAATGGCCATAAAATGTAACCAAGCTATATTACTTCTGGGTTTAATCGTCAATAAAGTGACATACACAGCCACGGTGTTGCAATATTTCTTTCCTTAAATATCAGAAAGGCATGCACTCGAACATTATTCAGGAAAACATTTAAAAGGCCGCATCTGTGGTGTAGTGGTTAGTATGATTATTATCTGCCACCCCCGGAGACCCGGGTTCGATTCCCGGCTCTACCACGAAATTTGAAAAGTGGTACGAGGATTGGAATGGGATCCACTCAGCCTCGTTCGAGGCAAATGCTACGGCTGCTTCCTTCCCTCTTCCTTGTCTATCCCTTCCGATCTTCCCATCCCCCTCCCGATAATCCCATCCCTCCCACAAGGCCCCTGTTCAGCATGGCAGTTGGGGCCGCCTGGGTGAGATGCTCCAAGTCACTGCCTTGAGGTGGTAGAGATGTTATCCCTCGTTGAATCGGAGGGGGAAAATCCCTGGCGCATAAACGGATTAAGATTAACATTACAAAGAAAGTGTTAAAAGATGTTTAAAATATTAAAATGTTAATCCCTTTACATCGCGCCAACACAGATAGGTCTTATGGCGACGATAGGATAGGAAAAACCTAGGAATGGGAAGGAAGCGGCCGTGGCCTCAAGGTACAGCCACAGCATTTGCTTGGTATGAAAATAGGAAACCACGGAAAACTCTCGTCAGGGCTGGCGACAGTGGGGTTTGAACCCACTATCTCCCGATTACTGTATACTGGCCGCACTTAAGCGACTGCAGCTATCGAGCTCGGTATATGTTAAAATGTATCCGGGTCCCCATCCTCAACTGTTGCATAAGATCACACACTCAAAACAAGAAAACAAAGAAGTAAATCAATAGAAAAAGAAGTAAACTAAGAATTCAAAGAACTTTAAAATACCAATACAAAGAAGTAGGAAGACCTGTAAACAAATATTAACGAGAACTATCCAGAATTTATGTCCTTTAAAATGAAACAAAACAGGATGGTGCACAGGAACATGCAAATATGAGAGACTGAATACCTCTAACAAGTGGCATTCTTCTAAAATGGGTGACAATTTCGAAATGTTCAAGATAGTCCAAATTCCACTATATTGGATGCTCGTCAGGATTACTTGATTCAAGAGCTGGAAAAATCCAAAGCAGTTCAATTTTTTTTCTGTGTGATTTCCGACAAAAGAGGAGCGTTAGGAAAATGTTGCAAAGTTCGGGCTGGGAAGACTTTCGAGAAAGGAGACGAGCTGTTCGACTAAGCGGTATATTACGACCTGTCAGTGGAGAGGTGGCGTGGAATGACATTAGTTAGAGGAATAAGTTTGAGTGGTGTTTTTAAAACTACAAAAGATCACAATATAAAGTTGGAATTCAAATATTCAATATTCGTTTATAGGAAGAGGAGTTAGGGACTGGAATACTTTACCAAGCGAGGTGTTGGATTAATTTTCAAATTCTTTGAAATTATTTTTTTTTAAGTTAGGTAAACAGCGGGTAGGGAAACTGCCACCTGGACGACTGCCTTAAATGCAGTTCAGTAGTTTATTTATTCATGTCAGAAACATAACATATAACATCAAAGATATTATAAAGCGTGATCAAACAGTTTTCGTTTGAATGCATTGCTACAGCGGGCATGCAACGTAACACGACACAGATGCGTGTATATAAGCACGGACATGTAGGCAAAGGGATTATTGTGGCTGTCGTGTTGTACCGAGGAGCGTGCGGTAAATGCGGCCACGTGAACTACGGCGACTTTGTTACCAAATGCGTCCAAACCGGACCAATGTACTGTTATTCCGTTCTTGGCAGCCGAAGGACAAACATCGCTGTACATTCATCGGAGAATGAAGACTGTGTATGGGGCAGTATGTCTGTCGAAAACCACAGTTGTGGAATGGTGTACCAAGTTCCATGCGAGTCGCGTTTTGACACAAGACGCCGGACGATCTGGAAGGCCAGCTCATCCATTGCAAACAACAAGAAGCCAACTCAAGTGGGAGACACTAGAACACCCGCCCAATAGTCCTGATATTTCCCCATGCGACTATCACGCCTAGGCCTACTGTCCCCTGAAAAAGGCCATGAAGGGTCGACGCTTTCTGTCGGAGGATGTGCAGCAGGCGGTTACGGACTTCTTCACGAAGCAGTACACCTTGTTTTACCCCACGGGGATCTTCAACCTGCTCCGTCGTTGGGATGAGTGCCTCTGTGCTCACGGCGATTTTGCCTGATTGGCGTCCGGATTCAGGACTGTACGGCCGTCGAACAGAAACTTTTTCACCGTCCCTTATACGTAAAATATAACATAAAATACACACAAAAATTGGTACTACAAGCATATGATAGTTTCTAGTGGCAAATTAATATCACAATTATATGTGCCTAACCTACACAAATAAAATGCAAATATAGTGTGAATAGTGTCTAGCCAATTCTCACCCTTCCTTGGTGACATAGATCAGGTTCTGAAGAGAACATGTAGCTGGGCAGAACTGCAGAAAAGGAGATGGTTCATGGTCTGCTCTTCACCACATGCGCATAATGTGGAGTCGCAGGGGATTCCCCACTTTCTCATACCGGTTTTTGATCTGCCAACTGGTGGTGGTGGTGATTATTGTTTTGAGAGGAAGTACAATTAGGCAACCATCCTCTATATAACACTAATCAGAGGGAAGGAATGGAAGGGATCCCACACTTCGAAAAATGAAGATATCGGTCAAAGGAAGGCAAGGGCCACGAAGAGCGTGAAAAAGAAAGACTCCCTAGCCCTCGGGATCAGAAAAGAACAAGAGTTGGCCAAGGGAGGTCGGATAGAACAGATGAAAGTGAGGAGCCTGGCACAAGTAAGTGGAAGCAATGCCAGGACTCAGCTGAGGGCCCCGTGGTCGCCAACCCACGCTCCAAAGTTCAAAGCCGCTGGGGCCCATTTAGTCGCCTCTTACGACAGGCAGGGAATACCGTGGGTGTTATTCTACCGCCCCCACCCACAGGGGAAAATCTGCCAACTCCGGAGCGCAGCCTGGTGAGTGCCTTCCATGTTGGCCAGCTTCCCTCGAGACCTGACGCGGAAGCTTTCAGTAGGCACCTTCCCCTCTGCGAGGTAGCTGTATCCAGTGATTGATAAGAATAAGAAGGATCATCTGAAACTATGAGAAACAGTGAGGAGAAGTAAGGTAAAAGCCGACTCGCCCAAACTGATAAAGACATCACAAAAAATCCACAGTTCTATCCCTCCACACAAGCAAAGCAACTCAATGTTGAAAACAACCTAGGGATATGAGCTACGAATGTTAGGTAAATAAAATATAATAAAGTATGAGAATATATCCTTTATTTATTCCTAAAAACCATAATCCTTTCGTTAATCATCGTTATCCCGTCGATTAGATTAGCGGTTTGTCTTTTTCTACCACTACGAGCGCTAATGTGAGTCAATGCATTGTTTCACTTAAGCACCACTGCGAGCGCTAATGTGAGTCAATGCATTGTTTCACTTAAGCACCACTGCGAGCGCTAATGTGAGTCAATGCATTGTTTCACTTAAGCACCACTGCGAGCGGTAATGTGAGTCAACGCATTGTTTCACTTAAGCACCACTGCGAGCGCTAATGTGAGTCAATGCATTGTTTCACTTAAGCACCACTGCGAGCGGTAATGTGAGTCAATGCATTGTTTCACTTAAGCACCACTGCGAGCGGTAATGTGAGTCAACGCATTGTTTCACTTAAGCACCACTGCGAGCGCTAATGTGAGTCAATGCAGAGTTTCACTTAAGCACCACTACGAGCGCTAATGTGAGTCAATGCATTGTTTCACTTAAGCACCACTACGAGCGCTAATGTGAGTCAATACATTGTTTCACTCAAGCACCACTGCGAGCGCTAATGTGACTCAATGCAGAATTTCACTTAAGCACCACTGCGAGCGCTAATGTGACTCAATGCAGAGTTTCACTTAAGCACCACTAAGCGCGCTAATGTGACTCAATGCAGAGTTTCACTTAAGCACCACTACGCGCGCTAATGTGACTCAATGCAGAGTTTCACTTAAGCCCTTATAACTACATTCAGTGCGAACGTTTTTCAAAATATCAGAAAACGCCTGAGGGTATTGAACCAAGGAACATATTATAGAAAGAATTATTTAAACAAGTTAATTTGGCTAAGATTTTAATTTTTAAAAAACAAGTAAAGAAACAAGCCATTTAATGCTGTTTTTCCGGAAATGCATTTAGGCTGGAAGTGATTTTTCGAATTTCTTTTTTTTTATTTTGATAGAGCTATACAAGACTTACATTTTAAAAACTTTTCGGGCCCTTTAGCCCTTCAACTTTCGGCACAATTGAGGACATTGCTTAATTTTACGTTTATCGAAGTACGGGGACTTCTAGTTTGTTTGCTAAGAAATGTTTTCAAGATTAAAACAACAGAAGAATGTTTAAAGAACACTGGACGACAACACAACAAAGTATCAACCACCCAGCCTTGGTTTCAAAGACGAAAATTGGAATTACTCAGGCCACCTCACCAGAAAATTCAGTCTGACTCAGGTGTTTATTTCCACAGACAGGTTTGTATATTTCAAAACATTCTGTTGTGGTTGGTGGCAATATTAAGTCATGTACTACAATCCCATGAATTTTAACCTTCTTCTCCTTACACAGAATGCCCTCCTGAGATTGTTCCCTCGTCTTTATACCTGCAGTTATTCTACCTCCAAGTCTGATACCGTATTTCTAACTAAAAATTGAGGTATCCTGAGTCCACCTAGCGTTTACTCCCACACAGCAAAGTTATATGGAAACAGAGCAATGAAAAAATAGTTCCATCCGAGTCCGCACTTCTTTATTACAGAATAGCGTTGGTAGCAACTGACAGTTCGTTGCATTACCTTTGCAACTACCGTCCTTGGACAACGCACATTCTGAATATCTTCTAGGAGGAAGTATGTTCATATCAGCATTTAGAACGCCTGGAAGGCAGGCATAGCCACTTAACGCTATTGACGGACAAGTTGCCGGCATCCAGTGTAAGGACTGCTGTGTTTGTGATTCAATCTACCCACACCTAGCTTTCCGCGTCCTTCTATCGTATCACATTTCAAAGGCTTCTCTATCTTTCTCTTTGTAATAGTTATTGCCCATGTTGCATTTCCACACAATGCAATTGTACATGGATGAAACAATCAACTATCTTCCACCACAATCTATTAGAGAATTATACTCTTTGTCAGCGAACGATGTGTGATTTCATAGAAGGAAACCATAGATTCAATACCCGTGTAGAATGCATCGAGATTTCAAGCTATTGTCATGTACTTACAGTAAACGATTGAACTCATAGGAGTGAAACACAATGCAATATAAACAGGTTGAGCTGTGTCTGATTATTGTCCCGTTATTGAGTGATTAACTGTGAAACAGAAATGTTGTATACAACAATACGCTTACCACAAAGTGAAACAAGAAGGTACGTCACATAAACCAGTCCGTGTTTACCAGTGCGGGTTCCGATGATGTTAATATTACTGCACATTCTTTCATGCCCGTCAAATAGTCACGTGTTATAACAGTTTCTACACCAGCCTAAAACACAAAATTGCATCCCAAAGTGCGAGTTGGTTGCGCGATCGGGGCTGTGTAACTGTTACGTATCGTGCCTTTGCACATCAAGTGAAGAGAGATGCACGTACTTTTTACTCACGTATCAGCCCTCTTAAATCCCATGGAGCAGCAGCGCAGAAAGACATTGGCCTACTAAGCGACCGCTGCTCAGGACGAAGGCCTGCATGTTACGAGGTGTTGTCATGTGGTCGTTATTCTCTTGGCTTTATCGGCCAGGTCCGCCATCTCATCGTCAGATAGCTCCTGAATTTTCAGCTCTCCTGCCTATCTTAAATTTCAGTTAGTACCAAGAATTGAACCCGAACAGTAGAATAATACCTAAAAGAGGAATCAGGGGATCCCAACTTGGTAGCGTTGCTTGGCCACCACGAGGCCCTTAACTGACTCTTGGCATTTCTTCCACTTGCTTATGCCAGGCTCCTCACTTTCACCTATCCAACCTTCCTTTATCAACTCTTTTTTTCCGGCCCCAAAGCAGAGCATTCAAGAGCTAGGATTACTTTCATTTTCCCTTCCTTCCTGGCCGTTATCTTTCCTTGGCAGATACCTTCATTTTTCGAAGTGTCGGAGTCCTTCCTTTAATTCTCTCTAATTTATAGAGGATGGTTGCCTAGTTGTACTTCTTCTTAAAACAATAATCACCACTACCATCACCACGCACCAAATAGAGCCAACTGCTACACTACGGAGGTAGACATATGTTAGTTTGCATTCGGGAGAGAATGGGTTTGAATCCCAACATCGGCACCAAGAATGTGGTCTCCAGTGGTTTTCCAATTTCACACCAGGCAGCTGGACTGAAGTTTGTTCCCAGTCTGTTAGTTGGTTCCGAATCCTTTTCGAAGAGGCAATCGATTTGGTTCACAAACTGCTGAAGGATCAGTACAGGAATTGGCTCTCCAGTAAATAACATGTTCCTGCCCATTTTAACAGACTGAGAACTGTCTACTGCAGGGCCTCTCAGGGTGCGTGCACTGTGCACGGTGCAAAAGAAGACTTCGCTTGGTTGACCAGAGTGCAGATCCCCACTCCTCACGCCTGTGTCGCTCGCTCCCCTGTCTTCCTTTTCTTCACTTGCTCCGTAGCGCTCCAAATCCGAGCCGAGTTGAGCCGAGCTTAGCCGAGTAGCCCAGAGACGAAGCGTTGGTCCGAGCCGAGCCGAGCGGGGCCGATGCACTGTGCACAGGAACTCTGCGCCACTGTTTGCACGCGTGAGATTTTGGGCGTTTGGGAAGCCCTGGTCTACTGTTACTGCAATAGGTACGGTTAAACATGTTATTATACAGTATCAAAATGAATTCCCCAGCTTTGACATAATAGTTAGGTAATAGTTTCGAAATTCACATCTCAGTCGTAACGTAAAACATCACTTTCCGTGGCAGCTGCGTACAACATTTTATTTTATACTAGGGTGAATTTACTGTACTTGTTTTAAACATTTCTTTCTTAACCCTTTTACAGTCCAAGGTTGGTTTTCCCTGCGACTCAGCGAGAGATCTCAACTCTACCGCCTCAAGGGCAGTGTCCCGGAGCGTGAGACTTTGGGTAGGGTGGATATAACAGGATAGGAAGACCTCGCCCGGGTGGCCTCACCTGGTATGCTGAACAGAGGCCTTGTAGGGGGATGGGAAGAATGTAGGGCAAGGAACGGGGAAAGAAGCGTGCGTGGCCTTACGTTAGGTACCATTTGCCTGGAGGAGATGTGGCAAACCACGGAAAACCACATTGAGGATGGCTGAGGTGGGAATCCAAACACCTTCTACTCAGTTGACCTCCAGGGGCTAAATGGACCCCGTTCCAGTGTGTGTGTGTGTGTGTGTGTGTGTGTGTGTGTGTGTGTGTGTGTGTGTGTGTGTGTGTGTGTGTGTGTGTGTGTGTGTGTGTGTGTGTGTGTGTGTGTGTGTGTTTATTGCTATGAAAGATACGAAAGGTTTGTTCATGGAGTTATGTGGTCAAAAATATATGTTTATCCATGCATGGATTTTCACGAAAATATTTTAGAGTAGAACCTATATAAAAGTAGAAACGTCTTAAAAATTGACTTTATATATTATTGTAAAATTATACTTTGAGATTTTTTTTAGAATTTGCAATTCTATGTTCTTCGTAAAGTTTAACGGAAATATTAATGAAAAATTTGAATTATATAGAAAATACTTACCGAGCTGTGCGGTGTGTGTCACGTAGCAAACAGCTTGCATTCGGAAGATAGTGAGTTCGAACTCCATTCTCGGCAGCCCTAAAGGTGCTTTTCCGTGATTTTACATTTTCACACCAGGCAAATGCTGGGGATGTACCTCAATTAAGGCCACGATCACTTACTTCCTTCCTACGCCTAGCCGTTTCCTATCCCATCGTCGCTGTAAGACCTTTCTGTGACGGTGCGGCGTAAAGTAGATTGTACAAAAAGAAAAATAATTCTTCAAAAAATATTGTATAATAATTTTTCTGTACTTAATTTGTATTCATATATATTTTACTAAAATTTTTGTATTTTTTTACGTACTAAAGTTTGGGTTTTAAAGATCCCCACTACCTGAAACAATCCTGCAATCTAAAATTCCACACACAGATTTCCTAACATTACTGTAATACATATACCATAGAAATTATGTACATTTGGCACAAGATTAGAGGAGAAAACGGTTTTTAATATTTAAAATTGCTATTTTGAGAAAAAATGGAAATAAAGTTCAGATTAATTTTTTGTGGTGATTCATTACCTAAAAGTCACCAGAACCATACATTTTCACTTCCTTTTCTCTTATAATCTTCTGCACGAATATTGGCGACTGTGGAGTCATGTCTTCTTCTTCTTCTTCTTCTTCTTCTACTACTACTACTACTGCTACTTATTCTTCTTGTTCTTCTCCAAATACCAGCGAACACTTTGTTGCCCTCGACGATTATCACTCCTAACTTCGCACATCGAGCTCTCATCTAGAGTTCCGGCAATTTCAGTTCGGCTTCGGTTAGTTCGGCCGCCGGAAATTCCGGCCGTCAACTGTCCTTGAATTAAGTGGGGGGAAATGAGGCACGCTGAGGAAAATGCAGCTTTACAATCGGCAGCGACTTATATCGAGCAGAAGACAGGCGCAACAGCAGTTTATGTTATGTTTATAAAGAAAGTGGCGTGATTTTGCTTCTAAAACAGCAATTGACACAAAAACAGGAAAAGATAACCTATCTCTTTTAATTTTTGAATTATGCAGAGTTTATGACACAGTACTATACTTTAATGTGAGTTGCTATTGTTTACGGCAGTCTGTTATGTTTATACGAAGTGTTAGTGCACCATTACAAATTAAATTCTGAGTTCTTGTAATATGATTTTCTGCATTTAATTTTCCACCACAAGTGTTCATTTCTCATTGTGTATTTCAATAGTGTATGGAGACATCATAAAGACAACATCAATTTATTTCAGGTGAGTACACTTGGTAAAGACACATTAATACTGCTTGCCTTATAATTGGTTCTTTGTTTATGTACTGCATTTCACTTAAGCTAAATATTGGTATGTATAGTATCGTTAATCTGGCCTAGGGTCCGATCCCGCGGTGGCAGAACTAGAGTGAGTCTACTGTAGAATATTTTCTTTGATTGACCAATGAAATCGCTTCTGACACAGCCATTACAATTTTCCTTTTAGAAACAAAGATATATTTTGGGCATTTACACCAGATAACACTGTGGAGATTTTCTTTAGCATTCTGTGTCTTCGCTTAGATAATGTTTATTTAGGTTTACCGTTGGATACAAACTATCAGTTTACATCGCACTGTTTTAAATAATAATAGTGTCTTGATATTCGACTACAGACAGAGAATATTTGCGAGCACTTTAAAAAAGTAAACAAACTCTCGTTTCCGTACCAGACCTGACAACACCAAAGACGAAACATTAAAAAATAACTAAACTTGTATCTTCAAACTTCAGGAGTACCAACAAAAGTTGTTTCTCAAAGGCAGTTGAGTACCAGCATTTTTGTCCGTAGTTTTATAAATTTGTTCAGAAAAACAGTAAGTCTTACAACTCAATTCGCTATAAAGGAGTATGTCGGGGGGAGGGGGTTCTGGGCCGATCCTCTGACTACGGCATTGCAAAGAACATGCATGTTTGATCGAATGGGAACACGACCAAGACATCGCCAGACAGCGGATGGCGCGTAACCTAACGAAACAGTTCGTCAGGCGGCACGTCCAGTCCTGCTATGTGCAGACTGGTGCACAAAGCATCATTCAAGTGATAAATACTTTGAATTGAACGAAATAACTTCGTGACAGGAAAAAAACCTCAACCTGTACCGGGGGGTACACCTCCGTCCATTTGAACAGCGCGCCTTAGAGAAGGCCATCTATGCTGAGAAACCTGAACTATAGATGTGAAGATCCTCGGACGTTTAATCATTAGATGTTTCTACTATCGGCCTATATGCCCCCACCAGTGGGAGGACGGGCAATTAATATTTCTATAGTGGTAAGCCTTAAGTGTTTGTAGATTGTTCTTTCATGTGCTGAGGTTGTCAGCACTACTACGGCTTCCTTCCTCCGTAAGTTATAAACCAATCAGAAATATGTGTATGTAATTTTGTAGCCAATTTAAATTGGGGATGTGTACAGGCATTCTGTCTAGTTCAAGAGAGTTCGGAAACTTTCCCCCTGAGTTGCTATAAAGGGCCGCATTGTCACCTTCATCACTCCAGTCTAAGTGTGTGTACGGTGTAATTGGAGGCAGGGGCAGCCTTGCCCTCGTCGGAAGACCCTTGAACTTATGGTATATGTGATAGCTCCAGGCAGTTAACTTGAGGGGAAGGTTTCAAACTTATTTCTTAAAGTAAAATACTAAAGTGTAATATAATCATTTAAGTGTAAATTCTCCGCCAAATCTAAGGACTTTGTTCAAATCTCTGCTGGGAAATATATAATTTAGATAATAAATAGTGTTCACCCTCTATTAAGTCCCATTCATCTTGGTATAGGGGTGAGTGTGATTTTCTAGAACTCTAAATTCCTCAAAACTATTTCGTACTTAATATTTTGTATCTAGTCACCCCTCTGTAGTATAGGCTTAGCCTCTGCAACTCAGGGCCACAAGCCGTTGTAGGATTTTAAGTATATTTGAAAAGGAGTGTAAGTGTTTCACCTCCTAGCATTTTGTTCATGGCCGATCGCTCTTAACCTTTTCTTTTGTATACTAAGGCCATTTAGAATGGGCACTTATCGCCCCTGTTTAAATTATCATCATTTATAAACGAGTTTGTAATAGACTTTCGAGCAGAAATGGCAATAAATACTGTTTTAGAAATTTATCTAGTGTTAATTGTGCGAAGTGCGTGCCTCTGAGGGGCTGGACTTTTGTAAAATTTTGGAGCTCAGTCATATAGGATGTAAGTGAGTAACTTATTGTGCCGATCATTTTCTCTATTCTTCCTAATTTTTGGACTTATATTCCAAACTTGTTATAAGAGCTAACGAGCTCTTGAACTGTTATTTGTTGTTGCTTCTTCATATTATCTATCTCTTTTTTAAATCAGAAAAAGAGGAAAGAAATAAAATTTCAGAATTTAGTGTGTTAAATTATCCTTCGATTTTTTCTCTGCCCACCCTTTCACCCCGGCGCCTGGTTACACATCTGTAAACTACAAAAACACGGTAACAATTTGAACCATTAAAATTGTTTCGCCAAACTGACGAAAATATCGATTTTTATCTGCAGACCGTAGCCTAATTTTATTTGTGATGATGATGACGATGCTTATTGTTTAAACGGGAAAAGCATCTAGGTCATCGGCCCCTAAGGGTACGAAATGAGACAAAATGGAATAACAAATTAAAAGTCCAAAATTCTCCACTGACCAGAATTCAAAACGTGTGGACGAAGAATGAATGGATGGATATGAATTTAAAACAATCAGTGGATTCGACTCACAATGCCTCACATTCACAGAAACTGACGTGAAACAATAGTATTACTGACCAAGGGACTGAATCGATGATGCTTTTAATCTAAAGGGGTCCAAATTCCTAGTCATCGGCCCTCATAATGGTACGTATCGCTACGAAAGTAGAACCATGGTATTTGTCATGTTGCGGTACTAATCAAAAGTATCGCAGACTCGCGGCATTCCAAAAAGTATGGTACTAATCACAGGTAATGAAATTCGCACATGGAATCCAGACATATGGTGTTTCGCACATTGCGGCGCCATTTACAGGCAACGCAAGCCTATGGTGTTCATCAAATACGTGTACCAACCACAGGGACCCGCACTATCCCGTGGTGTTTCTCACATAGTGGATAATAATCATAGGCAAGCCAGAACCATGGTATCGCTCACCCATGGTGCCGCTCCTAAAGTGGTACTAATCACAGGTATTGTGGAAGCCGGCAACGCACTCTGTTGCTACTAAAAATAGTGGTACTACGTGCAAGTAAGAGCGACCCATGGTGTTCCCAGCGGGGTGGGACTAATCACAAGTAGTTTCATGGTTCTAATACAATCACCCCGTGGTCGAACCTTTTAGTCGCCTCTTACGACAGGCAGGGGATACCGCGGGTGTATTCTTCGTCTGCGTCCCCCAACCACAGGGGATTGTGTGTTTGGTCCGCGAGAGGTATTTTATTTCCCTCAAGTCCGCCGGCAAGCCGGTTAGGACCCCCTATCCGCCACCTGGGACGCGCCAGCGTACCGGTAGTAAGTTCGTGGAATTTTCTTTGTAGCAGGGAGTCCGCTAAGCTACCAGGATCAAAAACATGGTCCTCCATTCCTGGGTTAATGAAGCTAATATGAACTTTATGATATACTGTTATACAGGATGTTTTAAAAATGCTTGGTATAAGTTCAACATTGGATTCCTCTCATAAACAGAAGGAAAATTTGTATAAAATCATTAGACCGGAAATTCGTATTTTCTTGGCCTGCACGATCACCTGATCTAAACCCGTTAGACTTCTTTGTTTTGGGTTACACAAAGCCTTCGGTTTGCGCGACTATTGTGGAGGATGAACCCACACTTCATGGCGGGATTGTAAGGTCCTTTTAAACAATACCCACGACACTGGGCATTTTCGAGCGTGTTTGTAACTCCATGCGACGACGAGTGCAAGCTTACAGTATAGCAGTAAACGGGCATTTTGAACGCATCTTACACGGTAATGAACGGAGTTATTTCTATTTATTTCCGGTTGGCTAGGCGGGCCGTCAGCCAAACCAGTGGCTCTTGGGCCATTGTAAGGGGAATATTGTTGGCTTTTGGAATATGAATTTTGGGGTGGACGTTTGTACATACGTAGCCGTTTGTTATTCACATTTATTTCTCTCCTCTGGTGCAGATATCAACACCACTAGCGGAGGGGCACCCCAAGGCAAAACCCCATAACGCCATAGTGGAACCCGCCAGACCCACGCCCCCTCCCGCTTATTGAGCAAACAATTTTTTACAATATGTTCATATTTAAAAGCAAATACAAATTTGTATTAATATTATTTTTTGTTTGAGATTTCTTCTTAGCATGTCTTTTGTCCCTTCTTCTGCACACTTCTAAATATTTACATATATACACACTTGTTATTGAATCATGTATATTGCAAATACTTGGGTAGTCTAAAGATGTGTCTCTAGTGCCTCTTCTCCTGAAAATATTTGATTTATATTACAATTATATATTTTTTCATACATTATTGACATTAAAGTATTGAAACGAAATTTGAAAATCGAAGAACTGAAGAACTATAAGAATAAGAAAGAGAAATAAATGAATTTCAGCATGAGTTAAAATGAGAGTTTGTCAGTTAACTTGTTTACATGTATTTGCCTGAAGCGAAATTGAAATTTTCAAGATTGCTACATATTAAAGTAATTATTTTTTATTAAAAGGTTATATAACATTAGATATTGGCAATGTCATGTAGATGTTATTACTGAATGTATTGCTTATTAATACAGTAGAGATAATACGCGACACTGAGCGAGATATCGAGCGACAGCTACTGGAGCTCACTCCAGCGGATAGACCTGAACAGTACTGATTCTCTCATAAGAGCACGTGTATTTTTGTGTGAAGTTTTTGGTGTTATTTATGCTTTTACAGTGAGTTGACATAAATAAATAGTAGTGTGTGTCATTCCTTGATAACTACTCTCAACATGAGGGGAAAGGTATGTGCTGTGTTTGGCTGCAGTAATTACGAAGTAGAGAAAAATGCGCGGTCGTTCTTCAGGTTCCCTCGTGACAAGAAAATGTAAGTAATATTGTGTTTGCATATATATTCGTCCAGTGACAGAGATTTTTATAGTACTTCATAATCTTCTGACCTGCTCGACCCGTATTTTAACTGGCATACAATGTAATACGCATATTTTATTCTATAGTGCAGCAGTTAACCTTCAATACCGATCTGTTGTTGTAGGTGTGATCTGTGGGTTTTGAAATGTCACAGAAGCGATTTGGATAAGGTGTACAATAAAGAAGTGACGTTACGCTTATGTAAGAATTATAAGACCTGCTCAGATCATTTCCAGGCCAGCGACTTTAGAAATCCTCGACAATACAGCCAAGGGTATGTTACATTTTTGCTCTAATTGTACGTAAATATTCCTTAAAGCATCACTATCGACAACATTTTCACACTTTACTTTCTTTATCCCTCTTCTCAGATTAAAGCCGGGATTTTATAGATTACCCTTCTGTTAGTAGGCTTCATGTTAGGAGGAAATTTGTCCAACTATTAAATGTTAATTCACCTGGTTGAGTGGCTCAGGCGGTTAAGGCGCTGGCCTTCTGACCCCAACTTGGCAGGTTCGATCCTGGCTACGTCCGGTGGTATTTGAAGGTGCTCAAATACGTCAGCATCGTGTCGGTAGATTTATTGTCACGTAAAAGAACTCCTGCGGTACTAAATTCCGGCACCTCGGCATCTCCGAAAACCGTAAAAGAGTAGTTAGTGGGACGTAAAACAAAAACATTATTATTATTATTATTATTATTATTATTATTATTATTATTATTATTATTATTATTATTATTATTATTGTTACCGTGTTTTGGTGGTAGTTATGCATGAAAGAAGGTGCTGGGTGGTGAATGGGTCTCAAGCTACTAAAGCGAAATTAATTTTAAAATTTAACAAGGTTATATTTTCTTTTCAAAATTAGGTAACAACAAATAGAACAGGTACTTAGTAGCCGAAACACGATTGACAAATACATTTACATAGGTACCCCATTTGGGGCTTCAAAAGTCAGAAACATAATTCTTGAGCAATGAGCCCAACCTTACAATGAACACCATACAACAAAGGGGCCGAAAACCCCCAAACATGCCAGAAACACCTGCTTCCAATTACATCCAAAAGCCTCCTTGAGGCAGAAACACAATTTTCAAAAGGGGCAACTTCCCCCTAAAATACAAGCCTATCATAGGCCACTCCGAACTCCACCTTTAAGCCGTCCTCAAAGGACATATACACAGGGGCAAAATACCCAACCTACTGAGGTCTGTTAAATGACAAGAAAGTTAATACATGACCTCTAAAATACAGTTTGAGAGGAGGCGAACTTGCACTCCCAATACACTTTGTTTAAGACCTACTTGGCCTTAGGCCGTTAGCGCAAGGGCTAATCCCATACTACAGAGGTGACTTAAGAAAATAACAATTTACATTACATAACGGAAGAATTGGTTGAGAAAATAAGTTCACCTCAAGACAATGTGAGTGGGAGCTCGAGAGGGTTAGCACTCTCTATCCCGGTATGTAACTTTACAAGAGAATGGATGAAAAGAGAAGTTACATTTTAGGAAAAGGTTACATGGTTGAACGCTTAGAACCCGCCCCGAAAGTTAAACTGCTGAGCTAGCAAAGAAAGAAGTTATTAATCGGCCATTACCTTGTTGTTGACCGCTGCCGAAGAAAGAGGCGCTTCCCGCCCCCTGCTATGTACTTAACACACTGAAAGATGGAACACAAGTGGCCCGGAGACCCGAAAATCAGCAGTTTATATCCTCTCGCGGAAGGTTCTAGGCGTTAGGGGAAAGAAAACTCCCTCCCACAAACTCTTTATTGGGTAGGACCCCGCAACAGATTCAAGTTGGGGGAAGATACACCAGATTGGTCAGAAATTAATAGAAGAAATTCGGGATTGGATACATTCATAACAAGGGGAAGAAAGGGGTAAATATTGCCAACTTAAACAATGACAGAAAGAAATTTAACAAAGAACAAATTCTTGAAATTAAATTTTCTCCAAAAAAAGTAGTTCTTTGACTCCGCACTAGGTTGCACTATTGTAGATCTTCAGTAGTGTCCTCTAGAAGAGAAAGTTCACACTTCTTACTTCAAGCGAAACAACAACACATCAAAAGTGACACAGTTCTAAAACTCCAAAATTTACAGGTAGTGACATCTTCTGAGAAGGTAGAAAATTAATAACGTCAATAAAGTTCAGACTTCCTCCAGCAGAGGAGTTTTAACTGGCGCGCATTTAAATTAGCGGCGTGGAGGTGTACCACCCGGTACAATTATTATTATTATTATTATTATTATTATTATTATTATTATTATTATTATTAAATGTTAATTCATTGCATCATATGTGTAAGGAATGTGCCGATATTTTTATTAACAAGTGTCTTAATGTGATGATACAATGTTTTTAAATGAGAAAAAAGACAAATCCAACCGTAACAGTTCAGGCAGGAATGCTAAAGCTAAAAAAGTAATGCATAAATGAAAGATCAAGCCATTTCACACCATTCCATTTCACTTCTTGTTTATATGTCTAATTTCAGTCTTTGAATAATAACCTTTTAAATAATTCTTCATTCATTTATCCAGAATTGCTTTAGCAACTTCGAAGTTAATATCTCAATAACACTTTCTCTCTAGACGTAATTTATTTATCCACTTCCGTATATACATTTCCATTGATATTTGAATTTAGCGCGATTTGTTCAGGTCAAGTCACTAGGAGCGCCACCGTCGAATTGTCTCCCATTTTAGCAAGGCGAAATACGTAAGTGTCGCGTATTATCTCTACTGTATTTTTCCCTACTTATTACTATTGAGGTATTGCTGGTAGAATCACTTCACTTGGATACACGTATTTATGACGGCACTTGTGGTGAGTACGTTGCCCGGTACAGCAAGCAGGTGAATGGTGATTGATGTGTCACAGTGGCCAGGAGCACCTTAAACTTTTTCATTCTGGATATTGTTAATAGTAATTTAAATGATTTGGGTAAGGCGTGCATTTCCAGGCACATGTTTATATGTACCTTTTTGTCTTTCTCTATATGTGAGGAATCCGAACTTGAAATTAAGCCGTGTATTTTTGAAACACTCTGAATATCCGATATTTAACTGTCGGAAATGAATTAACTTATACACTATACAGCATGGTGATGGTAGCAGATTATTTAAGTGTGTAATGCAAGAGCGACATTTTTGGTGTAGATGAGTACCAAGCCACGGTGCTGCCATCGCGTGGAAAAACAATTCAACAACGTTAAGTCTTTCACTACACATTTATAACATTGTGCGATTTTTTCACTACACCAAAACTGTCAGCGTACTCAGGATGTAGCAAGGTTCTATTAATAATGTTATTGGCTTTACGTCCCACTAACGACTTTTATGGTTTTCGGAGATGCTGAGGTGGCGGAATTTAGTCCCGCAGGAGTTCTTTTACGTGTCAGTAAATCGACCGTCCCACAGGAGACTGACGTATTTTGTACCGGTTGGTACACCTATACGCCGCACATTTGAATTTTCCGCCTTAAAGTACTCCTCTACAGCTGAAACTCTGAACTTTAAAACTGAATTAATTCAACCGTTTATCAGAAGATGTCACTGTGTTAATTTCGAATTGTTTTTGTTTACTAATTATCAAGAAGTGTGGACATTCTCTCACAGATGTCTCTACCAAAAACTATGATCATGCACCCTGGTGCGAAGTGATGGAACTTTTCTTGAAGATATTTTATACTCATAAGTTTTCCTATAACTAAATTCCGTTCCTTCATCTGTGGGTTGGCAATATAAATCTTTTCTTTCGGCCAGTTTTGAAGTTAGCCAATCAATAATTTCTGTCATTAATTTTCAGCCAATTGTGTCTTTCTTCCTCAATTTTTGAAGTGTAAATTTTAGTTAGCCAATAAACGCCTGTGGGTGTGTCTTCATTATTCATGAAAGGTCTCGAATCTTCCCCGAGGGTATAAAAACTGCTGATTTTCTTGGCCTTTAGTAGGCTTAGAAATTTGAGAGCGGGTCAGCTCTTTCATATATGGTAAAAGTGCCTCTAGGAGGCTTGATATGGTTTTGGAGCAAAGGCTCCTTGAATAAAGAGGTTTTCTGCCCTTTGGATACAATGTGTGCCTTGGTAGTTGGGCTAGTTGCTCAAGGATTGTGAAATTGGGGCTCGAAGCCCAGAATTTGTAAAGACCCCTTAACTTGTGCTTTCGTTTGTAAAGTTATAATTGTACCTGATTTTTCATTGTTATTTCACCTAGTGAAAATTTGTTAAATCTTGTTGTCTATTGAAAATATAACCTTTATTTAAATTTTAATTAATCTGTCGGCCTTGTAGTTAGACCCATTCCACCTCTGCCTTCCATGGATAACTCCGTAACATATTTGCAAATGCCAACGGTCTGAGCGAGGATCGGACCTGCCAAGTTGAGGTTCGAAGGCCAGTGCCTGAACCGTCTGAGCCACTCAGCCCGGCGTAGCCAGTTTCCTTTTCTAGAACTGTACCTAGGCACGTCATCCTCCTACAGGTCGATATTAATGCGGCCAATACCCTTTCAAACATGGAATTTATGTCTGCTTAATGGTCAGTAGTTAAGAAGTTCCTAATGGACAATAAAAGAATATGATGAATGAATGTCACAGAACAGTCATAAAGCTAGCCAGTGCGTTGACACTACGGAGGAAGCAAGGAAATGACATTTCTCAGAATCAAAGCCAGCAAGTGTTTGCTTCGAAATGTGAGAATGCTTGCGCTAACGGTAAATATGTAAGCAACAAGCAAAGCAAAGTCACCTCCGTACAGGCCATGAAGGCCCTTGGAGGAGTGGAAGGTAAAGGCTTCCACCATTGTTAACCTCGGTACGTGATGGGCGCCCGGCCGCCTTTGCCCCCAGGAATTAACCTGGTACTCATTTTTGGTGTAGGCTAAGTGAACCTCAGGGCCATATGTACCTCCGGAAGTGGAAATCTCGTTTCTTAAATTTTTACGACTTCCTGGCGGGGATTCGAACCCACGTCCTTCCGGGCGAACCGAGCACGCCTTTACCGCCTCGGCCAGGCAGTCCCTGTAAGCAACAAGATCTCAATAAAATAACACAAAAATGTTATTAAATGTATTAATCCACTTCATAGGAAGAATTTATACTTTATAAACGGCCAGCCTCAGTGACACAGTAACTTAGCCGTTACCCATCCATTCCAAGAGAGTAGTTTCGATCCTGATCGTGGTCAGCGGCATTCAAAGGTGTTCAAATGTAACAACTTCGTAATTCCTGATAGAGATCCATCATGGCATCCGATGCGTAGAACTCTTCAAATGTGATGGCATCTATTTGCCCACGGATTCCACCATAAATTCTCTGAATAACCTTATTTCCACCAACCGAACGAAACCTGTGTGTGCAAACTACGTATGCCAGAGAAAATGCGAAAGATATCATCTTGACAATTGCAAAAAATCCTACGAAGTCGTTGAATGAATACAGTAAATAACAGTAGTCTACCATTAAATTGAAGCGCCTTCGTGCTCATCTCCGCAAAATTATTAAATAATATCAAGCAAGAATTCTTATAACCTGTGTTGAAACTGTTAGCGATCTTTCTAGTGCATTTTTCTGTACCCTTTGCATGGCTACTTGGCTGCAATAAAGTCTCGGGGGATTTTGACATATTAAAACGTTCCCCGTGGTAGCATTTTGTTCCTTTTAATTTTATAACTATTAAAATCGACAGCTATTGAAGGAACATTAAACTACATTTTCTTTACCATACGAGTTATTAATGTGGTTATTTAAAAGTTGGATGCAGGATTTGACAGAGACTCTCTCACGTTGGGTCCCGTGCAGCGTCTGCTATGTTGAAAACCAAGCAATAGAAGGGTTGAGTATTAGAAGGGTACTAGCTGAAGTTTCGTGACATTTTAGGATAGCAAACAGAAAGTTTGTAAAATCTGTAGTTTGTGACACAATATTTATGTATGTATGTTGAGTATTCATCCCGAAAGCTGGTTTTATTGTCTACAGCTCCACCAACAGCTATTATACATAGCCTAGGTGTCACTGAAGAGGCATACTAGGGAAAAGAGGAGTGAGGTAGATTCTCGTTGCTTTCCCGTCCCACTGAAATGCATTCACCAACCGACCCTATGAGCGATATTTTCATACCATTCATAACAGGGACTGGCTGCATAACGAACGGTATTACTAGAATCGCTCATACCTAGGTCACGTTCATATTGTCAAAGCCAAGGATGAGACTGAGAGAGATCAATGAAAGTAACAAATTTATTCTAGCCCATACTGTAAACACTACATCCTGCCAGCGAACACAAAAATGATATCTCTATCTTAGAACATGTACTGTATATACTGTATTTTATTGAACTATGCCACTGGTTTTCCTTTAAAGCAATACATTATTTGTCAAAAATAACTAACAATAATATGCAACTATAGGGTTATACAGGGGATGCATGACTGAGGCAGCGAAGGCGTGCTCGGTCTACCCGGAAGGACTCAACCTAAACCAAAAATTAATACCAAATTCATTCCTGGGAGAAAAGGCAGCGGGGCGTAAAACTAATCACTCTACTCTATTAAATGCCGAGGTTACGGATAATGGAAGCCTTTACCTTCCACCCCTCCAAGGGATTTCACGCCCTGTATGGAGGTGACTTTACTTATAGGGTCCTACAGGCACAAACAGTATCATATATAAAAAAATATTACAATTTGTAAAAGTTTCGACATGTCCTCTCTTTATGGTGTTATTCGCAGAACACTTCATTGCTAATACGAACAATTATAGGCCTACGCCTCTAGCACTTTAATATCCCAAGTTCCCATTGAGTCAACGTCTTCCCTTTTCTGTAGACACCTCATTCTTCGTGTTTTTCAGTTCTGCAAAGAAATCATTCCAGAATTCCATTTTCTTGTCGGCTGGTAAAAATTCCACTTGGTTTTGTAGATTTTTTATTTGACATAGATTTACAAGTATTTACAGTTAATGCCCTTCTAATCTTCACAAGAGGTCATGCTTCAAACCAAGAATTTATATTTTAAAGGCTTAGACGTGCTCCAACTTTAAAACAAAATGGCGAACTCTGCATCTATATATTTAGAATGTTTACCAAAAGTAGCTTTGTCCAGTCCGCCGGTCCGTTCTACTGCACCTATTTGCTTAATTTTTATTGTATTCTCTCCGGAATCACCTGCTGGTGAATCATCAGGCATTGATAGGTCTCTATCTTCAATCAACTTTGAGTAATCCTAACTTCAAAACACTAAATGACCACTCCAATAATTGCAGGTGAAGGGTTACTCTAGCCCGCAATACATTCTGTACTTAGCGTGTTGGACACAGCTAAGGAGTAACATCTTTAGGTAAGATACCGGCGAAGCTAAATGATAAGAAATGACTGCGGCTATGGCAAACCTGCAAATTCAAACAAACTTGGCACACGCATGACTTAATACTATCTGGAGAGAAATATTGTGGAAGCAGATACACCTAGTGCTCCTAGGGGTGGACTGGTGATGTTTCAGCGTAGCTCTCAACCAGACTTAATACTATCTGGAGAGAAATATTGTGGGTATAAGACACCCCTGTCACCCCTACGGATGGGGGTTGGCAGGGAGTGACATGAAAAAATCATGAAAAACGACCAATATTAATATCGAATCCATACTATACGGTGTCATTCAAATGGATTTTGACACGCTGAATGGTGTTTAAGTCCATCGGCATGGAGGTCAGAAGGAGTAAAAATGAAAATTCCTAAAATGTCCGAGATTACAGTCCAGCCGCTGGCTGTCCGGCCCTGACAGATTGTGATGAAAAGAAAAAATAAGAGTAGAGAAGAGTATTGCCAACCTGCGGCGATTTGAAACTATAACCTTGAAAACACTGTTAATGAATTTACAATGTGCCGTATGATTTTAATATTAAATCATTGAAACCTACACCCCTCGTCGATTTTATATTATTGTTTTAATTAAAGGTATTTTACCACAAAGAATACTAAGAGTTCTGCTAGTGGTAGAATAATCGTCACGGTTTGCAATGCCTAACGTCACTGGCGCGTCAGATTGAAGATTTTACAGTAAGCACCAATCACCGTTCTTGTCGCCATGACTCTCTTGTACTGCTAGTGCGGTGATGCCACTTCTTTGAAGAGAAACACGTGGCCTCAGTTGCTCGCTAGCCTGCATGAAATGCATGCATTCACTGTGTGTGTAAGCCGTTTGTTTTCGTTATTGTGACATGGCCAGTGGATCATCGAAAACGAGTAAGAAAAAAGTCAGTTGTTATGAGAGCCAAAGCCGTGAATTTATATACCGGCTACGTGAATATTTTGAGAAAGAGCGTGATAACGGTGGGCCTCTTCTTCCTGAAACAAAAGTGGTGGATCGAGTTTGTGACGCTTTAAAAGTAGGTAGGACAACCGTGAAAAGCGACGTTTTTATTGCCACGTTGATACTATTTTCAGGGTTTTTTATTCTGACTTATTAAAATTACGGTGATACTATTCACACAGTTCGGTTTTAATGTTGTTATTTTATATTACGTCTATCGCCTACTGTTTTTGAGTTACGGTTATTCTATTCTCTGCCCGTGCTTAACTTTGACTGCAGTGTTTTGTTATTATCTTTACGCTGTTCTCAGAATGTGCATAACTTCGACTGGAATGTTTTGTTATATTTACGCTGTTATTGAGTGCACTTAATTTTAATTGGAACGTTTTATTATTATGATTACACTAGTGTTGGTTTTCAATATATTAGAGGTAATTTTCGCACCTTTCCGTACGCATTTCCGTCGCATGAACACACAATCTGATCTACGTATACGTGGAATATTTTAGGTGTGTGTGTTTGTTTATATCGTATGGTTCAAAATCGGCAACACTGTCTGAGAAACGTCAGGGCCGGACAGCCAGCGGCTCGACTGTAGTGTTGAATCCCCAGCTTTTGGTTTCGCTAGGCGGATTGTTGACAGTCCCAATGAATCTATAGTGCGATGCTTAAACATATACAGTTATCTCTTATTTTAGTAATTTTTAAAGTGTCAGCTAGTTCCCAGACAATATGGGCTGCAACAAGGACGAAGTTCCACGCGAAACAAAATATTCTAAAACTACAGTAAAACTTTGAATTACACAGACAACAATAACTTTAAAAAACAAAATATCAATCAACGTGACAATAAATAAATCTAGAAAAATTTACTTGTCACATAACTAACAAGTAATACAAATCCTAAAAGTAAACATTCCTGAAAGCAGTGCATGGAGCGATTTCATATTAAGACACATTATCTCGCCTATATATAAAATAAAATCCTGCGGGGCAGCACGAATCTTCTAGTTACTGATAAAAATACATCAGAAAACATGTTTAACTCCTTTCTCAATAAATGGCAATCATTACCCTTCTAACAGAGTGCCAATCCAATAGCTGCTAGTATAAGATATAGAGCCTAGCAGTGCCCTCACGTCTGTCTCTCCTGGATCCGGGGACACACCGATTCTCCTGGAAATAAAAAGGAAGATATCCTCACAAAAGCAGCCTCCTCATTCTCACAAATCACCCCCAAGCTATACAAAAACCCAAATCAAAACACATCTAATAGGACAGTGGAACATCCTCCGGACATCAAGTACAAAAGGGTCTGTCACAAGACAATTGTTTCTCCCGACATATGTAGCCGGCTCCAGTGCAAAATTTAAGAGCCCGAATCCATTCTCATTCAGTTTCTCTCCGGCCATGGACAGTTTAAGTGCTTCTTTGAACTCTTCAAAGCCAACATTGCAGGCGATTATTTGTGCTTTTGTGGATCTTCATAAACGGTGGACTATTTACTGTTCGACTGCGCCATGTTTGGAAGGTCAAGATTTTTACTTGAGTGTCACCGAATCAATTGTAATCTGGAAATTTCAAAGCGATTATACCATCTGATTAGGAAATCCTGCTGCTACAAATAGTTCCCTAAATTCATTAACCACATTTTCAATAATTTAGTTTCCTAATTTTGTGTCAAGGACCAATAATTTAAAAAAACTGATCAGAACTATAACCCTAATATACCCATGTACAATAGGGTTCAAACTGTCAGGATAATTAATAAATAATATTCAACCCTTCAATTGTTGTTTTACGTGAGAGTAGGTACCATAATCACAGCCAGGGTACCTCCATGTTCACATAGAATTCGAACCACATGGTCGTGATGGTTTATATCCAGATTTCCAAATGAATAACCTCGTGGTATATCAACTGCATGTATGTGTTCTTAAGGATAGTGTAATGTGATTAGATGTGAGGCATGTATGAAAGGGACAATACAAACACCCAGTGTCCGAGCCGAAGGAATTAACCTGTGATGACTTTAATCCCATGGCTCGTCTGGGAGTCAAACACAGGAACTCGTGGAGCCAAACACGCTGCGCTAACCACTGCTCTTTGATACGATTTATAGAACCACTACAGTATCTACGGTAATAATGGAAATTCTCAAAACCACTCCAAGGAATTATCAACATTATCAACTGAAGTTTACGCTGCCAAGTTGAAAGATATCTGGATTTACACCGATTTAAAAAAAGATTATTACTTATTTATTTAAATAATTAATGCTTATTATTTTATTTATATCAAGCAAGTGGCTGCGCTGTTTGGATCACGTAGCTATCAGCTTGTATTCGGGAGGTGGTGGGTTCAAAGGCCACGGTCAGCAACCCTGAAATAGTTTTCCGTGCTTTCCCATTTTAACAACAGGCAAATGCTGCTACTTTTCCCTAACTAAGGCGACGGTCGCTTCCTTCCCATCCTCCTAGGCGGGGGAATTTCTTTCCAGAGTCAAAAATGTATAGAAAATGACACTTAACGGTACAGTAACTACTCTTTCCGTACCATTTTTTTTAGATATCGTATCTGATAGGTTTAATTCCGGTTCACAGTAATGTAAACACGAATGTTCATAGTGATCAGGAATCCGCGAATACCAAACTTAACCCTGTTAAGTTGTTTTGTACCTGATTGTAGCACTGTGGTTCCCCGCCCATCCGCACCAAAAACGTCGTCTTTTGCACTGTATCGTGGACTTGCAATGCCAGCTCAAATAATCTGCCGCCATGATCATCTTGAGTATTATCAGGGTTAACCCATTTTTGACAGATAAATATCTCATATATCACAGTATATTATAAAATTCTTATTATCTTTACTAATCCAGGACCGGAGGACCATAATTACGGCTCTGGTAGAGTAGTAGTAGATTGCTTGAAAATTACACTAATTTTGATGTCTTATCACCATGACTCCATGCACACAACGTTTATATCCTTCCCTGCATGAGTCAAACATGGATAGTTTGCGTGGCGGCGTGTCAAAATTATACATAATAAAATATTAAATGTATTTGATGGAGACTATTTCCGTTCGCAAGTTAATCCATACTGCAGGAATTTTCACTCTGGGATGGCCGCAACCAGCTCTACAGCAGCCATAGAGCAGTTGCCGCATGAATCACTCAAGTACGCATATAGGCAAGAATTACACACGGTCAACTGTTCAGTGTTTAGACTCGTGATCAAAAGAATTCAGGATGGAAAGGAAAACAGATAACGTTTGAGCGTACATTTTCGCCAACCCTGAGGATATAGCAGAGTCTTCCACGAGGTGTGACTTGTGACGTTACTTACTCCGAGATAACTCCCAACTCCATTTTCTCGGGAACTGATTAAGATGTTTCTAAGATTAAACATTCTGGCTATATTGGCTTCTCCTAATCAAGAAAAACAATTAATTAACCGTAATTTATTTGTGAAGAAACGAGCACGATGTAATCCCGCCCCAGTACGCATGGCATTTAAGTGTTTGATCAGCGCTGACAATAAATCCATAGGAGCGGTTTTTCAAACACCCTTGTGTCTTTGATGATCATAATTATTTAGTGCCAGGTTATTTTACTTTCGTTGTTGAGGACAAAATATAATAATAATAATAATAATAATAATAATAATAATAATAATAATAATAATAATAATACACACTATGGGAAATAAACTCAGCAGTTATGTAAAATTTAACGGCTTCATAAGGGTGGAAAGAATAGTCGTAATAATAAGGAATATTCTTATACCATATGGCAGTTCGTAAAAAGAAAGGAAAACACGAGCCTGCTTAGCACGTTTTCTCCCTGTGAATAATCTCTGGAGCTGTAATGTATTTACGGCAATATAGAATAGCACACAGCACTTCTACCCATTCGAATACTGTTTACGATTAGTCTCACATCAATACGGATATCTCATGTAATTCAGCGTTTCCAAACTGCTAATACAATGGAGTTGCATACAGACGTTAAAATGCTTCAGTAGTCGGCGACTGTTATAAGTTTTCAGTGCTTTTACTCTACCGTCTCATTTGAAGACAGTTTCTTTTTAGATAAGAAGATACCAGGAAAAGAACACGGAGGGGCTTAAAACTCTGAGAAAAACGGGACAAACTAAGAGGACAACTAGGGGGCAAGACAGCTATTTCAGAAGCCAGAAATGAAAATGAAAATGAAAATCCTTATTAACAAAGTATTGAAGAGCTATTCATTTTCCGTCTTCCTCTGATTAGTTTCTTCCAATTATTTGAACTATAAAATTATTTTTGTTGTGGAAAACTAGTGCATAGTTTAAGAATATACTTTGCTCTTCATTTTGTACAAATACAATTATTTTCGTGTGCAGGAAGCGTTCATTTTAGTCATTTTCCTTTTTCTTACAAAATTCACTCCTTTGTTTCTTTAAGACATTTTACTATATCATGAGAATATAGAGCCTCCGTGGCTCAGACGACAGCGCGTCGGCCTCTCACCACTGGATACCGTGGTTCAAATCCCGGTCATTCCGTGTGAGATTTGTGCTGGACAAAGTGGAGACGGGGCAGGTTTTTCTCCGGATACTCCAGTTTTCCTGTCATCTTTCATTCCAGCAACACTCTCCATTCTCATTTCATAGCATCTATCAGTCATTAATATATATCACTTTGGCAGTGGCGACCCCATCATACTAACAGCCTATATATGCTTCATTCATTACATCCCTGACCCAATCAATGACTGGAAAACAGGTTGTAGGTTTTCATTCATCATGAGAATGTCTTATTTTTATTTATTACAACTCACCTATCATTATCCTTTTCTTGTGGACTGTGAAGAATTCTCTTCATTTACATGTCTTTTAAATGTAAGCATTGTCTCTGTTTTTATTTTTATACGTCATTGTATCCCATTTAATTTCTCTTCCGTTTCCTATGATTATATTAAGAAAAAAGCATAGTGTGATATTTCAGTAAAATAGTAAGTACTTAAATGAAACCTGCATGAACTTACTAAGTTCTTAGTGAAGTTACCTTCCTTCATCTTAATTTCTTGCGTCCAAATTTGATACCCGTGCATATTTTAGTGTAAAATACACTGGCGGAAATGGGAAGTGTTACACCATGAACACCTTGCCGAACGCCACCAAACTGATACCCCACCATGGCCATGCCTGTGAGATATGTTGATTAAAATTCAATTCTCATACGACCTAATTGTTAGTACAGGAAAACGCCATTTCTAAACATGGCGGCTGGTGTGTGTACATGATGGCTGTTGGGTGAGTCTAACGTCACTGTCTCTTTTCGTGTGGAGATGGCAATGCAGCATGCATAGAGGATGTGTACTGGCAGCTTATCGCCATCTTTAGGACCTTTACAAATGTCGAATCATTGGCATTAGGGGTAAGGGAGCATCATACCGACATATTGCGCAGGCAGTTGGCTGTACTGCAATGACTGCAGAACGAGGAGTGAAGAAGTGGACTCAGGACAACAGTGTGGCATGAAGAGCAGGCACGGATCCTCGCAGGACTACACCGAGAGAAGATCATAGGATTCATCAGCTGGCTCTGACGAACAGACGGATGACAACAGCTGAAATCCGGGCAGAGCTTATAGGCAGAGTGTCACCACGAACTGTCGAGAACAGATTACTGGAAACTGGTTCGAAAACTTGAGTTGCCATGCGTTGTGTACCGTTGACCACAGACAACGGATACTTGCATGGTGTAGAGCCAGAGACAATTGGGGTATTGAGTGGCATTCCTTCGTGTTCAACAAGAGTCTCGCTTCTGTCTATTGCGGTCAGATCGACGTGAACATGGCCGTAGACGACCTGGTGGAAGGTCACGGGAAGCAGCGTTTATCGAGGTGCATATCTCTCCAACTTCTCGAATCATGGTGTGGGGAGCAATTGGATGTGACAAGAGGATGGATTTGGTACTTGTTGAAGAAAGAGAGTACTGTACAAAGTAAAACATGTGCGATGAAATAATGCAGATTTACAGAATTGTAAATAATTTTCATTACACCTTGATGTAGATGTCAATAAATGGATTTATGTTTCCTTTTACCTGCTTCTGTAACAGTCGAAGATTTGCAATATTTGCAAAATTTCCCATTGCACTGATGGTACAGCTCATTCTATTATGCTAGCATAGAGAAAATGTAAACGTAAACACAGGCGTCCTTGTACTAGAATGGCTAGGAGTTACGTCGGCAACATATCTGCCCACAACGCTAAGCGGGCGTGCATAACATCCAGGCGTTCAAAAATAGTTCGTATCACCGTTCACAATAAAGAAGAGAAAATAGCGATTTGTAGTTCAAATGTATACGACATTGTTAAACAGCGCAGAAAACTTTAAGAACAGCTTCCCTCTACAACAGTTCGCACTTGAGTGACTACTGTATTACACATAGATACGCTGCCTGGAGAGAAAATGGTGCGCATTCTCCTTTGTCTGTAGAGCCCAGGACGAAAAGTCGAGTGTGTGACAGAGCCTCCTTGTCTCAGCACTGTGCTTCGTATGTGCTTCTGATGAGTTTTATGTATTCATTCAGTAGGCGTTCTTCTCACGAGTTCATTTTATCCGTTATAATAAAAATGAAGCAGTTAGGTAGGCCCCCACAAAAATTAACCATTTTGTTCAAACAACAAAATGCTTGATAGACCGCGAACATTTAATTCTGAAATGTATACAAAAGCAAGTGATTACGTGGGTATGGCGATAAAAATTAGTTTTTCTTTTTTACATGCGTACATTTTCGAGGGGAATATTTCTGTTCAGAGGACGTTGTCATTGATCTTGTGCATCTGAGCTACAAAATGAAAAAAGCAAGAGGAAATCAAATGAACATACAGTATAAACAATGTAATGAGTTTGTCTATGCTGGGGAGAGTAAACATACAAACGCAATTAAGTTCGCACTATCAACAGTCTATGATCAAACATAATGAACAAGCGAATAAAAACAGGTACGTATTGAAATTAATTACAAATTGTATTCGCTTTTGTGATGCATTCGAGTTGGTGTTAAGAGGACACTCTAAGTCTGAAGATTCGGAAAATATTTCGCAAGTTGATTATTTTAGTTCGGAATTGCACAAGGGCTTAAAAGAGCTGCTTAGTAAACAATCAGCATTTACAGGAGCATCTAAGACAATAGAGAAAGATTTGCTCGAATACCTTGCCAAGTGCCGGGCTGAATGACTCAGATGGTTGAGGCGCTGACCTTCTGATCCCAACTTGGCAGGTTCGATCTTGGCTCAGTCCGGTGGTATTTGAAGGTGCTCAAATACGTCAGCCTCGTGTCGCTAGATTTACCGGCACGTAAAATAACTCCTACTGGACTAAATTACGGCACACCGGCGTCTCCGAAAACCGTAAAAGTAGTCAGTGGAACATGAAGTCAATAACATTATTATTATTATTATTATTATTATTATTATTATTATTATTATTATTATTATTATTATTATTATGCCAAGTCTGTCACTAAGAAACCGTCAGTCGATCACCACTATCATGAGTACAATGAATTGTAATCCTCACCGAGCAAGTGTCCGCGCGTAATGGGTCACGTAGCTATCATCTTGCATTAGGGAGATGGTGGGGACGAACGCCACCATCGGCAGTCCTGAGGATGTTTCTTCCGGGGTTTCCCATTTTCACACCAGGGAAATGCTGGGGCTGTGCCTTAATTAAGGGCGCGGTCCCTTCCTTCTCACTTCTAGCCCTGTCCTATCCCATCGTCGCTATAAGATCTACCTGTGTCAGTGCGCCCTAAAGCAGATTGTAATATACCTTTGTATATATTGTAACCGTATCGACGATGCCCGTATTTCAGTGGAGAGCATGAGTTTTGTCGCCAGGGCTTGTATGGTCCATGCTTAGGAAAAGTCAGAGAGAGGGTAGCATAATAAGTTCTTATAGCTTAGAACTGTTTGTTTATTCAAAAGAAACAAGCAATTCATATCACCTTGTCATAGATGAACAGCTGAATTTACAGAGTCCAGATCGGAAAACAAGGACGCCGTCCCCACGGTGTCGGCGTCGAGGATGTCCCGTGATGACGAGCCCCTTCCCCTCACAAGTGAATACCTCTCTGCACCATGGAACCGCGTAATCCCTCGGTGGTCAAGGGCCCTGGAAGTTCTGGAAGGGAGGCTCGAACCAAGGAGTCTGATGACAGGTGAAGTGCAGCGTGGAGTGTATAGTTAATGACTGGATTCCGCTCAAGTCCCAATAATGGAGTAAAGAAGCGTATAACACCGAACAGAATGTCAATAAAATCTGAACGACACTTCCTTACAGCACTGCACTGGAGATAATTGCGTAACACTGCTCATACGAGTTACGAGTTCCACTGTTCGTAAATTTAGCACACATAAATAAGTTTCAAGTGATGCTTTTATCGAAGAGAATAAATCAGTTTTTCAATCTACGACGAAAGGTATATTAACGTAGTTCTAAAGTGAAGTAGTAACTGTCCGATTCATTCGTCGGAAAAATGGAAATTAATTGAGTAGTGTGAAAAACACAGTTCGTAACCTTCTCCATCACTAAGGTTAATGCAATGAATTTAACACTGTTTCCCTTCTAAGCACAGTCTAATGAAAATCAAAGAATGTCATTGAGACGTAGTTCTATAGAACACTTGAAAGTATGACAGTATCAGTTGAAAGTAGTACAGTCCCACTAACATACTGCAGCACTGTTCGTGAAATGAGAACGATCGCTAAGACAAGATCGAATGAAAGAAAGTAAATTCCTTTCTCGATACATCGTCTTTCGAAGTCTCCTAAACACACAGCCTTTCAAAGCACAATCTCAAAAAATTAACACAGACTTTTCATTGAGAATAGCCATTCGAAATTAATACAGTTCTTTCATTTAGCACAGTCTTTAGAAGTACGAAAAGAAATCAAGTTCCCGTACGGAAACACAGTCTGAAAGATCACAGTTCCTACGGAAATAAACAAAGTCTTTCACTGAGCATAGTCATGAAGATAAGTTAAGGCAGAGTCTAACGCAAGAGGCGAAGTTCCAACACTGAGGCACAATCAATTCATACATGTTAAGGCACAGTTCTTCAGAAAATAAAGCACAGTTTTGTAAATGCACATTTGGAGTGTTATTCAAATGAGATAATTTGTATGCACAGTCTTTAAGAGAACAACTAAGTTTTCTTACTAAGCACAGTCTTTCAGAAAAAACTGAATTCTCACGAGACACATCCCGAATATTTGTTCGTAGAATGAGTGCTAGCTTTACGAAATAAATCCTATCACAATCGTGTCACATTTAAATGTTAGTAAATCACTATAAATGACTTGTAATATTTTAAACACCTCTTTTCACACTTGAAATATAGAATTCGAGATTCGCGAATTGATCACTTAGAACCACGCGGAATCGGCATTTTTGAGCTTTCCTCCTTGCCCAAGAGTTTTTCATTTTCATCGATTGTTGCAATTTCTGTTAATATTATTATTATTATTATTATTATTATTATTATTGTTGTTGTTGTTGTTGTTGTTGTTGTTGTTGTTGTCGTTGGCACCGGCTGACACTGGTATAGGCCGTTAGTATCATAATCTCATTAGAATTGCTTGTTGCCTCTCTGAAATTCTTCCTACGTTATTCCAGACTGTAGCGGCATTTGCTCTCAAGAGCTATCCTCTTTTAAAGGATGAAGAGCTGAGAGACTTTGCTGGAGTCGGCTGGAAAGCCGCTTAGGTCCTCTCGTTATAGTCAGCTCCTAAGAAAGGAGAAGATCCTCCTTCTTTTGATGGGTTGTAAAGGCTATTCGTACAATACCCAGATTACAGGAAACTCTCACTTGTTTGTTAAGTGAAAACTAAATACTTTAACAGCAACAGAGACGCTGCTTAATTTGTCTCCGAGAAATTCCTAGTTTATATTCTTCGGTCTGTGTGGATTGCGACACCCAATCAATTATGTTTCCGTCGAGGGTGATGACTAGACACCGGATTTTTAGGCAATAGTAAGTTAGGTTGCAATCTAATTGGGTTATTAGGAAGGCTCGGATGTTGAGGAAAAGTTATATTTCTTTGCTAAGCATATTTTTTCAAGAAATCTGAAGAAAACTGTGAATGATGCGTCTCTGACCCCATTTAAAGCAATTTTATGTTGCATATAAATTTAGAATGGGACTGCCTGGCCGAGGCGGTAAAGGAGTGCCCAGAAGGACGTGGGTTCGGATCCCCGTCCAGAAGTCGTAAAATTTAAGAAATGAGATTTCCACTTTTGGAGGTGCACATGACCGTGAGGTTCACGCAGCCTACACCGAAAATGAGTACCAGGTTAATTCCTGGGGACAAAGGCGGCCGGGCGTAGAGCTAACCCCTCTACCCCCTCAAGTGCCCAGGTTACGGATAGTGGAAGCCTTTACCTTCCAACCCTCCAAGGGCCTTCATGACCTGTAAGGAGATGACTTTGTTTTGCTGTATAAATTTAGTAAGTGAGTTTTGCACCACACCCCTCCCTTACCGATAATATACTACATAACACAGTACGCACATCGGGAGATTCGAGGCGTGGACCGCAACTAGGAAAGGCCAAAAACAGAGCCCTGAACTGGAAACGTCCCTCATTAACAATGCACAACAGGGATGAGACTAACTACAAGCAATAAAACTCCAATAAAATTTAAATGAGGGTTTATTAATATAATAAGATTTCAAAGAAAGAGATAATGAGGCCAGCAGTAAAAAAACTAAAAAGGATACATACTTGTGTTCATTTGGTTCAGTCGAAGTAGTAACATAAATGCGTGAGCACATCATTTCTCAAACACCAAAACTAATATTTAATTTACGACGTGCTCAGCGTCTCAATTATAATTTCACTACATAATTAGTTAATCAGAAAACAATCCACACGGATTTGTTTGGTCGTTCTTTCCACGAAATTAATTACATTGTTTTACATACGCGCCCATCAAACTCCATCATCATCTCGACAACAATAGCTATAGAAAGATAAGATCCCCAAGCATCCCGGACAAGAAACACAGAGCATATATAATAAAGGAATGCAGGTATCGGGATGCCCGAGAGAGAAAACATCACTGGACCAAGAACAATAGTCAAATCCAAAGAGAATCACAGGCATGCACATCAAATCAATTTAAGTAAACAAACATGGCGGCCTCGTGGACAAGCAAACGGTCAAAACAGAGACCAAGGCAAACAAAATTAACACCCTACCGAAAAACAAACACAAGGTACGCAAATAAGATCAAAAGGAAAAATTAAACTGACCGATAAGTCATCTTTTTACTCCCCACACTCACGAACACACACCCAAACATTCAGACATTGCCGGTATCGGCCAACAATGCGACCAGTAGCTCCATTCAATAAGTTGGTCACAAACTCATGTAGTATGACTCTCATTGTCACAAACAAAGGTCTCACATATATCAGAGTAACGTGCACGACGCAAATATTTCATCAGCAGGATAATAGGGACCCATTGGTTACGCGTAAGTCCATCAGCTTACGCACTCTGTACGACACGAATGGATCTCCGCGTCGACACGCAGGGCATACATTCATTTGATGGAAAAATACATTAGAATGCAGTGCGCATAAATAGAATTGATCAGAGACTTAGTTACCCACATCTCACCATCACAATAACAGCAACAAACACGCGGTCCATTCACGCCGCAGAGCAGAAAGACGCGCTTCAATCAGCTATGATTCAAAGCACACGAAAAACATTATATAATCATAGGACGAATATAAATACAAGGATCACCATACTGCAATATCAGCCTTCAAATTAAAAAGAAGGATGGCAGTATAGGCTGAGTTTAAATCGACTAAATACCCATCTGTAGCCCAGAAAAGCCACTCCGATCTGCGTGGAGTCCATTTTTATATTCCTCTCTCATAACTACAACAAACATTCGAGTCAAAGAGATAAAGTTACAGATTCGCCGGAAAGAATGACCCTTCGTCTTCACAACTGAGGGTGCTGCCCTCTGTAGTACAACCTTGGAGATAGTTAAGTCAATCAAGCTAAAGCTGATACAAGCTCTTTGCAATACGGTAAACATCACTTTTTACGAACATGCTATATTAGCATGTCTCAGTTTGTATATGATAATGCTGGATTTAGAATGTTAAACCAGTAGTATTTATTGTAATACTTTCTCTCCGTGGAATTGCTCGTTGCCATTGTTGTTGCTGTTGTTGATGTTGTAGTTTTGTTGTTGATTTGTTGGGTGATTAAGTTTCGACTTTTTTATCAGACTACCCTAAATGATCATAGCCACGGAGATATTTCCCAATTGCGATGTATTTGTTAATGATAACATTTCCACCATTGTTACAGTTCTGGTCATATTTTGCTCATTGTAGTGATATACGGTCATATTTGGTTATATTTTGAGGATTTTTTCTTACATTGAGGCAACCTTTTTTAACAAGCTACATATTATCTACGGCGAGTTTCGAACACAGCATTTGCAAATACTGTAGTAGATGCATTTTTCTTCCTTTTCCTTTTTCTTTTGCAAGCTGCTTTACGTCGCACCGACACAGATAGCTTTTATGGCGACAATGGGATAGGAAAGGGCTAGGAGTGGAAAGGAAGCGGTCGAGGCCTTAATTAAGGTACAGCTCCAGCATTTACCTGGTGTGAAAATGGGAAACTACAAAAATTAATTTTCAGGGCTGCCGACAGTGGGGTTCGAACCCACTATCTCCCGGATGCAAGGTCACAGCTGCGCGCCACTAACCGCACGGCCAACTCGCCCGGTAATTTCTCTTTCCGAAACAGATGGGTAGCAGGTTTAGAGGGCAAGATTCCGAAAACGAGATGCTGTAACGAAAGAATGCCGACATATACCAAAATTCATGCTATTAGTTCGTTGGGATACAGAGTGAGAATTTCGCCGCAGGTCTTCGATATTGAATAAATGTATAAAGGTTTAACGTACTTACTGTATCTCTGTCAGTTCACATAATTCTTTTTTTCTTGCTATTTGCTTTACGTCACACCGACGATGGGATAGGAAAGGCCTAGGAATGGGAACGAAGCGGCCGTGGCCTTAACTAAGGTACAGCCCCGGCATTTGCCTGGTGTGAAAATGGGAAGCCACGGAAAACCATCTTCAGGGCTGCCGACAGTGGGGTTCGAACCCAGTATCTCCCGATTACTGGATACTGGTCGCACTTAAGCGACTGCAGCTATCGATCTCGGTAGTTCACATAATTCAATGTATCTGTTGTATTATAGTATATCACTTTTTGGGGCGTTTAATGTTAGTCATAATCTAATACTTACTACCCATCCCTAAAATTCTTGTGTCATATTTTACCTTCCTTAGGTCATACGAAGGCTGGAACTTAAATAGTGGCAACTATTTATTTGCTATAGATACAAAAGAGTTACACGCTAGCAAACTTTACTCTCCTTCTATGTAATCACCAGCGTCGTATATAACCCGTTGCCAGCAATGTGGAAGTGTCGTAGTATACCTTTAGCAGAGCCTGTTCTGTTGATGGTGCCAACGGAGCGGTCTACTGCCTGTCGAATCTCTTTGCCGACCATCGTTGAAGGCTTTTACCCGACGTGCCACTGCAGACAATGCAGACTCCCCTAAGTCTCTTGAACACCTTGATGGCACTGTCGTGCTGTACAACCTCTGGCACATTCAATCTTGAACCAACTCCGTTGTTCCTGTTTGGAAAACATAGAGACAACGTTACGTTACACCGCTAGCTCACACGTGACTGTTTCTCTCGCTAGTGCGCACGCAGGTGATGTGGGACGGGCGAGTCCATTTTCTCTGAGGTAAAGTAGGTATGTAACCAACGTGTGCTATCAGCAACAATATTAGATGGATAGCGTCTCCAGAGCAGTGTTGCCACTATTAAAGTTCCAACCCTCGTATTTGGCTAGTGTTTAGGGAATATTTACATCCATGCTCTGTACGTCTTTAGGTCATAAATCTCCGAACCCTAGTTGTTAGGAAGAGTCGTCCAGCCTGTGGCTAAATTTCACCAGAAAAAGAGACAGAATGACAGAACACATCTTAAGACACCCAAGATGTGTTCACTTAGTTTAGGGGGGAAGTGTAGGTGGTTAGAACGGTACAGGTAAACCAAGGCATGAATATGACAAATAAATGTAGAAGTAGGATGTAGCAGTTACGTAGGAATAAAAAAGGTTAGTACATGATAGGGTGGCATGGAGATGAAACAAACCAGTCTACGGTCTGATGACCCAATCTACAAACAAAACATTGGAATGGAAGGAGAAAGCGTATACGTGGCCTTAACACTTATTTTCTTTAAATGTATAGCCATTCTTCTTCGATGTAATCCTTCGAATAATTGAAGTGTCAAAAGGGCATCCTGTCATAAGTATAATCATTCAAGCTGGCTAAATTATAAAATACACGGATTAAATTTACAAAGTAAGGATGCTAACACTCGAGAAGTGTAACCCACCAGATGAACCACGAGTATATACAGTAACATTCGTTCAATGTGATTTATTTCAGGGTCCCTGCTTTATCAGTGTTATTGGTCATATAAAATGCACAAACTCCTTCGAACAAAAACAGAAATTAATATTTAAAGAATGAGTTGGATTTGTGGCGTGGATCGTGTGGGGTGGTGATGGTGGTGGTGATGGTGATTTTTTTGTTACAAGTTGCTTTACGTCACCGACACACATAGGTGTAACGACGATGGGATAGAGAAGTGCTAGAGTGGGGGCAGGAAGCGACCAAGTCCTCAATTAAGGCGCAGCCCCAGCATTTACCTGGTGTAAAAATGGGAAACCATGAAAAACCATCTTTAAGGCTGTCGACAGTAGGATTGGAACCCACTATCTCCAGAATGCAAACTCAAAGCTGCACATCCCAAACCACATGGCAATCTCTCAGTACTTGATTATTATTTTATGATAAGGTACATTCCGCAACCATCCTATATTAATCATTATCAGAGGGAAAATGGAGAGCCCCGTGGCTCAGGCGGCAGCGCACCGGCTGGATACCATGGTTCGAATCCCGGTCACTCCATGTGAAATTTGTGCTGGACAAAGCGGAAGCGGGACAGGTTTTTCTCCGGGTACTCCGGTTTTCCCTATCATCTTTTATTCCAGCAACACTCTCCAATATCATTTCATCTGTCAGTCATTAATCACTGCCCCAGAGGAGTGCGACAGGCCTCGGCAGCCGGTACAATTCCCATCCTTGCCGCAAGTTGGGGACTTCATTCATCCCATCCCTGACCCGGTCGTTTACTGGAAAACAGGTTGTAGGTTTTCATTTTTCAGAGGGAAAATGGAAGAGGTCCGACACTTGGAGGAATGAAGGTATCAGCCAAAGAACAGGGACATGAAGGGCGTGAAAACAAAAGACTCCCTACGCCTCGCAAACCAAGTATCGTCGGAATCGGAAAAGAACACAAAGGGATGTCGGATATGATAGATGAATGTGAGGAGCCTACTACAAATAAGTAGAAGCAATGCCAGGACTTAACTAGGGGAACCATGGGCGCCAGCCTACGCTCCCAAGTATAGAGACCGCAGTCTCCCTCTTAGTCGCCTCTTACTACAGGCAGGGGGTACCGTGGATGTTATTCTACCACCCACACATAAGGGGGACACAGACCGTGTGGCTGTAAGTGGCATAACACTGGAGTGCCTATATGCATATCAACGCTTGGTCTTAAACAAAAAAAGGAGAAGGTGAATTAGAAAAGGAGGAAAGGAACGTACTGGGACAAATGCTTGGTCGAAAGAAACATGGGTTGGTTGAAATTCCTGGTACTCTTTAACCGGACCGGTTATTGCAGCCATGAGCTAAACAGTCCTTTTAATACATCACCACTAACCGCTCAACACGTCAATACAAAATTGGAATCAAAAATCCACAAAATATTTGAGACTAATAGAAAATGTAAGGAAACGATGAAATTCGTTCAGAAAATTCACTGAAGGATAATTATAATGAAGCTAATAATAATAATAATGATAATAATAATAATAATAATAATAATAATAATAATAATAATAATAATAATAATAATAATAATAATTTTACCGGGGTTACACTTTCTCCGTCCATTTGAACTGCGCGCCTTCTAGAAGGCCATCTTTGCTGTAAACCATGAACTATGTATCTGAAGATACTTGGACCTTTAATCTTTAGATTCTCTACTATCGGCCTATGTGCCCCCTCTGACGGGAGAATGGACAATTAATTTTTAAGGGAAGTTTCAAATTTCTATAGTGGTAAACCTTAAGTGTTTGTAGACTTCTTAACGTGTTGAGGTTGTCAGCACTACTACGGCTTCCTTCTTCCTTAAGTTATGAACCAATCAGAAATTTTTGTAGCCAATTGAAATTCGGGGTGTGTTCAGGCATTCTGCCTAGTTCGAGATTGTTCTGCAACTTTCCCCTCTGAGCTGCTATAAACGCTGGGCGCTTTAGGGCCGTATTTTCATCGTCACCGCTCTTGTTTTAAGTGTGTGTACGGCGTAATTGGAGACGAGGGAAGCCTTGCCGTCGTCATAAGGCTCAACAACTTAAGGTAATGGCAGACATCTTTTAACATTTGATAGCTACAGGCAGTTATCTCGAGGGGAAGGTTTCAAACTTCTTTCTTAAAGTAAAATTCTCAAGTTGAATATCACCTTTTGAATGTAAATTTTAATGCAAGTCTGAAGACTTTGTTCAAATCCCTGCTGGGAAATATGTAACTTAGGGAATAAAGAGGGTTCACCCTCTATTAATCCCATTCAACTTGGTATGGGGGTGACTATGACTTTCTAAATCTCTAAATTCTTCAAAACTATTCTGGTACTTAATATTTCGTATCTAGTCACCCATCTGTAGTATAGACTTAGCCTCAGTAACTTCGGGCCATAAGCCTATGTAGGATTTTAAGTGAGTTTCAAAAGGTTTCAAAAGGAGTGCAATTGTTTCGTCTCCTAGCATTTTGTTCATGGCCTTTTCTTTTGTACTTCTAGGACATTTAGAATGGGCACTCATTGCCTCTGTTAAATTGTCCTTATTTATAGAAGACTATCGAATTGAAATGACAGTAAACACAATTTTGAAATTTATCTAGTGTAAAGTTGTTTACCAAACTAGTACCTCTAAGAGGCTGGGTTGTATTAACGTTTGAAGCTAAAACTACTATACGATGTGAATGGAGCAAAAATGCTCTTCGAAATAATGTACTTTTAGAGGTGCAAGGCTCATTCCTTTGTAAATTATTGTGTCGAAAGTCTTCTCTACTGTACCTGATTTTTTGACTCATAGTTCACCCTTGTTATCCGAGATGATGAGCTCTATAACTTTTATTTGTTGTTGCTATTCAGATTATCTATAAATGTTTAAAAATTCAAAGAAAAAGAAAAGAAATATAATTTCAAAATTTAATGTTTAAAATTATGCTCTCATCTTTTCTCTGTCCACCCATTCAAACCAGCACCTTCTTACACATATCTGGTCCACTAAATCCCAGGAATAATAATTAAAAGACTAAGGATGATTAAATAACATTAATGGTAAAATTAGATTAAAATCAAAAAGTAACAAACAAATAACTATGTCAACCAACAAACTAACAAAAAGCACAATAAGTAAGGTTATAACAAGTGAAATAGCTATACACAGGTGACACTGGAAAATTAGAATGGAGATCCTCTAGAGAGTGTCCACAAACACAGCCCTTTCCTACCTGCACGGTAGCCAGGGATTACCTGTTAATACACAGCAGGCGTCCAGTTACCTCTGTTAGTTCGTACTCGTGTTAGTTTGTAGTTTATTTGTGACCAAAGACTATCTATTCCAATTTGATCAAAACAGGTTGTTCTGTTAGTATGACATTCGTATTTTATTCATCAGGGGCAAGCAATCATCTGCTGTAATAATCGACTCGTTAGAGCCACACAACATATATTTCGACTCACAGTAGTCAGAACGCCAATATTCTTGTTCATACAAAGCAAGTGAATGCCTTCAACTTTGACGGAGCAAAACTTGTTCATCAAGCAAGCAGAATTGCTCATTTCACACACAATTTAACACTCGAATTACAAACAGTGTCGAGCGCCTGTCTCTTGAGTTGTAATAAAAGCAGTGCACAGACATCTAAATCCTCATTACATATATTAATGTTCATAAGAGAAGGGTTACAATGTTTAGATTTCAACTGCATACATATATCGAGCTAGTTCTAAGGGTCCTATAGCAAGAGATACATGAATAGTAAAGGCTCTAGAAAGCTGCATGATAATCAGTTTACGAATTGAAGACCTCCCAGCAATAAGGAAGTAACCAACAAACCAGTATTATTTGTTTAGGAGAGAAGAAAATTATTTCTGAGGTTTATTTCATGGGATAAACTACTTAAACCAATTCGATATGTAAGTGTCCAAATATGTTCATCTATCCAAAATAATATTTTATTGTTATAACTTAAGATTTTAAAAATAATGGATGAAATATAGTTGACGCAACGGAAAATAATCCGCAAGTATGTCTTACGTTTGAATATAACAGAAGATAAATCCTGTACTTGGAACACAAATTATAGCAAATAATATTAACGTAAAAAAATAACAAAAATGTCTAGAAAATAGACTCACCTGGAACACGTGTAACAAAAAATCAATATCCAGGAACGCAAAATTAAGACACTACAACTCAGTTATCAAAAAACCTGAAGCACTATTCGCCTCGGAAATCTCGAACATTGAAGACAGATCACTTATTAAAGGCATAGAAAAACAGGAGAGGAAAATATTTAGGAAAACCTTGGTCCAGTCTACTCAGAGGGAATCTCGATGAAACAGGAGTCTCAGGAGCTATATCAGAATTCCGAGAGGATCACCGAAAACATCAGGAACAGGCGATTAAAGTAATATTGCCACATTCTCAGAATGAACAATGACAGGCTCACCAAAGGATTCTCAACTTTGCTCTCTCAATGAAAGTCAAGAACAATTGACTTAGTGAAATAGGAAAATATTAAAATATTAAAATATATCAAACTTACACCTAATAAATGATAACAACAAAACCCTTCAATTACACGCATTTTCTGGCCTGCCAATATTAGTTACGGTATTACATTAAGACCTCAACATGTATTGGCTTACAGTATTAATAATAAACTCCATAGTGTGTATACGGAAACAACGAAATTGCTTAACTGATGCTATCTATTCCTTTAACGTCAGTTTCTAAAGTACGCGCTGTGAGTGCCTTGAAACGAATTAAAACCTATTTAAGGATTTCAGTGACCAACCAGAGACTCTCTAACTTGGGAACTATAGCTATAGAGAAGGAACTGCTGTGGCATCTTAGCAAGACGCCTGACTTCAAGACTAGAGTAATAGATATATTTGCTGAAATGAAGGACAGGTGGATTTAATTAATTTACAAGAATATTGTTTAAGGCGACTTGTATGAAAATCTATTTATTTCTTATTTCTCTTATTAAATCTACATAACAGTGAATTATATTGCTATTTTTATTCCAAAATTATGTTGTTATTTGACAACTCCCGCTGCCTAATTGGTCTACATTTAATAATAAAACGAGTGTACGTAAGATTATAAGTTGTTATAGGGTTTGTCTTAGTCTCAGAGTCATTAATATAATATTGAACACAGATCTGCATGCGTCGCAACAAAATTTCACATATAATATGATTATAATAGTTTAAATTTTAAAAAAATCAAATCTCAGTCTACCCCTTTACTTAGTTCCCGCTTCACCACTGATCGAGTCCAATTCAAATTCACAGTCAACAACCATCATTTTTCTGAAAAAAATAAATGCCAGGACCAGTGAGCCATGGAGTGAAGAACGGAGGAAACCTTTTAGTGACCTGATGAAGAGATTTTGGGAGAAGAAAAAATCAACATCAGCTAAAAAATAAAGTTCTACCGCTCTCCACAGATGGGCACAACGCTATTAATAAAGTCACGAAAATATTTCAAAACATAGGTGTGATTTCGTTTATGGCCTTTATTTAAATGATCTTTTATACCTGGTGATGTACCAACACAGGCACAGTCCACCATCTTGACTGATGTTCCATCCTTACACCACGGAGAACAAAATTCTACTGAACGTAAATCAGCTTGAAGTTCTAACGTAAGGCGATGACACCACCGCACGAAGTCGTGATGTTACACCCTTATTTCCAATGAAATCTCACTTTTCAAAACATTGTTGGTTACATGCTTATTACAGGGAGGCCTTCAGCTCGTAAAAGGAACGAAGGACATTCTGCTGCTTGTTAAATTTCAGTCAACCTCAGGATACTTATAAACGGAGTTAGAAAGTAATAATAATGGCGTATGGCCTCCGGAGAGGCCTCGTGCAGGTTTTTTTCTAGTAGACGGCCTATTAGGTGACCTGCATGTCTGTGAGGATGAGGACGCTAATAAGATGATTTCTAATATTGAATACGCCACACACCCAGCCCCTGAGCCATTGGAATTAACCAATTAAGGTTAAAATCACCAACCCGGCCGGGAATCGAACCCGGGACTCTCTAAACTGAAGGCCAGTACGCTGACCATTCAGCCAACGAGTCAGACAGTTAGAAAGTAATTGAGTGAATGTAATCCAACTAGTTGTAACGATTACACTCTAATTTTTGCTTGTAATCGTTAGTTTTTCACAAAATGTTAATTTTGCTTGTAATCCTTACTTTTTCACAGAATGTAATTTATGGTTGTAATCGTTACTTTTTCAAAGAATGTAATTTTTGCTTGTAATCGTTAGTTTTTCACAAAATGTTAATTTTGCTTGTAATCGTTACTTTTTCACAGAATGTAATTTTTGCTTATAATCGTTATTTTTTCGCAGAATGTAATTTTTGTTAGTAATCGTTAGTTTTTACAAAATGTTAATTTTTCTTGTAATCGTTACTTTTTCACAGAATGTAATTTTTGCTTATAATCGTTATTTTTTCACAGAATGTAATTTTTGCTTGTGATCGTTATTTTTTCACAAAATGTAATTTTTGCTTTAATAGTTACTTTTTACAAAATGTAATTTACTTCTTGATATAAAAGTGTAACCGTGACATTCTAGTAATTGATATACATCGGACGGAAGCAGAAACGGTGAAAAAATGATGATGGAAATAACTTTTTTCAGTTATGCTATAGCAGAACAGATAATTTCACCAGTTATGGATGAGATACATTATTACCTCTCCGGTACTTCCAAAGACATACTTACACCAACAATATCGAGCTCGATAGCTGCAGTCGCTTAAGTGCGGCCAGTATCCAGTATTCGGGAGATAGTGGGTTCGAACCCCACTGTCAGCAGCCCTGAAGGTGGTTTTCCGTGGTTTCCCATTTTCACACCAGGCAAATACGAGAACTGTACCTTAAGTAAGGCCACGGCCGCTTCCTTCCCACTCCTAGTCCTCTCCTGTCCCTTCGTCGCCATAAGACCTATCTGTGTCGGTGCGACGTAAAGCAATTAGCTACACCAACAATGTTTTTAAATTAAACTGAGATATTCCATCAAAAGTGCCCCTTAGGACGTCTTTTCAGTAAATGCAAAGATATACTTTCCCCTATAGACGGTGAGGCTTACTGTTGAGTTGTTTTGTTTTGGTTTTTTTTTTTTTGTTTTTTTGTTTTTGTTGTTTTTTTTTGTTTGTTGCTTTACGTTGCACCGTCACAGATAGGTCTTATGGCGACGATGGGATGGGGAAGGGCTAGGAGTGGGAAGGAAGCGGCCGTGGCCTTAATTAAGGTACAGCCCCAGCATTTGCCTGGTGTGAAAATGGGAAACCACGGAAAACCATTTTCAGGGCTGCCGACAGTGGGGTTCGAACGCACTATCTCCCGAATACTGGATACTGGCCGCACATAAGCGACTGCAGCTATCGAGCTCGGTGTTGAGAATTTTAATAACCAAGTAATTTATTTATTTGCGAAGTAAATGGCAAATCATTTGAGAAGTTATCAATCATAAACTAAAAAGAGACGTGGGAAAAGATCATTTTGAGAGTTCCGAGGTGTTATTCATAGTCTCACCTGGTATTCTTGGATAGCAGTGTGGTATGTTGTCCGAATATGAAGAGTGTTGAGACAAACACAAACACACAGTATCCGAGCCAGAAGAATTAATTAAACGTGATTAAAATCCCCGACCCTACTAGGAATCAAACTCGTGTCCCCTGAACAGAAGCCCTCGCGCTGACCATTCAGCCTACAAATTTACAAATTTACGTCGCACCGACACAAATAGGTCTAATGGCAGCGATGGGATAAGAGTTGGAAAGAGTCGGAGAGAAATTACCGTGGCATTTATTAAGGTGCAGGCCTAGCATTTTCCTGGTGTGTAAATGGGAAACTACGGAAACACGATCTTCAGGGCTGCCGACATTGGGGTTCGAACTAATCGAACCTAATTAATGTAAAGTATAAATATTCTGTCTGCGTCTGTAGTGTAGTGGTTAGTGTGATTAGCTGCCACCCCCGTAGGCCCGGGTTAGATTCCTGGCTCTGCCACAAAATACGAAAAGTGGTACGAGAGCTGGAACAGGTTCCACTCAGCCTCGGGAGGTCAACTGAGTGGGGGTTTCGATTCCCACCTGAGCCATCCTCGGAGTGGTTTTGAGAGGTTTCCCACTTCTCCTCCTGACAATTGCTGGGGTGGTACCTAACTTAAGGCCACGGCCGCTTCCTTTTCCCGTCCTTGTATATCCCTAACAATTCTTCCCCCCGCCCCCATAAGGCTTCTTTCCAGCATAGCAGGTGAGGTGGCTTGGGCGAGGTACTGGTGTTCCTACTCAGCTGTATACCCCCGATTCCAAAGTCTCACACTCCAGGACACTGCCCTTGAGGCGGTAGAGGTGAGAACCCGTGCTGAGATCGATGAAAACGGATTAAGAAAGTGTAAAAGTTCTGCGTAGGAATGCATGGTTTAATTCACACGACAGAAAGATGGCAAGCTACCACTTGTAATTGTTGAATCTATTACATAGTTCACTTCCTTGAAAACAGAGCATTCAAATATCTTGTATTTACACTGTCCCGCGTTATTCGGAGTGAATGGCACAATCCGATCTGCAACTCCGTGATGGTCGCTCGATACGGAGCTGGTTCCGTCAAAGTGCTCCGAACACTACTACAAACCAGTCCCAGGCATTCGCCAAGCTGTAGTAAAAAATTATTCCATTCTCACCTGGTTCTATCGAATCCTCTCCTTTTTCCTCCAACTGATACAGGAATTTTTAATCCAACGAATTTGCAGAGAAATGTTAATCCTTTACGTTGGTAGCATTGTCATAACAAGCATAGCTGTCTTTGGTGCAGTACTTGATTATAAATTCAATGTTTTGTTGTGTTGTCACAACGAATTACTTCGATCGTATCGTCTAGCAGTTCACAGTTTGTCTAATATAGTGCCCCTATCTAACAAACTACTAAAAAGATAATATTATAATTGTCATAAATTTCTTAAAACAATTATAAAGCCACTAAACCAAAATCATCGGCACCGTAATGTAGGGGTAGTGTGCCTGCCTCTTGCCCCGGATTCGATTCCCGGACATGTCAGGGATTTTACCCGGCAGGTTCGAGGTCCAGTCAGCCTAAGTGATTACAATTGAGGAGCTATCTGACGGTGAGATAGCAGCCCCGGTCTAGAAAGCCGAGAACAACGGCCCAGAGGTTTCGTCGTGCTGACCACACGACCCCTCGTAATGTGCAGGCCTTCGGGCTGGGCAACGGTCGCTTGGTAGGCCAAGACCCTTCAGAGCTGTAGTTCCATGGGGTTAGGTTAGTTACTAAACCAAAATCGTAGTAAAATCTTTCTCATTGTTTTATAAATTGTGTCCCCTTTCAGAAATCATGAATTGTATGCAAATAATAATCACTTAATTCTGGTAGAGTGTCCGGCTCACTGGCTAAATGGTTAGCTTGCTGGCCTTTGGTCACAGGGATCCCGGGTTCGATTCCTGGCAGCGTCGGGAATTTTAATCATCATAGGTTAATTCCGTTGGCTCGGGTGCTGTGTGTATGCGTCGTCTTCATCATCATTTCTTCCTTATCACGACGCGCAGGTCGCCTAAGAGCGTCAAATCAAAAGACCTGCACCTGGCGAGACGAACATGTCTTCGGACACTCCCCGCACTAAAAGCCATACGCCATTTCACTCTGGTACAGTGAACTTAACAAGCGATGCTAAAAGCAGTTATATACGTTTAAAAGTTCTAGCTTCAGAAGTTTCGAAGAGACACACAGGTTCGACAATTTTACATCGATGATATACGACTGTTCAACGTCACTTAAAAACCGAGCTTTTGTGTAGAAGGAGCAAATTATACCTCAAAGTAGTACACATAAGACGTGCAGATAGCCTATCAAAGAAATGATAAGGCGTTTACCACACCTCATGATTTGGAGAGAAGTACTATATTTCTTCTTCCTGATCCTTTTCCCAATCTGGGGTCGTCATTTGATTTTGATTTGGCCCAGTTTCGTGGCCGGATGCCCTTCCTGACACCAAACCTACGTGGAAGGGTATACTCGCTTTTGCCTGTTTCTGTGGTGGTTTTAAAGTGATGTGCTTTATGTGGATGAAAATAATGGTATTAGGACGAGCACAAACATCTAGCCCTCTAGCAAGAGGAATTATAGTGTAGCAGATGAATTCCACAGGCCGGGTCGGAAATCAAACCGGCGTCTCTGAACCGGAGACCACTACGCTGACCATTCATCCAAGCAACCGGACAAGAGGTATGAAGACCGAGGAGGTTTCGATCAAGTAGTTATCAGCTTGTATTCGTGAGATAGTAGGTTCCAACCCATGAAGATGGCATTCCATGGTTTCCCATTTTCACACGAGGCAAATGCTGAGTCTGCACCTTAATTAAGATCACGATCACTTCCTTCCTGCTCCTAGACCTTTCCTATCCCATGGTCAGTGTCGTGCGACGTAAAGTAAATTTTAAAGAGGTATGAAGTAATAAACGAAACAGGCTCGCCGTATCATTTGGCTCATTTCAAACTAAAATCTGATTTTACCACAGTATCAGTAGATCGGTGGTCGAGTATCAGTCTTTGGACTTTTGAAGAATGGCAAAGAGTCCAACCGGCACATCATGTGAAACCCGCCTGTTGGTACGATAATAAGGAGACGTCAGATCCTTATAATATGACACGGTTCACGATCTAAATATTGACCAGCAGGGTGTAAAATGTGGCGATATACAACTTCTAACCACTAGGATGCGTGTCAGATTTGGGGTTCCGTTCCTAAGCTCTCCACAGTGCTCATATAGAGTGAGGTCATACGACGTTATTGATGGTGATTCAGTCGTCAGATGGGTCGTTAAAGCCTTGAGTAACCCTTGGTGTTATTCTACAAGAGAAGAATAAGGGCCGACACCAAGTTTCACCGTATACCTTCCTTATCATCACCATTATCACACACTGCACAACATCAAACAATAAGCACGTTCGGTGCGACGTAATTCAAATTGTAATAAAAAATTAAAAAAGCACACGCAGTCGTCACACTGGACACAGCAACACATACACGAAATCCTTGGTAATAGATAATGCACACAAATAAATGAAGATCGCAAACCACCCATTCATCATGGACAATGGGTTCGTATCAAAGTGCCGAGGCATTAGAATACTCACACACATATTCGTTTTTTTTCCGAAAAATTGTAGTTAAAACTCAGCCAGTGTTTGCCCGCTAGAGTTTCTGTAGTGTGATTTATTTATTTGATTTAGCGCATGGCATTACAAATGAAATACATTTTTTTAAAGTACAGGGTAATAAAAATAAACTCTTAGAAGTTAAGGGCGGAGTGCTCAATCCACTGAAGTGCGTACGGAGCAGCCAGCAGAAGATCATTTATATTTCTCTATGGTACAAATGTTGAGGGCATTCAGTCACCATGTGCTGGATAGTCTGTGGAGCGGCACCACAATCACATGCCGGTGATACACCTTGCCCCACATTAGCCATATTTTCCGTGGTTTTACCTCACTCCGCTTAGAGTTACCCAAGTTTTGCGAGGAAGCTCAAATTCAGGGGCCTTTCTCTTTGTGTCCAGGAAGTCGTGAAGATCAGGGCTTGTTTCATCATTCCATTTTTGAATCCACTTTGTTGTAAAGTGGAAGTTTTCTTGTTCCAGCTGTTGGGCTGTTGCTATAGCGGCTCTTAGTGATTTGAATCTTCTGTTTCCAGTGGCAGAACAGATGTCCCTGTGTATTGGAAGATTGGGGTTATTGTTTATCTATTCTTTTCTTAGAACTACAATTACGTCGCACCGACACAGATAGGTCTTATGGCAACGATGGGATACGAAAGGCCTATAAATGGGAAGGAAGCGGCCGTTGACTTGTTTAAGGTAAAGCCCCAGCATTTGCCTGGTGTGAAAATGGGAAACCACAGAAAACCATCTTCAGGGCTGCCGACAGTGGGATTCGAACCCACTATCTCCCGGATGCGAGCTTAAAGCTGCGCGCCCCTAACGGCACGACCAACTCGCCCGGTGAAAATTACTTTAAAATCATTCACATTAAGTCACAACTACGCTGAATATCTGAGCTCAAGGGAGTCCATGTTATTTTTCCGTCTCAGGGGTTGGCACTTTGCTGACACCCTGTATTAACTTTCTCTTGCTCTTGTTGTGTATGCACTGCAGTATTAAGAAACCACGACCTCAATACGAGATTCTCGAAGAAAGTTTGTAATTTATGTTCTGCAGGTAGTGATCCAATATGGATATCGTCGCTGGGTTTATTAAACAAAGTTTCTGACATCTTTATTTAAGTTTCAACAGCGTTGCAGGGCTGGAGATAATGTGTTTTAGCCCCGCCAGGTGAAGAGAAGTGAAGACACACCACATTCGGCGTATACGGACGTGAAGTAATGTCATGGGCCTCTAATGTTAGTGCTGACTACCACATTGTTAAAACGACATAATTCTAAAGTGGTTTTTCTTACTGTACCTTCAAAAATTCCCTTCAGATTTTCTTTTTCTTCCTTTCCTAATCTGGTTACCCTCGAGGGTTTGTTTTTCCCTCGAACTTAGCGAGGGATCCCACCTCTACCGCCTCAAGGACAGTGTCCTGGAGCATGAGACATTGGGTCGGGTTCTTCTTCTTCTTCTTTCCATCATGAGGCCTCTAAATATTAGTTCCTAATTAGCGTGTACCTCTAAGATCTTTTTCTAGCATGTTTTTCCTCCATTCCCACCTAGATATACCTGCTCTTTTCACAAAAGTTCCAGGTTGTTCTTATTGGGTCTTCTTGGATTCTTTCTCTCCACCTGATAGTCCTAGAGTGCAGAGTCTGATTCTACCCAGCGCCTCACATTCGAAAAGTATGTGTTCAGCTGATTCCTCTCCCTCATTGCATTTCCCACATATATTGTCTCTTATTACTCCAGTTCTATGAAGGTGTTTTTTTAGATGGAAGTGTCCTGTCAACAGTCCTACTACCCACCTTATATTTTCCCTTCTGAATTTCAACAGTTCTTTAGTACGCTTCTTGTTTGGTCCTTTTATCAGTTCCTTTGCAAGCCTGCATCCTGGAGTATTTTTGGATCGGGGATACAACGAAGTAGGATGACCAGTACCTCGCCCAAGCGGCCACATCCGCCATGCTGAACAGGGGCCTTGTAGGGGAATGGGAAGATTTGAAGCGATAGACAAGGAAGAGGGAAGGAAGCATTAAGTTAGGTACCATCCCGGCATTTGAGTGGAGGAGAAGTGGGAAACCACGAAATAACTCCCAAGATGGCTGAGGTGGGAATCGAACCCAAATCATAATGATTGGTTCTGTTAACAATGTCATCATGATTTAGTCCATTTTTTCAATTACTTCCTGACCTCCTTGAACGACTTATCACATGTGTTAGGTCCACTATCGAATATGGTAAAAAAGTCAACCCCTTATCATCCATTCTAAATAGGTGGCCATAGAAATTGAGTCGTCACTTCTTGTATTATTTATTTTATTTATTTATTTATTTATTTATTTATTTATTTATTTATTTATTTATTTATTTATTTATTTATTTATTTATTTATTTATTTATTTATAGTATAAATGAGTTTAAAGTCGCCCTGTTCTAAAATTCACGTCGCAAAGGGTACTGTAATAAATGAATCATCCTACTGAAATGCAAATTTAAACAGAAAGTGCACAAAATTGGTACAAATTAGCTCTTTACATTAGTTAATTTTGTAAAATCGACTAAACATGGGCTTACACTATAAAGGGGAATTATAACACTTCTGTAAGATTACAAAACAAATTCTCCACAATAATTCTTTTATATTTTCATGATACAAAGAAAGCATAATTACAACACAGAATTCGATGTTGATAAAGTAACATCACAAAAGAGATGTTAAAGCAGAGTGAAGCCCAAGCAAAGTTAGAAATATTGTTCATTTGAAACTCGAACAATATGTAGAGTAACAGACATGATTTGCAATTCTTGCCATAGTAATCTAATGTCAACGATCTTCAGGGCTACGGACTGAACAGCCGTCAGCGTAAAATGGAGGCAATAGGAAAGTTAAAAATGAATTCCGTTTTATTATGATTGATGTGATTGTAAAAATAAATCTAAAAGTCTATAAGTTTTGGTACCAATTTCAATTTTTCATTCTTAAATCCAATTCTGGACTATTTATACCTTTAAATGTTTTATATTGCATATTATCAAGATCATCAACTACTTTACTTAAAACTATTTCCATTTTGGAACCGAAAATTCCAGATATAAACGTTAAAATATTCTTATTACAGTGTATGTATCTACCCCAGAACACTTTCCTCTTAACTCGACTCCCAAAGGAGTGACATGTTTTACCTACATATTCAAAATTACTTAAAACGAATTCAGTAAACTAATTATATAAGATTTAGAAATCAATACGGTATATAGAACTCGGGAGATAGTGGGTTCGAACCCCACAGTCGGCAGGCCTGAAGATGGTTGTCCATGGTTTCCCATTTTCATTCCAGGAAAAATTCTGTGGCTATACATTAATTAAGGTCACGGCCTCTTCCATCCCCCTCCTAGCCCTTTCCTATCGTTTCGTCGTCATAACACCGGTCTGCGTTCGTGCGACGTAAAGCAAAATTGTAAAATAAAAAATCAATATAAAGAACATTTTAATACTCTCCGTACAGTTCAATTTTTTACTCATGCTTCTTCGTAGGTATTAAATATACAGAAGTCGAAAATATAAAGGGTGATCAAAAAGTTTCCGTTCGACGACCGTATCGTCCTGAATCAGGATGCCAATCCGAGAGTGTTGAGGCACTCATCTCACCGACACACCAGATTGAAGATCCGCGTTTGGTAAAACACCGTGTCCCGCTGCGTGAAGAAGTCCATAACCGCCTTCTGCACATCCTCGTCCGACAGGAAGTGTAAACCCTTCAAAGCTTTTTGACGGGACCGGAAGAGTGATAATCGCGTGGGGAGAGATCAGGACTATGAGTTCTTTGAAATCAATCAGCAATGAGACCCTGTAATCAAAAAACAGGGTGAGCACCACCTTTCCCGCCGACGGTTGGCTCTTGAACTTCTTGGGACGAGGGGACGATGGGTGACACCACTGCACAGAACTTGGTGCACCATTCCGCAATGGTGGTTTTCAACAGACATGCTTCGCCAAACACAGTCTTCATTCTTCGATGAATGTCCGCCGGTGTTTGTCCTTCGGCAACCAAGAACAGAATAACAACACAATGGTCTTGTTTGGACGCATATGGCAATAACGTCGCCATAGTTCACGTGGCCGTATTTAACGCACGTACCTCGGCACAAGACGAGTGCCACACTAATCTCCTTGCTATTTTTCGGGGGTCCCCGAAGCCCGCTCCCCCCGCGTGACCATCGACCCAATCTGCATGCCGTCCGACATGCTCTTAATTTCTAAGAAGAAAAGAGATAGCAGGGATGAGTGGGAACTGATACAAGGAGTACCTGCCGGTTTCCGAGTTAGACTCGCTACCACGGCAAGAGTTTGTGTACGTAGGATAGTGTTAAGGTGTGGTAATGAAGGGTCAAGGAAAAACCACATAGGCAGAAAAGAGAAAGAGTTTACATCTAAAACCTGACATCTTTGTATAGCACATGCAAGTATGTGGGCTGGAATGGTTCAGTGGTTGTGTTAGTTGAGAAGAGGTATCATGCACCAGCCATGAACCATAGTCTCGCCGTTCCATCTGCCAGGGGATCAGTCCGCCTGGGTACTGCTGTGACTAGCGCGGGCCTTGCCGGGTGCGTAGCCATGCGTCTAGTACCACGAGGGACCGCCGCAACGCGCCACCTCCTCGGAGTCGCTCGTACCCAGTCTCCGATCCCGAAGAATGAGGCCAAGCCCGCCAGGGCGGGGGCCTCCTGGAAGGGGGTGGGTCATGACGCCTGTCCTCCTTACTCACTGTCCGCGCCATGGCCCGGTAGACAGGGCAACTGCGATGGGAAGCCGGGTGGCCCCCCGCGCAGTTGGCGCATACCGGCGCCTCCTTAAGTGCTGCACAGGCCGTGTAGTGGTGATCACCCCAACAACGGTTGCACCTCACTAGGAGCCACACCTCCCCTGCCGGTGGCCCCACCTCAGACAGCGGAAACACTGCAAGAGCTGTTGAGGGAGACGTTTTGATCTCACCTGACTACCGCTACCCACTGAGGTCCTCTCCTGATATGCTCCTCGGTGGGCTGCTGTTCTGGGAGCAGTCCTGGGTTGCGACTGGGCGGCCCTCTCCTGGTGGACCGGCGTCTTCTTCTTCTTCTTCCTCCTAGTCCGGGTGCGGCGTCTTCTTCCTGGGGACCTCTTCTCGGCAGGGGAACAGGCCTCTTCCTGGTGGCCCTCCTCCCGGCCTGGTAACCCCAGGGTAGCGGGTGGCTCCGCTGCGTCGCCATCTTCTTCCTCCTCCCGTCTGGCGGCGGTGGCGTCGGTCTGCGCTGACACCCGACTGCGTTCCCTGTCCTGAGGGGCGCACGTCGATGTCTGCAGCTTGACAGGCACACTGGTAGGCTGGGTCTGGACAGCAGCCTCTGAACGTCAGGGGGTGTCCTCCTCCACTGCTGTGCTGCCGTCCATCGTCATGGGCGCCTTCCTGGATTGCGCCCGGGTAACAGGCCATGCCTGTATGGCCTGGGTCTGCGTCCACTTCGCCCTGGCAGGTGGCCGACGTTCCTGGTTGGCGGCCTTGTTGGTCTGCGTGTATTTCGTAAAGTACAGCTTTCTAGCTGGAGTCGCGCCGTCGCGGCGTTCGGGAACGCCGCCGTCATCTTCGGTCCTCGGCTCCGTCTGGGTGGCTGGCTCCTGGCTGCCTGTGTCGTCTAGCTGCTCCCGGAGTCCTGGTAGCCGGACAACCTGAAACAGTTTGGACGCCAGCTTCTCGTAGATCATGAAGCGGTTTGCGTCCTTAGGGCGGATGATGACCGCCCAGCCAGGGATCACCTCGCCGATGAGCTCAGCGATCGACTCCTGTCCCATTGACTCCGCGATCGCATTGAGGACATCGAGTATCCGCATCGTCTCCCGGTAGGTGTCCTCCCCACACCGGTTGTACACCAACAGCCCCGGGAGTCTAAGATCGGGGGAGGGGACGACCATCGAGCTCACCACCCCTTGTAGATCCTCGATGGCTCTCTTGCAGTTGCAAGGTTGGCATGGTTGGCCTCTCCATCCTGGTCCTCCTGAAAAAGAAATCCTGAAAGAGAGAGAGAAAGCGAGCACTGAGAAGGGCTCAGCTCTGACAAAAGCTCTTTCGGAAGTGTACCAACAAGTACAGCTGCCTGACTAGCATTTAGAAAGTACAGGTCGCCTGGTGAGGAGAGGGAGAGCGGAGCGAGAGGCACGTACGTCCTCCCACTACCACAGTCAAACAAAAAAAACCATAGCACTACAGCCCTTGATGGGCCTTGGCCTACCAAGCGACCGCTGCTCAGCTCGAAGGCTTGCAGATTACGAGGTGTCGTGTGGTCAGCACGACGGTTCCTCTCGGCCGTTATTCTTGGCTTTCTAGACCGGGGCCGCCATCTCACCGTCAGATAGCTCCTCAATTCTAATCACGTAGGCTGAGTGGACCTCGAACCAGCCCTCAGGTCCAGGTAAAAATCCCTGGCCTGGCCGGGAATCCAACCCGGGGCCTCCGGGTAAGAGGCAGGCACGCTACCCCTACACCACGGGGCCGGCTACCACAGTCAAACTCGTCCTCTAATCCCTTTGCCTACATGTCCGTGCTTATATACCCGCATCGTAGATTCAGTATAATTTTTATTGTCCGCCTCTGTGGTGTAGTGGTTAGCGTGATTAGCTGCCACCCCCGGAGGACCGGGTTCGATTCCCGGCTCTGCCACGAAATTTGAAAAGTGGTACGAGGGCTGGAACGGGGTCCACTCAGCCTCGGGAGGTCAACTGAGTAGAGGTGGGTTTTATTCCCATCCCAGCCATCCTGGAAGTGGTTTTCCGTGGTTTCCCACTTTTTCTCCAGGGGAATGCCGGGATGGTACCTAACTTAAGGCCACGGCCGCTTCCTTCCCTCTTCCTTGCCTACCCCTTCCAATCTTCCCATCCCTCCACAAGGCCCCTGTTCAGCATAGCAGGTGAGGCCGCCTGGGCGAGGTACTGGTCATACTCCCCAGTTGTATCCCCCGACCAAGAGTCTGAAGCTCCAGGACACTGCCCTTGAGGCGGTAGAGGTGGGATCCCTCGCTAAGTCCGAGGGAAAAACCGAACCTGGAGGGTAAACAGATGATGATGATGATGATGATGATGATGATGATAATTTTTATTTGTATATGTTTGTTTGTTTGTTTGTTTGTTTGTTTGTTTGTTTGTTTGTTTGTTTGTTTGTTTGTTTGTTTGTTTGTTTGTTTGTTTGTTTGTTTGTTTGTTTGTTTGTTTGTTTGTTTGTTTGTTTGTTTGTTTGTTTGCTCTACAGAATTTCCTGAAACTCGGTGTGTAGGTTCTGGGATAACTGGCTTGTGATATAGGATATATGTTGTTTGATTAACATACCCTGGCGTGGCGATCTTAAGGAGGCCAATACAGGGAATATCACACTCTGTGAGAGAAAATTTGGGGCAGAAGAAAATGTGGACCAATCCAAAGGAAATGTATGGCTAGGACCCTTATAAAAAAGAATGAACTGCTTAATCTTTAAAGTTCAGGTTCTAGAAAAAATAATGTTCCTTGGCTTCGACTTTGGACACGTTAATAGATTTAAAGGCTAAAAGGAGAGATTAAACAGAGAGGGTGTTCAGGTATTATTTGTTTATCAACAGTGCAAAAATCGAATTAAGTATGGACACCAGGGAAATGTAGGATTTAATAAAAATATAGATTACAGGAATGTTACATAAAGCAATTGTTATTTGTTGCAAAATAATATCTTATTCTTCTTCCTCCCCCTGCCCCACATCGGTGGGGTCACGGGTGCGCAACTGTGTCGTACTTGTGTTTTGGCCCTGTTTGCGGTCGGATGCCCTTCCTGACGCCAACCCCATATGGAGGAATGTAGTCCCTATTGCGTAATTCTGTGATAGCTGCCTCTGTGGATCCGTGGTAGAGTGTCGGCCTCCGGATCCCAAGATAGCGAGAACAAACCCGGCAGAGGTAGTCGGATTTTTGAAGGGCTGAAAAAAGTCCATTCGACACTCCATGTCGTACGATGTCGGCATGTAAAAGATCTCTGATGATACATGTGGTATTTACCCGACAAAATTAATTAAATCTCAGCCATAGACGCCCAAGAGAGAGCCGGTTTACTCTGTCTGCCATCTAGCGGACCTAGAGTAAAACGGAACGTCGAAATTGACGAGCAGACAGCCAGATGGCGTCAAGTCGAAATGTCTGCAAACGGTAGCTGAGGCCATACGATTATTATTTTATTAATTCTGTGATGGTTTGGAGTGCAGTGTGTTGTTTGAATATGAAGAGGAGAGTGTTGAGACAAACACAAATACCCAGTCCCCGAGCCAGAAGAATTAATTAGACTCGTCTAAAATCTCAAACCCGGCCGCGAATATTAATACTCGTAATAATAATAATGGTCCACCTCTGTGGTTAGCGTGATTAGCTGCCACACCCGGAGGTCCGGGTTCGATTCCCGGGCCTGCCACGAAATTTGAAAAGTGGTACGAGGGCTGGAACGGGGTCCACTCAGCCTCGGGAAGTCAACTGAGTAGAGGTGGATTCGATTCCCACCTCAGCCATCCAGGAAGTGGTTTTCCGTGGTTTCCCACTTCTCCTCCAGGCAAATGCCGGGTTGGTACCTAACTTAAGGCCAGGGCCGCTTCCTTCCCTCTTCCTTGCCTGTCCCATCCAATATTCCCATCCCTCCACAAGGCCCCTGTTCAACATAGCAGGTGAGGCCGCCTGGGCGAGGTACTGGTCATCCTCCCCCGTTGTATCCACCGACCCAGAGTCTGAAGCTCCAGGACACTGCCCTTGAGGCGGTAGAGGTGGGATCCGTCGCTGAGTCCGAGGGAAAAGCCGACAGATTAAGATAATAATAATAATAATAATAATAATAATAATAATAATAATAATAATAATAATAAATAGATTGTATTTATTCTGGAAAAGTTAGGGAAGTACTACCTGTCGTGTGTCTGCGCCGCCTGCTCCGCGCACGCAACAGCCTGGATTGTTCTCGACTCTACGAGACGTCTGCACTGCGCTTGCCTGTTACATCAGCCAGCTATATAAAGGCGCTGCTTTCCAGCCACAGGCGAGGACTTGCCAGTGCCCAGCACCAGACTACGCCGAATGTCGAACACGGAGGCTATCCCTCTTAAAAAGGTGTCTCGAATAGGTGGACTGATTCTGAGTGTTTGAGGTTTCACCTCGGGTTACTGCCTCCGCTCCCGTTTCCTGCAGCCACGTCGAGCCCGATGACAGTATTCCCTCAGTCCCACCTTGGCTCAAACACATCAATTAGTATTCTACTAATTATGCATTTCAATGTCAGTTCCTGACAAGTTACAGAAACAATTAATATTCTATTAGTGCAAGCTTTCGCTACTGATTACACTTGTGATAGTATAGAACAGATAATTTCCAACTATCAAGAACTCTAGCTTCTCAATGAACTTTCGCATCAAGATAGATTCATGTATATAAAGTGTACCTTCTTGTGAACTTCAGTCTACAAGCAACGTTAACTGTTTATAATTTCATACTGCTTCAAGGAAAGTTTTATTTGAATGTATGTATATATGTTGTTAAGAATACCTGAAGCAATAAAATATAGTTGTGTTCCTGTATACCTGTTCTTGTATACAACACTACCCTTTTACACTCAACCAGTATTAAACTAGAACACTGTTAATAATAATTACTGATGACATAGTAGGAAAATAATATTAACAATAATAACAGTAATAGTATTAATAAAATAATTAAACGTAGTGATATTAAGGAAGAATCGTACCATACGTAAAAAATAAACCGTATCGTCTATATAATACACATTGTACACAGACTATATTAAAATAATTAATAATAATGGATAATATATTAATATTACGTACTACAGTAGATATACTACTTAAAAGAAAATTTCAAAAAAATATAGAAATTTCAAGAAGATATCGAGATATCGCATTCAATTGAAATCGAAATCGAAAAAAGTGGTGGGGGGAGAAGGATCGTAGGGCTTAACTACTAGTGTATTTCAAACAGTATATAGGGGTATATAATTCCCTTCTAAGTAAATTAACCCCTCCCCTTAAAAATGTAAATTTAAAATGTTTTTGTTTGAATTCTGTTGTTATAACAAGAATGATGTTCAATGGAAAGTTATTCCCGGGTTTCAGATGGGACTTGCCAGAGTGAAACATAAAAAATAGGCTGCATGTGCGGAGTTGCCACCGCTGCGTTGGTTTATTGCTCAAGGTGAGTCATAGTATTATTTCTAACTTATGTGTATTATTGTTGATGTTTTTGTGAAAATATGCACAGTAAAAGATATTGATTTCAGTAATATATGTGTTAAATGTTCCTCATTTTATAATGAAAGAATCCCCCCTGGGCATTTTTAGTGGTGGGGGGATCTTTGAGATAAAATCATCGGTGGAGGGGAAAACCCTCCCATCGACCCCCCCCCCCCGAGATTTCGCACCCTGAGAAGAAGAATCGAACCCGGTACCCCCCTGAACCGAAGGCCTCAACGTTGACCATTCAACCAAGGAGTCGGACTGGAAAAGGATACCAGTGTTCATAAAATAAATCGTTATTTCATTAGATTTGCGGCGATTTATTCCTGCCTATCCGAGATGTATTCTTTCCAATTCAAATATACTATCTTGTCATTCTATTCATATACAACAGAGCTCATGTTAAATTAACATTAACAACCATGACATCTTTCGTGTTAATTAAAAGCAGACAAAACCAGTCTTGGTTCAAAGATGTTCAGTCATCTCCCATTAGACCTTGACCCATGTAGCCTGTACTTCCACATGGTAATATTTTAAACAATGTTTTTTCTCCTTGTTTATTTGCATTAACACTCAAAGTGACCGGGAACAAATGAGCGTCGAAGTTATTGCCACATAACTAAATATAAAATAGAGACAACTAATGGATAGGATTGTCAACTCAGGAAAATAAAATTACCGACATTCTCTTTCTACATCACCAATTTACACACACACACACACAAGGTAAACTGCGCACAGAAAAAGATCCGCAGTTCTAGTCCTTCAGAGGAGCAGCTCAATGTTGTTAACATCCTAGGGATATGAGGTACGAATTTTAGGTAAATAAAATACAAGAATATATTCTTTACTTTTTTCCTCAAAATTACAATCCTTTTCTTAATCATCGTTAACCGGTAGATTGGATCAGATTAGCAGTTTGCCCTTTTCTACCACTAGGAGCGCTAATGTGAATCAATGCATTGTTTCACTTAAGCACCACTACGAGCGCTAATGTGAGTCAATGCATTGTTTCACTTAAGCACCACCACGAGCGCTAATGTGAGTCAATGCATTGTTTCACTTAAGCACCACTACGAGCGCTAATGTGAGTCAATGCATTGTTTCACTTAAGCACCACCACGAGCGCTAACGAGAGTCAATGCAGAGTTTCACTTAAGCACCACTACGAGCGCTAATGTGAGTCAATGCATTGTTTCACTTAAGCACCACCACGAGCGCTAACGAGAGTCAATGCATTGTTTCACTTAAGCACCACTACAAGCGCTAATGTGTGTCAATGCAGAGTTTCACTTTAGCCCTTATAGCTACATTCAGTGTGGACTTTTTTCAAGAAATCAAGAAACGCCTGAGGTACTGAGCCAAGGAACACATTACAGAAATAATTATGTAAATAAGTTAATTTGACTAGGATATGAATAAAAAAGAAGACGAGTAAAGAAAAAAGCGATTTTAGGCTGTTTTCCGGAACAGCATTTAGGCCGGAAGTGATTTTTGTAATTTGTTTTCTTTTGGTTTGATAGAAATATCCAAGACTCACAATTTGAAACCCTCTCGGGCCTTTTAGCCCTTCAACTTTCCGCACAATTGAGGAAATTGCTTAATTTTACGTTTCCCGTAATATGGGACCCCTACTTTGCTAATAATAAGCATGTATATATTATTTATAAGTCATGTATAAATGTATCTTTTTCAATAAACAGGGAATAGTGTGGGGAAACTAGTGGGGTGGGTGCGATGCGGGTCTCTCGTTGGGGCGCCCTTCGGCGTCGCGGTGATCTCTGCGCCAGAAATATAATAATTAAACGTTTACGTATATACTAACGTACCCGTGTTGAAAATTTCAATCACCAAACAAATTTACTTCTATGGCCCAATAGCTGCTCGTCCAGCTTTGGCCCGCTTACCCCACCACAGGGTAGGAATAGAAATAACTTAATTCGCTTCGCTTCACAGCCACGACGTAAGCGGATGCTCACAAGTGGCCACAGCCTGGTCCGTGGTCCGACAGCTCTGCACTCCGACCGGAGAACCAAGCAGAGGAGGGGTGGCCACGGCTCTAGCGTGGCTCTGCGCCTCTGTATTCGGGAGACGGAGAAGGCCTGGTCCCCACTGTCGGCTGTCCTGAGAATGGTTTTCCGTGGTTTTCCATTCTCTTGCACTTAAGCGAATGCCGGGGTAGTTCTTAGTATAGACCACGGCCGCCAACCCTCTCATCTTCTCCGCACATCTCCTTCACCTACACAAATATCCTGGCCTGAGAGACGGCGTCAGTGTCCAAGAGGCCCGTCCCCCCCCCCCCTCAGGGGAGGGATGAAAACATTTCAGCAGCAACCACGACCACAAAACTGTATCATCTGCTGCCTCTAACTTTTTTCCCACAACTGTGGTTTCGCGTGTGCGACATGTGGATCTGGCCCTGTTTTACGGGTGAATGGCCTTCTTGACGTCAACCATATGTGGTGGTTCGTGACCACGAAATGTGTGTGTGTGTGTGTGTGTGTAAATAATGTATGGACAGTACTTGCAATATCCTTATTTTAAGTTATGTATGCGAACAATATTTATGTAAAAAAACTCTTTAGGTGGTATGGCACCTCAAATGTTATAAATTTAATTTGTTTACAAGAACATAACGATCAGCATAACTCAAATGTTGTGACAATACAGAACAGATTCCAGGATCAGAAACGCACATGCCATGGCACTAAACTACTACTAAGATCTGCATTACCAATCCTAGGTCGAAACACACTTCTTGGATAGAGACATGCAGCGTATCTAGGACCAAGTATTTTTATTATTCTGTCCCCAGAAATATTAAAGATAAGGAAAGGGCCAAAGCCGAAAAAGAAATAACTGAACATCTGTCTTCTTCAAACAGATATGAATCTATACATATAAAATAAGAGAGTTGTCTGTACATTGCTCAGAATTTGAAAAGGACGGTATTTCTGTATCGGTCGTGCCCATAGTAACAAGGAAATGTACTTTTTAATTTTCCATAATGTCTGTCTGTCTGTCTGTCTGTCTGTCTGTCTGTCTGTCTGTCTGTCTGTCTGTCTGTCTGTCTGTCTGTCTGTCTGTCTGTCTGTCTGTCTGTCTGTCTGTCTGTCTGTACATGCATCACGAGAAAACGGCTGAAGGTAATTTAATGAAAATCGCTATGTAAAGTCCGGGAATAAATCGCTACAATCTAGGCCGTAAATAATCTTATTCACGCTGAGAGAAAAGGTAGTTTAGGAGAAGGCCTAAAACTTAATTCTCAAATATTTATGTTACTTGTGGCCCTATCTTAATGAAAATCGGTACGCAAAGTCGGTCAATAAGTCGCTACAAACTGGGCTTTAAATAAGCTTAGTCACGCTGAAAGAAATTGTAGTTTAGGGGAAGGCCTACAATTTAATTCTCAAATATTTGTGTTATTAGTGGTCCTATCGACAAATACCACATAACTAAAGTTATATATATTAAATTTCCGATCATTTATGTCTTATACATTTTTACCGTACCGGCTAAGATAACAGAGATATTCATAAATTTGGATTTTTGTTGCTAAGTCCATATCAGCGCCGACCTAAGCAGAATTTAAGGAAAATAGGTATAAGTTGGGGAAAAAGGAACTACAGTCTACGCTATAAATAATTTTGTAAGACGCCCTAATATCACAGAGTCGAAAGAAAACTAAATAGCAAGGCCTACAATACAGAAAGCCCATAACATTGATCAACAATAACATTACATTGACCATTGTTTGTTGTGAAGTGCTTAGTGTCTTCTGTTGCCACTCATCTCGGATATATGCGATTACTGTTGTATACCGAGATTGTTTTAAATTTGCTTTACGTCTCACCGACACATATAGGTCTTATGGCGACGATGGGATAGAAAAGGGCTAGGAGTGGGAAGGAAACAGCCCTGGCCTTAATTACGGTACAGCCACAACAGTTGCCTGGTGTGAAAATGGGAGACCACGGAAAACCATCTTCAGGGCTGTCGACAGTGGGATTCGAACCCACTACCTCCCGGATGCAAGCTCACAGCTGCGCGCCCCTAACTGCACGGCCAACTCGCCCGGTCGTACCGAGTATAACAGCCTGCCTGAATATTGGCGGGAAGTAGCTGGGTATTTAGATAACTTTCTTCTTAAGCATGCCATTTCTCTGGTTCAAAAATTTTCTGATACTACTGGTACATAAGGAACTGGTTCATCATAGCATTCGAGCTATTTACTCCCTACTCTGAGGCACTGATTGGAATGATCAGTGTGCATATTTAACGGAATAATGGCAGAGGAGTATTCACGGCTGTCTGCGGCCTGGTCGAACTGTAAGATCGGCGCCGTAGTACTGTTCGTTAAAAGTGAGAAAATGTGCGGTTTTTCACTTGATGGAGTATTTTATATGATAAAATTGCATTTAATCGCTACATTTCTACTGACGTTTTTGTAATGGCCTAAGTTGGCTTCAGTTAGGAAAACCACAAAGACAGTCTTTCTGCGAATCCCGTAGCGAAGCACGGGTACATCAGCTAGTCATATAATACACCTAGGATAACTCCTTCCAATCACCATAGGCTATTAAAAGTGATTTAATAATTTGATGACTCAATGTAAGCAATGTATACAAGCCCAAACACAAGCTTGCTTATTCTTATGTGGGATTCACTGAAATGTAGAATGAACTATAGTAATTGTGAATAATGAAATAAAAATGGAATAATAATGGAATGAATGAAGCCCCATCTAGCGGCTAGGATATGAATTGTGCCGGCTGCCGAAGCCTCTCGCACTCCCTAGGACAATGATTAATGAATGACAAATGAAATGAAATGATATTGGAGACTGTTGCTGGAATGAAATATGACAGGAAAAACCGGAGTACCCGGCAAAAAAACCTGTCCCGCCTCCGCTTTGTCCAGCACAAATCTCACATGGAGTGACAGGGATTTGAACCACGGAACCCAGCGGTGAGAGGCCGCCGCGCTGCCGCCTGAGACACGGAGGCTCTAATTGTGAATAATGTGATATAACATTTTCAAAATCAGTCAAAAATATTCCTTTGTACACTCGATATTGTAAAACAAATAATGTAATAAAGCGATTAGCCACGAGGTCAAAAAACCTTCCATCTCCTTCTTACTTCACACTTTCTACCGCCACTCCTTAATCGTTCACTCTAGGTCCAACCTGCCTGAATCTCCTGGCCAGAGAGAAGGCGGTACCTTCTAGATTCAGGGGACGAATTAAAACTTGTTGTGTTGATGAGCAACCATGATATGAATAGTGTTACCTGTAGTTCTTTCGATGATGAAGAAAATGACGTAATCGAAGAGGAAGAGTAGGAAGAAAGAGAAGACGCGTGATACGTTAGTGCCGATGTATTGGATATGGGATAAAGTAGTCAACGGCATTACAATTTAAAAGAGACCGTAGCGGTCCAAGCGCGCTCGAAGTCCCCACTGTACTTCACCCCTACAGGCAGTCCTCTATTTCGGCTGTTCAATCTCCATAGACAAGGGGATGGAATTAATTTATTCACAAAAATTCTTTATATTCAATAACCTGCACAGGTCGAATGCCCTCTGGCATTTCATTTCTTTTCTCTGTTGCTGTTTATTCTTCAATACATGTACAGATTTTGGAAAAGGATGTTCTCGGAAGATCATAACAATTTCTTCATCTCTTATATTAGTTAATTTTGCACTTCTCCTTGTATATGCAATGCGACAAGCTGTTGCCTCGCATTTATTTATTCATATAAGAGATATTTGGAATGTCTGATAGACAAAATTTATAGAATAAAGGTATATGGTTCTTGGAATTTTTGTATCACTAATGTCGAACCAAGTCCATATTGCATGTATGCATTTTAAAGAATTGGTGACACATATGCGAAATGAAATTGTAGGGGAGACCAGCGAACTCTGCAGTGTTAATGTAAAACTGGAAACATAATGCAATTTGAGAATGATTTACAAAATAATATTTATACACTGAAACAACTGTTATTTATAGAAATTGTGTGGGCTTTGGGGCTTATGCCGTGTCAAGAAAACAAGGTGAAATTCTTTACGTTTCACAGAGAACTGTGCTCTGCGTCATCAGAAGAAAATCTCAACTGTTCATGAGGAAAACTTCTAAATAATGACGGTTTGAATCACCCCGGTGAAAGTTTAATGGAACTTATGGTTCCTATCTGTAGCTAGCTTCAGGTAGTTCCCGTCGGAAATTTTAGATGGCGCTGGAGGTCGCTCGCAACGTGCAGATAGTTGTAGACAGGTACTGTAGATGGCACGCAAGTAGGCATGAAATGAGCGATATTAATAACTAGCAAATGTACCCGTGCTTCGCTACGGTATTCTGCATTGTATACGAATATTGAATTAAATACTGTACATGCAGTAAATAAGATTCTTTTAAAATAGCATGTCTCTTAACGTTATCCGAGAAACAGCATGGAGAGGTCCCAATACGTTGTTTCCAATGTAAAATGCTTGTTACGGATTTGTGATGATAACGGCAGGCTCACTTGCCTACTGCCATTCACAATCGAGTTGGGAAGTTTACATTATAATTGCAGGCCCAATTGCCTACTGCGCGGTCACAATCGATTTGGGGATTTTCCGTTACAATGGCAGCCCCCCTTTCCTACTTCCAGACATATTACAAATTGAGGAGTTTTTATTATAATGGCAGGAAACTTCCCTACAACCAGTCAAAATTGATTCTGCAGTTATCATTATAATGACAGGCCCCTTTTCCAACTGCCAGCCAGCTTACTGCCAGTCACACCAAGTTGGTGAGTTTCCATCAAAATAGCAGGCCAGTATGCCTAATGCCAGTCACATTTTAGATGGGTACATCTGTTTATAACTGCGGGAACGCTGGTTTTCCTTTACTTTCGCCTACTTATGTATAAGCTAGAATCATGAAATTTGGTCCACATATGGCCCTTGATCGTGCCAATGTGCGAACCCAACTTGATGATCCTATCATTCATATAAGTGTGTCAAACCAAAAAATATACCTGTAAAAATCACAAAATTTACGAACAATCCAGAAATACGGAAAAAATCTAACGTATAAGGGAGAGAGATAGGACAAAATGTCATAGGACCAAAGTTGTAGATCACTCCGAACTGAAGGCAAATTGTGCCATCCGTTTTGTGATACGACTTACCGTTTAGCCAACAAATAGCTCAAAAGGAATGTCTGCACAGTCATTAAAATTGCCTCAATATTTCGATATCTTCGGGAGTAAAAAGTGAAAAATTTGAACATTTTGGAATTTTTCCGTCGGTTAGGGACCAAAAGCTATAATTTCAGCAAATTTCAATTTTCTACCCCGTCTGGCAGGTTGTGCCGCCATCTTGATTTGGGGGACGGGGGATAAAAAATAGGAAATTCCCGAAAATGTTTAAGCCCACGAAACTTATAGGTTGTCGTTTTGGATAAATTATTCGACTGCGTTCTTATGCCGAGCCCAAAATTTCAGCCCCCCCAGCGTGCCCCCTTGAGTTAATTTTGAGAATTTTCAATTTTTCTAGGGATCCTGGGGTCATCAGCTTCTCCCGTACCAAGTTTCAAATTTCTGAGATTTCTCGAAGTGTCTCATTAATTCACGTCTTTTTTTCATTTTTAAATATTTATATATACATCGCTCCAGACCGACTTGCTTCTATATATATAGATTAAGGGCAGTTTGCCTCGAAGTAAAGTACTTCAAGTCTAACCTTAATCAGTGGGCCCTTCTGACAAAGAATGAGTCGTATCACGTCAAGTATTTTGGAGATAATATTGCTGGATTGCAGTGAATCCGACTTTACCCAATCGATTAACCTTGTTCGAACTAATATCGATTTTAAGCCATAGTTCCCATGATGTTACAGTATTTGTGTTGTTTGAATTCCAAAGTGCCCATGCGCTTGTGCTGTAAATCTTTGTTCCTTGTGCTTGTTTATTAGAAATAGATCTTCGCCAGTCCGCCTGAGATCCTGTATTTGCTGTTTGAGTACAGCTCAGGGTCTGAAAGCTGAAGGGTTCTATTAATGTATTTCTATATCTTTCCTGTCTCAGTGCATTTAATTCTCATATTTTTATTTTCATGTGGTACTTGGATAATGATGTGATACCCCATTCTCTTGCATATGGTGTGCTCTGCTGTCTTGCTTTTGAAGGAATTTCTTATTTTTTTATAATATCAGCTTTGTGTCAATGTGTCAATCATTCATTTGAAGTTAAAGCTGCTTTGAGGTGTGCGGTTATGTTCTCAGTAACATAGTATGCCATACGAACTAGGGGTATCAGATCATTATTTACAACATAGTAAGTATTTGAAAATAAAAATATATCAATTACAATGTATTGGGCATAGAAGTAGTAGAACTGCATTATAATCGATGGATGATGTGAGGGTGGGGCAGGGGAAAGGAGGGGATGGGGAGTTGTAAGCATAACCGGATGTGCGTCACTGCACCGGATGTTACTTCTCTGCGCTATCTGTTGATAATATCAGTAAGGTACTGCACAAAATGCGCATTATGGCGCTATCTCAAATTTCCGACTGAAACTACTAGTACCTACCAGCTTGGTACCGAAATTCATCATTGAGTTACATCTCTATTATATTTTATCCCCTTTCGTTTGAATAAGGATGCATTACCGTTGGAGAAATGTAGTGGTACCCTCATTCGTTACCAGGTGGCTTGCTGCATTCTGGCACAGCGCTCCAAGCGGGAGCCGACTACAACATTAAGCTTCAATCACGGCCGACTTGATCCCTCGCTGCGCTCGCTAGCTAGAGTGACGCATCAAGTCGGCCGTGCTTCAATGTTCAATCCTAATGAGTTTCGACCACCGCCGTCTCAATCTCTATATACTGCCTGCTCTATGCTATGCGGTTAACATGCTTCTCAGAGTGAGCTCTTAATGTCACAAACCTCCGCTAGGGGCGCCAGCTAACGCACCCAACTTACCTCCGTACCCACGTTGTTGAGTTTCAATGCGTTTGCATCGAGCAATTATGTGTGTGTCTCTGGTTGTAAAATGATGAATGGTTGTGTTCCTCTCTGTACAGTATATCATAGGAAGAAATCCGAATTCTTCAGGTGAGGATTTCTGAAATCTCTCCCAAGTAAAGAATTTGGGGAAAATTGGCTTAAAGTTATCAAGGCAAGCATCAACCAAGGGTAGTCAATGGATTCCATCCGATTATACTTGTGTTTGTAGCCTGAATTTTAGAGATGGAGATAAAAGAAAAAAAGTAAAAGTAAAATATATTGAAGCCAGAGAGCGTGCCTAGTCGGTCTTCGAATTATCCCCATTACCTTCAAACCAGAAAAATAGCTCCACGAAAGACCAGGCAGTGACAAGATATTTCTTCGGAAGAAATCTTGATGAAACAAGCTCTTCAACCGCGGGAAATACATGCGAACAACGACGTCTCAATTAAAGTCAATATTCAAACGAGTAAGAATGACAGCAGTGATCAGAAAATCAGACAATAGAGGTTCCGATTGAGAATTCGGAGACTGCGATTACAGCTGATGACTAACCATAATGACGTTGTAAGACTACAGAGGAAATTCGAAGACAACCCAGAAATGGATCGTCTGGATAAAGTAAATGAAGCAGCTAAATGTAATGAAAACAAAAAGGCCGTTCATCTTTAAAATCAAATCCATAATTTTCACAAGACAAAATCCACGCGGTCAGAACAAATTACGCGGTACTATGTGGCGTGGGGAATAGTATCCCAAACGGTTAAGAATATGGCAGTCTAGTATCAGCTCCGTCACAAAGTATTCTGGACAGGTATCCTAAATGGAAAGTGTTGATAGTGTTTGTCGGGATTTCCCAATTAGTGAAGGAAAGATTTAGAGCTGAATGTAAAACTCTCAGACCAACAAAAAGGAGTGTAACAATGATTGCCGATTAAATGGCTAATTAGGTACGGCTCCTCTACGACCGAACCAGTGACAAGTTCGTTTGCGTGCTCAGTGTTGAAGGTGTATGCGGCATGGATAATGATAAATCTGCTGCTCTCGCGAATAAACTGTTGTGTTTTCTTATAAACGGACTTTCCTCATTAAAGATTGAAGTCTCCGATCTATCCATTTTAGTTCAAAAATGATTAATGCTGTTGACTGACAATCATAGAGCCAATCATAGGAGAGGGAAAAGTGAGAACGTGTATAACTCGTCCATTCTATTCTAGTCGTAAGCTTCTTTTCAGTTTTCACTATTACCATTTGATAAATGTGAGGTCCCAGTTCTTAGACAGTGAAATGACAGCAATGGCATCATCACCTCCAAATATGTGAAAGAAGTTCATCGCCTCCAGAGAGACTTGACATCCAAGCCTGTTCGGTATTACCAATAAATAGAGGAATTTGGAAAATATGAATATTCTGCTGTACAAATATTTCCCTAGTAGTCACTGCTGCTATTAGCTTCATGAAAGAAAACCATGCCCGTTTATAAATACATGTTTAGAGTTTTCATACGCGGAATCGACGGAATTTGCAAATTTTTCACATTTCACGACGTCATTGACACAACTCAGCACATTCGGCAAAACAATCCAGATTGTGTGCATTTCTATTCACCAGCATATAAAATACTTACAATTGTTGAATGCTGATTTCATCGAGTACGTTAAAATAATTCAGTTAGAATCGAAAAGTGAAAAACTGAAGTGTCTGACTAATGAGACGGCAGATGCTGTCTCGCCAACTGTGAAATCTATAGTGGAATGTGTCTCTTATCTCTTACGAAATCGGTTATTTTATGTTCTCACTAGATGATTTTCTGGAGACGCAATAGAAGCTCTATTTAGTGCTGTGAGATTAGGTGTTGGATATGACATGACTTATGCACGCACTGCGTTATGTGCTATAAAACGTATCCTGGAATCTGGTCATGAACAAAGGGTCAGCGAAATAGTGCACTGCTGGTAAATAACAGTAAGAAAAGGACTGAAAAGGTGCTCCGTTACTCGTGTCGAGAAAATTCTGAAATTTTTATGTACCATGAAGTAGTGGGGTGATCCTAATATAGCTACTGTAACTGGTAAGATTGTATACATTTTACGTATCTATATCTTAAGCCAAGCTCAAATGTGAAATGTTAGTTTCTGTATGTGCCTTATCTTCTCAATTAGTAACGTGTTAAGGATTATTTTTCATTTTTTATTGGTGTTGCGGACGAACTCTCATTTAACCAACATATGGTCTGGGTGCGGTAAGTGCTGCCATCTGCAATGTCGCGGTAAACGCAATTCTCGCAGCACAGAACAGGCAGTATATAGAGATTGAGACGGCGGTGGTTTCGACTTGACGTTTGAGCGCTGCCTTTTGGCGGAGGGTAAGTGAATTAATCAACAGCCAATCATAGGCAGCCGATCGCTCCGATAGAGCGCGTTAGACTCCAGTACCAGTTAGCAGTGTTGTCGATCTGTTGTTTACTGTAACCACATGCTATCAGCTGTGTGTTGTATTGTGCTCAGTTCTTTTGGCGGTCCTTGTGTGTCTTTGTGCTAAGTTGTTCGTTTATATTTCGTATTATTTATTATTTAGCGTAGGACATTAAAAATAAAAAACACACAATCACAAATTAAATATACAGTACACTATGTAGGTTACAATTTCACCATCAAACTCTGAAAATAGTCTATACAAGAAGGATTTGGGTCAAGAAAGTCTTTAGGGCTACCCTGATAAGCACTCAGGGGGCACTGTTCCACTACATGACGAACTGTTTGCTTAGGGGCACCACAGCTACATTCCGGGGAGGGAAGTTTGCCCCATTTATAGAGGAAGTCAGCGCACTTTCCATGGCCTGTCCTGATACGAGTGTAGAGTTTATAAATTTATTGTTTAGTGCCTATTTTTTAACAGTATAGCGCGTTATATTGTAGTGAACAGTGTGTAACAAGGTACAATAGTGATCTAGTTTATATAGTAGCTTAGTTTAATATTTCGTTCGGTAGTTATACAGTAGGTTAATTTTAGGCCCGTGTGTGAATTTGATATTCTGTCATGTCGACGCCTACGTCTAAGAATGAAGCTCCCAAGAGAAGAAAGCCCTTCGGACGCGGTACTCCACTAAGAAGTCAGGCCCGGGAAATTGTTTGTAATGTTATGGAGTCATTCTTGACAAAGCACCAACAATGGCGGCTAGAAAGAATGAGTTGATTAAGTGCTTGAAGAAGCACAATATTTCGGTTCGCGATGACGTGAGGAAGGGGAATCTCATGCATCTCTTGAAACAGAACAAGCCCCAGTGCCAGTTTATTTGGTGGATGAAACCTCAACAGACGATGACAATGGCGATAGTGACTCAGGAATGAGTGGTGTCTTCCCTTTGCAGGACTATTTCCTTCCTTACGGGGAACTGAATCTAACAGCAACGCGAGCTCTTCTACATGGTGAGTAGAAATTTAATTTTATGTTCTCGCGTTTTATCTTTTCGAGCATTGACGTATTTTTATCTTGTAGCTTTTTTGTTCATCTTTTGTGAATCATCTATGTTACTACAAAGAATAACTGATTATGGACTTATATTCCAGTATATACATTTCCGTTCGTTTTGTGTATCGCAAATCAGCTGTTTGTATTCGTAGCAATTTGGCACCACCGTCTGACTTCCGGGTAACTGTCAAGTCGAAACTCACAAAAACGGAACCATATATGAAGATTGAGACGGCGATGGTTCTATCACACCGTGTGTGCGTGAGAAGCAACATAGAGGACATGCACGAATCAGGGATGAATGTGATACAAGAAATAAATAGAAACTAATAAAATAAATTGCAACCAAAGACACCAGGATAGAATAGAACAGAGCTGAAGAATGGAAAGAAAGTATGCGTAGAAAACCAGAGGATGAATAATGACGTTGACGACGTGGGAGGGGGGGGGGCATAACCATTGTACACACGTATGAAAGTATGATACTTAACACCTAGCTTGGAATGAACTATCTGATGATGACGAACGTACGAATATGGAAAACATAAACGAAATATACACTGGCGAAAAAAAAATATTTGAACACCAAGAAGGGGTTGTGCTAGATTAACGAACGTTTGTAGGGGTGTTTATACATTTGAAAGATGACGTTGATTAAGATTTCCCGCAAATCGCATTAGCGTGGCGCTAGTGGCGGCCCCATGACGTTGCATATCAGGTTTGCTTTAAATACGGACTGTACTCTGTGAGAGCGTTAAGTTACCTGTGGCATTGGACGGAGTGACTGTGAGTAGGTGAAGAATCCCTTTACGGCGACGAAGAGGTCAGTATCGACAGCTCACTGTGGTTGAACGACAGCTACGTGAAGGTGGATTTTCCTTCCGCGCTATTGCAGAACGACTTGGCAGAAATGTCTCTACTGTGCATGCTTGCTGGCAGCGGTGGTCAAGAGAAGGTACGCTCACAAGAAGACCAGGCTCCAGACTTCCCCGTGGAACAACCGAGAGGGAGGACCGCCGTATTCGGCGTATGGCCGTAGCGCACCGGACTGCGTCTGCAGCAGCAATTCGAGCGACAGTTGACACCACAGTGACGAGCCAGACACCCTGTGGCGTGCATTCCATTTAACCATCTGCGACTTCAGTGATATCAAGCGAGAGCTCACTGGGGGATGGAGTGGAGATCCGTTGTGTTTTCCGATAAAAGCAGGTTCTGCCTTGGTGCCAGTGATGGCCGTGTGTTGGTTAGAAGGAGGCCAGGTGAGCGCCTGCATTCCACCTGTCTGCGGCATCGACACACTGGACCTACACCTGGAGTTCTGGTTCAGGGGAGCAATTCCCTACGACAGCAGAAGCACTCTCGTGGTTATCCCAGGCACCCTGACTGCAAATGTGTACGTCCGTCTGGTGATTCGACCTCTTGCCCTGCCATTCATGAACAGCGTCTCCGGAGGTGTTTTCCAACAGGAAAATGTACGCCCCCATGCCGCTGTTTTAACCCAACGTGCTCTACAGAGTGTCGACATATTGCCTTGGCCTGCTCGATCCCCCCGATCTGTCCCCAATAGAGCACGTATGGGACATCATTAGACGACAACTCCAGCGTCATCCACAATCGGCATTAACCGTCCCTGCATTGACCAACCAAGTGCAACAGCCATGGAACTCCATCCCACAAGCTGACATCTGGCACCTGTACGACACGATGCATTCACGTTTGCATGCTTGCAGCAAATACAGTAGAGACAATACGCGATACTGAGCGAGATATCGAGGGACAGCTATTGGAGCTCACTCTAGCGGATAGACCTGAACAGTACTGATTCTCTCATAAGAGCACGTGTATTTTTGTGTGAAGTTTTTGGGTTATTTATGCGTTTTCAGTGAGTTGACATAATTAAATAGTAGCGTGTGTCATTCCTTGATATCTCCTCTCAACATGAGGGGAAAGGTATGTGCTGTGTTTGGCTGCAGTAATTACGAAATAGAGAAAAATGCGTGGTCGTTCTTCAGGTTCCCTCGTGACAAGAACATGTAAGTAATATTGTGTTTGCATATATATTCTTCCAGTGACAGAGATTTTTATAGTACTTCATAATCTTCTGACCTGCTCGACCCGTATTTTAACTGGCATAAAATGTAATACGCATATTTTATTGTATAGTGCAGCAGTTAACCTTCAATACCGATGTGGTGTTGTAGGTGTGATCTGTGGGTTTTGAAATGTCACAGAAGTGATTTGGATAAGGTGTACAAGAAAGAAGGGACGTTACGCTTATATAAGACTTATAAGATCTCTTCAGATCATTTCCAGGCCAGCGACTTTAAAAATCCTTGACTATACAGCCAAGGGTATGTTACATTTTTACTCTAATTGTACGTAAATATTCCTCAAAGCATCACTATCGACAACATTTTCATACTTTTATTTCTTTAATCCCTCTTCTCAGATTAAAGCCGGAATTTTATAGATTTTCTTTCTGTTAGTAGGCTTCATGTTAAGAGAAAAATTGTCCAGCTTTTAAATGTTAATTCATTGCATCATGTGTGTAAGGAATGTGCCGATATTTTTATTGACAAGTGTCTTAATGTGATCATACAATGTTTTTATAAATGAGAAAAAAGACAAATCCAACCGTAAAAGTTCAGGCAGGAATGCTAAAGCTAAAAAAGTAATGCATAAATGAAAGATCAAGCCATTTCACAGCAGCCCATTTCATATCTTGTTTATGTGTCTAATTTCAGTCTTTGAATAATAACCTTTTAAATAATTCTTCATTCATTTATCCAGAATTGCTTTAGCAACTTCGAAGTTAATATCTCAATACCACTTTCTTTCTAGACGTAATTTACTTATCCATTTCCGTATATGCATTTCCATTGATATTTGAATTTAGCGCGATTTGTTCAGGTCAAGTCACTAGGAGCGCCACCGTCGAATTGTCTCCCATTTTAGCAAGGCGAAATCCGAAAGTGTCGCGTATTGTCTCTACTGTATTTGCTTGCAGTCAACAGTTAGGCGATTACACCGGTTATTAATGGACCAGCATGGCACATTTGCGATGGCTTTTCTCGCGCTGATATTAACCTGTAGTCTTGTACCTTTAATCAATTAAATATGTTACCTCGACAAATATATTGCCAAAATTTCTGTATTCTACATTCCTTATTTCATGGTGTTCAGATATTTTTGTCAGCCACTGTAGAAAGAACAGGGAAGAGAACTGCCTACGTAAATGCTTAGTGGCTATTACAAGTAATAAACTTCATTCCGGCTCCGTATTGACTTCGAATATCTACGACGAAATTCTAAATTCTAAAAGAATTCAATTATATTAGGTCCATCTATTCAATACATTTCTGCCATTTATTAAATGGTCTGTTTAAAGTTACATAGTTGTTTAAAATACCATGGACATGTTTCGACCTCGCTTAGAGGTCATCATCAGTAAAATAACAAAGAAGAAAGATATATGACAAGAACAGTGATACATACAAATCCGAGATAAAACACAGTCAACAAATGCAATGGGAGTTTGCGTTAAAATGTACATAGCTTCAGTATTAAAAACGTATTCAACAAGTACAATGGCGTCTGTGAGGGGGGAGAGCATATATCCGTAAACTAGGCCCAGATGAGAAGGAGGAAGGGCATCTAGCCATAAAACTAGGTCAGATGATGAGTGAAGGGCATCTGACCGTAAAACTGGGTCCCCACCAAAATGGCGTCTGTAACTATAAAACTGGGCCCAATGAGGGAAGGGCATCTAGCCGTAAAACTAGGTCTGGAAGTGCATCTGGTCATAAAACTGGGCCTCTCCAAAATGGTGACTGCGAGGTTAGGCCCGTCCAATATGCGACTGTGTCACATGAGGAGGGAAGGGCATCTGGCCGTGAAACTAACCGCTCCAAAACGGCGTCTGTGAGGTTAGGCCCCTTAAAGATGGCGACTGTGTCAGATAAGGAGGGAAGGGCATCTCGCCGTAAAACTGGGTACACGCCAAAATGCCGTCTGTGAGGTTAAGCCCGTCCAAGATGGCGTCTGTGAGATTAGGCCCCTTTTAAATGGCGTCCGTGAGGTCAGGCTTGCTCTCGTACATAAAATCTGCGAATCCACATAGCCCTACTACTCAACTAGGGATGAATGACGTCGGGTCAGAACCCCCTAGGTAAACGACTACGGGTCAATGACCTTGCTAGGAGTCAATGACCTCGTGGGAAAATGCTGGCTCAACACCCATTATTTTAGAATATACACTGCCATATTACTAAAATACATCAGATCTGTTTGAACAATACTCTATTGTAAAGTGTTGACTAGTATATAAATATGATTAATTTGTTTCAGGATCAACAGCTACAATGAGTGGTATTTCTTTAGCTATAGTAACATGATAATTAGTGCGTGTGGCAGAGAAACAAATAGACTCTGAAGACAGTTTCGAACTTATCTTTTCTCCAGCTACTCGAAGTCCAACATTGTGTCTTATTCAGTTTCAAGATCGAGGAGCCCTTCAGAAACTTGAAATCATCATTTGTGGCACTTCTGCAGTGCACGACGGAATTTGTCACTCTACTGTACAGTACTTGCCCCGAAGGCAGTAAAAAAGCATACTATTTTCTGGCATGTTCATCAGTGAAATTAAGTGTAGAAAGTGTAAAGACGACAAACTACGCCTTTTTCTATTCCGAAAATTTCTGAAATTTCTCTATTTGACAACATTGCTTAGACCCACTCAAGTACAAGGGAGAAAGTTTTGAAACTTTATTAAGAGCCCGTCAATAGAACAGTTTTAAAACTTTAGTGACCTATCCAAGCCAATTAAGTACCGCTCTATTTTAAATCTGATTAGCTCCTATTCTAATAAGAACTGTTTATTAATTAATCCTAAAAAGACACAAGCTATTATAATAGGGTAACAAAGGCAGTTAAATTTCCTTAATAAGAAGTTATTGCCTTCACTTTTGCTTTGTGGTGTAGCTATACCATTTCAAAAGTCGGTAAAAAGTCTTGGGATTATCATAAGTGACACACTAGATTGAATTGAGCACATAACAAGCATCTGTAGGAAAATTCACTCGTCACTTCACCCTCTCAAAACTCGCCAATCACTTCTTCCACTCTTGAAAATTAAACTTATCCACCATGGAACAGACATTAAAATTACAGAGGGCAATGAACTCATGCATTAGGTTTATATTTTCAATTAAATTTTCAACTCATATCTCCCCCTATTATGAAATTCTCTCCTGGTTAAAAATCGGTAAACTACGAAATCTTCACATTGCAACTCTTGTATTTCGTCTGTTGAATGAATCTAAACCCCAGTATTTATCCTCAAAGTTTAATTTACTCTCCTCCTCTCATGAACACAACATACGATCGACTACTACACTCTCAATTCCTGTGCATCGTTCATCTTCATTTAACCGCTTCTTTCAAGTGTCTGGTGCAAGGCTATGGAATTCCCTTCCAGTTAGTGTTAGGAATTGCACTTCCTTAGCTTCTTTCAAGCGGTCTTGCCGAGATTACCTATTAAATTTATAACCAGCTTGTATGAATGGCAGTATGAATGGAAGAATGAATGAGGTTAGGATTTATATTTTATTACATTATTTCACTATTCTGTTTTATGAAGTTTATTAGATATGTGGTTAAGTGTAAGAGAGAGCCGTGAGCCTTAACTTCGCCACAAATGAAGGCATGAAATAATAAATAAATACTCGCAAAAACATTCAGCTCTTTTGATTTAGGATATAATTTACTTACTGACATATACGGCCATGCGAACACACGGTGGGGAGGGAGGGTGGGGGCAAGAACGCGATCTTGGTGGCTGAATGTTGAGCTAGGATGCCACTCGTTTTCATGAATGCATTTCAAGGCCTGCGTATTATAGCGTAAGCAATGATCAGTACACACTACACAGATGTAATAGGTTCGATGACTCTAATGTGCCGTGAATCAGATCACTGTATTGATTCCTATGTATATTATGTAGGCAACGGTGAGCGGAATCAAATAAATTGTTTCAGTAAAATGAATCGAATATCCCATCACTACTCTGGAGACGCTGTCCAGCCATCTTGTTCTTGTCTCCCACGTTTTCGTTGGCCGCCAGGATGTTGGTCGAGGATTTTCTCTGTTGCTCGGTTCTGGTCCACCTTTATGATGTGCCCGAGGTACTGAAGTCTCCTCTTCCTGGCCTTTACGACAATCCTGAGTCACCGTACAGGGCGTAGACTTCTTCTCTATTAGTCCTGATGCGCCAATCCCCCCGATCATCAACCACGCGGAAGATTTTCCTCAAAACCTTTCTCTCCAACACCAGTAGAAAGTTCTTGTCATGCTGGTTTCGGATCCACGTCTCGCACGTATACAACACCATTGGACGGATTGCAACGTGGTACACGGTGAGATTTAAGGCGAAAGAACACCTGTTCCCAGCTGCCACCCTCGCCTTTATCTCCTCCTGTTGCCCTCAGTCATGAGGTAATTAATCTGTTTGTACAGATTCATGGAGTATGGTGAACGTGTATAGTGTGGTCCAGCAAATTTCCATCTGTAAGAAGGCACTGTGCTTCGTCTATGATTTCCTGGCAGTGTTTGTGACTCTATAACGTGTATTGAGTATGTGTTAATGATGTTTAATGGATCTGACATCATTTAATGTGGATTTTTGGCACACATATTATGTATCTTTTGTGCCCTAAGTGTCAACCATTTTGCTTTTCCTACAATTTAGTCCATTGTAGCCGTACAACAGGGTTACAGATTCCATTCAGTATTTATTATTATTATTATTATTATTATTATTATTATTATTATTATTATTATTATTATTATTATTATTATTATTATTATTATTATTATTATTATTATTATTATTATTAACCCGATTCATTAGATTTTATATTCTGTTTCTCATCATTTAGACTGTAATAATTAGGCATCACGCATATTATTGTATTTAATCATAGGTTAAGTGAAATTTGTTTGTAATTATTCTGTATTGCTGTAAGTGAGATTTGTTGGTTTCATATAGTCATGCTATGGCTTGTAACTCTGGCTAGATGAGCTGGCATAGTATTTTGCAATCGAGGCTATGTTTAACTGAGAATGTTATGTGCATGTAGATTTCCCGGTGAAGCATGAAACTTAGTCATCTGCAATCCCCTTGGGCACGCTTAGACAACACTTGACTGATGACATCAGTGCGTGGGCACGTGATTGCGACCAAGTGTCAGTATTCGCCAGCTACTGTATGTTGAAGCGGAAGGGATGAACAGAGAGGAGGGAGATGAGTCGTCATCGCGAGGTTATAAAAGTCGATGCAACGGTGGTGAGAGGTATTCAGATCATATCGTTCAGATCACATGTAACAGTCAGATGTATCAGATGGAAGAAGTGGTCTTAGAGTGATGGTCAGAGCTAAGAGTTGTGTTTTCAAGAGGTCTTGTAATAATCGAGGAGGTCTACAAGTGGTGGTTGTATCCGAGCAGAGACGAGTACTCTGCTGATAAAGAAACATCATCTTCTTGTGAGGATGGACTTCACAAGATGTTTCAATAATATTTTCCAATTTCTTATAATATATTGAGTGGACGTAATTACATTGGAGCTCCCTACACGCGTACATGGTATGTAGGCCAACTCCTTGTTATATAAGAAGTTAACAGCAGACGACTCCCGACTTCAGCTCATAGGTTTTTCCAAGAATTTCAAGTTCAACAGCGGTGTATGCAGACATCAGGTAATTAAAGCATCAGACATGTTATGCATTCATAACATGAAGAAGAATGTAATCAGCGGAGATGTCACATCTCACTTCAAGTTCATGCCAATAGCTTTTTTTGTTTAGATTAAATTTTCCTTTTATTAGTACCGCAAATATCACTATATATATATTTTGTTAAATTAAAAGACGTCAATGATTGTTCATTGTGACGTAAATTATAGTCATAAACTCAGTTTTATTTTAATTATAATAAGTGATTCCAGTTCCATGTACAATCCTCAGTTGTGGAAATGCAACAGTAATTTAATATTGTCCTGATCCATATCGCTGTATATTGCCAGTTATGTGAGTTTATCACCTCACGCCTTGAGATAATTGATATAAGAGATATGCTCTACCGAATTTTGTTGTTTTTCTTAAAAAAGCAACTGGCGCTCAAACAAATGTTATTTATATTGTGTGGAAGATATGAAGGTATAAGAGTAGTGGTTGGAGTAGCCACACCATAGATAATACTGCGTAGAGAGACACTCAGTTATATGTTTTACCATCTTTTTCCGCAGTGTCAGCCATCTTGTTATATTTGCCATCAATGCCATGGAAACCATGAAGAAGACGGGCACTCTAAACGTACTTACCGGCGTTGCCTAGGACATGGAGCTTATACTTTTGGGTGCCATTACAATGGATGTAATGGTTTTGTAGTGCTTTCAAGTGCAATTATCCGTGTCCTAATATCCAGAATCTTCTTTCTACACACTTGGCGCCAGACAATCCTTGGGATCTCCAGGCACTATGGCTACAGCTAACAATGGCTCTTTTAAGAACCAAAAATCTAGATACCTAGGACCCAATACTCTAATTCTACAGATTAATATTGAAGGCATTAACAGATCTAAATGCCAATATCTATCAAAACTATGCCTGGAAAATAATTTTGATGCGATCATCATCCAAGAAAAGCATGTAGCTTATGAAAACCAACTTAGCTCAAGAGGAAATATACCGGGTTACGACATACTGGGTGCAACACACCAGGCATATGTGTACCAAACACCGTAAATAATGCTTTCATAATCCTATCAAGGATCAGTAATGATATCCACGAAGTTGCTGTAAAAGTTGGAGACGTAACAGTTGTAAATATCCAGATGTTTACCTTGGAGACTTTAACAGCCATCACGAACAATGGAAGTATAATTCTAACGACTTCAATGGTGACGCTTTAGTAACATGGGCTGAAGAAAATAGTTTTCACCTCATATTTGATACCAAGGAGAAAGGTACGTTTAGTTCAGCTGTCTGGAAGCAAGAATACAATCCATATCTCTGCTTTGTAACTTCAGATATCAATCAATTACCGCTGGCAACTACACGAAGAGTTCTGTCTGACTTTCCACATAGTCAGTATCATCCAGTGATATTAAAAGTCCCATTGGTGAACTCTATACCTCGTCCACGTTGGAACTTCCATAAAGCAAACTGTTCTGGTTTCTCTGAAAAACTTGATTAAGTCTTAGGTTGGAATCCACCCACAAGCAAAAGTTATGAGAAATTTGTGAGTGCAGTGTTGAGTACAGCAAAAATGTTTATACCCAGAGGATACCGGAAAGAATATATTCCTGGATGTTCTCAAGAAAGCGAGAAATTATATGAAGATTTCCTTTCAACTGGAGATCAGGAAATAGCAGAACTAGCAGTGTTGAGTACAGCAAAAATGTTTATACCCAGAGGACACCGGAAAGAATATATTCCTGGATTGTTTCAAGAAAGTGAGAAATTATACGAAGATTTCCTTTACTGGAGATCAGGAAATAGCATAAGAACTGCTGCACAGCCTGGATACAACTCGTCGGCAGAAATGGGAAGAAACGGTTGAAAATCTCGACTTCAAGTAGGAAGGCATGGTCCCTATTACGTAAATTAGGCGTTGGTAACCAAAAACACATGCAAAACCACACTCATAAGACCTAATATAGTTGCCTCACATATTGTCTCAAAATCTAGGTCCCCCACTGACCACCGTCACAACAGGAAAGTGAAGTGCGAACTGAAAGTTTTGAAAGCAGGATGTCCAAAGTATAGTGCCTACGCTTGCCCATTCACTCCAGAAGATATATTGAACGCTTTGTACGATGTAAAGCCTAATGAAGCCCCAGGATTTGATGGCATACGCCCAGAATTCCTTCTGCACTGTGATACATATGATAGAAAATGGCTATCCCCATTCTTTTCCAGTATTTTGCAAACAGGCTGCATCCCTAGGCTTATCAAGTGGTCAAAGATCATTGCCGTCTTAAAACTAGTCAAGCCTTATGACAGACCTCAGAGCTACCGACCAATTGCTCTTTTTAGCATGATGAAGAAATCACTGGAGAGACTGCTGTATAATAGAATAAGTACAGAGATACTCAAAGTGGTCCCGCTAGAACAGGCATGATTTCGACCAAAACGCAGCTGTACTGATCAGGTACTTTCACTGACAACTTACATTGAAGCTGGTTTCCAGAAACAATATAAGACCTCTGCTATTTTATAGACCTCTCTGAGTCATATGATACAGGTATAATCTACAAACTACTCAGTATGATATACTGTAGAGGAGTTGCCCAACATCTAAGTAATATGCTCACTGAATGACAATTCCAGGTTGTCACAGGCAACACTACCAGCCTTCAAAGATCCTTAATATTGGTCTGCCCCAAGGTTCTGCACTAGCTCCAATATTGTTCAGCTTGTATATAGCAGACATGCCCCCAACACAGTCCAAGTAGTTTGGATGTGTAGATGATTGGGTGATAGCAACTCAAAACAACTCCACAGAAATCACTGAAGGAATATTAACTGAGGATCTAGCTGTCTTGGGACAGTTCTTTCGTAAATGGGGACTTCAACTGAACCCTAATAAAACAGAAACTGCATGCCTCCACCTAAGCAATGGGTTAGGCAATAAAGAGCTGAACATTAACTTCGAGGGAAATCACCTAGACCATAAAAAACATCCAAAATGTCTTAGGATAACCCTAGACAGAACACTACCCTTCAGACAGCACCTAGCAAAGACTGCAGCCAAATTAAGGTCCAAGAATAACATCATTCAAAAGCTATGTGGTACTACCTGGGGCTCCGCAGCACCTACCTTACGATCATCCGCCCTTGGTATAGTAAATTCTGCTGCGAAATACGGATGCCCTGTCTGGTTAAATAGTTGTCACAAGGTGCGATTCGAATAAAAACTAAATCAGGCCATGCGCATTATAACCGGCACAATCAAGTCCACACAAACATTTTGGCTACCTCCTCTGAGCCACATTCTTCCTCCCAATTTGAGAAGAAAACGTTCCCTTACAAGGGAATACAGGAAAATAATCAACAATTACAGCTACCAATCCATGAGGACATACCTGCCATTGGAATCAACAGACTTCGTTCAAGACACCCACTACTCAGAACAGCCAGTACATTGGTGGAACACTGCTTCAACTGTGAGCAAGTCTGAATGGAAGAATGGTGTAACAGCACTCCCCCAATGCTGCAAATATTTCTGTGTGTAAGAAAGAAACCATGGGAACTTGATCTGCCACGTAGGACGTGGTCAACACTAAACAGAATACGGACCAACCACGGCAGATGCAATGATATATTCTACAAGTAGGGCAAGGTTTCTTCTCCAGGATGTAGATGTGGCATTGCAAAGCAGACGGTTCGGCATATTGTTGAAGAGTGTCCTTTAAGTGCGTATACAGGTGATCTCAGTGATTTTTTGAATACCAAGCCAGAAGCGATAGACTACATAAAAAATATGAATGTACTATTGTAATGTATTTGTATTGTATATTACTGTAATTTAGATTTTAAGTGATGTAATGCCAAACGCTTAATAATAGTACTGCGCCACTCTCTCGTAGGTGTCACCTGCACATTCCAGGCCTCTCACGCCGTGAAATCTTGAGAGTTCAGCATGTTCTTGGTTTTGTCCTTGTTCATCTGTAAGCCCAGATGTTGTGATCCCTCGCACATGTACTACAGAGCTTCCGTCAGGTACTGTAGTTTCAGGGATCTGAGAAGAATTCTCCTCACCTGCCTGGGTAGTTCGAAATTCTCCCCACAGGGTTCTGTTGCAGCACTAGAGTATGGTTGCAGAGAGTATCCCCTTGATTCAGTGGTATTCGACGCATAACGTGCTCCAGACTGGTTAAACAGGGTGGTTAAAAATGCGTCACCTCGCCTCAACCCTCTGTGCACTTCAAATTTATACTGTTACTGTTTCTTATACTAAACTTATACCAAACAGTAGTATAATTTACCTTTGAATTAATTCACTTAATCGTGATTGTAATACTTAGGCTAAATCTGCAGCAGTGCGGGTAATTCCGAAGTAATCTACGAATTAATTGCCAATAAAATGCAAATAATACTACTTAAAAGTAGGAATAAATATTGTACTAGTACACACGTTAAAGAAGCCTGTCTTCCAAACTGAATAAACATAATAAGTACACCGAGCTTGATAGCTGCAGTCGCTTAAGTGCGGCCAGTATCCAGTATTCGGGAGATAGTGGGTTCGAGCCCCACTGTCGGCAGCCCTGATGATGGTTTTCCGTGGTTTCCCATTTTCACACCAGGCAAATGCTGGGGCTGTACCTTAATCAAGGCCACGGCCGCTTCCTTCCCACTTCTAGGCCCTTCCTGTCCCATCGTCGCCATAAGACCTATCTGTGTCGAAGCAACGTAAAGCAAATAGCATAATAAGTACAGTTCTTGATGCTACCACCTAAGGTAACCATTGCACAATTCACAGCCATCGAAGTACAAGATATTTAGCGGACCTAATAAGCCTATCAGACCTTCTGAAGCTGAGGTAAAGCGCAGTCATGCTCCAGTTACCGCGGCAATTTAATACAGGTACATTCACTGTTGTCGGAGTGGTGCCTATTTTCTACTTCATCGGAGAACTTGAGAAGATGTCATAAATAAAGATTAAAATAAAACTGAATTGTTGGTTATGATATGCTGAATTAAATATAAATTAATTAGTTAAAGCTATTATTATTATTATTATTATTATTATTATTATTATTATTATTATTATTATTATTATTATTATTATTATTATTATTATTGTTGTTGTTCCGAGGTATCTGTGGAACAGCAGACGTGAAGAAGGTGCGGGCTGAAATGGGTCTAACTACAAGTGCGAAAGATGAATTAACATTTTGATAAAGGTTATATTTTCAGAACATAACAAGGTTTACATAGAATTTGGAAACTTAATGAGTAGAACAAACAGCCATACAGTAATCAGGTACAAAGCGAAAACCCGATTTTCGGGTGTTTACAGGTTTTACAAAGTCTGAGCTCGCAGCTCACAAACACCTATTTTTGAAAAGGGCAGAAATTCCCTTAATACAATGGAGCATTGGCTCCCACCTTTAAACCTCCAGCCTCTCTGAGGCAAATTTATCACAAGTAAAGAGCTGACCCGCTCTCAATCTTTCAAGCCTGTAAAAGGCTGCAACCAACTTTCCCATAACCTGCCTCTCAAGGCACACTTACAAGGAAACAGAGGTATCTTGTACCCAACCTACTGGGTCTGAATAGACAACTAATAGGTTAATTAAATGGCCCAAACACAAAGATGAATGGAGGCGAATACTTGCACTCCTACATGAAAGCTTGTTAAAACCTATGTGGCGCTAGGCCGATAATACAGGGGCTAATCCCAATCTATGGAGATGACTAGTCTGCAAAATGAATTTAACACGTTAAGAAGGAAGAGATAAACGGTTACGAAAACGTAGTCACCTCAAATTCCAAACATGAAGGGGAGCTCGAGAGGGTAAAGCACTCTCTATCCCCGAATTACAATTCAAGTTAAGTGGAGTGTTTACAAAGATTGAAAAGGTTTACATATTTAAAGGTACAGGCTACATATTAAAGGTTTCGAACTTTCCCCGCGAGTTAAACTGCTGAGCTAGCAAGAAATAAAGATGTTAAGAGGCCATTACCTTGTTGAAGAGCTGCTGCCTGAAGAACGAGGCGCTTCCCGCCCCCTGCTACATATTCACACACTGAGCAAGATGTTATAAGAGTGGACCGGAGACAAGAAAATCAGCAGTTTTTATACCCTCGTGGAAAATTCGAGACCTTTCAGGAATGAGTAGACACACCCACTCAATTTTTATTGGTTGACAGCAAAAACTTATACACAAGGCTATGAAGAAACACCTTATTGGTGGGAAATTCATTACAGAAATTTAGGATTGGTTAAATTCAAAACAGGCGGAAAGGAGGCTTAATATTGTCAACCCTCAAATAAAAGAACAAAATTTAATAAAGACAAAACTTATGAATACAAAATTTCTCCAAGTAAGTTCATTCCTTCGCACCAGAGTGCATAATCATAGTATTTAGTAGAGACCTCTGTTAGAGAGTGTCCACACTTCTTGATCAACAAAAGCAAATAAAAAACACCTAGAGACATCTTCTGATAAACAGGAGAGTTGATTCAGTTGTTACAGTTCAGGGTTCCTCCTGTAGAGGAGTTTCAATTGGCGCAAGATTTGAACTTGCGTCGTAGAGGTGTACCGCCCGGTGCAATTATTATTATTAGTCTATTATTATTATTATTATTATTATTATTATTATTATTATTATTATTATTATTATTATTATTATTTCAGACCATCAGCTTTGCTTTACGAGAGTGAAAGCTGGGTGGACTTAGCATATCGTTTACGTAAGTTAGAAGTAACGGACATGAAAGTAGCATGAATGATCGCGGGTACAAACAGGTAGGAACAGTGGCAGGAGGGTACTCGGAATGGACTCGATTGATGGAGCAGTACGCATAAACTGGCTTCGGTGGTGGGGTTATCTGAGGTGAATGGAGGAGAATAGGTTACCTAGGAGAACAATGGACTCGGTCACGGGGGAGAGGGAGTAAGATAAGTAGAGGGAGACCAAGACGACAGTAGTTAGACTTAGTTTCTAATTACACAAAGATAAGAAGTGTCGAAGTAAGCGAAGCCACAGAGCTCGTTACAAACGGAGGATTGTGGAGGCTTTTATTACATTCACAAAGGCTCGAAAACTGAACGCTGAAAGGCATAACTGTCTATATGAAAGGTGTATGTATGCAGTATTAGTGTTCTTATTGTGTGACTCTTTTAATGAATGGTCAGCGTTGAGCCCTTCTGTTCAGAGGATTCCGGGTTCGATTTCCGGCCGGGTCGGGGATTTTAATCGTGCCTGACTAAATCGTCCGGCTCGGGAACTGGCTATTTCTGTGTGTGTCAACACTCTCCTTGCCATATTGAGACAACACACCACACTACCAACCCCTAGAGAAACACGTAATAGTGATTACAACTCTCCACGTAGGGTTGGCGTCAGGAAGGGCATTTGGACGTAAAACAGGGCCAAATCCACATGCGCGACATGGTTTGCACCCGCGACTCCTTGAGTGTGGGAAAAGCTATGGAAGATTATCATTATTATTATTATTAAAACTATTGTTTTTAAGTCCCATTAACTACATTTAAAGGTTTTCAGAGACGCCGAGGTACCGGATTTTGTCCCGTAGGAGTTCTTTTACGTGCCAGTAAATCTACCGATACGAGGCTGACGTATTTGAGCATCTTCCAATACCACCGACTGAGCCAGGATCGAACTCTCCAAGTTAGAGTCAGAAGGGCACCACCTCAACCGTCTGAGCTACTCAGCCCGGATATTATTATTAATAATATTAGTAGTAATAGTACCAAAAGAGCTTTTTCAGGCGGACACAAATATTGTTTGATAATTTTGATAGATAACAAAAACGGGAAGGAAGATTGTTCGATCTCTTCCTACGACACACTTCACCGAAAGAGCTCTCTACGAGATTCGGGCCGTGTATCTTTTACGTTGCATTCAGGAGATGGTGGATTCGAACCCCATTGGCGGCAGCACTGAAAATAGTTTTCCGTGGTTTTCCGTTTCCATACCAGGCAAATCCTAGGACTGCGCCTTAATTAAGACCAGTGTCGCTTCCTGCCCAATCTCAGCCATGCCCTGAACCTATCCCTTGGCATTTAGAATAAGGAGTAGAATTATCGCATGTTTTCACAGAATGGCTAAATGGTTAGCGTGCTGGCCTTTGACCACCGGGGTCTCGGGTTCGATTCCAGGCAGGGTCGGGAATTTTAACCATAACTGGTTAATTTCGCTGGCACGGGGACTGGGTGTCTATGTGATCTTCACCATCATTTCATCCTCATCACGACACGCAGGTCGCCTACGGGTGTCAAATCAAAAGACCTGCATCTGGCGAGCCGAACTTGTCCTCGGACACTCCCGGCACTAAAAGCCATACACCATTCCATTCCATTCCATTCCACTGAATAGTGCAACGTACAGTCGCTAAAGAAAAAAGAAGAATGTGCGCATGGTATTGTGTAAGTTCTTCTCAGGTCAACTTTTTTCAGAAAGAATTCAGCCTATAGATATAATGTTTGTTGTGGGTATTCGTAGGGTTTTTTATCTACATTGGAGGTGAATTATATGTTGGTAATAATTAAAATTAAGTTTACAAAAATACGAAGTGCGAGCAATTTCCCGTTTATTCGCGTTAATGAAGAGGAGAGAACATGCACGAAGAATCGAAAAACATTAAGCAGCTAGCATGTCTGGAAATGAATAATAAAAGCTAAATGAACAAGGCTTTATTGATCATCGGCATTAATAAAAACGACTGTAAAATACCGGCTCCACTTTAATAGACACATCGTATTTCGATTAGAAGAGCAGATATCTCGGAATTCCAGCGCGTCTGGCCATCCAGTAGAAGGTTAAAGTAAACCATATGGGGCAACAAAACTAATGTCCTGTGGTTGTGAGCTTAATAAATTGATTATAACAAGAGGTAGGTGCCATGTGGTGGCCATGTGGGTGAGTTTGATAACAGCACATTACGGCAAGACACAAAGACTATATTTATTATTTATTATGCCTTTGGAGGTGGCGAAGTTTGATCTCTTGTGCCTCTGTTACAGTGAACTACACCAGGCTCTTTTCCTCGCTATTCACAGTAATATACCGGCAGTAAGCGTTACCTACCAACCGAGGAAAAACTGGATATCACCATCACATAATTCTGCTAGTACGGAAACTATTCTTCTACTTCTTAGTTCATTTAAAAGGTTGTAAATAGAATTCATGTGAAATATGATTTATTCATTTAAAATTTATACGTATTTGCTGGCAAATGCAACAAAGAGTAGAATTATCGCCAGGCTGAGTGGCTCAGATGGTTGAAGCGTTGGTCTTCTGACCCCAACTTGGCAGGTTCGACCCTGGCTCAGTCCGGTGGTATTTGAAGGTGCTCAAATACGTGAGCCCCGTGTTGGTAGACTGACTGGCACATTAATGAACTCCTGCGAGACTAAATTCCGGCACCTCGGCGTCTCCGAAAAACGGTAAAAATGTAGTTAGTGAAACGTAAAAACAATATCATTATTATTAGTAGAATTATCGCGCGTATTCACTGAATAGTGCAACGTACAGTCACTCAAAAAGAATCAGCGCATGGTATTGTATAAGTTCCTCTCAGGTCAACTTTTCTTAGAAACAATTGAACCTACAGATATGACATTTGTTATCTTTATGTGAGGTGAATTATATATTGATAATAATTAAAATTGAATCTGCAAAAATACTAAATAAAGCCTAGTAGGAAAATACAAAAACATGCGTCCAAATATTTTTTGAGCGACTATCCATGCAAGATTTTCAGTCTTTCTTCCTATTTTCCGCTCATGCAGTAGAGGGATTAAAAAAAAGTATTTGAAGTAAATTAAAATGAAAAATCAAAATTAAACAAGAAAGTAAAAACTAAACAAACTGCTCACAAACGCTTGCACGAACCTAAACATTTGACACGTTTAATGCGCTCACGAATGGAACTGCACAGGATCAGAAGAAGGACTACAGGTATATTTTGCTTTAAAGTCTGGGATACGAAGCTATTGAACATCTATTGCTTGCCGTCGATCTTTTGTATTTTAGTCGATACTTGAAATTAGAGCTGCCACTCGCAAAATTAGAAAATTAGGATTGCCTACTGAATGAAACACAGATCTAGTGAGAAAAACCAGATCATAAGTTACCTATCAAAATGTAAATAAAATCTTTCTTATTTACTTTACAACTTGCTTTATGTCGCGCCGACACAAATATACAGGGTGTTAGGGGTATACGTGCAGATATTAAGCTAGACGGCAAAGAAAAATACATCTCACAATATATGCTATGTACTTTTTACCTTGTCCTATTAGTTTGCCCATAACTGAGCCAAATATTTCAGGACCGAATGTGTTTTGAACGGCCGTAGCAAGATATGCCTGTTACGTCATTCTGTCCACGCGTAGTGGAAGTACAGTAGCAGAGTATAGGGCTTGTTGAACCTGTTTCTTATCGCAGGCCAACGCATGTTGTTGTGCACTTCCCCTAAAGCCTTGGCAAGTAGGAGAGGATGACTCACGTGCCAAGCCACTTGCTGTACTCGAAAAGCGGTCTAGGGTACTCTGTGTGAAATGTACACAGAATTCTTACAGTGACCTCGAAGATACGTACCAGCACATACATGCGAATCAAGTATTGTGTAGTTGTGTGTGATTTTTAAGACGTCAATGGCATTACTCAGTGATCCCAGCTGACAAAATGAAAGGAAATAGTTAATAAGTAAATTAAAAATGAGCGCAACATTTCTGTGCTCTTATTGCGACAGTCCACGATGAATTTCTGACAATAGACAATGCGAGTTTTCTATGCTTATTCATAAACTTTTCAGGTCAATGAAAGGACGGTGGACACTGAAAGAAAAGGCTGTAAGTATTCAGTCATACTGTTATTAATGAGACAGATTTCAAAAACCGTAGCTGCAACTATGCGTGAACATTGCTCGAAGGAAAAATAGCTACTGTGGATTTGTTTTGCTAGTTACTTTACGTCGCACCGAGACAGATAGGTCTTATGGCGACGATGGGACAGGAAAGGGCTAGGAGTGGGAAGGAAGCGGTCGTGGCCTTAATTAAGGTACAGCCCCAGCATTTGCCTGGTGTGAAAATGGAAAACCACGGAAAACCATCCTCAGGGCCGCCGACAGTGGGGTTCGAACCTGCTATCTACCGAATACTGGATACTGGCCACACTTAAGCGACTGCAGCTATCGAGCTCGGTCTACTGTGGAATTGCCGCCGGGCATTTCTAATAGAAGGCTTATTCTTCTTTTTCCTAATCTGTTTACCCTCCAGGGTTGGTTTCCGGACTCACCGCTACCGCCTCAAAGGGCAGTGTCCTGGAGCGTGAGACAGTGGGTCGGGGGATACAACTGGGGAGAATGACCAGTACCTCGTCCAGGCAGCCTCACCTTCTATGCTGATCAGGGGCCTTGCGGGGGAATAGGGAGATTGGAAGGGATAGACAAGGAAGAGGGAAGGAAGCGGCCGTGGCCTTAATTAAATTACAGCCCCATCATTTGCCGGGTGTGAAAAGGGAAACCACGGAAAACCATCTTCAGGGCTGCCGACAGTGGAGTTCGAACCAAACTTATATTTAACAATTTTCAGAACAAGTCTCGATATTGCCTAAGTGATGTGACTTATGATTTGATTATGTCAGTTACTGCAAAATAACAAAAATATTTAAATCCCATATTCATAGTCACACTCTGACATTTTCATCAGTCAGGTTCTCACTCTTCATTCAACTCAGGTTCTGCCAGATCCCTTTCGATGGTGAACCTTGCATTGAATTTATGTGCTTCGAGTCTGTTCTGATAAGGTCTATGGCGTGAACCATTGAGAAGATCTTTGATAAACTTACCATCAGGTTTCCACAGCTTTCATGCTGTACTATTTCTAACAATAAGTTTGTTTTCTAAGCAAAACAATTTTCACAGATTCTCCATTCAATCTGTAGGTAATTTTATTTTTATTTGTGAAAAATCGGTCTCGAATTGAAGCTGAAGAAGGAGGGAGTACTGTTAAATTTGTCATGAACTCAGACAGAAAACCATACTTAGCTTTATTTAAGCCATCCTTTATCTTACGTAATATGTACCGTTACTCTAGAATGCAGAATGGTTCAACTCCTTCGAAAGACAAAATGATGCCATTCATCGTTCAGTCTGTTTTCCGACACAAGAGTAAGAATAATTAGTATTAACTCTGAAATAGTTCCAGGTGAGCTGCTTGTGAATTAAGTACTTCCACATTTACAGTAACTCCATCTTTTAGAGAAAACTTTTTCTTAATTTGATTACAGAGTTGAACAAGAAAATTCACACAGTCAGTCTTGACTCGTTTCGTCCATTCATTTATAGGCTCCTGGAGCGGGTGAGAATATTTTTCAAAATAAAATTTGCCATGTTATTAAATTTTCAAGATTGAATTTCAAGTAAGTTTTGTTAAAAAAACCTTTACAGAAAGATGATCATTTTCAAATTATCAACCAAAACCGTTTCATAGCCCTTCCTTCCTTGAATATCGCAATGCTAATTAGTCTAGTGTCTAAAATAACACAATTGTAAAAATACATGCCGAGTTTAAAAAATAGTGCCCTTTCGTTTCCACGTGATACTCGAAAAAACAAACAAACAAACAAACAAACAAACAAACAAACAAAACATATAGATAGAGAAATTCAACCGTTGGTGGGAAGATTTCTTCAGTCAAACAAAATTATCATTTCCAGCATGTTGGGACAAAACGTTAATTGTCTAGACATCAGACGATTTTAATCTTGCGAGACTTTGACTTCTTCTTGTGCCGTTATTAAAATAAAGGATTTAGTAACGCATTTTGAAACTAGACATTTTCGTGTCTCTCAAGTGAACAATTGTAATATTTGTGGAAAGAGATGTAGAAGATGATGAATATAACAACTAGCTCGCAGTTCTACAAGCTGCAGTAGACGAAGAGGAGAAGGTAGATAACTAAGAAAGATCGGTAGAGGAAGTTTTAAATGAGACTAAAGACAGTGTGCAATGAGAGAAAAGGAGGAGACTGGAGAACCGCCTTATTAAAGCGATGATTAGAAACCGTAATTAAAAGAAGGCTCGTTAAGTAGCGCAGCGGGACGCTCGTAACTACAGACCTCGTTCCTACTTGTGTAATAGTTTGCGACCGGCTTATGATTGCCCCGAGGCGACCACTCGTGAATTATGGGATTAACGTCTTAAAACAGCCATTCCCCTTCCTTCTTAAATGTACTGCCGCAAAAAACTACTGTTCTCTAACAAAGAGAGCAGGGTAAGATTGAATGGGAATCTATATCTATATATGAAAGGCTAACTTCGACTGGCTGTAATCAACACCCAGCTAAAACTACTCGACATTAAGAAATGAAATTTTGGGGATACATTTATATTATAGTGTAAATACTCAATAAGGGAGGATTTTTAGACATTCCGTCGTTAAGGGGGTGAAAAGGTGGGTGAACTGTTTAAATGAGTACATCTATATCTCAAAAACTTCAAAGTTAACAGGCGTAAAAATTTGTATTTGGAATCTACATTAAAAATAAAGAATACGTATTTTTTGTTTTCCTAAAATTCCCTTAAGAGGTGTGAAAAATGGTGAAAAATGTGTGAATACCTTTTATGAGGGTACTTATATCTCAAAAACTGAAGATGTTACAGACATGAAAATTGGTATTTGAAATATACTTTTAAAATAAGGAAACACGTATTCTTTTGTTTTCGGAAAATCCACTTAACAGGGGGTGAACAGGAGTAAAAAAGAGGTGAGATTTTAAAATGATTTTATCAAGAGTATATCTAAAAAAATGAAAAATTCTACAGACGTGAAAATTGGTATTTAGAAGCTCCTGCAAAAGTAAAGGAACACACTTAATTTGTTTGTGGAAAATCTACTTAAGGCGAAATGAAAAGGGTGTTTTTTTAAATGAGCATATCTACAGCATATCCCCAAAACTTAACATGTTACAGACGTGAAAAATGATATTATTTATCTCTTTTAAAAACAAAGAAACAAGTATTTTTGTTTACGAAAAACCACTTGGGGGTAAGAAAGGACTGAAAATGGGGTTGAGTTATTTTGATTAGGATACTGATATGTCAGAAATCGAAGATGTTACAGTAATGGCAGTAGGTAAGTGAGCCTGTCGTTATCATCACAACTCCTCACCTCGCACTTTACATTGGAAACAGCGTATGGGGACCTCCTCATGCTGTTTCTTGGATAACGCTAAGAGACATACAATTTTTTAAAATCTTATTCACTGCCTGTACAGTAATTTACTTCGATATCCGTATACACTGTAGAATACCGTAGCGAAGCACGGGTACATTTGCTATTATTATATTAAAGGAGTTTACTAAATGCAGCTTTAACAAATCCGTCCATACCGGGCGAGTTAGCCGTGTGGTTAGGGGCGCGCGGCTGTGCGCTTGCATCCGGGAGATAGTGGGTTCATCAACTGAATCAATTATTGCAAACAAGGTCGTGCCCAAAGGGGAGGTTAAGGGGGTTCAAACCCCCTCCGAAATAAAAGTGAACTTGACAAATTTAAACAGCACATACGGATCCTGAAATAACCTACAGTAAATTAGAAATATTATAAAAACATTTGCAAAATAAACAAGTGAATTTAACCTATAAAACCTCTGCCATCTTCAAATGTTTCTCTATTAATATAGTTAACAAATACACATACATGGAAATTTTAATTTTGGTGAGATATAGAGATTGTTTTTTTATGTTCTTAATATATTTTGCAAAATAAAACGCAATTTCAATAAACGTATAGAAATATTTTTATGTCATCGAGCCACTACAAGATTTTTAAAATTAATAAATAATAAATTAAATAATGAATGAATAAATACATAAATAAATAAATAAATACTAATAAAATTAATAAATAATAAATTAATATTACTTTAATACTTACAGCGAAACGTATTCTTACCTCCATTTTTAAACAAATCTTTGTGTGGCACTGCTCGCACCTGTTAAAGTGTGTTCTGTCCACCAGACCGCTTTGAATTTATGTTTCTACTTCACCCGTTGAGTTGTTAAAGGGACTGCTCTGAAACTATAGTAAATTTTCTTCCTGTAAAGTCTATTTGAATTTTTTTTTTAAATGCTACTATAGTTTTTGTTTTCGGGAGCCCCCCGCCCAAATCCTAACCCCCTCCGAAAAAATTCCTGAGTACGGCCTTGATTGCAAATATAGCTCATTAACACCCCTGGGAACGCCTGCTACATCATTCGGAACCCATCTATTGCATCTTCCATGCTTGTTTTCCTGATAGAATGCGCCACATCTCAGAAAAAATATTAAAATGTCTATCGGGCACTGAAATTTATATAACTAATTGAATTATTTCCTTCCGCTGAGAAATATTCCGCTATTTATTCCCTATTTACTCTAGCTATATTATGTCTTTCTTCAAGCGTGATTGTTTAAATTATGTCTGATGAAGTGAACATTTACTCACCTAATTTATGTTTGTTAAAACTAATATTTATCATTATGCTTGAACCTTCCGTGTTTTACATTCTCAACTTAAATTGTAATGATTAATTTTTTCGATGGTCTATATGTTCTTAATAATAAAACCGTAAGTTTAAAATGTAAAAACAGGCTTGTTAAGTCCCGTTCAGATCTGTGTTCGACCAGTACCTACGAATACAGTATTAGTAGGTACTGGCTCGACCCGCTTCCGCACTTAGCCGCTGGTCCGCCTAAATTAAGAACCGAACATTCAATAGAATCTTTCAAATGACGCGGAGGCGGAGAGTAACCGCGCGCGAGAGGAGTGTTTGAGCGGGGGTCCGTAGTGAGACATGGTCCCGCGCCCGCGGTAAATTCTTATTGGGCAATAGTACACTGAAGAAAATGGAAATTGCAACACCCAGAAGGAGTGGTGCTACATTGCTGCAATTGGACATACAGGACGAGTGTTCGGTTGTGATTCGATGATTACACTTTCAGGTCCCTTTGACCGCAAATGTGGACAACAATCAATACAGGATGTGCCCACCACGAGCTGCAATGCATTGATGAATTCGTCGAGGCATGGAGTCAATCAGGCCCTGGATCGCTTCCCGAGGAATTGTGGCCCATGTTTGCTGCACGGGTCAGTTGTTCCAGAGTTGTGGGTGGCTGAGGACGGTTGGCCAGTTGTCGACACATCATGTCCCACACATGCTCAATAGGACTGAGGTCCGGGGATCTGGCGGGCCATTCTAAGGTTGTGATGTCGTGGAGAGCTTCTCTGGAGATGCGTGCAGTGTGAACCCGGGCATTGTCCTGCTGAAACATCCCATTAGCAATGTTCGCCATCATAGGGACAACCACTGGATTGAGGTACCCTATCAACGTACTTGTCGAGCAGTCATAGTGCCCTCAACAAGCATTAATTGTGATTTCACATTAAAGCCAATAGCTTCCCAGACTATAATGCTTGGTGTTGGCCCTGTGTGCCTCTCGACAATAAGATCTGGGTGGCCCCTCTCCTCGGTACGTCGGCACACACGATTCCGGCGATCACTGCGGGCAAGACAGAAGCGATTCATCACTAAAGACGACCCTATGCCATTCGTCGACCCACGTCGATCTTTCTCGACACCAGGCCAGCCTTACACGTCGCTGTTGTGGGGTCAATGGAACACCTTCTGCAGGGACACGGGCTCGTAAGCCAGCTGCACGCAGGCGATTACCAACTGTTTGTTGTGTAACGTGGGGTGCCACAGCTGCTCGAATTTGCGCTGCCGTTGCATGGGGTTCCATCCGGGCCACCCCTGTGGGTGGGGGCGGTAGAATAACACCCACGGTATCCCCTGCCTGTCGTAAGAGGTGACTAAAAGGGGCCCAGGGGCTCGGAACTTTGGAGCGTGGGTTGGCAACCACGGGGCCCTTAGCTGAGTCCTGGTATTGCTTCCACTTACTTGTGCCAGGCTCCTCACTTTCATCTGTCCTATCAGACCTCCCCTGGTCAACTCTTGTTTTTTCTGACCCCGACGCTATTAGGTTTGCGAGGGCTAGGGAGTCTTTCATTTTCACGCCCTTCGTGGCCCTTGTCTTCCTTTGGCCGATACCTTCATTTTTCGAAGTGTTGGACCCCTTCCATATTTTCCCTCTGATTAGTGTTATATAGAGGATGGTTGCCTAGTTGTACTTCCTCTTAAAACAATAATCACCACCATCCGGGCCATCCGAATGATGCGGCGATCCTCTCCCACAGTTGTCTGTCGCGCTGGGCCTGTGCCAGGTCTATGAGTGTGGGTGCCTTTATTTGACCACTGCTGCCATACACGTTGTAACGTAGATGCATGTCGGCCAACACGTGCAGCGACAGTCCTTAGCGATAATCCAGCCTCACACAGCCCAATTATCCGAGCCCTCTCAAACGGCGACAGTTGTTGATAGCGTGCTCTTCTTTGTCGTCGGGGCATGTTTGTCGGGGAACACATCAATGCACAGACTGCAAGTCAACTACGCTACACCAGAGTCCGTATACTGGAGTTGATTCCTCAGCGACGAATCACGTAGTGAGACCTATAACAACAATCCGATGGGTCTGAAACTTTGATCGTTTACATACCTACATAGCATCGTTCCATATCTTGAAAATCAACACAAACAACCAATGCCTTCATGGTGTTGCAATTTCCATTTTCTTAAGTGTATTATTATTTCATCACACACAACAGGTCAACCGCGCCCACGTCGCGTCGTCAGTAACTCTACGCCCACTCATCGGAAGAGTTGCAAAATTTGGTTTATTTATTTATTTATTTATTTATTTATTTATTTATTTATTTATTTATTATCTACAAGATCGAGAGATATGGAGGTCACAGCCATGACTGGACCTACCGGATGACAGAACAACCTTTGATGATGATGATGGTTTTTTATCTGTGATTTAGTGCGGATCTTATGAAGCCCGAAATAGACAATGAAAACTTAACTTTAATGTCGGAAAGACCAGTGGTGTGGGACCAGTCTCTGGAAGAATAAAAATCTAGAACAAACACAACAGAGGGATAGCGACAGATTTGCCGCGAAATCTCTAGTGATTTCGAGAATATGTCTGACGAGGAAAAAAGTAAATTTGGTAAGTAGTTCAGGCGTTCAGCAGGTTGTATGGAATCCCTCATTTTGGTGTTTTCCCAAAGGAGATGGTTGAGTAGGTTATGCAGAACTTCATCAAAGGATGATATTGTCATCGAGAAGTAGTTAAAAACTTGCCATCGTCCATTCTCAAGTCATGAAACAGTGTGGCAAATGCTCCCACCTGATTTCTTTGTCCGATCACTGGTTACACCCACATTCTCCGGCTTCGTTTCCGTTTTCTTAAGTGTAGAAGGTAGAGTAAACAAAGACGATGATGGTCCATATTTATTACCAACTCTGAAAAATGTGTTGAATAGGATCAGCTGTAAAATGCGAGCAGATTTGCGCGGCTATACTTTACCCGCTGTGTGTGAAAGAGTCAGCGGAAGCGGGTGCACTCGCGCATCCACGCGGGCGCGGTTTATTCCCATGCCGTCGGAAAGAAACCTGAGGCTTGTCTCCGTCATGGGCTGTGGAGTACCGAGCAAATTGGCTGTACGGTTCGGGCGCACTGCTTTGAGCTTGCATCCGGGAGATAGTGGGTTCGAATACCACTGTCGGCAGCACTGAAGATGGTTTCCCGTGGTTTCCCATTTTCACGCCAGGCAAATGCTGGGGCTCTATCTTAATTAAGGCCACGGCCGCTTCCTGCCCATTCCTAGCCCTTTCCTACCTCATCGTCACCATAAGACCTATCTGTGTCGGCGCGACGTAAAGCCACTAGGAAAAGAAGAAAGTACCACCAGATCCATCACCTTCTGAAAACTTTGTAAATACTGTGACATACTCAGATGCTATGCCATGCATACCATAAATTATGAACCACCTCACAAGGCTAATGAAAAGTCAAAATTTGCTTTCTAGACACAATATGGAAACGTAGCCGAATAGTAGTATAATGCAGGGATTCTGGCGCCTCCGCCGCATCCTCCGCCTCCTCCTCCTCCTCCGCCGCCGCCGCCGCCGCCGCCCACGGGAAATTTGAATTTTGGCGGGAAATTTGAATTTTGGCGGGAGATTTGAATTTGTAAACAAAGCCACGTGCTTTTTGACAGCTGTCATCGACAACAACGCATCGCTAACCTCAGTACTGCCATCTTGACGGGCCTAAACCTCACTAGTGCCAACTTAACCTAACTAGCATGAGGTAAACAAAGCCACGTGTTTCTTGACAGCCACGTGCTTTTTGACAGACAACAACGCATCGCTAACCTCAGTACTGCCATCTTGACGGGCCTAAACCTCAGTAGTGCCAACTTAACCTAACTAGCGCGAGGTAAACAAAGCCACGTGCTTTTTGACAGATTTGTAAACAAAGCCACGTGCTTTTTGACAGCTGTCATCGACAACAACGCATCGCAAACCTCAGTACTACCATCTTGACGGGCCTAAACCCCAGTAGTGCCAACTTAACCTAACTAGCATGAGGTAAACAAAGCCACGTGTTTTTTTGACAGCCACGTGCTTTTCGACAGATTTGTAAACAAAGCCACGTGCTTTTTGACAGCTGTCATCGACAACAACGCATCGCTAACCTCAGTACTGCCATCTTGACGGGCCTAAACCGCAGTAGTACCAACTTAACCTAACTAGCTCGAGATAAACAAAGCCACGTGCTTTTTGACAGCCACATGCTTTTTTGACAGCTGCCATCCGCCATCTTTAAACTACAGAGCGCTGTGCTGCCCTCTTGCGTCACCTGTCATCGGCAGTGCTGCCATCTTGGCGGGCCTAAACCTTAGTGCTACCAACTTAACCTCACTAGCTCGAGATAAACAAAGCCACGTGCTTTTTTGACAGCTGTCATCCGCTATCTTTAATCCATAGAGCACAGTGCTGCCCTCTTTAGCTACTTACCTTTGAAATGTGGTGGCGGATAATTTGAAAAATGCTTTTTTGACAGCAGCCATCTTGCATCGCAAACCTCAGTGCTGCCCTCTTTAGCTAGATACCTGTGGTAGCAGACAATTCCACGTGACAGCAGCCATCTTTAATCAAGAGAGCACCGTGCTGCCCTCTATGTGGTGGCGGCAAATTGAAAAATTCCACGTGCTCTTGTTTGGAAACAAACTCACGTGCTTTTTTGACAGCTACCATCCACCATCTTTAATCAACAGAGCACAGTGCTGTACTCTTTAGCTAGATACCTTTGAAATGTGGTGGCGGCAATTTGAAAAAATTCTATGTGCTCTTGTTGGGAAACAAAGCCACGTGCTTTTTTGACAGCTGTCATCCGCCATCTTTAATCAATAGAGCACCGTGCTGCTATCATGCGGGCAATTTCATCACCTATCACCCGCCATCTTTAATCTACAGAACACCGTGCTGCCCTCTTTATGGCTACTACCTTAAGCATGTAGTAGCGGGCAATTTGAAAAGTTCTGTTAGCTATCATCCGCCATCTTTAATCAAGAGAGCACCGTGCTGCCATCTTTAGCTAGATACCTTTGAAATGTGGTGGCGGCAAATTGAAAAATTCCACATGCTCTTGTTTGGAAACAAACTCACGTGCTTTTTGACAGCTACCATCCGCCATCTTTAATCAACAGAGCATAGTGCTACCCTCTTTAGTTTGAAATGTGATGGCGGCAAATTCCACGTGCTCTTGTTTGGTAAACATAGCCATGTGCTTTTTTGACAGCTGTCATCCGCCATCTTTAATACAGAGAGCACCGTGCTGCCCTCTTTATCGTAGTAGATGTAAATTCGTCACCTGTCATCCGCAGTGCTGCCATCTTTAGCTAGATACCTTTGAAATGTGGTGGCGGATAATTTAAAAAGAAAAATTCTACAGCAGCCCTCTCTCGACGCTAATTGCATAAGATGGCGGCTATACATGACTCCTTAAGGGTGCTTACGCAAGATGGCTGCTATACACAGGTTCTTATGAGACGCCCTTGGGATGCTTGCTCAAGATGGTAGTTATACATGGCTCCTTATGAGATGCCCTAGGGATGCTTGCTCAAGATAGCGGCTGCTCTTATGGGACGGCTTAAGGGTCCTTGGCTTGAGACGCCCTAAGGATGCTTGCGCAAGATGGCGGACACAAGATGGCGGCTATACAAGTCTCCTTATGAGACGCCTTAAGGGTGCTTGCGCAAGATGGCTGCTGCTCTTAGCTTAGAGGCTAACGTGTCGTGATAGTTCGATTCATTAAATTTAGGGCTTAAATGCAAAATGTTAAATATCTCGAAAACGGTGCATCGTAGAGCAAAACGGACAAAATTTTTCTACCCAATACCTAGGTTCGCAGTATGAGGAACAAGAAAATCATAGTCTAATGATGGGATCAACGGTTCGGTTCCTACTTAGGCCCTTTGGCATTTGCTCTGTTTTAGCTTGTATTGAAGCGAGTCTTCGTAACATGATCAGGTTTAGCTATGGTAGAGAGTATAACGTGCCGTGCAGGTTCGATTCATTAAATTTGGAGGCTTAAATGCAAAATGTTAAATATCTCGAAAACGATGCATCGTAGAGCAAAACGGACAAAATTTTTCCGCCTAATACGTAGGTTCGTAGTATCAGGAACAAGAAAAAACATAGTCTAATGATGAGATCAACGGTTCGATTCCTACTTAAGCCCTTTGCCATTCGCAGCTATCTATTTCTACAAGATGGTGGCTGCTCTTATGAGAAACAAGATGCCTTGAGACGTCCTAGGGATGCTTACGCAAGATGGCAGACACAAAATGGTGACTATACATAGCTCCTTATGAGACGGCCTAGGGGTGCTCGCACAAGATGGCGGCTACTCTTATGAAGAAAGCTAGCTTAGAGGCTACTGCGCAAGATAACAGCTGCTGTTATGCATGTGGTGGAGGGCAATTTGAAATTCTATGTGCTTAATCAACAGAGCACCCTGCTGCCCTCTTTAGCTGAAATGTGGTGGTGGATAATTTGAAAAATTCTTTTGACAGCTATCATCTTTAAACAAAGGCGACTATACATAGGCTGTTAAGGCCTTATCTATCATTCTCCTCCTCCTCCTCCTCCTCCTCCTCCTCCTCCTCCTCTACCTCCTCCTCCGCCTCTTATGTCAAGGCATAGCTTTATATCGAACAAGTTTAAACCTGCATCGCGAAGGCAAGCGTGTGCAGCGATAACATTATTGTGCATGTTTAGACTTTCGAAACATAAGAAGAGTAGAATCAAACGCTGTACTCGATACGACATGTGATCAGAACATTGATTGATGCGTTCAGAAAACAAAATAAGTGATCAAGACTAGAATCGAACAATGTACTCAATACATCATGTGTTTAGAATATGTCAGGGGATACGCTTGTTCTAAGAAGATCAGATTGAAACATAACAAGACTAGAATAGAACACTGTAATCGATGTTGTTAACTTCAACATGTGATCAGAACATTGATTGATGTGTTCAGAACACAAAATAAGTGATCATGACTAGAATCGAACACTGTACTCGATACAACATGTGATCAGAACATTGATCGATGTGTTCAGAACACGAAATAAGTGATCAAGACTAGAATCGAACACTGTACTCAATACAACATGTGTTTAGAACATGTTAGGGGGTATCCTCGTTCTAAGAAGATCAGAATGAAACATAACAAGACTAGAATCGAACACTGTAATCGATGTTGTTAACCTCAACATATGATCAGAACATTGTTTGATGTGTTCAGAGCAAAAGTACAATTTTGATAATTTGCGCAGCTAACTCGCTCGGTAAACGATATAGCCAAAGTATAACTTCAAATTATTTACCTTCCATCATTCGTCTTGTGTGTAAAAATCAGTCGAACAAGTTATCGCATAAACATGGCTGAAAAAAAATCGTGATAAGGTATGGAACCCAGGGGTTACATCTTATCAGAAGGGCAAAAAGGATGAAAGGACTCTTCCTCCTTCTTACCGCACATTCCTTGGCTAAAGGGCTAATGGGCTAAAGGGCTAAAGGGCTAATGGGCTAAAGGGCTAAAGGGCTAAAGGTGCAACAACCTCATCGATCGCTATCAGCAAGAACGCTTGTACTTTGTTAAGTGTAGAAAATTAATCTTTATTGGTAAATGGTTTTATGTTCAGAACAAGGAATGGAACCTAGGGGTTACGTCTTACCTAATAAAATCCCCGAGGTGCGATGAGTTACGTTTTTCGAACTAGTGTTTGGAACACTGAACTTTTCAAGATGGCAAGAGTGAGGTTAGCAATGTTCTGTTGTTGGATTTTAAATTCCGCGCTACAACATGCATAAGGTGGCAGCCCTTGAGGTTTACTCCCGTAAAGATGGCAAGAGTGAGGTTAGCAATGTTCCGTTGTTGGATTTTTAAAATTCCCCGCTATAACATGCAAAAGGTGGCAGCCTTGAGGTTTACCGCCGTAAAGATGGCAGCAGTGAGGTTAGCGACGCTCCATTGTCCTTCAAAGTGAGGTTAGGGTTCGTCAAGAAGACAGCTGTCAAAAAAGCACGTGGCTATGTTTACCAAACAAGAGCACGTGGTCGTGACGTCACGGACACGTAATCAATCCTTAGCTCGACGTCGCTAAGAGCAGCATTAGGATTAGCTATGCTTAAAAGTCTTGGGAACAGAGCAGCAGTATGAATTGCTATGTTTCAAAGCGTGTGCACATCACCTATCGATTTTATATACATCGACCATCGAACTAAACTTCATCCGCTAGATCGTGCTGCTATCTTAGCATGACTTTAAAGTACAATGAATAGCCATGTTTCAAAGCGTGTACACATTACCTATCGATTTTGCACGCATCGACTCTCGTACTAAACTTCTCCCGCTAGATTGTGCTGCTATCTTAGCATGACTAAGATGCATGAACTGAAAGTACGAAGAATAACCATGTTTTAAAGCGTGTACACATTACCTATCGACTTTGCATGTATCGACTCTCGTACTAAACTTCTGCAGGTAGATTGTGCTGCTATCTTAGCATAACTTATACGCATGAACTTAAAGTACAGAGAATAGCTATGCCTCAAAGCGTGTACACATTACTTATTGATTTTGCATGCAACAAATATCGTACTAAACTTCTTCCTCTAGATTGTACTGCTATCTTAGCATAACTTATACACATGAACTTAAAAGTAGAAAGAATAGCCATGTTTCAAAGCGTGTACACATTACTTATTGATTTTGCATGCATCAAATATCGTACTAAACTCCTTCCGCTACATTGTGCTGCTATCTTAACACAACCTATACCCATGACCTTAAAGTAAAAAGGTGTGTACACATCACCTATCGATTTTGCATGCATCGAATCTCGTACTGAACTTCGTCCGCTAGATTGTGCTGGTATCTTAGCATAACTTATACACATGAACTTAAAAGTACAAAGAATAGCCATGTTTCAAAGCGTGTACACATCAACTATCGAATTTGCATGTATTGACTCTCGTACTAAACTCCTTCCGCTAGATCGTGCTGCTATCTTAGCATAACCAATACGCATGACCTTAAAGTAAAAAAGAATAGCCATGTTTCAAAGTGTGTACACATTACCTATCGACTTTGCATGCAACAAATATTGTACTAAACTTCTTCCGCTAGGTTGTGCTGCTATCTTAGCATAACCTGTACGCATGTACTTAAAGTACAAAGAATAGCCATGTTTCAAAGCGTGTACACATTACTTATTGATTTTGCATGCATCAAATCTCGTACTAAATTTATTCCGCTAGATTGTGCTGCTATCTTAGCATAACCTATACCAATGAACTTAGAGTACAATGATTAGTCATGTTTCAAAGCGTGTACACATCAACTATCGAATTTGCATGTATCGGCTCTCGTACTAAACTTCTGCAGGTAGATTGTGCTGCTATCTTAGCATAACTAAGACGCATGAACTTAAAGTACAAAGAATAGCTATGTCTCAAAGCATGTACACATTACCTATCGATTTTACAAGCATCGACTCTCGTACTAAACTTCTTCCGCTAGATTGTGCTGGTATCTTAGCATAACCTATACGCATGGCCTTAAGGTACAAAGAATAGCCATGTTTCAAAGCGTGTACACATTACCTATCGATTTTGCATGCATTGACTCTCGTACTAAACTTCTTCCGCTAGATTGTGCTGACATCTTAGCATAACTTATACACATGAACTTAAAAGTACAAAGAATAGCCATGTTTCAAAGCATGTACACATTACCTATGGATTTTGCTTGCATTGACTCTCGTACTAATCTCCTCCCGCTAGATTGTGCTGCTATCCAAGCATAACCTATACGCATGACCTTAAAGTAAAAAGAATAGCCATGTTTCAAAGTGTGTACACATCACCTATCGATTTGCATGCAACAAATATCGTACTAAACTTCTTCCGCTAGATTGTGCTGCTATCTTAGCATAACTAAGATGCATGAACTGAAAGTACGAAGAATAACCATGTTTTAAAGCGTGTACTCATTACTTATCGATTTTACATACATCGACTCTCGTACTAAACTTCTTGCGCTAGATTGTGCCGCTATCTTAGCATAACCTGTACGCATGAACTTAAAGTACAAAGAATAGCCTTGTTTCGAAGCGTTTACACATTACCTAATGATTTTGCACGAAACGACTATCATACTAAACATTTCCCACTAGATTGTGCTAAAATCATGTAAGTGTGCTGCTATCTTAGCATAACCTATCGATTTTACATGCATCTACTATCGTACTAGACTTCTTCCGCTAGAGCATGTAGCAATCGCTTTTGTGTATCCCTAACCCATGTGCACGAACTTAAAGCATAAAGATGAGCTATGTTCTAAAGCGTGTACACATCACCTATCGATAATGTATGTATCGAATATCGTACTAAACTTCTCCTGCTAGAGCGTACGAGTATCGCTTGTGCGTGCACGAACTTAAAGCATAAAGAATAGCAATGTATAAAAATCTTGTAAACAAAGCAGCAGCATTACGTATAGTTAAGATTAAGTGCGTGCACACATCATGTATCCATGACGCACACAGTACTAAACTTATTCCATTAGAATGTACAAAGTTCGCATGTGTTTGTGCTGCTATCTTAGCATAGCCTATGTGAATGAACTTAAAGCTTAAAGAATAGTGATGTATAAAAATCTTGTGAACATAGCAGAGTGTTAACTACGTAGGTGTAGACATTGAACTTTACATGCTGAGGCAGCATACTACGTGACCGTGACGTCACGACCACGTGCTCTTGTTTGGTAAACATAGCCACGTGCTTTTTTGACAGCTGTCTTCTTGACGAACCCTAACCTCACTTTGAAGGACAATGGAGCGTCGCTAACCTCACTGCTGCCATCTTTACGGCGGTAAACCTCAAGGCTGTCACCTTTTGCATGTTATAGCGGGGAATTTTAAAAATCCAACAACGGAACATTGCTAACCTCACTCTTGCCATCTTTACGGGAGTAAACCTCAAGGGCTGCCACCTTATGCATGTTGTAGCGCGGAATTTAAAATCCAACAACAGAACATTGCTAACCTCACTCTTGCCATCTTGAAAAGTTCAGTGTTCCAAACACTAGTTCGAAAAACGTAACTCATCGCACCTCGGGGATTTTATTAGGTAAGACGTAACCCCTAGGTTCCATTCCTTGTTCTGAACATGAAACCATTTACCAATAAAGATTAATTTTCTACACTTAACAAAGTACAAGCGTTCTTGCTGATAGCGATCGATGAGGTTGTTGCACCTTTAGCCCTTTAGCCCTTTAGCCCATTAGCCCTTTAGCCCTTTAGCCCATTAGCCCTTTAGCCAAGGAATGTGCGGTAAGGAGGAGGAAGAGTCCTTTCATCCTTTTTGCCCTTCTGATAAGATGTAACCCCTGGGTTCCATACCTTATCACGATTTTTTTTCAGCCATGTTTATGCGATAACTTGTTCGACTGATTTTTACACACAAGACGAATGATGGAAGGTAAATAATTTGAAGTTATACTTTGGCTATATCGTTTACCGAGCGAGTTAGCTGCGCAAATTATCAAAATTGTACTTTTGCTCTGAACACATCAAACAATGTTCTGATCATATGTTGAGGTTAACAACATCGATTACAGTGTTCGATTCTAGTCTTGTTATGTTTCATTCTGATCTTCTTAGAACGAGGGTACCCCCTAACATGTTCTAAACACATGTTGTATTGAGTACAGTGTTCGATTCTAGTCTTGATCACTTATTTCGTGTTCTGAACACATCGATCAATGTTCTGATCACATGTTGTATCGAGTACAGTGTTCGATTCTAGTCATGATCACTTATTTTGTGTTCTGAACACATCAATCAATGTTCTGATCACATGTTGAAGTTAACAACATCGATTACAGTGTTCTATTCTAGTCTTGTTATGTTTCAATCTGATCTTCTTAGAACAAGCGTATCCCCTGACATATTCTAAACACATGATGTATTGAGTACATTGTTCGATTCTAGTCTTGATCACTTATTTTGTTTTCTGAACGCATCAATCAATGTTCTGATCACATGTCGTATCGAGTACAGCGTTTGATTCTACTCTTCTTATGTTTCGAAAGTCTAAACATGCACAATAATGTTATCGCTGCACACGCTTGCCTTCGCGATGCAGGTTTAAACTTGTTCGATATAAAGCTATGCCTTGACATAAGAGGCGGAGGAGGAGGTAGTGGAGGAGGAGGAGGAGGAGGAGGAGGAGGAGGAGGAGGAGGAGGAGGAGAATGATAGATAAGGCCTTAACAGCCTATGTATAGTCGCCTTTGTTTAAAGATGATAGCTGTCAAAAGAATTTTTCAAATTATCCACCACCTCATTTCAGCTAAAGAGGGCAGCAGGGTGCTCTGTTGATTAAGCACATAGAATTTCAAATTGCCCTCCACCACATGCATAACAGCAGCTGTTATCTTGCGCAGTAGCCTCTAAGCTAGCTTTCTTCATAAGAGTAGCCGCCATCTTGTGCGAGCACCCCTAGGCCGTCTCATAAGGAGCTATGTATAGTCACCATTTTGTGTCTGCCATCTTGCGTAAGCATCCCTAGGACGTCTCAAGGCATCTTGTTTCTCATAAGAGCAGCCACCATCTTGTAGAAATAGATAGCTGCGAATGGCAAAGGGCTTAAGTAGGAATCGAACCGTTGATCTCATCATTAGACTATGTTTTTTCTTGTTCCTGATACTACGAACCTACGTATTAGGCGGAAAAATTTTGTCCGTTTTGCTCTACGATGCATCGTTTTCGAGATATTTAACATTTTGCATTTAAGCCTCCAAATTTAATGAATCGAACCTGCACGGCACGTTATACTCTCTACCATAGCTAAACCTGATCATGTTACGAAGACTCGCTTCAATACAAGCTAAAACAGAGCAAATGCCAAAGGGCCTAAGTAGGAACCGAACCGTTGATCCCATCATTAGACTATGATTTTCTTGTTCCTCATACTGCGAACCTAGGTATTGGGTAGAAAAATTTTGTCCGTTTTGCTCTACGATGCACCGTTTTCGAGATATTTAACATTTTGCATTTAAGCCCTAAATTTAATGAATCGAACTATCACGACACGTTAGCCTCTAAGCTAAGAGCAGCAGCCATCTTGCGCAAGCACCTTTAAGGCGTCTCATAAGGAGACTTGTATAGCCGCCATCTTGTGTCCGCCATCTTGCGCAAGCATCCTTAGGGCGTCTCAAGCCAAGGACCCTTAAGCCGTCCCATAAGAGCAGCCGCTATCTTGAGCAAGCATCCCTAGGGCATCTCATAAGGAGCCATGTATAACTACCATCTTGAGCAAGCATCCCAAGGGCGTCTCATAAGAACCTGTGTATAGCAGCCATCTTGCGTAAGCACCCTTAAGGAGTCATGTATAGCCGCCATCTTATGCAATTAGCGTCGAGAGAGGGCTGCTGTAGAATTTTTCTTTTTAAATTATCCGCCACCACATTTCAAAGGTATCTAGCTAAAGATGGCAGCACTGCGGATGACAGGTGACGAATTTACATCTACTACGATAAAGAGGGCAGCACGGTGCTCTCTGTATTAAAGATGGCGGATGACAGCTGTCAAAAAAGCACATGGCTATGTTTACCAAACAAGAGCACGTGGAATTTGCCGCCATCACATTTCAAACTAAAGAGGGTAGCACTATGCTCTGTTGATTAAAGATGGCGGATGGTAGCTGTCAAAAAGCACGTGAGTTTGTTTCCAAACAAGAGCATGTGGAATTTTTCAATTTGCCGCCACCACATTTCAAAGGTATCTAGCTAAAGATGGCAGCACGGTGCTCTCTTGATTAAAGATGGCGGATGATAGCTAACAGAACTTTTCAAATTGCCCGCTACTACATGCTTAAGGTAGTAGCCATAAAGAGGGCAGCACGGTGTTCTGTAGATTAAAGATGGCGGGTGATAGGTGATGAAATTGCCCGCATGATAGCAGCACGGTGCTCTATTGATTAAAGATGGCGGATGACAGCTGTCAAAAAAGCACGTGGCTTTGTTTCCCAACAAGAGCACATAGAATTTTTTCAAATTGCCGCCACCACATTTCAAAGGTATCTAGCTAAAGAGTACAGCACTGTGCTCTGTTGATTAAAGATGGTGGATGGTAGCTGTCAAAAAAGCACGTGAGTTTGTTTCCAAACAAGAGCACGTGGAATTTTTCAATTTGCCGCCACCACATAGAGGGCAGCACGGTGCTCTCTTGATTAAAGATGGCTGCTGTCACGTGGAATTGTCTGCTACCACAGGTATCTAGCTAAAGAGGGCAGCACTGAGGTTTGCGATGCAAGATGGCTGCTGTCAAAAAAGCATTTTTCAAATTATCCGCCACCACATTTCAAAGGTAAGTAGCTAAAGAGGGCAGCACTGTGCTCTATGGATTAAAGATGGCGGATGACAGCTGTCAAAAAAGCACGTGGCTTTGTTTATCTCGAGCTAGTGAGGTTAAGTTGGTAGCACTAAGGTTTAGGCCCGCCAAGATGGCAGCACTGCCGATGACAGGTGACGCAAGAGGGCAGCACAGCGCTCTGTAGTTTAAAGATGGCGGATGGCAGCTGTCAAAAAAGCATGTGGCTGTCAAAAAGCACGTGGCTTTGTTTATCTCGAGCTAGTTAGGTTAAGTTGGTACTACTGCGGTTTAGGCCCGTCAAGATGGCAGTACTGAGGTTAGCGATGCGTTGTTGTCGATGACAGCTGTCAAAAAGCACGTGGCTTTGTTTACAAATCTGTCGAAAAGCACGTGGCTGTCAAAAAAACACGTGGCTTTGTTTACCTCATGCTAGTTAGGTTAAGTTGGCACTACTGGGGTTTAGGCCCGTCAAGATGGTAGTACTGAGGTTTGCGATGCGTTGTTGTCGATGACAGCTGTCAAAAAGCACGTGGCTTTGTTTACAAATCTGTCAAAAAGCACGTGGCTTTGTTTACCTCGCGCTAGTTAGGTTAAGTTGGCACTACTGAGGTTTAGGCCCGTCAAGATGGCAGTACTGAGGTTAGCGATGCGTTGTTGTCTGTCAAAAAGCACGTGGCTGTCAAAAAACACGTGGCTTTGTTTACCTCATGCTAGTTAGGTTAAGTTGGCACTAGTGAGGTTTAGGCCCGTCAAGATGGCAGTACTGAGGTTAGCGATGCGTTGTTGTCGATGACAGCTGTCAAAAAGCACGTGGCTTTGTTTACAAATTCAAATCTCCCGCCAAAATTCAAATTTCCCGTGGGCGGCGGCGGCGGCGGCGGCGGAGGAGGAGGAGGAGGCGGAGGATGCGGCGGAGGCGCCAGAATCCCTGCATTATACTACTCCGAATAATTCGCCGATGAAGAAAGACACCCCGAAAACCGTGAAAGTAGTTAGTGGCGCGTAAAGAAAATAACATTAAGAAATACATATACCAATGTAAAGTGAATAAGGAACAAACAGAAAATTATTTCTCAGCGGAAGGATATAGGTATTTTTTATTTTTAGTTTCAGTAGTTTCAGTATTGTTTTAATTCATTTTAAGCTAAATTTGTTACGAAAAATATGATCGAATCATTCAGTTTTGTCAGTCTGTTTCTCTCTTGGTATACCTTTTGCACTTCACATCAACGTGAAGATATTTGAGAAATATTAATTGGGTCCTTCTAAATGTATAGCCCTGATGGTGAAATATCGAGTGGCGGCAGTCGGAGCGCTACACTCGCGGCCAGATGGCTGGTGCTACACAAAACCTCTGCTAAACGTTTAAAATGCCAATAACTCGAACACGTTTTATGGAACTGAATGAGGATATTCTGATATGTGAAATGCCGCGATTTTGAAGTAGTTTAGAAAGAGTTTTACGAACATTTTTATACCAGTGGATTGAAGTACTCTGGAGTCAGTACCTCAGAGTATAAAACCGAAATTGCAAATCGATAGCTGCTTACACTCTAAAATAAAAACATTTCCCCTTTTATATTGTAGTAAGGGAAAATATACCTTTCAAACTACCTTTGTTGAAATGAGAAACAATATAACCTTAAAATCAAAATCAATACCAGACATTGGCCGACTATCCGGCTACACTTTTGTAAAGGAATACACAATGTCTAGGAAGCAACTTTTGACTTCTCATTCGACTTTTGAAGTGATTCATAATTTATGATATGGCATGACATCATTAACAGTATGTCAGAAGGTGGAGGTGGTAATTATTGTTTTAAGATGAAGTACAACAGGGCAAGACCGGCCCCGCTGTGTAGGGGGCAACGTGTCCGCCTGTCACCCGACGGCCACGGGTTAGATTCCCGGCCGGGTCAGGGGTTTTTAATTGTAATTATTAATATCCCTGGCCTGGGGACTGGGTGTTTGTGACGTCCTCAATGTTCCTTTCCTCACACAAAACAATACACACTACCGCCATTCCAATAACACGCAAGTTCATACAATATGGTGCCAGTAGGGGCCAAAGACCCACACGGGTCGACGCCCCAAACAAATAACATTAAAAAACAATTGGGCAATCATCCCCTCTTAGCACTATTCAAAAGAAGAAAGTAAGCTGCCTATGTGGATCAGTGGTAGAGTGTCCGCCTCCGGATCCCAAGATAGCGGGTTCAAACCCGGCAAATGTAGTCGGATTTCTGAAGGGCTGAAAAAAGTCCATTCGATACTCTACGGCATACGTGTAAAATATCTCTGGTGAAGCATTTCTGTGTTTAGCCGACAACATTAAATCACAGCCATAGACGCCCAAATAAGATTCATTTTATTCTGACATCTAGAAGGCCTGCAGTAAAACTGAATTGACGAGCAGACAGCCAGATAGGGTCAAATTCAAATGTCTGCATATGGTAGCTGAGGCCATACGATTATGATTTGATTTTTTTTTTATTCGTTATGCCCAACTAAGGAGCACGTGTGAACTTATTTAGCCTTCTCGTTTTCCCAAAATCTCTTCATCTTTTCGCTGTGCTTCGTTTTCTGTTCTTCCGTCCATCCTGTACCTTGTCTTTTAGGTTGATCAGCAAATTTATGTTCGTTATGAGATTTGTGAACTTTTTCTGTCTTGCAAGATTTCTTCATTTATACCAATTTCCTGAAGATCTTTGTTTATCTTTGTAAGCCAGTTGTGATTTTTTAGAGATATTGCGATATTTAGTATTTTCTTTATTAGCCTATTGTTATCCATCCTGATCAGGTGTCCATAGAATTTCAATCTTGTCTAATGGTGTCTGTGACTTTTTCTGTTACTTGATAGATTTCCTGTAATTTCCTTTTCATCCAAATACCATTTCCGCATTTAGGTCCTAGAAATTTCCTTAGAATTTTCCTCTCTTGTTTTTCTTCTTCTTTATCCGTTTACCCTCCAGGGTCGCTTTTACCCCCATACTCAGCGAGGGATCCTACCTCTACCGCCTCAAGGCAGTGTCCTGTAGCGTGAGACATTGGGTGACGGATACAACTGGGGAGGATGACCAGTACCTCGCCCGGCGGCCTCACCTGTTATGCTGAACAGGGCCCTTGGTAGGGGATGTTAAGATTGGAAGTGATATACAAGGAAAAGGGAGGGAAGCGGCCGTGGCCTTATTTTTTTTATTATTTTTGCAAGTTGCTTTACGTCGCACCGACACAGTTGGGTCTTATGGCGACGACGGAACAGGAAAGGGCTACACGTGGGGAGGAAGCGGCCTTGGCCCTATTTAAGATACAGCCCCAGCATTTGCCTGGTATGAAAATGGGAAGCCACGGAAAACAATCTTCAGGGCTGCCGACAGTGGGGCTCGAACCCACTATCTCCCGAATACTGGTTACTGGCCGCACTTAAGCGACTGCAGCTATCGAGCTCGGTGTGACCTTAAGTTAGATACCATCCCGGCATTTGCCTGGAGGAGAAGTGGGAAATCACGGAAAACCACATCCAGGATGGCTGAGGTGGGAATCGAACCCACCTCTACTCATTTGACCTCCCGAGGCCCAGTGAACCCCGTTCCAGCCCTCGTTCCAGTTTTTCAAATTTCGTGTCAAAGCCGGGAATCGAACCCGGGCCTCCGGGGGTAGCAGCTAATCACACTAATCACAACACCACAGAGGTGAACCCTTGTTTTTCGATGTTTTTGATTTGTGGTCTGCCACCAAGTATCAGAGTTTCTGATGCATAAAGGGCTTCTGGTTTGACAACTGTGTTTTAGTGTCGTAATTTTGCGCTTTGGGATATAGATTTTTTGTTGTATCTGTTCCAGACAATTTTGTGTGCTTTTTGTAATTTTGTAATACTTTCTTTGTTTGCTTGCTGATTTATCCCGTTTGGTAGTATAATTTCGCCTAGGTATTTGAATGTTTCTACTTGGGAGAAAAAATAAGCTGCCTCTGTGGTTCACGGGTAGAATGTCGTCCTCGGATCCCAATATAGCGGGTTCAAACCCGGCAAAGTTAGTCGGATTTTTGAAGGGCGAAATAAAAGTCCATTCGACACTCCACATCGTACTATGTCGGCGTGTAAAATTTCTCTGATGACACATTTGGTGTTTAGACGTCAACAATTATTATTATTATTATTATTATTATTATTATTATTATTATTATTATTATTATTATTATTATTATTATTATTATTATTATTATTATTATTATTAAAGGAAAATGGAAGAGATCTGGTAATTTGTAGAAAGAAGGTATCGGAAAAATAAAGGAAAGGGCCATGAGGGCGTCAAAATGAAGGATTTCCTAGGCCTCACAACCTAATACCATCAGGTTAGGAAGAGAGCAAAAGTTGACCAACGGAGGCTTGATGAAAGTGAAGAGCCTGGCACGAGTAAGTCATAGCAATGTCAGACTCAGCTAGGGGGAACGTGGTCGCCTCCCAATGGTCCCAAGATTTTATCCCTTTCAGCTGTCTCTTACAATGGGCACTTTCCAAGTGCACCCCCATTGAACTACTTTGGGGAGTCCATGATTCATGATTACCACTCCTATTTAAAATTCAATTTACCTCCTTTTCTATTATATTAAATATGTCTAGAGGTTGCTATTTATCTGATTCAGAACTAATGTTGACATAAATGCGAGTGTATCCCTATAAAGTATGCCACGGCATATGCATTAACACGCATAGCTACGGGGTTGCTCATATACAATAAAGTACCGATGGAGTTAAGACTATCGACCTCACAAACAAAATAAACTATAAGATTAAGGAAGTCGTTAAGACTGCCTCCATCAGTGAGTTTGAGTTTTAATAATAGTTTCGCATGTTACCGATTAGAACATGGCGTGCAATTTACACTAACAGATAAAGCCTTGTCTAGAGTTAATGACCTCCTGTCTTGGTAATAATCTTTGTTTTACTCTGGATATATTACCAGAGAGAATCGTTCCTGCTTGTAATCCTTGTCTTAAACACTCCCTTAAATAAAGAGTAACATAATTACAACACAGTCACTCAGGAATTCACTCAAAACTCACAATATAAAACTTTAAATATTTCATAACAAGCAATTACGAGTATTTTAATGTTGCAAACATTCCTTAGCCAGTTAAGGGTCCCCATACTACGAAAAACGTAAAAGTAAGCAATTTCCTCAATAGTGCCGAGAGTTGAAGGGCGAAAGGGCCCGGAAAAGGTTTCAAATTGTGAGTCTTGGATAATTTATCAAATTCAAAAATCAATTTTTTAAAATCATTTTCGCCTAAATGCAACGTAAAATAGCTTGTCTCTTTATTCGTTTCCTTTTTTATACAAACCCTAGCCCAATTAACTCATTTACATAATTCCTTCTGTAATGTGTCCCATGGTTCAATACCCTCAGACTTTTAAAAAAAAATTTAGAAACATGTGAAACTCTGCATTAACTCACATTAGCTCTCGTAGTGGTGCTTAAGTGAAACAATGCATTGACTCACATTATCGCTCGTAGTGGTGCTTAAGTGAAACAATGCATTGACTCACGTTAGCGCTCGTAGTGGTGCTTAAGTGAAACAATGCATTGACTCACATTAGCTCTCGTAGTGGTGCTTAAGTGAAACAATGCATTGACTCACATTATCGCTCGTAGTGGTGCTTAAGTGAAACTCTGCATTGACTCACATTAGCGCTCGTAGTGGTGCTTAAGTGAAACTCTGCATTGACTCACATTAGCGCTCGTAGTGGTGCTTAAGTGAAACAATGCATTGACTCACATTAGTGCTCGTAGTGGTGCTTAAGTGAAACTCTGCATTGACTCACATTAGCGCTCGTAGTGGTGGTTAAGTGAAACAATGCATTGACTCGCATTACCGCTCGTAGTAGTAAAAAAAGGAAAACTGTTAATCTCATCGACCGGAAAACGTCGATTAAGAACATTATTGTATTTTTTAGGAAGAAATAAAGAATATATTCTCATACTTTAATATATTTGATTTATGTAAAATTCGTAGCTCATACCCCTAGGATGTTTTTAACATTGGGTTGCTTGCCTGAAGGGCTAGAACTATTGATTTTTTCTCCTTGCCAAAAATGTAGTTTACCTTGAGCTGCTCCCTGGGTAGGACCATAGCATTTTAGTTGGTCAGTATCTATTTTCTCGATCATATCACTGACGCCCATTGACCCTCAAACATGTTCGTTCTTGGTACGATCTTTGATGGTAACGCCCACTGACCAACGGAGCATCATTCAATAACAAGCAATTAACATAATAATCGTAACAAAGTTACAAAGGTATTCACAGATAACTTGAATATGTCCAATACCGTAACACTGCAATTCATAGCAGATTGAACGTTAAATGGCTTAACTATATGTTTTAAAAAAATTATGAAAACTAAAGTCAGTCAGTCCGGCCATTCTATCCGGTCGATTTCCATCATTTTTGATTGTTTTTTTTTTTTTTTGCTAGTTGTTTTACGTCGCACCGACACAGATAGGTTTTACGACGACGATGGGACAGGAAAGGGCTAGGAGTAGGAAGGAAGCGACCGTGGCCTTAATTAAGGTACAGCCCCAGCATTTGCCTGGTGTGAAAATGGGAAACCACGGAAAACCATTTTCAGGGCTGCCGACAGTGGGGTTCGAACCTACTATCTCCCGAATACTAGATACTGGGTGCACTTAAGCGACTGCAGCTATCGAGCTCGGTCATTTTTTTTTAACTGAAAGGTATGCATGCACAAATTTGCCATCCGGTACTATAAATCACTTAACTTCCACCTTTTTTTTTTCAGTTTTTGTCTCTTTGAAGCAATCATATCTTTGGTTATAATTCAGGTACGGAGTTCGTTTTGACCTAAGAGCACTCAGTGGATCAAATGCTTTCATTTCAACTCTTAACTGTTCAAATTGGTTGATTCTGAGGGAAGTTATGAGTGCACATTCAATTTGACGTCTCATTTCTTCAACATTTTTTCTCATTGAAGCAATCATATTTTTCATTATAATTGAGGTACGCAGTCCGTTTTGGTCTAAAAACACTCAGTGGATCAACCGCTTTCTTTTGAGGTGATAACTACTTAAATGGGTAGATTATGAGAAAAGTTATGATTACATTTGTCTCCGTGACGAAGATTTTTGAAGGACTTCTTAACAGTTCGGCGCATAGTGTTTTTCCAAGGAACGTTTAATTCAATTTCTTTGTGTGATGTATTTTCAAGTGTTTTATTGACATTATATTACATTCTAGTACCACAGCAGATCATGTGCTTTATTTCATTAACTCGAAACTTTGCAAATACATCAGTGAGGATAGTAACGAACAACACCATACTTTGTACATTGCGAGCGGAGTCAGCGGGAAACTGCTAGTTAATACCTTAATATTGTTAATACCACAACACAGAAATTCTGCACGAATTTGAGTATTTTCTTTAATCATCCCGTAGTTAGTAAAAGCTTGGAAGATTGCTAAATGTAATGCATTCGAATTATGCGACAGTCTATCGCAGGGGTCGGCAGCGCGGTTGTATAATATGTAAGTGATATACATTTTACTGTAATTAACTCTTTTCGTTTGGTAAATAACAGGATAGTTTTTTAGTGTTATTTGAAATTAAACTTAAGTACGGTAACTGTAAACATCCGCACTTTCATTGCTCACCTTGAAACCATCAAAAAATAATTTTAAATAAATATTTCTCTACACTGGAACGATTAAGGGATTTGGCGAGGCGATAAGTATTGCTCTCCCTTTGACAAGGAAATATCGAAATATTCTCCAAGTTATGCAGGTGAGGATGTTGCGATGGTCACTAAGGCTGGGTTATGTGAACGAATCGTATCCATCGAATTGCATTATTATTTATGTCTTAAATTGAGGATAATAATTGTTTTAGCGTGAACCAAGAGTCAAATTAGTGTTGGATTAATAAATACCATTATTAAAACAGAAATATATACATACGTACATCGCCGCGTACATTAAAATTATCTATTGTAATATTTACTACGGCACTGCACTTTAGCATGTCTTTTGTTTGTGAAGTCTTTCCGCAATTGAAGTTCTTTGCTTTGATTGATTATCATATATTCATATCCTTTGCGATCTGTTGACATTTGCCCATAAATATTATTATTCGTGAAATACATTATATAGTATTAGGTCTTGCAATTTTCGTAAAATACGCTCGATGTCCTCGCTAAATAACGTTATTGTATCCTCGAAACATTTCACCTCCATTTTTCGGTTTGAACTGCCCGCGCTAGTCATGATGGACAAGATATTCACAAGGATAGCCCTCCCACTCGTCGGTGCTATCCCTGGACCTCAAAAAGGAAACGAAACGAAAGACGGCACGACGAAGTGGATTGCCACAGAAGAGAGTCGCGTCTACAGCGAATTAGTCGCCGTTGGTACGTGCGTATATTTCTCAAGTTCAGTACACAGTAATAAATAAGTTAAAAGATTGTGAGCAACTGCAAAATGGCCTCGATAATGTTGTGAGATGGACAGTAGGCAATGGTATGATGATAAACAGGATTGAAAGTCAGGTTGTGAGTTTCACAAATAGGAAAAGTCCTCTCAGTTTTAATTACTGCGTTGATGGGGGTGAAAGTTCCCTTTGGGGATCGTTGTAAATACCTAGGTATAAATATAAGGAAAGATCTTCATTGGGGAAATCACATAAACATGATTGTAAATAAAGGGTACAGATCTCTGCACACGGTTATGAGAGTATTTAGGGGTTATAGAAAGGATGTAAAGGAGAGGGCATATAAAGGGTTATTCACCAAACAGGTTACACGCAAATAACTTCTAAACCATTAAAGATATCAGCATTCTGTTTTCATATTCGTAAATGGTACGCAGGGTCTTGTAAAATAAAGTGCTACTTAGTCTCTACCAAGATATTGATACTAACTCCATATTTTTAAATAGAACGGCACAAATTTATAGAACAGATTTAAAAGTTAATCTACGTACAAGTTCAAACATGTAAGTAGTTTCAAAATCGGACAATTACTTTTTGAGATATAAGTAAGAACAGCATGCGCTGGTTTGCATGCCGCATCAGACGGCGTGAAGTCGGGCAAGGACATATTGAAGCGCAAGTAGTTTCTTGGGAGTGAGTTCAGCCACAGAATGGATACCAGGTATGTAAGCAACTCGTACACATGTGATGGGTTTGCAGAGTGTGTATGACAGGCAAACACATGACAGGACAGGGAGGATTTATGTGTATAAAAGGAATAAAATAAGTACTTTGCCTTGAAAGGAACATAAAGAAAGCTATAATTGTCACTGGTTTTAGTGTACAGTTCATACTACTCTATGAATTGAGAAATAAACATAACACAAAACACCGCAAGAGCTCCTTCTAGAAAAGCAAATGTTCAGAGTTGATCGTAGTGAGATGGCAACAACACTATTATTTATGTTTTACTTTACACGCATTAATCTCCGCAGAGCTCCAGCGCGACTGTAGTAGCATGCATTCGGGAGAGCGTAGGTTCGAGTCCTGCCTCGCCCAACCTGACATTGAGTTTCATGGTGTCCCGTGTTCAACACCAGGCAAATACCGGATAGGTACCTTTATGATAGGGCACGGCCAACTTTCTTTCCAAATCCTTCCCATTCCCATTCGTCAGAGAAAACGTTAAACTGAGCCCAGCCTATACATGTCAAAACAAAACAATACAACTTTAATCTCCCTTCCCCGTTGTGTGTTCGCCAGTCATACAATAACGTTGCACACCCAGCGTAGGTTACGGTACATCACATTATGTTTACAGTACATGCCTGGTATCCGTTCCGTGGCTGGAATCAAGGGCGGGAAGCAGCTTGCGCCTCAATATGTCCTTACCCGACTTCACGCCGTCTGATGCGGCATGCAAAACCGCGCATACTGTTCTTATTTAAATCTCAAAAAATAATTGTCCGATTTTGATAATACTTACATATTTGAACTTGTACGCAGATGAACTTTTAAATCAGCTGTATAAATTTGTGCCGTTCCATTTAAAAATATGGAGTTAGTATCAATATCTCGGTTGTTAACCACCCCATGAGACTAAGTAGCACGTTATTTTACAAGACCCTGCGTACCATTTACGAATATGAAAACAGAATGCCGATACCTTTAGTGGTTTAGAAGTTATTTGCGTGTAACATGTTAGGTGAATAACCCTGTATATTAAGTTTCTGGTAAGACCCCAAATAGAGTGTGATTCCAGTATATGGGACACTCACCAGGATTAATTGATTCAAGAACTGGAAAAATCCAAGAAAAGCAGCTCGATTTGTTCTGGGTGATTTCCGACAAAAGAGTAGCGTTACAAAATTGTTGCAAAGTTTGGGCTGAGAAGACTTCGAGAAAGGAGACGACCTGCTCGAATAAGTGGTATGTTCCGAGCTGTTAGTGAAGAGAGGCGTGGAATGACATCAGTAGGCGAATAAGTTTGAGTTGTCTTTAAAAGTAGGAAAGATCACAAGATAAAGATAAAGCTGGAATTTAAGACGACAAATTGGGGCAAATGTTCGTTTATAGGAGGGGGAGTTAGGGATTGGAATAACTTGCCAAGGGAGATGTTCAATAAATTTCCAACTTACTTACAATCATTTAAGAAAAGGCTAGGAAAACAACAGACAGGGAATCTGCCACCTGGACGACTGCCCTAAATGTAGATCAGGATTGATTGATTGATTGATTGATTGATTGATTGATTGATTGATTGATTGATTGATTGATTGATTGATTGATTGATTGATTGATTGATTGATTGATTGATTGATTGATTGATTGATTGATTGATTGATTGATTGATTGATTGATTGATTGATTGATTGATTGACAGTATTTCTTGTAATATTTTCTTTCCATGGACTTGCTGTCGTAGTTTTGTTGCCGTTGTTGTTGGGTAATTATTTTTTAACTTTACCTTATTATCACACTACTGGAAGTGACTATTGTCACCGGGATATTTCCCAATTGCGATGTATCTGTTAGTAATAAAAACACCGGGCGCGTTGGCCGTGCGGGTAGGGGGGCGCAGCTGTGAGCTCGCTTCCGGGAGTGGGTTCGAATCCCACTGTCGTAGCCCTGAAGATGGTTTTCCGTGGTTTCCCATTTTCACACTAGGCAAATGCTGGGGCTGTACCTTAATAAAGGCCACGGCCGCTTCCTTCCCATTCCTAGGCCTTTTCTATCCCATCGTCGCCATAAAACTATCAGTGTGGGTGCGACGTAAAACAAATAGCAAAAAAGTAATAAAAACAATAATAAAATAATGGTATTTATTTACCGCTAATATTACTGTTGATGTACCTGAAAGCAATTATTATCTTCTATTTAGGACAAAACCGAATGGTTAACATAACCGAAAGCGAGAGAAGCTGGACTCCGGTGGTTTGGTGATGCGAAGGAACGGCGATTCAATAATTAAAATGGCCCTTCCGGTTGACCCAGGTGGACGCCAACCACGAGGGATACCGCTGCAGCTTGTTGTGGGCCTCATCCCTCGAGACGTCTTAGACAGGGCCAAATGGCAAAAATGGAGCCAAATAGTGGACACCATTCCATGGAAAAGATAGAGAGAGAGACTGGAACCAGTAGTGAGATTTTTCTCTAACTCTTTTGCCATGATTGATGTTTGTGAGAGTCCGGCTCCATGGCTAAATGGTTAGTGCGCTGGCCTTTGGTCACAGGGGTCCCAAGTTTGATTCCCGGCCGAGTCAGGAATTTTAACCACAGTTGATTAATTACACTGGCACTGTGGCTGGGTGTACGTGACGTCTTCATAATATGAAAGCAAGCACAGTCTTTAAGCCACGTACAGAGTTAGCAACCTCGCCTCGCGAAGTCCATTTGAATTCCCCGCGAAACGATCTTATTGGCTAAGTTCAGAAGCTGATAAAATAACAACGGCGCGAGATATCGAATAATGGAGCCGGACTAATTCATGCAATGAAACAACCTTTGTTATAATTTTGGTTCAGTGATCCCTTTTAGTTGTTTTCAAGCCTTGATGAAAAATGTTAGAATAAACACATTAAGCGCGCTTTTCTGGACCGGGTGTGTTAATGAAGGATATACCAATATAATCAGGAAATTTTACATTACTTTGCAGGATGAAAATCTTAAAAATATCAATATTTTCAATTTTGCAACAATAATTTCATGCAGAGAGAAGTTGTTGTGAGAAAATGTTGAGAGAAAATGTTGTGAGATGGACAGCAGGCAATGGTATGTTGATAAACGGGGTTAAAAGTCAGGTTGTGAGTTTCACAAATAGGAAAAGTCCTCTCAGTTTTAATTACTGCGTTGGTGGGGTGAAAGTTTCTTTTGAGGATCATTGTAAGTATCTAGGTGTTAATATAAGGAAATATCTTCATTGGGGTAATCACATAAATATGATTGTAAATAAAGGGTACAGATCTCTGCACATGGTTATGAGGGTGTTTAGGGGTTGTAGTAAGGATGTAAAGGAGAGGGCATATAAGTCTCTGGTAAGACCCCAACTAGAGTATGATTCCAGTGTATTGGACCCTCGCCAGGATTACCTGATTCAAGAACTGGAAAAAATCCAAAGAAAAGCAGCTCGATTTGTTCTGGGTGATTTCCGACAAAAGACTAGCGTTACAAAAAATGTTGCAAAGTTTGGGCTGGGAAGAACTGGGAGAAAGAAGGAGACGAGCTGCTCGACTAAGTGGTATGTTCCGAGCTGTCAGTGGAGAGCTGGCCTGGAATGACATTAGTAGACGAATAAGTTTGAGTGGCGTTTATAAAAGTAGGAAAGATCACAATATGAAGATAAAGTTGGAATTCAAAAGGACAAACTGGGGAAAATATTCATTTATAGGAAGGGGAGTTAGGGATTGGAATAACTTTCCAAGGGAGATGTTCAATAAATTTCCAATTTCTTTGAATTCGTTTAGGAAAAGGCTAGGAAAACAACAGATAGGGAATCTGCCACCTGGGGGACTGCCCTAAATGCAGATCAGTATTGATTATTATTATTATTATTATTATTATTATTATTATTATTATTATTATTATTATTATTATTATTATTATTATTATTATTTGTTCGTATCGGCCTACTAAGGACCTATTCTTTGGGCTTCGATCTCTGCCCCGTGGTCCTCCATTCGTTGCCGGTGTTACTCTTTTCTTTCCTCCGTCCACGTCTTTCCCGTCTTCAACTTTGGCCTTTCTTAAAAACCTTGGTGGTCTTTTAGTTTCATGCTTAGTGGGTTGCGTTCTTGTATATCTTCATAAGTAATCCCCATCTCCCGTAGGTCCCTTTCCACCTCCTTGAACCAAGTTGGCTGGGCCTTCTTATCTTTAAAATAGGTAAGGATCAGATTCGATAATCGTGTGGGTTCCATTCTTAGCAAGTGGCCATACAATGCAATTCTCCTTCTCCGCATGACATCAGAGATCTTCTGGACATGAGTATACAGCTTATGGTTATGTCGACGTCTATATTCATCTTTAACTGAGCCAAGGATCTTTCTTCTTCTTCTTCTTCTTCTTCTTATTATTATTATTATTATTATTATTATTATTATTATTACTATTATTATTATTATTATTATTCTCGTACCTTATGATACCTAACTGAATTGGGAATGCAAAAGCAAATTTACAGCTTTCATCTTCCCACGCTGGACACAAAAGTTATTACGGCAGAAGATCGGTTTCCTCTGAACGCAGCTTCTTGCGAGCCGATAGCATAAAGAAGTGCTACCTCATTGAATAGACCTGTCACTCCCGCCTCCGTGCTTGTAACCAAATAGCTGACACCCACACCTATACACGAGTTTCAACTGATCGATACAAATTTAATGGTCTCTCCAGCAAGTGTTATAAATATTACAGTCGTGCTATAGCAAAAAAGGAAAATGTATTCCTAATACACGAGACACACCATTAGGTTTTCCGGAAAATTATTAGTGTATTGTAAAGTTGTTTGTTTATGTCATCAGCCAGGAGCCTGGATGAATCTGCAGATAACACCAGGAAAAGTCGACCGGTTGTAGGCTTAACCGCAAAAGCAGCAGAATGAGGCGTTCTGCGTGAGATGAGGAGTGAGACAATTTGCAAATAATATTCTCATTAAGCCAGAAAATGATTTTACTGCATGACTGATCCTATGAGCAACATCTTTCATAGCATCCAGACGCACTGATGTGCTCTGAATGTTCTCACTCTGTCCGCACATACCTCAGCAGCTTCCTTACTGTCACAGCCAGACATGAGACCGAGATTTCGGTGGAAGCTACATTTTGCTCTAGCCTGTGCCAATAGATAGAGTAAGCAGGGTGATTCCGATCGAATTTCAAATATTACGGCGTCTGGTCTCCGGAGAAGCCTGGTGCAGGTCTTTCGAGTTGACGACATATTGGCGACCTGCGTGTCAGAGGATTGGGTCCTACCTACAATGAATTATAATGATGAAGACGGCCCACACACACACACACACCACCGAGCTAGCGGAATTAATCAAGGGAGATTAAAATCCCCGATCCGGCCGGGAATCGAACCGGGACCCCTGTGACCAAAGGCTAGCACACTAACCATTTAGCCATGGAGTTGGATGATTTTGGAGCAATTCGCACTATATGAAATAATATGAAAAATGAAAATCGCCAGGCTGTTACCAGTCATTTGAACGGGTAAGAAATGGAATGAATGAAGCCCCATCTAGCGGCGGGGATAGGAATTGTGCCGGCTGCCGAAGCCTGTCGCACTCCTCTGGGGCAATGATTAATGACCGACAGATGAAATGAAATGATATTGAAGAGTGTTGCTGGAATGAAAGAAGACGGGGAAAACCGGAGTACCCGGAGAAAAACCTGTCCCGCCTCCATTTTGTCCGGCAAAAATCTCGCATGGACTGACCAGGATTTGAGCCAAGGAACCCAGCGGTAAGAGTGCGGCGCGCTATCGCCTGGGCCACGGAGGGTCCCTTTATGAAATAATATAGAAGTTCTAATTTAAGTATATGATTATTTCTTCGAGTCTTGCAAAGGATTCCATTCACCCTCCCAAGGTCGAGCAAACCCGATCGCAAATCGGATGATTCTGATCGTCGAAATTAAACACATAAAAGACACACAAAAATGCAACTTATTCTAATACAAAGACAAATGTGTTAATTAATGTCATGGCGTGTGACCTCCGAAGAGACCTGGTGCAGGTTTTTCGAGTTGACACCTTATAAGCGACTTGCGAGCCCTATGTCTGATGAAATCCAATGATTAAAATGGCTCACACACCCAGCCCAGAGTCATCAGAATTAACCAATGAAGGTTAAAATCACCCACCCGGCCGGGAATTGAACCTGGGACTCCTGGATCAAAGGCCAGCACGCTGACCATTTAGCCATGGAAGCGGACATGTTGCAATTAATAACAGAAATTGCATAAAGAAAACAATGCTGTTATGGACTTACTGTACGCCTGAAGTTCTTTGAAAGTGTCCAGAATGATTTGCTAACAGCGACCCACACCGAGTCTATCTCGCAGGCAACGCCTATAATCGAGCTTCAAGAATGGTTCACAACAGAATACTATCTCAATGCTCACCAGGTGGTGGCACTAAACAGCACAATAATTACGGCCGAAAAGTAGAAAAATTAAACGCGCACAGAATCGCCCGCCTGCAGAATGTGATCTGAGTCACCCATCTTTACCCATCGGAAAATAACAACAGGTGGAAATTTTAAAAACAACATGCATTTTAAAAAGTGCCTTTATCAAGGCACCCTGTAATCTCTATGGCTCCACTCCATTTTTCAGAAGATTTTAAACTTTTATTTGGCCTGAAGGCGAGGAAGTTGTTGTACTGCAGTTTGACAGCATAGAAATCCTAGAATGTCTTTGTGTTAATCTTACATTGTGGCATATAACATTATTTCTGTTCGTTCTGACTCTATTATCCATTGGTGAATATCTTTAATTACTCACTACAACAGGGGACTTATCCGGAAATATGAAAATGGCCATAGTTCGCCCGCTTCCGAAAATAAGACTGGCGAAGGACGTCGGTGACTATCGGCAGATTAGCATCTTATGCATATTGTCAAAAGCTTTAGAATTCATAGTTCACAAGCAAATTACCAACTATCTTACTCAACACGATCTCCTCGATATCCACCAGTCCGGCTTTAGACCGAGACACAGCACTTGCAGTGCATTAACACATGTGACTGATGACATAAGGCAAGATATGGACAACAAACATCTGACAGTTCCAGCGTTATTGGACTTTAGTAAAGCTTTCGACACTGTTGACAGAGACATACTTATATCCAAATTAAATAGTTTAAATTTATCCACGAGTGCACTTCAGTGGATCAGATCCTATCTCACCGGTCGCCGGCAGTGTGTACTTAATAACAACAATGAATATTCAAATTGGCGTACGGTTGACGTAGGAATACAACAAGGATCTGTACTGGGCCCCCTATTTTTCTCTTTGTATATAAATGGCATAGCTTCCGGATTAAAACACTGTAAATACCACTTATACGCTGATGACCTAAAGATATATATACGCAGCAAACCCGAAAACCTACACTCAGAAACACGTCACCTGAATGAAGACTTGATGACCATAGATATATAGGCCAGAAATCACGGATTAAAATTAAACCCATCAAAATCCCAGGCAATAATTATTGGTTACCCTAAATTACTTTGCAAACTCAATCGAACAGCGTTACCACAGTTGTCCATAAGTGGTACTCCCATACAGTATAGCCAAAATGGAAGAAATCTTGGTATAATATTTGACGAACATCTGTCCTGGTCTGCCCAAACTATATCTGTGTGTAGAAAAACATACGGAACGCTACACTGTCTCAGTAAATTCAAATTCACTTTCCCTTTTAAACTAAAGAAAATTCTTGTTGAAGCACCCACATTACCTCATTTTGATTATTGCGATATAGTTTATAACAACCTAGGAGTAGACTGGGGAATGAAATTACAGTGTGCTCAGAATGGTTGTGTAAGATTTATCTGTGGACTTCGTTACGCTGACCATGTCACATCATCATACACCCGGCTCGGGTGACTTCGCCTGCAAGAACGACGCACACTTCATACTCTCTGCTTTTTGCTTAATATTCTTAAAACTTCTCAACCAGCCTATCTCCGTGATCGCATGAAGCTCCTCTCCACAGTCCGTAACAAAAATACCCGATCCTGCAGCACCATGTGTTTATCCCTTCCTGTACACAGAACAACAATCTACACGAAATCATTCACCGTTACCGCAGCCTGACAATGGAATCTCTTACCAGTGGACGTCAGAAGCATGTCCAGCAGCTCAGCTTTTAAACATGCCTGTGTCGAAATACTAGGTTAACATGCATGAATCATCAAGTTATGACCTGAAAACACCTCCTCCTACCGCCTCTCCATCATTATTTCCCTCTCCCTTTCACAGATATTCTTCTTTTTCTTCACCACTTTCTTCTTCTTACTAATCTTTCTCTTCCCCTCTCAATCGAAGGCGATATTTCGGTGTACTGTAGAAACGTATGTATTTTCTAAACTTTCTCTTAAGTAGTAGTTATAGTACTCATTATTCATACATTTTTAATGTACTCTACGTACGATTTGTATTATATAGATGATATGATTTTTGTAAATGTGATTACTTCTGTTAATACTATCACTGTTATTATTGTTAATATTATCATATTATTGTTGTTACCGTGTTTTAGTGGTAGGTAGAGGAGAAAGAAGGTGCGGGCGTGAACGGGTCTCAAGCTACGGAAGAGAAACTAAGTAAAATTTAACCAGGTTATATTTTCTTTTCAAAATTAAGTAACAACAAATAGAACAGGTACTTAGTAGCCGAAACACAATTTGAAATGTACAATTACAGGGATTACAGAGTTTGGGCTTCGAGCCCTGAGTTCACATTTTTTGAGCAACTAGCCCAACTTTCCGATATACAAATTTTAACAACGGGGCAGAAGACCCCAATCAAACCCTGGAGCACTTGCTCCAAATTACACAGTAAAGCCTTCTCGAGGCATACAACACTCCGTTTCCAAAAGAGCCACACGCTCTTTAATTTAAGCCTCTCCCAGGCCACACCAAACTCCACCTTCAAGTTGTCCTCAACGGACATAAACACAGGGGTAAAATACCCAATCTACTGAGGTTTATTCAATGAAAAGCAGGTTAATTAAATGACCTCTAAAACAATTTGAGAGGAGGCGAACTTGCACTCCTAATACACTTGATTTTAAAACCTACTTTGGCACTAGGCCGTTATTACAAGGGCTAATCCCATACTACAGAGGTGACTTAATAGCAATTTACATTATATTACGGAAGAATTGGTTGAGAGAATAAGTTCACCTCAAGACGATGTGAGTGGGAGCTCGAGAGGGTTAAGCACTCTCTATCCCGATATGTCGTTTTAAAATAGAATAGATACCAGTTGTTTTTACATTTTAGGAAAAGGTTACATGGTTGAACGCTTAGAACCCGCCCCGAAAGTTAAACTGCTGAGCAAGAAAAGAAAGAATTTATTAATCGGCCATTACCTTATTGTTGACCGCTGCCGAAGAAAGAGGCTTCCCGCCTCCTGCGATGTACTTAACACACTGAAAGATGGAACAGAAGTGGCCCGGAGACCCTAAAATCAGCAGTTTATATACTCTCGCGGAAGTTTCTAGGCGTTAGGGGAATGAAAACACCCGCCCACAATGTTTTTATTGGATAGGACCCCGCAACAGATACAAGTTGGGGGAAGATACACCAGATTGGTCAGAAATTACTAAAAGAAATTCGGGATTGGATAAATCTAAAACAAGGGGAAAAAGAGGGGTATACAGCCAACTTAAACAATAACAGAAAGAAATTTAACAAAACACAAACATTTGAAATAAAAATTTCTCCAACAAAATAGTTCTTTGACTCCGCACTAGGGTGCACTATTGTTGATCTTCAGTAGAGTCCTCTAGAAGAGAAAGTTCACACTTCTTACTTCAAGCGAAACAAAAACACATCAAAAGTGACACAGTTCAAAAACTCAAAATTTTCCACGTGGTGACATCTTCTGAGAAGGTAGAGAATTAATAGAGTAGATAAAGTTCAACCTTCCTCCAGAAGAGGAGTTTCAACTGGCGCAACTTTTAAATAAACGGTGTAGAGGTGTACCGCCCGGTACAGACCTCCCCCCCCAAAAGTTCCTCCAAGGGGTAACACAGAAGAACATAAACTTTTGTTTGAAAATAAGTTCCAAGTTTTGATGTTGATATTAAGATAACTTGCAGAAGTATTTGAGAAATTTCTTAATTCGGTTCCAAAATTTTGTTGTTGCAGGTGAAGTAAAGTCTTTATGTTTATAGAAGTTGAATTTCTGAAGATAAGCTTTTAATACTTAAAAGTGAAGGAAAAATTTGCAATGTCCATCAGATATTGCTGTTGAATTCCCAAATGTAGTTATCTCTTATAGTAACTGTCCATGTAGTTGATGTTGATGAAGTTGGATGGCCGGACCGGCCGTTGCAGCTTGCGTCCAACAGGAGGCCGCTCGGACCCCTCAAGTACCCTGAGATACCGCTCGCCCGCACTATGAGGGGAGCAGAGGTGTTGAAGCACGCCGCGCCCGCGGTGAACATATACAGGCTGCGGGCAAGTAGCAGGTCGTGCGCCGCACATCAGCCTTGGCCGGGAGGAGAGCTCCGGCTCGCCGTGCACATGTCGTCCTCGCTGGGGCCGAGGGGGCCCGACCTTGGCTCCAGTTGCTGCACGGCGCCGCGCGGCTGCGGGGGCACTGAAACATTAAGCTAGGCGGCAGAATTGTGTTGGACCATCATGTTTCTTTTAAGGGCACAGGCATGTAAAGAGATTGAGGGGCCAGCGGCGTGCAGATATCCATGGCATTTCATCTAAGCCAGCCACTGAGTGTAGTGGAGCAGGAGACGGGAGCGTGGTAATGGCCGTGGAAAGGACAGAATGGCAGTTTTAACGGGTCGGGACAGGTTTTACAAAAATGCTTACATCTGAAACAAAATATTATAGGTAGTGCAGAATGCCTTAAAAATGAGACTCAAAAAAAAATATAACCTTCATATCCTTTCAAAATAATATAAAGCAAGTTAACACAGAAATTACACCGGCTTCACCTGGGACAGGTGAACTCTAAATATCCTCTCGGTGGCTGGATTACTTAACAATAAGGTAACCGGCGTAAGAAAATCGAGAATGATACAAGGCCCCTGAAATCTGGGGGCAAGCTTGCCCGCGGGAACAAAATTTTTGACCATTACTTGGTCACCTACCTTTAAAGGGATGGGTCTCCGTCCACGATCATACCTTTCCCTAACCTTTTCATGAGATACCTTAAGATTGGCTTTAGCCTTCTTCCAAAGATCTTTAATATTATCCGGATCTATTGTCTCGGGCAGAATGTCACTCAGAGACCAGAGGTTAGAGAGCGGCGTGTTGGGAACAAACTTAAACATCAAAGAAGCTGGAGTAAACTTGTGAGATTCATGAACCGCCGAATTCAAAGCAAAAGCTAACCAATGCAGGGACGTGTCCCACCTAGAATGATCTTCATGATGATAGGCAATAAGTGCGGACCTGAGATTACGGTTAACCCGTTCAGCCAGAGATGGTTGAGGGTAATAAGCAGAAGTGGTTACATGAGAGATGGACAAGTCAAAACAGAATTTACGAAAAAGATTTGATGTGAACGCCTTAGCATTATCAGATACAATATATTGGCACGGACCAAAAGAAGCAAAAATAGAATTTAGACAGGTAATGGTGGACTGAGCGGTAGCCAGCTTAGTCGGAAATAACCAAGAAAATCTGGTAAAACCATCTACACATACAAAGATGAATTTGTTAGCATTACCCTTTGACTGGGGGAAGGGTCCTACATAATCGATATACAGACGTTCCATGGGGCGCGACGCTTGATGCGAAGACAAAAGGCCTACTTTAGTGGACATGGTGGGTTTACTGATCAAACAAGATTTACAAGCTTTTACAAGTTCCCGAATTTCACCGTCCATACCTTTCCATATGAACATGTCACGAATCTTTTCACGAGTTTTAAAAATACCCAGATGCCCCCCCAATGGGGTCTCATGATAATACTTGAAAATCATAGGTACAAGAACTGCTGGAACAACAACTTTCATCATCTTGTCATGCCTCGAAGGGCAACATAAAACACCATTCCTCAGAACATAAGGGACAACATGTTCCCCAGAAGAAAGGGTTTCCATTATCGGAGCCAGCGTCGGATCTTCACGTTGGTATTTCTCAATATCCCTAAAAAGCATGGGAGCATCTGTTAAGATGGCATTAACACCAGATAGTATGGACTCGGAAGGTGATGAACTGTCGACCGGTTCGTGGGTCTCTACGTCGTTATGAAACATACGGCTGAGTCCATCAGCGACAACATTTTCGGTACCTCTGATATGTCTAACATCAAACTGGAAGGCGGAAATACGAATAGCCCAGCGGGCTATACGACCAGTACGACGCGGCCTACCTAAGACCCAGCTTAAGGCTTGATTATCTGTCTCCAGGTCGAATTTAACGTGTTCCAGATAGAGACGGAACTTTTCTAAGGCAAATAAGACTGCCAAACCTTCGAGCTCATAGATTGAATACTTGGCTTCTTGAGCCGACAATGTCCTAGACGCATAGGCGATGGGTCGCCTCCCTAGTTCAGTCTCTTGAAGAAGGACTGCAGCTACTGCTGACGACGACGCGTCGGTTTGGACGATGAATTTCTTCGAGAAATCAGGCATAGCAAGTACAGGGGCATTACAAAGAGCTAATTTAAGGTCTTCAAAAGCGGCTTGTTGAGAAGGTCCCCACTCGAATTTGATGCCTTTCCTACGAAGAAGGTTTAAGGGCGCCGCTCTATTAGCAAAGTTAGGAATGAACTTTCTGAAGAAATTCACCATACCAATGAACCTGGCGATACCTTTAATGTCCTTGGGAGGTTTAAAATCACGGATGGCCTGTGTTCTAGAATGATCAACTGCTACACCATCGGGTGACACAATATGCCCTAGGAAAGACATAGAGGGCTTAGCGAAGGCAACCTTGGACAACTTAACAGTTAACCCAGCCTTACGAAGGCGATCGAGAACTTCTCGCAGATGATCTAGGTGTTCTTCAAAAGTCTCTGAAAATACTACGACATCATCTAAGTAGTGATATAAGTACTCGAATTTGATGTCGGAGAAGACCCTATCTAGCAGCCTAGTGAGTACAGCTGCTCCCGTAGGGAGCCCGAAAGGCACGCGGTTATATTCATATAAATTCCAGTCCGTGGCAAACGCTGTAAGGTGTTTAGACTCTTCGGCAAGGGGAATTTGATTATAGGCCTGATTTAAGTCCAAGATGGTAAAGAACTTGGCCTTACGAAACCATGAAAAACAAGAATGAAGGTCGGGAAGGGGCACAGATTGTAACACCACCTTCCCATTGAGAGCCCTGTAATCAATGACAGGCCTGAAGCCTCCTTGGGGTTTCGGTACTAGAAAAATAGGCGAAGAATACGCTGACTTAGAGGGCCTAATAATACCGTCCTTCAACATCTGATCGATGATTTCCTTCAGAGCCTTCATTTTAGGTGGAGATAGCCTATACGGTGGAAAACGGACAGGAATCGAATCCGTAACCTCAATTTTGTATTCAATAAGGTCAGTAACACCAAGAGTATCAGAGAACACCTCGGGAAACGACTGACACAGTTTGCGAATACTATCAGCCTGCTCCTCAGGTAGATGTCTAAGGTCTAACAACATCTCATCCTGGGTAGGCGAAATAGAAGAACATGACAGAGAATTACACTTTAATAGTGGTATTTTACAACTAGAAGCAAATTTGAATGTGCACGACCTAGACTTGAGATCGAGCACAAGACCAGTGTGAGAGATAAAGTCAGCTCCCAATATAATGGGGCAAGACAATTGCTTGGCCACAAACAATTTAATTTTCCATGTAAACTTAAAAACACGAATTTTGACCAGTAAGGAACCTAGAATTTCTAATGGAGATGAATTAGCCGAAACGTATTGAACAGGAGAAGAGACATAGTCAGGAAGTTTACAAACCGATTTCAATTTAGAATACCATTCAGCCGCAATAATCGAACAAACACTACCTGAATCTAAGAGAGCTGTTATAGGCTCGTTATTTAACTCAATCTTAAGAAAAGGAACAGGTGCGGGGGTATCCGCCGCAATCCTAAGACATTCTTTAGGGCATTCAAAAGATGAACTTGAAGGCTGATCGTTCTCTGCATTTACAATCTGTTTACTAGGGGCTGAGTCTCGGGAAGATGGATTAGTCGACTCAGCCGAAGCCACTAGTCACTTTTTATTATTGGCATAGGTGGAATTTGCACCAGAAGTTGAGCAGGAGGGGGTGCTATTTGAGTTGGGACAATTCTTGGCAATATGTGAGAAAGCCCCACATTTAAAACAGCCTTGTGATGACCCGGCTCCATTATTTGCCCTACTACTTTTGACCAATGGACATTTATTGCGAAGATGGTCAGGCGACCCGCAAGCATAACATTTACGGGGTGTGACTGGTCGGCGAGGTGGAGGCCGAGTGTTACTAAAGGAAGGCGGGGGTTCTTTCGCTACACGCAAAGAATCGGCGTATCTAACTCCTTCCGCTGAGACGGCCAACGCTTCAAGTTCAGAAAAGGTTTGCGGGCACGCCGCAAAACACAAGTATGACCTATAAGATGGTGAAATGCCTTCCACAATAGCTTGTACAATTTGATCCTCAGGGAAGTGAAGAGCAAACACCCTGGTATAAAACTTAATGTCTTGTATGAAATCAGCCAAGTTTTCATCCAACCTCTGTACTCGATAATAGTATTTCTGAATCAGAGATGACCTTGCGCGGGCAGGAATAAAATTAGCAAGTAGATGTGCATGAAAATCTTCGATGGATGACTGTTCAGCTATGGCTCTTACTATTTTGTCGGAGAGAATACCAATAGCATACGGATAGATAATTTGCAAGATTTGACATGGAGACAGAGAAAAAACAAGGGCATGATCCTGAAATTCCACTAGAAATCTTAAAAATGAAATTACGTCACTGGTGGTATTAACAGAAAACTTGGATATACCTCTGAGCAACATTGCCAATGGATGAGGCAAGCTACTAAATCCGGGTGACATAGTAGGTAAAGGTTTCAATGGCAAGGAAGTCAATTCAGAACGGATGTTACTCAATGATGCACGACGTTCAGATTCGTTGTCCAATGGGGCAGGGATAGTTTGAGCAGCAACGGTTATCCTATTAACTTCTCCCTTGGGAGGCGCTTCCTCACTACCTGCATTTACTATGGTGGGTTGATCAGATTTGGGAGGAACTTCCCCAGTTAACAATTGAGTGACCTTACTAGATAATTCGGAAATATTTTCCAGGAGCGTACTAGCTTCCTTCCTCTGAACATCATTCAGTTTTAGAGACAACAGATCGTTAACCCTATTCGAAAAATGATATAGCCTGCCTTGCACACGCTTAATTTGATTTGGAGACGGATCATTTTCATCAAAAAAACTAACTACAGAAGCTAGCCCAGTAATATTCTCCGTGATCGTGGAAAGAGAGTCGTCAATTTCTTTCTCTCCCAAATTGGGGATGGAAATGGGCAAATCAAGGGACTCTCTAAGCTTGTTAGTGTCTACTGCAACCGTGCCTCCAGATTGTACATTTCTAATAGTCAATTCATAGATCAACTCCTCCTTGCGCAAATAGTTAAGAAGGAGAACATCGCGAGGGCCGGGCATGATGACAGAACAATTTGGAAAAAATCAAAAAATTCCAGCAACTGAGAAAATGGTTAGAGTTCGGAACAAACAATGTTTATCCGTCAAAAGGGGCTAAATTGAGACCCATTCAACCACGCTCTGCTACCACTTGTTACCGTGTTTTAGTGGTAGGTAGAGGAGAAAGAAGGTGCGGGCGTGAACGGGTCTCAAGCTACGGAAGAGAAACTAAGTAAAATTTAACCAGGTTATATTTTCTTTTCAAAATTAAGTAACAACAAATAGAACAGGTACTTAGTAGCCGAAACACAATTTGAAATGTACAATTACAGGGATTACAGAGTTTGGGCTTCGAGCCCTGAGTTCACAATTTTTGAGCAACTAGCCCAACTTTCCGATATACAAATTTTAACAACGGGGCAGAAGACCCCAATCAAACCCTGGAGCACTTGCTCCAAATTACACAGTAAAGCCTTCTCGAGGCATACAACACTCCGTTTCCAAAAGAGCCACACGCTCTTTAATTTAAGCCTCTCCCAGGCCACACCAAACTCCACCTTCAAGTTGTCCTCAACGGACATAAACACAGGGGTAAAATACCCAATCTACTGAGGTTTATTAAATGAAAAGCAGGTTAATTAAATGACCTCTAAAACAATTTGAGAGGAGGCGAACTTGCACTCCTAATACACTTGATTTTAAAACCTACTTTGGCACTAGGCCGTTATTACAAGGGCTAATCCCATACTACAGAGGTGACTTAATAGCAATTTACATTACATTACGGAAGAATTGGTTGAGAGAATAAGTTCACCTCAAGACGATGTGAGTGGGAGCTCGAGAGGGTTAAGCACTCTCTATCCCGATATGTCGTTTTAAAATAGAATAGATACCAGTTGTTTTTACATTTTAGGAAAAGGTTACATGGTTGAACGCTTAGAACCCGCCCCGAAAGTTAAACTGCTGAGCAAGAAAAGAAAGAATTTATTAATCGGCCATTACCTTATTGTTGACCGCTGCCGAAGAAAGAGGCTTCCCGCCTCCTGCGATGTACTTAACACACTGAAAGATGGAACAGAAGTGGCCCGGAGACCCTAAAATCAGCAGTTTATATACTCTCGCGGAAGTTTCTAGGCGTTAGGGGAATGAAAACACCCGCCCACAATGTTTTTATTGGATAGGACCCCGCAACAGATACAAGTTGGGGGAAGATACACCAGATTGGTCAGAAATTACTAAAAGAAATTCGGGATTGGATAAATCTAAAACAAGGGGAAAAAGAGGGGTATACAGCCAACTTAAACAATAACAGAAAGAAATTTAACAAAACACAAACTTTTGAAATAAAAATTTCCCCAACAAAATAGTTCTTTGACTCCGCACTAGGGTGCACTATTGTTGATCTTCAGTAGAGTCCTCTAGAAGAGAAAGTTCACACTTCTTACTTCAAGCGAAACAAAAACACATCAAAAGTGACACAGTTCAAAAACTCAAAATTTTCCACGTGGTGACATCTTCTGAGAAGGTAGAGAATTAATAGAGTAGATAAAGTTCAACCTTCCTCCAGAAGAGGAGTTTCAACTGGCGCAACTTTTAAATAAACGGTGTAGAGGTGTACCGCCCGGTACAATTGTCATCAGTAGTTATTGTTAAGTGTTCTAGGTTAAGACTGGTTAAGTGTAAGAAAGGGAGTACCGGTACATCCCTAACTGTGCCAGGATAAATAAAATATATTATTATTATTATTATTATTATTTGTTTATTCATAAATTTATTTGTAATATCTTCAAATGGCTGTTAAACACAACCAACTTAATCCTATGATTGTAAAGAATAGCTTTGAAATCGCCAAACATTGACACAAATCTCATAGTATAAACATTCCACAGACAACATCCGAACTTTTGCATTATCCTCATTCATATCATTATAACGTTTTTTATACAATTGTGTAGATGTTTGTCACCATTTTCTTACAAGAATAATATTGTGTGAAATTGCAAAAATGCAACGTTTATTCATTCGTATTCTAAAACTCAATAATAGAACATAACTTCTATTGGGAAGCACTAAGAAGGACAGTGATATATCGTCTGGTAGTTTAGAATAGTGTGGCCGCTTAAGGAATGCCAATTAAAAAATTTATTAAAGAATTTTTAGAAATGTTCGTATAAATCAAAATTATATTCAAAGAAAGAAAACCGTGTATTAATAAATCATACCAGTAGGGATCCTAGTAGTTGAACGAGATTAATCAATTCTGCCCGATTCCTTTTCTGAATGGTTAGCATAGTGTCCTTAATTTCAGAGGGTTCTGGGTTCGATTTTCCGATCGGCCCGGCGATTTTAACCGTGTCCGTTTAATTCCCTTGGTTCGGGGACTGTGTACTTTTATTCTTTATACACTCACAAGAAATCAAATGCCAACCACCACAGGCACGTGCAATAGAGAATGTACCTCCCTACATATATTTGGCCGAAAAAATGGGCCAAATTCACACGCAATGCAAATTCCAAAATGATTGGGAGAAGGAAGTAGAACAAAGGGGACAAAAAATTCGAACACAAACTAATGTTAAGCTGTAATGAGTCAGATTGTCGCCAAAAATTCGTACGAAGTTCCTTGTAGCTGTCGCAGGTGAGGGAAAAAACGAGACTATTTCGTAAATTACTACTCCTAGCAATATATTATTTATGGAAAATGCCTACGAAAAGGAAAGTGCATATGCAAACTTAAGCCTGTTTTGCTTCCAGTGCGAACACACTAGAGATAGGAGATTATCCTAACGGTCCCGTGGAGTACGCTTAATACTTCGACGATTGATTAGCCAAAGCATGCACCGGTGAAAATGATGACAACCTCTGTTCATCAAATACGTACAGCCGCTCAAAGAAAGGAAACAGAGATTGAGCGCATGGTACTGTACGAGAGCAGTAAGGTAGAGGCAATATTGACAGAAGGCAATATTTAATGAATTAACAAGTGCAATTACATTACATTCGTTCAATGTAGTCGCCTGCAAAATCTGTTGCCTTTTGCGAAATGTCGGGAAGCCGTAGGGGACCATTGGCAAGGCGTTTTCTGTTGTTGACAGTGAAGGAGCGCCCTACTGCGAGGAGTACAGATGGCACGTCAGGAAATCAGCAGCCTCTAACTTCGAAAACTGGTCCAAGTTTACGCAAACGAGACCACTCATTATGTAAATCTGATCTTGAGGAATGGACGGCCGACCTGTGCAGTGCAAATCCGTAGTCTCATTCCAACCCATCGTGCAACGGTCCTATATGGTAATGCATCTCTCCACAGGGTTCACGTAATCTTTGACAACATTCTGATGCACTTTTGCCATGGGCAACGTCGATTTTAATCTACGAACGCTGATCACCTTTTGAAAACATGCTTTAGAGCGGCGAAAGCGCCACTCTTCACTTCAAGCCACACAGCAAAAACACTTCGAACTGGATGCCCGTCAAATGCACGCTACACATCGACAACAGCGCCATCTGGCCGCTCCCATATCCTATCTGCGCATGCCCGATCTCCTGCGAGTGTCTGGACTACGTTGCCAATACTTTATCTACAACCCTCGTATAAGTTCGTTGCAGGTACACTTTTCTCAGAAACAATTGAACTTATAGATATAACGATTGTTGTATCTACAAGGTTTATATCTACATTGGAGGTGAATTAATTTTTATATTAATTCAAATTAAGTCTGATAAAATATTAAATGCCAGGAACATACAATCGATCCTCGTTTTCAAGAGATTGTCAGAAATGTACTGTATATGCATACATCTCGATTTGATGGTCGACTTGCATGTTTTCTGCCAGAGAGATCTTAACAGCTGAGTGACAAAGTTAATTGTTTCTAACCAAACGACCGCACTTCCAAAGCCAGCCAATAAATGTGGGATTTCTCAAAGCAAATGTGACATTCCGGTGAATAGACACCATGACCACGTATGCCCTTTGTCTTTGTTCATGATATTAACGATCACGTAACGGCACAATCTGCTTGCTTGCTTGCTTGCTTTCTACTAGTAATCCTCAGTCTTCGCTCAGCATGTATGCTGTAAAAGCGAACAATTATTTTGTTAATACAGGTTGTAGATATAAACATATGCTATATTAGGGATTTCCGTTCTCTAATAAACCATAGGTTTCAGAAATTCTAATCCATATCCTGTTATAAATCTCTCTCTCTCTCTCTCTCTCTCTCAGTTCAACCCACCGAAATGGCATGGTGATATAATGTACCCCTTTTTTATTTTTGTTGAGGGCAAGTAAATGAGAGTCTTGGGGCGAAAACTATGCCCTTTCACTCATCTGTTTCCAATAATACCGGATGAGTTTCAAAATTTCTGTACATTGCACTGGCGGGGAGAAATCTATTTCGCTGAGAGGCTTTATTTTACCTCCCGTCAGAAAAGAAACTCCCTCTTCGCTTCTTAAAACTTACATGTAATTTTTGATGTCGGAATGTGTTAAGGGGAGGTGGAGGGGATAACCTCCCTTTTTAACAAAGTGCCCCTTCAGAAGTTTAATTTTGAGTTTCGCTAGTGAGAAAATGATTAAAAAGTTGGAAAAGGCCGAAATAATTCTTCATTTCCTATTTAAAACAAGTCGTAAGTGAGCCAAGGATCGCCGTGTTTGTAACACGTATTCGACTTCTTGGTACTTACGGCCCATTTTAAGAGTGGGATACCAGGGTCGTTACTATTTTGCTGATCTGAGATCTAACAGTCGGAATACGAAGTTCGGTTGCTATCTTTTTATAGTACTGTATTTCAGTCTAAGTGCTTTGGTCATGATTTTGAGTGTCTTATTCTGAAAAAATTGTAAGTTTGAGAGTCGAAATTTAGCAATATAGCCCCAGGCCCCACAACCATACAGCAGGATGGGTCTCACTTACGCTAGGAAGATATTTCTCTTAATATTTGAAGAGATATATTTATATTTATTTCCCAGCAGAGTTCTGAAATGAGCCAGCCGTGCCGTAGTTCGTTGTTGTATGACTTGTTTTTAAGCGTCCCTGTCTTCGGTGAGATGCATGTTCTGTCCAATCAGTCTCTTCATTTGGTCCACCCATCGAGTGTGTACTTGTGCTCCTGGCCGAGACCATCAATAATAATAATTTCGTGTGGCTATTTCTAGCCGGGCGCAGCCCTTGTAAGGCAGACTCTCCGAAGAGGATGGGCGGCATCTGCCATGTGTAGGTAACTGCGTGTTATTGTGGTGGAGAATAGTGTTATGTGTGGTGTGTGAGTTGCAGGGATATTGGGGACAGCACAAACACCCAGCTCCGAGCCATTGGAATTAACCAATGAAGGTTAAAATCCCCGACCCGGCCGGGAACCGAACCTGGGACCCTCTGAACCGAAGGCCAGTACGCTGACCATTCAGCCAACAAGTCGGACGAGACCATCAATGTTTTCCTCTACAAAAAGTTTCTCCAACGCCTCTATTTTTCTGGAGATGTAGCCAAGAAACCTGAGATACTACTGGCTCACACTGGTCGACAGTCTCGTCGTGATGTTAAGCTGTCGCAACATTGATTCACTGGTGCGACGCGAAGCAACCGTTAGTTTCGCCATTGAGCTCCTTGCCATCAAAATACTTTCGCGGATATTAGATTCACAATCTTCTGCACCGGTAATTATTGATCTCAGGTATTCATAACGGTTAACAACGTCATATCCAGCCACTTTCACAATGTCAGAATTGTTGTTCTTAGCGCGGTTCTCGATCGTGACTTTGTTTTTCGAGTCCTGCATTTCCAAGACATATGTTCTACACTGGAAGTGCGAAGGTTATTAATTTTCTTCCCATCAACTGATATTCCTCCATTATAGTCAGTAAAGAACTCTCTCAACTCATATTCACTGTAAATGTTGAATGTCGCAGTCACAACAGTGTCTAATATGGTGTCGTTGACTCGTATAGCCGCAGTATTTAGGCGTATACAAATACTGGATAAGATGCGCTAAACGTTCAAGTGTTCCCGTATTCTATAATTATCGGCCAGAACATTGACCATCCTACTTTATCACTCTATTTCTTATAGTCTCCAAGCATAAGACCATTCCGACTTTGAATTCTCTTGCCTTTTCTGCTGACAAATATTCAGGATATGTTCGCGTGTTTCTTCACAGGAAGAAAGGTTTAGGAAAGGTTATTCCACTAAAGCTCAGCTTGTAGGATTCCAGCAGGATATAGTAGATATCCTGGATTCAGGAGGTCAAATGGACTGTAATTTTAATTACTGCGTTGCTAGGGTGAAAGTTCCTTTTGGGAATCATTGTAGGTACCTAGGTCTTGATATAAGGAAAGATCTTCATTGGGGTAATCACATAAATATGATTGTAAATAAACGGTACAGATCTCTGCGCATGGTTATGAGGTATTTAGGGGTTGTAGTAGAGATGTAAAGGAGAGGGCATATAAGTCTCTGGTAAGACCCCAACTAGAGTATGGTTCCAGTGTATGGGACCCTCACCAGGATTACTTGATTCAAGAACTGTAAAAATCTAAAGAAAAGCAGCTCTATTTGTTCTGGGTGATTTCCGACAAACGAGTAGCGTTACAAAAATGTTGCGAAGTTTGGACTGGGAAGACTTGGGAGAAAGGAGACGAGCTGCTCAACTAAGTGCTATGTTCCGAGCTGTCAGTGGAGAGATGGCGTGGAATGACATCAGTAGACGATTAAGTTTGAGTGGTGTCTTTAAAAGTAAGAAAGATCACAATATGAAGATAAAGCTGGAATTCTAGAGGACAAATTGGGGCAAATATTCGTTTATAGGAAGGGGAGTTAGGGATTGGAATAACTTATCAAGGGAGATGTTCAATAATTTTCCAATTTATTTGCAATCATTTAAGAAAAAGGATGGGAAACAACTGATAGGGCATCTGCCACCTGGGCGACTGCCCTAAATGCAGATCAGTAGTGACTGATTGTGATTACTACCAACCTACCGATACTATCGATACGAGAGTTCTTCTGGTATTTGAGATAGTAGGAAGATTTTCAGCATTTGTTTGCTGGCATGGGGAACGAGGGCCTTAATTGGTATTTTCTGCAATCAAGCAGTCAGCTTTTCTTGTACAACGACCTAGCGAGTTAGCCGAGCGGTTAAGAGCGTGCACCTGTGAGCTTTCTTTCGGGAGATAATGGGTTCGATCCCCACTGTCGGCAGCCATGAAGATGATTTTCCGTTGTTTTCCATTTTCACACCAGGCTGTACTTTAATTAATGCCAAGGCCGTTCCTAGCCCTTTAATATCCCACCGTCGCAATAACGCCTATCTGTGTCGGTGTGACGTAAACCCAACTGTAAAAAACAAATTATTGAACAACGACATGAAGACAGGGTGGCATCACAGTATCCAGTCACCAAACGTCTGACAGATATTGCGCATTACCCATGTTCTTCAGGACCTCTCAAGTTATGCCGGCAATGCCCATTCCTTTATAATTCTTGAGCTTTTATCAATGCTCTCTTCATTTTCTCTCGAAGATGGCTGACTGGAGGTTTGTCGGAGTCAGGTCTCTTATTGTGGTCCACCACGGAACAATCTGTGCCAATATTCTCTCCACACGCTGGCAATATCTTTCACATCCATGATGACATTGTCATGATCGTCTTCGATTCTCTGAGTCTTGGCTTTAAACTCTCGGGTTAGGTATTTGACTTTTTTGTACTCTTCTTTGATGTGGTTCTCATTTGCACGTCTTTCCAGTTCTACACATCTTCTGCATGCCGTTTGAAATCTTTCTAGCCACTGTTTCGCGAGTTATCGTAATCGCCAACTTTCGTAGGGAGTGAGCGTCCTAAGTAGAAGGCATATTTTATGCCGTTCTCAACGTATTTTTAGTTTGTGAGTCTGATCGCCTGTATCTACATTTGCACGCCAAATTGTGAGACTCTTGAGAGCGCTAATCTATATAAATAAAGTTGTAGGTGGTCCGCTGTCTGTAATTTTGTTTGATTTGCCGATTTTACAGATATTTATCCGTTTTAGGTCAACTCAAGACCGAATCAGTATTTTTTTATTTTTCGTGTCTGTTTGTCTGTTCCACCCTCACGGCGAAATGGCTGGATAGATCTCGACCAAACGTCATATTTAGAGTATACTCCTTCCGAGGAAGGTTTTGAAATGCATATCACTTAAAAGTCTTTGAATAGTCGGGGGTTTATAGGAAAACCTCAACGGGTTTCCTCCATTTTCCCTTATAGTGACTATTGATTTCCTATAAACTCCGTGGACTCTATGTGAAACGTACCTTCAATATAAACAACTTTTGTTATGTTCACAGTTTAGCTTACTCTTCAAATGACGAAGAAAATTACTATTTTCTGCAGGCATCATGCTCTGCATTGAGGGACCGACAGACCGACAACGAACCTACAGGTCACCATGGCAACTTCTCTGACTGCTTGCCAGCAGGGAAGTAAAATATTGCAATTTTCGTCATCATTCCTGTTAATTCTTGATTGTTCCTTGGGTAGAAAACAAGAGAGACGTCAATCGGCCATTCTGCGGGATATTAGCGGACTATCGTTGGAGGTTATAACCGTCCTCGAATAGATTAACTAATAACACCATTATTCATCTTCTTATCTGTTTACCTAAGAATCCCTGCGCCTAAATTTCTCCTCTGTTACCGTTTTCTTATATCCATAACTCATACCAGCATAATTTATTGAGGGACATTTGATTGTCCAATACATCCACTTGGTATTTACATGTTTGTCCGATCCGGCTGTCGTCAGTTATAAACCTATTTTCTATTAATTTTAACTTTCTTTTAACTGTATTATTTTCTCCCTTAATTACTCCGTATGTGTGCGAGTGGTAATCCCAAAACTTGGGCACCCTTTCCTTGAGGAAATATTCCAAGCTATGCAAATGTATAACTTTTGGGCCCGGAAAATATTGAAATATGGATGCAATTTTAATGACGGTGCAGACCTTCGTTTGGGGATAATTGGTGGCTAAACGGTAAGTCGTATTACGAAACAGATAGCATAATCGCAGTTCTGTTTGGAGAGATCAACAACTTTGGTCGTATGACTTAAGGTCGTGTCTCGATTGTTGATAGGTTAGATAACGCTGCATTTTTCGGTTATAATAAAATCTTTCGAACTCGGCTGCGACTTGCACTGCGAAAAAAGGTCTGTCTTTATAACAAAAACTATCTACTGTGAATGACAATTGCCAGGTGAGCCTGCCGTTATAGTAGAAACTCTCGAACTCGATTGTGATTGGCAGTAGGAAATGTGGCCTGCCATTATCCTCAAAACTTCCCCAATGCCTACCATACATCGGAAACAACGTATTAGAATTAAGGAAACCCCAGGCTAAATGTTATGCGTGAAGTGTGTTGTAGAGATCAGAGTCCTGGAAAATCAAGAAAAATGAAATACGGAGATTGGAAGCCTTCGAGATGTGGGTAGGGAGGAGAATATATAAATTGAAATGGAGAGATATCAAGGAAGTACTAGCCCAAATAGGGGAAGTGATAAGGAAAAGAGTAACCAAAGGTAACAAAAACTGAACATAACTTGAGAAGAGACAGTTTGTTAAAGGACACCCTTCAACTGCTAAGAGTGGGAATGAGAGGGACGAAATTCATAGATGGCTGAAGGACTTCTTCTTCTCCTTCTTTTTCTTCTCCTTCTTCTTCTTCATCTGTTTACCCTCCAGGGTCGGTTTTTCCCTCGGACTCAGCGAGGGATCCCACCTCTACCGCCTCAAGGGCAGTGTCCTGGAGCTTCAGACTCTGGGTCGGGGACTGGGGAGGATGACCAGTACCTCGCCCAGGTGGCCTCGCCTGCTATCCTGAAAAGGGGCCTTACGGGGGATGGGAAGATTGGAAGGAATAGACAAGGAAGAGAGAAGGAAGCGGCCGTGGCCTTAAGTTAGGTACTATCCCGACATTTGCCTGGAGGAGAAGTGAGAAACCATGGAAAACCACTTCCAGGATGGCTAAGGTGTGGACCGAACCCAGCTCTACTCGGTTAACCTCCCAAGGCTGAGTGGACCCCGTTCCAGGCCTTGTACCACCTCTCAAATTTCGTGGCAGAGCCGGGAATCGAACCCGGGCCTCAGAGGGTGGCAGCTAATCACACTAACCACTACACCACAGAGGCGGGAAAGAAATTACAAGTAGATGAAAAGGTAAGTAGACGGTAACTCAGTCTCTCGGGCCAGGGAGATGTTCGGAGAAGGTGAGAGTGTTGGCGGCCCTGCCCTATACTAGGAACTGTCCCGGCATTCGCCTTAGTACAGCAGAATGGAAATCCACAGAAAACCACTCTCAGGACAGCCGCCGGTGGGGACCAGCCCATCTCCGTCTCCCGAATGCAAAGGCGTAGAATCACAGTAGAGCAGTGGCAACTTGTGGGCCGAGGCCCACTCTGCATCCACCGTCCCAGGATCCCAAGATCACAGTTCAAATCTATCAGACGTAGTCGGCTTTTTAAAGGGCGACATCAGTCTACATGTGAAGGATGTCTGCTGACACATTTGGTGTTCATCCCACAAAATTAATTGAAACTCAACAACCGGTCAACCGATATAGTTCCCGGTTTTCTGTCATCTGGTATAGTGCAATGAAACGACGAAATTTTGATGTAGGTAGCCTAAATAGTGTCGAATAAAAATTATTCCATACGATTATTATTATTATTATTATTATTATTATTATTATTATCGTTTCACCCTTTTTGAGGTACGTTGAATCAATCACTTCTTTGTGGGTTCTTCTTCTCCTTCTTCTTTGTCTGTTTACCCTCCAGGGTCGGCTTTTCCCTCGGTTTCAGCGAGGGATCCCACCTCCACCACCACAAGGGCAGTGCCTTGGAGCTTCAGGCTCTGGGTCGGGAGATACAACTGGGTAGGATGACCAGTACCTCGAGCAGGCGGCCTCCCCTGCTATGCTGAACAGGGGCCTTGCGGGAGAATGGGAAGATTGGAAGGGATAGACAAGGAAGAGGGAAGGAATCAGCTGTGGCCTTAAGTTAGGTACCATCCCGGCATTTGCCTGGAGCAGAAGTGGGAAACCACGGAAAACCACTTCCAGAATGGCTGACATGAGAATCGAACCCACGTCTACTTAGTTGACCTCCCAAGGCTGAGTGGACCCCGTTCCATCCCTCGTATCACGTTTTCAAATTTCGTGGCAGAGCCGGGAATCGAACTCGGGACTCCAGGGGTGTCAGCTAATCACACTAACCACAACACCACAGAGACGGACGTTCTTTTCTTAGTGCCCAGTATTTCTTCATTCTTTCTGATCTGCGTTTTCTCTCGTCTTCCGAGATAATAGGTTTGGCTTTTAATGTAGATTTGTCTTGGAACCTTATATTTTCGTCTTTAGTTAATACATTAGCTGATCGATCGAACAGTTAATTTTCTGTAATTTTTATATCTACTAGGTCTTTTTCAGTTTCTTTAAACCAGTTGAGTTTCATTTTGCGGTTACGGAAGAAGTCAAATATTTGTTTGGTTAATCTATTAGAATTCATTCTGAGATTATTATTATTATTATTATTATTATTATTATTATTATTATTATTATTATTATTATTATTATTCATCTGTTTACCCTGTAGGTTCGGCTTTTCCCTCGGACTCAGCGAGGGATCCCACCTCTACCACCTCAAGGACAGTGTCCTGGAGCTTCAGACTCTTGGTCGGGGGATTCAACTGGGGAGTATGACCAGTACCTCGCCCAGGCTGCCTCACCTGCTATGGTGAACAGGGGCCTTGTAGGGGGATGGGAAGATTGGAAGGGAGAGACAAAGAAGAGGGAAGGAAGCTGGCGTGGCCTTAAGTTAGGTACCATCCCGGCATTCGCCTGGAGGTGAAGTGGGAAACCACGGAAAACCACTTCGAGAATGGCTGAGGTGGGAATCGAACCCACCTCCACTCAGTTGACCTCCCGAGGCTGAGTGGACCCCGTTCCAGCCCTCGTACCACTTTCAAATTTCGTGGCAGAGCCGTGAATCGAACCGGGACCTCCAGGGTGGCAGCTAATCACGCTAACCACTACACCACATAGGCGGACATTATTAATATTATTATTATTAGTATTATTATTATTATTATTATTATTATTATTATTACAGTTAATTCCTTCTTTTATGAAACCATTTAAAGTTGTTATTCAATTCATCTGCTCCAGTTTCCAAGTAACCATGAATATACAATCAGTATTCATTGTAAAACTCTTTTAATAACTGGTTATACAAACAATCTTGCAGGCAAAAATGGTTTCATACCTATATGACCTTTAAACGGAAAACGTGGCAATATTTGAGTAGCTTATAAACTTCTAGTACTTGAAAAGGAAATTACGTATTTATGTCTGCGTAGAATAAACTGGTTTCCTAGGTTGAACGAATTACAAGCAATTGACGTGTAATTTATGTAAAATATGTAACAAGGAAATTACCTTGTCAACTCTGATTCTAAATATTAATTTATCCGTGCGCTCGGGAGAAATGTTGTTACCATTTCCTGTTTTCGAAATGTAAAATAAATTAACCGACCAAGCTAGTAGGTTTATTTGTAACGGGGTTGGGTTAGGGAGTGTTAATAGTTGACTGACATAGTCACTTTCTTATCATTAGGGCAGCCGGGGTTCGAATCACTGTCATTTCATGTGGTTTTTGAAAGAAAATACGATGTTGGGTCGGGTCGGGGACAAAGCCAAGAGATTTTGTGCGAATGCGTTAAGTTAAGAAATGTATTAGAATATTTATATTTTATTATTTATTTATTTTTTTTGTAATCCGTTTACCCTCCAGAGTTGGTTTCTCCCCCGGACGCAGCCAGGGATTCCACCTCTACCACCTCACCGAGTCCGAGGGAAAAGCCAACCCTGGAGGGTTAACAGATTAAGAAAGAAAGAAAGAAAGAATAAATGAACGAAGGAATTTTCACCTAATGAAATGAAATGGCGTATGGCTTTTAGTGCCGGGAGTGTCCGAGGACATGTTCGGTTCGCCAAATGTAGATCTTTTGATTTGACACCCGTAGGCGACCCGCGCGACGTAATGAGGATGAGCTCACATACACCCAGACCCGTGCCAGAGAAAATAACCAATTATGGTTAAAATTCCCGACCCTGCCGGAATCGAACCCGGGACCCCTGTGACCAAAGGCCAACACGCTAACCATTTAGCCATGGAGCCGGACTTTCGCCTAATGATACGTGTTTACAAAGAAGTCCCTATTTTAGACGAACACTCTTACTCACTTATCCTCTAATTTTCATTTCCCTTTCCCCATTCCATAAAATTAGTACTCGTTCTGGTTCCCTGCTTGAAACACCACTAAATCGAATGAATTTCTTACAATCATTCCTTTTCTAGTTACCGCATCAAGACTCTGAAATACACTTCCAATGGACATTCGGCACTTGACTGCCTCTCATACACGCAAATCTGTCTGCCAAAGTCCGGCTCCATGGCTACAAGGTTAGCCTGCTGGCCTTTGGTCAGAGGGGTCCCGGGTTCGATTCCCGGCAGGGTCGGGAATTTTAATCACCATTAGTTAATTTCTCTGGCACGGGGGCTGGGTGTATGTGTAGTCTTCATGATCATTTCATCCTCATCACGACGCGCAGGTCGCCTACGGGATCAAATCGAAAGACCTGCACCTGGCGAGCCGAACATGTCCTGGGACACTCCCAGCACTAAAAGCCATACGCCATTTCATTTCATGCCTGCCGAAAGATTTTCCTGGGCACTTATAACTGAGTTGTGTGAGCCGGTGTGTGTGTTTGTGTGCTTTGTGTGAGTACGATTTCTGTTATGCACTTCAGTTATCTATATATGAGTATTAAAAAGGATTACTAAAATCAGCTCTGTCCAGTCCTTCCGTTCTACTGGACCAATTTGCTTCTTTCTATCTCTCTCTCTCTCTCTCTCTCTCTCCGGAATCACCTCCCGGTGAATCATCAGACATTTAGAGGTCTCTAAGTTTAGTCAGCTTTGAGTAATCCTAAAATCAAATCATGAAATGATCACTCCAATAATTGCAGTTGAAGGCTTACCCTAGTCCGCTATACACTCTGTACTTAGCAGGTTGCTAAGCGATGTCATTACTATTCTGATATATGGGATTTTCATCCTTTGTTATGTGATTGCTTGCAAACATATTTGATTACTACCTGTCAAGCCAGAGAGTATACATTTCCTCTGATGATGGAAGAATACTATTCTCTGCTAGACATTGATTCTCTGACCTTCCCCAGCTTCTAAATATATTCAACAGATGGCAGAAAGTTCGTAATAACCTACATGCTACTAAGAAAAAAAAACAGTCGACGTACGCACAGTCGGGAAGGTATCAACTTGACTAGCTTTCTGTATGGTAATTAACCAAGCGTAGGGTCACAGTGTTGCCAATCCATAAATATTTTCTCCGCTAAATTTTAGTCAAAAATCCGCTAAATACCGCTAAATGAAGCAAAAGATCATATACCAGCTGTTGTAATAAAAGAGATTAACTCAACACTCACCAGTTTCAGAACAGGAGTTCATCATCTTCTCCTCCGCCCTGAAGCAGATGTGCTGAGTTGAAGTCCTATGGTTTCATATGAAGCCACATGGTACTATTCTTTTCAAAGAATATGCTGGCAGTTCACAGCAGCAAAGACCATACGGAAATTTTCAAATCTATTTCGAAAGTTATTTTCACATTCATTGGTGTTTTCATTATTTTTGAAAAGTGCGGAAATAATTCGCATTTATGTCGCACTGCCAATAGACGCACCGACCATATTTGGGAAGCTCAACCAACTAGTCTTTTAAAGTTTAATTATTTAACCACTATTTACGAAATATCTGACTAATCTTTAACCTTTAAAAAACGTACCAAAAAGAACATGATGTCAAAAGAAACACAACACTACCCGCTCATCAAGGGTTTTTTTTTTTGCTAGTTGCTTTACGTTGCACCGACACAGATAGGTCTTATGGCGACGATGGGACAGGAAACGGCTAGGAGTGGGAAGGAAGCGGCCGTGGCCTTAATTAAGGTACAGCCCCAGCATTTGCCTGGTGTGAAAATGGGAAACCACGGAAAACCATTTTCACGGCTGCCGACAGTGGGGTTCGAACCTACTATCTCCCGAATACTGGATACTGGCCGCACTTAAGCGACTGCAGCTGTCGAGCTCGGTCTCATCAAGAGTAGAGTAACGATTGTAACAATTACTGTCGACCAGAGATGGTCTAGAAAACGACTGGTAGTATGTAGCATAAGTTCAATACAACGGCAATAATTAGACTATTATGCCGTACTAAGTTCTATATTATTTTTTCTCCTGGTGATGAAACGTGATATTGTTAGCGCTGAAAAACGCTAAAAAGAAGTTTGAAAATCCGTCAAAAAAATCCGCTGTCCGCTAAATGGAAAATTTATCCGCTGTTCCATTTAAAAATCCGCCAATTTGGTTGGAAAATCCGCTGAGTTGGCAACACTGTAGGGTCAAGTTCTTGAAAAAGTGGGTGTCACGGCCAGTTGTGCCTTGCACTATATCCGGCAAGATCATTTGAAACTTTTAAGATCGAGGAATACCGTGTGTGCTATTATCCCGCCTTCATTCACAAGGCGATGCTACACGACATTATTCCGTTGCACAAATTTTCGGATGACCTCTAGTTCTGAGACATATTTATTTGTTTTAAATGTAAATATTGAAGGTTCTGTGGCAGAAAATTGATGAATTTTTGCATAGCCCTAAAACCTAACCTAATCCCATGGCACTACAGCCCTGAAGGGCCTTGGCCTACCAAACGACCGCTGTTCAACCCGAAGGCCTGCAGATCACGAGGTGTCGTGTGGTCAACAGGACAAATCATATCGGTCGTTATTCTTGGCTTTCTAAACCGGGTTGTATAGCCTAGCTTAAAAAAAGTCCAAATATACGACTAAAAATCGGGAAAAACCCTTTATAAAACGTTTGCAGGATGAAACGTGATTCAATAAGGAATAGAAAGAGACCAAACGTACATCTGCAAAACGAATGATACAGCTACGGGAACATCGCAAACTTGGGCCTGCATTGCTTAATGAACGGTTATAATATTGATAAAAAGCCATGCATATGAACATTTTAAAAACTATATAATTAAAATGAAATAAAACTGTGTGGAAATGCTAGCGTGTTTATTATTTCTGATTACAATACATTATAGACGTACCATTGCCCTTGCTGGCAAGAGCTAGTGCTCATATGGGCTAGAACAAATTTGTTACTTACATTGACGTGTCTCAGGCTCATCCTTGGCTTTGGCAATATGAAAGTGGTTGAGGTATGAGTGATGTTAGAAAGGCCAAACCTTGTGCAGCCAGTCCCTGTTATGAATGGTGAGAAAATGTTACGCACAGGATTGTTTGGTATGTGCATTTCAGTAGTTTTGACAGACTGATATCCAATAACAACAGTTGGCTCTGTAAGGAAAGCAACGGGAAAATACCTCACTCCTAGTTTCCTAGTAAGCCTCTTCAGTGATCCCTAGGCCGTTTATCAAAGCTGGTGGGGATGTTGCGGATCCAACGATCCTTCGGATTGAGTAATCAATAAACAAACAAACAAGCAAACAATCAAACAAACAAACAAATGATTTTTTTAATTTAGCAAATGATGTCCGAGGGAGGAACTTGAAGTAGAGTGTGTTTGTGAGATAGATAGTAGCTTCGTTTGGCCCTCAACTTATACCACCCGCCGTATCATTGTTCATGCATACAAGAAGCGAACTTTCTCACACTGGAAAATATTGTAATGCATGTCAGCAAGGTTCTGAGCCGTTTAAATACTACTTAAGCTACAAACATCAGCAATTTTAAGTTCTTTATTTATTTTTGAAATAGGACAGTCTTTTGACCTCTTATGTATTCAGGGCCTTATCAATAACCAGCAAACAAAAATGTTTGTATACTTGTCACCCAAACACTCTGAATACATGTTTCAGACAAGTAAATCTAGCGGCCGTACCTACAGCCTACGACGTTTTCTTTCTTATGTTTCCTTCTTACTAGGGGTTTAACGCCGTGTTAACACGTAAGTTTTCGGTGACACAAGGATGGGAGAGGTAGCGACCTTGGCCTTAATTAAGGTACAGCCACAGTATTTGCCTGATGTGAAAATAGGAAGGCAATCTCGCAGGCTGCCGACCGTCGGATTCGAACCTACCATCTGCCAAATACAAACTCATAGCTACATGACATGAACAGAGGAGCGACTCGCTTCGTTTTCCCCCGTTTAGATCCCCTTAATTATGCTACGACACAGATTTCTTCTTCTTATTTCCTAGTGTTTAGTCCTGTATTGGTGCAGGGTCCGCTTTTAATCATGCCATCCTTCACTCCCTGCGGTCAACGGCGTCAGCTTCAGTGATGCCTACAAAACGCATGTCTTCCTTGATTCAGTCTAACCATCGCTTCTTGGGACGATCTCGGGATCGAGAACCTCCAGTATCAAATTGGAGGGCCGTATGTATAATTGAGTCTGCTGGGCATCGAACGACATGACCATACCATCTAAGTTGTGCTTCTCGCATCTTCTCTGGGATAACTGCCACTCCCAATCGCGTTCGCACATCTTCATTTCTGATATGGCCCAGTCTTGTAAGACCCAGTGACCAACGCAACATTCTCATCTCCATACCATGTAGAACCTGCTCATGCATCCTAGTTGTAGGCCAGCATTCCTACCCATAGAGTGCAACTGGTCAGACATTGGATGTTTCCTTTTAGGCGGGTGGGAATGTTCTTGTCACATAGCGCACCAGTGACATGACGCTACTTCAGTCATGTAGCATTTACTCGTGCTCGGGTATCTGGTAATGTATTTTCGTCTGAGGTGATGAGTGATCCAAGGTATTTAAATTGGTTGGCTTTAACAAAGTCTTGCCCGTCGATGCGAATAGTATCAACAGTCTGCAACCCACATTGCACATACTCGGTTTTAGTGATGCTAATGCGCAAGCCATATTCCCCTGAACGGTCTTTGCAAATTTGCAGGGCATTCTTTATATACCTATTAAATACCCTGGAGCATAACACGGCTATCCCTGAAATTAAATACTATCTTTCAATAAATTCTGCTCGCCATCTTCCCGTATTATAACAGACAGACAAAAATTGAATTTGCTTAGGCTACTTTCGACTCTTGTACATCTAATCCGAGATAAAAATTAGTAGTGTGCAGATATATTTTAAACACATGCAAAATACTAAGTTCCTAGCACATGAATGGCGAATAAGTTACATCTATAAACACTCTTATTCTGTAATCAGACCACATTAATTAATTCTATGACGTGCTTCCAGCAATAAATCACAATTACAGTTTATTATCATAAACAGATTCTCTCCGATGAACTACTACCCTCAGATATAGGGAGATATATACGCGTTGTATTTGATAAATCAGTTTGGGGAACCTTAAGCCTTCTAACTGGCCGTTGTAATCCTTTGGGATGTCACCACAGCCGGTCCTGACGATCAATGCTCGTGAAGTAATAGTTACGGCCCAAACTCGTAACTTCGGCGGGCCGCCACGCCTTACCGAGCTTTACAAGGCTTAACATCGCCTCTACACTGAAAATTATTATAAAGACACCATCTACTTTACGAGCACTTTCAGCAATATAGCGGATAAAATGAGTCGGGACATTTTTCCTTTCCATCTAAACACAATCTAAAAAAATAATTAGAAGTCCTGCGCAATGGTGAGACAACAATGTGTTCCGCATTACTTAAAAATCGAAAGAAAAAATATTTATTTATTTATTTATTTATTTATTTATTTATTTATTTATTTATTTATTTATTTATTTATTTATTTATTTATTTATTTATTTATTTATTTATTTATTTATTTATTTATTTATTTATTTATTTATTAACAATCTGCGCTTTGCAGATGACACTTCCCTCATCGCTGGTAGTGAAGAGGAACTTTCTGACCTGCTTACAAGGGTGAAGAACACTAGTCTTCAGTATGGTCTAGAGATAAATATCAAAAAGACCAAACTAATGGTACTTGATCGGCAAGGTCAAATCCAATTTACAGGATGCCTGAAGGAATTGGATATAGTAAAGGAATTTGTATACGTGGGGTCAGTCAACAATGACACGGGAAGCTGTGATAAAGAGGTAAAAAAGACGTATTGTCTTAGGTCGTGCTGAAATGGTTAAACTTACTAAGATCTGGCAGAACCGGGCAGTATCAAAAGCTACAAAGATGCGCTTGGTAGAATCACTAGTGTTCTCCGTCTTTTTGTACGGCTGTGACACCTGGACCGTGAATGCTAAAGACAAAAAGCGCATTGATGCCTTTGAGATGTGGTGTTGGAGGAGAATGCTACGTGTAGCCCGGACAGAAGGGAGAACTAATATTTCCATTCTGGACGAACTCTGCGTCAAGAAACGTCTATCTTCCCGTGTGAGTGAGTGTTACCTCCAGTTCCTTGGCAAAATTTTCAGACGAGACGGAGAGAACTTGGAAAAGATCATTTTGCAAGGCAAACTCGAAGGCAGTAGACCATGAGCAAGAACAGCGAGTAGATGGATTGATCAGGCGAAGAAGATCACTGGTCTACCACTTCAGATCATATTAAAGAAATGTGACAACCGCTCGGGATGGAGACATCTCGTCATGGTTGCAACACGGAAATGATAGAGTTATGAGGTCCCGACGCTCAGTAATGAGCATGACGGCTAATGATGATTTATTTATTTATTTATTTATTTATTTATTTATTTATTTATTTATTTATTTATTTATTTATTTATTTATTTATTTATTTATTTATTTATTTATTTATTAGTGCCTTTTTCAGTGGTGATGTTAGGGCTCGAGGCCCTCTCCTACACTTAACCACATACTAATTACAATTTAAATAAAATGCTAAGATACATAAAATAGTTAAAATTGCATAAATTAACAAAATTAAAATGAATTTAAATAAATTACTAACTAAATTAATATTAAAAATAAATAATATTAAAAACTCTTAAACTGACTAATCCTCAGGCACGCTAACATTCATAATTCAACCATTTAGTCAGCTGTCCTCAGCAGGTAGTCTCGGCAGGTGACCTTAAATCTTGATAAAGAGCTAGTTTCTCTGACTTGAGCTGGCAGGGAATTCCGTAATCTGCCGCCGGTCACCACAAATGATCTATTAATTTTATTTGTGGTATGCCTTTGCTGGCGAGATGTAGTGTTTACAGTGCACTATGTCTTCTGCTATGGGCTATATCAAATTTGTTACTTTCATTGACCTGTCTCAGTCTCATCCTTGGCTTTGACAATATGAAAGTGACTGAGGTATGAGTAATGCTAGTAATACCATTGCTTATGCAGCCAGTCCCTGTTATGAATGGTGTGAAGATATCGCTCATAGGGTCAGTTGGTGCATGCATTTCAGTGGGGTTGGCAGACTGATATGTAATAGCAGAGGCTGGCTCGGTGAGGAAAGCAACGGGAAACTACCTCACTCCTCGTTTCCCTCGTACGCCTCTTCAGTAACACCTAGGCGTTTTATGACAGCTGTTGGCGGAGCTGCAGAGGATCAAACCAGCCTTCGGGCTGAATACCCAACATACATGCACTAGGATAGAAAAATAGGATCTCGAACGTGTATTTGAGTTATGTAATGATAAAAATGTGAATTTAGAAGACATATACAGTGCCTGATTTTCAGCTTTCATGAAAATGTCTTGTATACGGTAGAATAGGCTTGGACGTTATAGTTGTTTTCATTCATTTACCACTGATCTGCATTTAGAGCTGTCACCCAAGTGGTAGGTAACTACTACTACAAAATGTTTTCATTACTCCCCTGAAAAGGGAGGCGGCCCTGTTGGACGGTGACGCCGTCTTTCAGACCAGGAGGTTTGTATTGGAGAAGGAGATTTGTGGCGAAGGTGAGAGGGATGGCGGCCGTGGCCTGTTCTAAAAACTGTCCTGGTTTACCCATTAGTGCAGCAAGAGAATGGAAAATCACGGAAAATTCATTCTCAGGACAACCAATAGTGGGTACAAGCCCCTTTCCGTCTCACGAATGCAAAGGGCGTAGAGACACGGCACAGCCGCGGCCTCCGCTTCAGGCCCCCCTGTGGGTGGTGGTGGTAGAATAAAACCTACGGTAATCCTTGCCTGTCGTAAGAGGCAACTAAAAGGGGTCCCAGGGGCTCTGAACTTGGGAGCGTGGGTTGGCGACCACGGGACTATCAGCTGAATTCTGTCACTGTTTCCACTTACTTGTGCCAGGCTCTTCACTTTCAACTATCCTATCCGACCTCTCTTGGTCAACTCTTGTTCTTTTCCGACCCCGATGCTATTAGGTTTCCGAGGGCTAGGGCGTTTTTCATTTTCACGCCCTTCGTGGCCCTTGCGTTCCTTTGGCCGATACCTTCATTTCTCGAAGTGTCGGATTCCTTCCATTTTTCTCTCTGATTAGTGTTATATACATGATGGTTGCCTAGTTGTACTTCCTCTTAAAAAAATAATCACCACCACCACCTCCTCCACTTCAGGTGGTAGGTTCCCTATCAACTGTTTACTTTCTTAAATAACGTCAAAGAGGATGGAAAATGTATCGAGCATCTCCCGTGGTAAATTATTCCAATCCCTAATCCCTATTTCTTTCTGTAAATATTTGTATCAGAGTAACAATTTGCAATGCGTTTGTAAAATTATTACCAATGTTACTCTTTTATTAGTTATTCCAAAACTGTTTAAATAAATAAATAAAGGAGACATGTAATATATAAATAGACCGAGAGGAGTGGCCGCGCGTGTTAACGCACTATGCCACGCATCGGGAGACAAGTGGGTTCGAACTCCATCATCAGCGGTCTTGAGAATGGTTTCCAATTTTGATTTCCAGGCAAATGCCGGGATTATTACGCATAGGCCACAGATGATTTCTTCCGCCGCAGCTTAGTAAGCTTAGTAAGTATGTTGAGAAGATAATTTTTTTCTTTCTAAACAGTGCTCGATTCTAGTCATGAAATGCCGTATTCAACAACATCGAACTATAGTATGCGATTCTAGTTGTAATAGGTTTTGAACAGCAGTATGTGTTCAAGTCTAAACATGCAGGTACACGATATGTGTGCTGTCTTATGCATAAGATCGCGTTATATATTCGATAAAGCTATGCCTTAACAAAGCAGGGAAAAGGAGGTTATAACAATCGCTATCTTACGCAAGCCGTTCAGAACTGTAGTCTTTTTTCCTCTTATAACAAAGGTATTCCTTGACATGTTCTTTTAAATTGTCCGCTACTACGATCAAGAGGGCAGCACGGTGCTCTCTTGATTAAAGATGGCGGATGTGGAATTTGCCGCCACCACATGTCAAAGAATAAAGATGCCAACACGATGCTCTCTTGATTAAAGATGGCTGCTTTTCAAATTGTCCGCCACCACAGAGTGCAGCACGGCGCTCTGTAGATTGAAGATGGCGGATGACAGCTAACGCAAGAGGGCAGCACGGTGCTCTCTGGATTAAAGATGGCGGATGATAGCTGACAGAAATTTTCAAATTGCCCGCTACTACAGAGGGCAGCACGGTGCTCTGTAGTTTAAAGATGGCGGATGACAGCTGACGCAAGAGGGCAGCACGGTGCTCTCTGGATTAAAGATGGCGGATGACAGCTGACGAAAGAGAGCAGCATGGTGTTCTCTGGATTAAAGATGGCGGATGACAGCTGTCAAAAAAGCACGTGGATTTGTTTACCGATTCAAATCTCGCGCTAGTTAGGTTAAGTTGGTACCACTAAGGTTTAGGCCCGTCAAGATGGCAGCACTGAGGTTAGCGATACGTTGTTGTCTGCATTGGGGGCAGCACGGTGCTCTCTTGATTAATGATGGCGGATGAAAGCTGTCAAAAAGCACGTGGATTTGTTTACCGATTCAAATCTCGCGCTAGTTAGGTTAAGTTGGTACCACTAAGGTTTAGGCCCGTCAAGATAGCAGCACTGAGGTTAGCGATGCGTTGTTGTCTGTCAAAAAAATCACGTGGCTGTCAAAAAAAGCAAGTGGCTTTGTTTACCAATTCAAATTTCCCGCGGGAGGAGGAGCAGGCCCCTGAGAAGGCTCCCGGGAGGAGCAGGAGGAGTGGGGCCCTGGGAAGGCCACCCGTGCGGAGGTGGAGGAGGAGTGGGCCCCTGGGAAGGCCACCCGTTCGGAGGTGGAGGAGGAGGCCACTGGGAAGGCCACCCGTGCGGAGGTGGAGGAGGAGGCCCCTGGGAGCCAGTGGAGGAGGAGGCCGCCGAATCCCTGTATTATACTACTGAGGTGTCCCAGTAAAGTCAGTGTCGATTTTGAGGCAGCTGCAATATCGGTTCTACATCAAGTTCTTCCCTCAACTCAAGTGAGTGGGTGCCACTTCCATATGAAGAAATGCTTATGAAGAAAAATTCAAAGTCTGGGTCTACAAGAGGAATACCGTCGTAATGAAGAGTTAAGGCTTTACGTCACTGTGTGTGCGGCACTGGCATTTTTGAAACCGGAGGACGTAGATGACGAATGGCCCAGATTCATGCGGAAGTTCCGGACAACATATAACTCTTCGAGATTTTCGACTACTTTGTGGATACAAGGCTACAAAATGAAGAGATCCCCATCGAAATGTAGAGTTGCTACGGTAAGAGACATAGAACCACGGATGCTGTAGAAGGATGGCACAACAAATTAAATACTACCGGTATCGCTGGAAACCCCCACCCCAGAGTCAACATGCTGGCGGAATGTTTGAAGAAGGAAGTGTAACACACAAATTGCATGTACATGAAGTTAGAAATACATCTTGATGGGAAGAAGAGAAAGAGGAAATACTTGAAACTGAACGACAGGACTGAGAAAACCATAAAAGTAGATGAAGAGACATTAGGTCCTGCTTAAAAGTAATTTCTCATATTCAGAAATTGGACTAAATTACGGTAACCCACGTATAAATATATAGTGTAAATACATACGTCAGCAAAAATAACGAAGCCTATAAAAGACGATTTTAAACGACAAATGTTTGAAAAATGACGAAGCCTATGAAGGCTGTTTTTAAACATGCCAAAATGGTAAGATGATTATTATTTTGACAGTCCAAAGCCTGTGTAAAGTGTGATGGAAATCATTCAATAAGTTGTATGGATTAAAGATTGCTTTATTTACAGGGGTCGCTTTCATTACATGTCTTGTTTCTTTCTTTCGAAGATAGTGTTCCGAAATTTCCGGTAACGAAATATTTATTTCCAAGACCTAGGAAACCCTAGTCAAGTGGTAATAATCCGTGCGCGAATTTCCGCTTTAATGATGTGCTCACACTTTTCCACACAATGTGACCGACAGCTCTGCACTCCGACCAACCAACGAGCAGAGGACGCGTGGCCACGGCTCTACCGCAGCTCTACACCTCTGTATTCGGGAAACCGAGAGGGGCTGGTTCCCACCACCGGCTATCCTGAGACTGGTTTTCCATTATTCTGCACTAAGGCGAATGCCAGGACAGTTCCTAGTATAGGCCACGGCCGCCCACCCTCTCACCTTCTCCGATACAAATATCCTGGCCTGAGAGACGGTGTCACCGTATAGGAGGCCCCCCCACACCCTTCAGGGGAAGAATGAAAACATTACGCCAGACAAAAATAAACTACCTCTGCCACAGTATCCTCTTCCTCCCTGTTGGATTTCGCTTTCGTTGCTACTGTAGATAGCAGCACAGTCAGTGTCAAAATTGATAGAGAGTTCCCCTAGATGGCGACCATTTAGAAGGTCTGAAACTTTGTAGCTGAGGCCATTCGATTACTACTATTCATGATGGTAATAATTAGTACGACTACAATTTTGATGTTAAGTCGAACCCTAACTAAATGAACCGGTAATCACACAAACAAGTAAAAACTGTGAAAGTATATAAATACATAATTGTTGGGCAGCCGTTGCAAACTTCCAAACGCAACACCAGGCGTGGTCAATCACTGCAGGTAATACCCTGCAGTGTTGCCACATCGCACACACTAAAGCTGCTGTGCTAGCCACGACACTGAATGTCGCGCTACCCCAGGCAACACACCACACAGAGTTAACTAAAACAAACTATTCACATTATAATGAATAAAAACACACAAAACGTTTCTCAAAAACAAAACTAGACAACAACAAAATTAATAAAACATGTACAGACCGACAGAGGAGCGCACCGGTATCGGTACCTCACAAACCAACTTTGTTCATAAATTACGAACTACAACTGACAAAATTTTGGGCTCAGCATAAGAACACAGTCGTATAGTATATCCAAAACGATAACCAATAGGTTTCGTGGGCTTAAAAATTTTCGTACATCTGTACATTGATTATTTTGGCGAAATTTCCGTACAGTTATCCGTTTCAGGTGTAATAATGACCATCTGCATCATTTTTAGCTTTTGTGTCTGTTTGTCTGTTTGTTTGTCTGTTAGTCTCTTTGTCTGTTTGTCTGTTTGTCTGTCCTTCTATAACTTGAAAACTACTAAATATATATTTCCACCAAACTTCATATTTAGAATCCACCTCTCCTTGGGTAGGTTTTAGCGCAAATATCGTTTCTAAATCCGTGAACTGAGTGGGGATTTTTACGAAACCGAAACGGTGATTTTGCACTCCCTCAAAGCATACACAACCGAACTTAATGGAAATCAACCTGCCTTAATGAAAATTAATTTCTAAACCTTTTTTTCTCATGTGCATCATTTCGATAACAGGATTTAGTAAGGAGATATCATTAACGGACCGTTTTTCGGTACAAATCCCAGCGGACTTAACGCAAGAGCGGGTGCGTGTAAAGCGTACTTCTTACAAACTTGAAAACTAACAAGATATTTGAACCAAATTTTATATATAGCATCCATCTGTCCAAGGGTAGGTTTCCTTGGTGTCTGTTAGTTAGTTAGTTAGTTAGTTAGTTTGTTTGTTTGTTTCTTTGTTTGTTTGTTTGTTTGGTCTGTTTGTCTTTCTCTAACTTGAAAACTACTGGATATATTTCCACCAAACTTCATATTTAGAATCCACCTATCCTTTGGGGAGGTTTTAGGGCAAATATTGTTTCTAAATCCCTGAACTAATTGGGGGTTTATACGAAACCGAAACCGTGTTTTTGCACTCCCTCAAAATACACACAACCAAACTTAATGGAATTCTACCTGCCTTAATGGAAATTAATTTCTAAACCTTTTCTTCTCATGTGCATCATTTCAATCACTTACAGGAAAGATAGTATGATCAAACTCTACACGAACATTGGCCCAATCAGTACCCATATGTGAGCCAAATGCTATGTCACATAATTATCCGAAAAGTAATGCAATGTAAGATATTCTTACACAAATTTCAACCTATTCAACGTTTCTGATTCAATCTGACCCATGAATAGATAAGATGCGAGAAAATATCATAGGACCAGTCATTTAGATCGCTAAATACTGCGCCTTACGGTACAATCCTTTGTTGATATGACGTACCGTTTAGCAGCAGTTAATCTGTAAATAAAGGTCTGCAATATTGTAAACATTCATATACTTTCGTTTGTCCATCTGTATATATTCATTGATGTCGATTTGTAGCGATCGAGAAAGGATGTGTCTGCTATTGTAATCAGTACTCCCTACACCGACTTTGACTGCTGGCAGTAGGAATGGGGTCCTTCTCCAACTCCTGTGTAACTGGCATTAGCAAGGAGGGCCTACCATTTTAATGAATAATTCACTTTTCGATTTGTCTTGCAGAAGGCAAGGGATCATGCAGTTTTGTTCGAAAGTCCCCTACTCTATTGTGTTTGGCTCTAGGCCAGGGTGCCCGCCATTATAAACAAATGTTCCAATCTAAAATTTGACTAGCATTAGGCATAGTGGCCTGCTATTTTCATGGAAACTCACTAATTCTGTGTGACTGGCAGTAAGCTGGCTAGCAGCAGTAAAAAGGGACTGTCATTATAATGATAACTGCACAACTCAATTTTGACTGGTGGTAGGGAAGTTGCCTGTTATTATAATAAAAACTCCTCAACTGTAACCTGTCTGAAAGTAGGAAATGGGTCTGCCATTGTAACTAAAACTCCCCAAATCGATTGTGACCGCGCAGTAGGCATTGGGGCCTGCAATTATAATGTAAACTTGCCAACTCGATTGTGAATGGCAGTAGGCAAGTGAGCCTGGCGTTATCATCACAACTCCGCAACCCTCACTTTACATTGGAAACAACGTATGTGGACCTCCCCATGCTATTTCTCGGATAAGGCTAAGAGACATGCAATTTTAAAACAATCTCATTTGCTGCACGCACAGTATTTACGTCGATATCCGTATACAATGTAGAATACCGTAGCGAAGCACGGGTACATTTGCTAGTTGTTCATAAATTACGAACTACAACTGACAATTATGCAAATAATCATAATAAGTTGTGACTAGGGATGGCATTTTTTTTAAATACCGATATATTGATATTGCGATATATTGAAAGCTTATTTTCGATAATCGATATTTATTGCACATAATATATCGGTATATTTAAACGGTATCGATATATCGTGAATGATAACCCAAGAGTCCAAGACCAACTACAATATCATCAGACCTCAATGCATAAATAGCAATATTGATATTCTGTCTGTGCACGCGACTGGTTGGTTGAGTTTATCTTGCTACTGGAATTCACGGTTTAATTGAAAACCTACCTACAACCTGTTTTCCTGTCATTGACCAGGTCCGGGATGTAATGAATGAATCATATATAGGCTATTATTACGATGGGGTCGCCACTCCCAAAGTGATGTATGTTAATGACTGATAGATGCTACGAAATGAGAATGGAGAGTGTTGCTGGAATGAAAGATGACAGGGAAAACCGGAGTACCCGGAGAAAAACCTGTCCCGCCTCCGCTTTGTCCAGCACAAATCTCACATGGAGTGACCGGGATTTGAACCACGGTATCCAGCAGGGAGAGGCCGACGCGCTGCCGTCTGAGCCACAGAGGCATCGCGGTTTAATTATCCGTGGAATATATCCACCAACGGCTGCTAATTTCAGATGGGCACCAGCCTGCACGGTTGCTAGGGTTATACTTCCGAAACAGAAATTTTCATTGATCCTCAGCCACAAGATATATTTATGTCAATAGGCGCCAGCGGTCGAGGCATAGATCCTGAATAATTCGTTTTTTGAAATTATTAAGTACAGCTGTGGAGAGTGAAAAATAGTGTCAGTAATGCTTGATGAAGTTCATATAAACCTCGTAAATTAGTAAGAATGGCCGAAAATAGTTGAGAATATGATGCAGAATCTACCGTGCAAGTATTTATGGCTTTATCATTGCATTCTGGGAATAAAGATGTCATTGGTCTTTTTTTCTGGCGAATAACATTAACTCAGACACTTAAGGTGTTAGAATTCATGGTTGAATTAGGTTTTGATGTTTTGTACTTTACTGCTGATACCATTTTACACAAAATATTTTGGTCATATTTGATTCTCTTAATTTTCTTGTTTTTCTTGTTTTTCTTAGAACTGCCGTGGTCCCCGTTTTATAGAACTTCAATATAATTTCAAATCCTTGTATTTTGGAAAAAAATAATTTGATGTCAAGATATATCGATATTTTGTTTTGATAGTAGAATAATACAAGACCAACTACAATATCTCAGACCTTAGCCGACCTATCGAAACTGTCCACAATGGCGGCAGCTGGAGTGCTAGCATGCGTTTGTTTTGATTTGTGTAAGCCGTGTTGTTACCAAATATTTCCGGAAATTTGAATATTATTAATCATACATTATATTTATTTATAGTCTTAATAAGGTTATAGATCCTCTTTCAGTGCCGTAAGAAGCTGTTTGTTCTCAAAGAGCTTATTTATTCCAACAAAATCGGTGGTGATTAGGTTAATGTTGATTCTCGTGTTCTTCTCTAGAAGTATTTTATTCATTTTAGTTACCTATGCAATACGTTTACAGTTTAATGTGCTGTGTGCCTGGAAGTAAGTAAGAGCTTCAGTGTTCACGTTTCCAAAAGACCTAGCATTAAGGCAAAATTGGGTTAAGAGCCTTCGTAAGGAAAACTTCGAACCGAATCATAGGACTAATAATGTTGTATGCATTAATCATTTTTGAAATCAAATATATTGTCATGGAAGATATTATTTACCCATATAAGGCGGTGATCTACTTCGAGTGCCGCGCAAACTTCCGAAGTTAAAACTAATGATGTCTATCCTAGCCTTTGCCCTATCAGCCAACGTACCTTACTACAAAGAAAATTAAATCAGTCCCAGAAAGATACGCAAAATCATGACCAAGATTTATAATTTAGAGACTAAATTAATCTTAAACGGTGGTGCAAGAATGATGTAATTAATTTTCAACGTTTTACAATGAACATGCGTAAACTAAACCTAACCCCATTTCCCGTGAGTGAACATGGGAACTATGTTCTTTTTTTTATATAAAATACAATTATGCCATCAGTTCTGGTGAATTTTAAGGTGACGAGTGTTTTAGATGGCCAGGTGGATCATACAAACATCGCTTGTACCTACTCATCAATACAGGTGGATTTTGGGGGGTTGAAATTTCTTTGGAGAAATTTGTTTGCGTGTTTTATATAATGGGCTGTGGTCAATGGTGGTGTTACATAGTATTTCATGTAAGGTTAATAATATTCTTTGTTGACATCTATATATCGTATTTGCTGACCGGAGATTCATATGTGAAATATTTTAATACTCCGTGTCTGTTTCAACCTGACGTTGATACAATAATTCTCCCTTCGTTATTTTCCTCACTGAAATTTCATTTAGACTTACAAACGATAACGCTACTTTTGGTGTTTAATTGTTCATATTTTGAGTTAGTGATTTGCATTTCATGACATTCGACTTGTGATATTTTATTTAGGTGACTCGGAATAAACATGCATAACCTTTTCCTCAACCTCTCATATCGCACGCCGATGTCCGCCATGTTTTTTTCTGGATTACGGTCTGATGTAATTGTAGTTGGTCTTGGATAATATCGGCATGTCTATGTCGAAGGAAATATCGATATTTTAGTACGGTATATCGGAACGTCCCTAGGTGTTATCGTTGCCTGCGAGATAAGTAAAGGCCTCTGCATGCACGGCCTCTTCAAGTACTACATTGACAGAGTAGCAGCAGTTCAAATAGCGCCGCTGGATGTCAGGTTTTCCCTCCATTCCTCAGCACGATTCGAATTGGCATTACGAGAATAACTTGCACATAAAAACACATTACAAATATAAAAAACTGCGTTTTGAGTAGGAAAGTGATATTTCTATGACGTTTAATGAAGAAAAATAAATGTATCACTCAGTAATTCAAGATGAGCTCATACGAATCAGGTAGTATCATTGCAACCGGAAGGTTCACGTCCTAATAGAAATGAAAATACTCCATAGTATATTTTAAAACACTGCAGTATTCACATAACCTATATACGTCGATGAATGCAAAGTGGATCTCGGTCTACAAGTGGCCACGGCTGGTCCGTGGTCCCACAGCTTTGCACTCCGACCGGCCAACTGAACAGAGGAGGGCTGACCATGACTCTACCGTGGCTCTTCACCTCTGTATTCGGAACACGGGACAGGGCTGGACCTCACGGCTGGTCCCCACTGTCGACTGTCCTGAGAATGGTTTTCAGTGGTTTTCCATTCCCCATTTAAGGTGAATGCCGGAACAACTTCTGGTATATGCCACGGCTACCAACCCCCTCACCTTCAGCGTGACAAATCTCCCGGCCTGAGAGACGGCGTCACCGTCTAAGAGGCCCGCCTCCTCCTTCAGGGGAGGAATGAGAACATTTCAGTAGTAGTGCATAGCCTAGTCTTGCCATGCAAATATGAAGGATACACTGAAAAAAGTGTTGGCATTGATTGCGGCTAGTTTTAGTAAAAATGCTAAAGCATGTGCTTTCAAAATGTTCACTACATACTACAGACTTCGAGGAAGGTTGCCACATGCTATTCTTCTCGTCACCCCGACATGATATAATTTTGACCCACTTTTCTCGTAGTTCTACATTTGCTTGTGGAATGAAATGCCACTACCTTTCTGAAGTTTACTTTGGCAGAATGGTACAGAGCAATAAATCATTGTTTATGACGCGCAATAAGTATCCTGTGAATATAATGTTTACAATAAACTCTCTCTCGGCTTTGTATATTTATCAGTATGCACAAAACATTTTCTTAATGCAAATCCTCAGCTTGTTTAGTCATTTGACCGCGTCAGGAATGGAACGAACGAAGTCCCATCTAGCGGCAAGGATGGGAACTGTGTCGGTTGCCGAAGCCTGTCGCACTTCTCTGGGGCAATGATTAATGACTGACAGATGAAATGAAATTATAGTGGAGAAAAAAACATGGCGTATGGCTTTTAGTGCCGGGAGTGTCCGAGGGCAAGTTCGGCTCGCCAGGTGCAGGTCTTTTTTATTTAGCACCCATAGGCGACCTGCGCGTAGTGATAAGGGTGATATGATGATGAAGGCGACACATACACCCAGCCCCTGTGCCAGCGAAATTAACCAATTATGGTTAAAATTCCCGACCCTGCCGGGAATCGAACCCGGGACCCCTGTCACCAAAGGCCAGCACGCTAACCATTTGGCCATGGAGCCGGGCGATAGTGGAGAGTGTTGCTGGAATGGAAGATGACAGGGAAAACCGGAGTACTTGGAGAAAAACCTGTCCTGCCTCCGCTTTTTCCAGCACAAATCTCACATGGAGTGACCGGGATTTGAACCACGAAACCCAGCGGTGAGAGGCTGGCGCACTGCCACCTGAGTCACGGAGGCCTCTATTTTCTTAATCTTAAATATTAAACTATATACTCACCCCAAGCTGAATACACAAATCAACACCTATTATAATTAATTTTAAGGCTTATCTCACCTAAAAACTCACTAACTTACCTTTTTGCTTCCCAGTTTCCTTATACGTCTGTGTTGTTAAACAATGGAGGGCTAACACGAAGTCTAGCGGTGACTCTGGAAGTAGAACGTATTTCGCGCCGTGTAAACTGCCATGCGGAGGCCTTATTACTAATCACGTAATGTAGACAACGGTGTTACATATTCCACCGTTTGTATTCGAAGTATAGTCAAGCCTATCAGAGGCTCAGAGCAAGGTATTGATTAGAATGAATATTTCCAGGTTGCAATTCCACCTTCACTAGCACCAGAACTTGAGTATGAAACCTTACCACATGTGCTGGGGAGTTGCCCTCAAGGAGAACTGCTTAGGATCAAACGCCATAACATCATCAGAAACCTGATTGCTAATGCTCTTCGTCTCAAAAATCTAGAAGTGTACGAAGAAGTCCACTGCCTCGCCGAAGGAGGCAGCACTCGCAGGATTGATATTATAGCGATTGACAGACGGAGGAACGAAGCAGAAATTATTGATCCTACGGTACGCTTTGAATCTTCAGCCTCTCAGCCGACTGACGTAGACAATGAGAAAAAGGATATCTATAATCCAACCATCCCTTTCTTTCTTGAGTCGTATAACCTTAAAAAAATTACGGTGACTGGACTTTTCTTTGGCGCGAGGGGAACAATTCCCAAATCTTTCGTCACATGGCGACAAAAATATAAACTAGCGAGAAGCCTACAAGATGAGATAGTCGTCTCACTCATCAAGTACTCCGTTTCGATTCTTCGTCACCATTTATATGGAGTTCATGCCATTTAACATGGTTAATTGTAACCTATCATTTTTTTTAACATTAATCTTTTTATCTTCCCTAAAAATTGTTATTGTGTATTATTCTGTGTCTTATGGCAAATCCAGGGTGTCCTGGATCAGACTAAATAAATAAATATATTATGGAAAAACCGATATATTGTGCGATAAATTGAATCAAAATTTCGGTATCGATATACCGATAAATCGAAAGGAAAATATCGGTATTTCGTAAAAACCTCAGCTGTAAAGTAGACTACAGGGTCTCTCATATACTTTAAACCCAGACCAAATGCACGGTGTTTGTACTCTGCGCTACGGCAGCTGCAGTATGGGAGGCGCGCGCATAATTATTGCCATTGCATGCAGTCTGCACGTGTTCGACCTAGCAAGCATCAGTCGCCAGTCTGAATCTCAGCTGTTAAAATGGTGAGCAGTTATCATTGCAACACCGTACGTTCGTATGTAAAAGATCTAGTTTTATCTTAATGGTCGTGTGAACAGTCACAACCCTCGCTATTGGTGTGCAGAAAGTCCTAATGGTGTTTATGAAATCCCTCATTATGATAGGAAGATTGGTGTTTGGTGTGCTGTCAGTGCAAGACGAATAATTGGGCCTATTTTTTTCGAGACAACACTAAATGCAGAGAGGTATCAAGATGACATTTTGACACCGTTCTTCCACCAGTTAACGGATGAAGAAGATTCGCGTGGGTAGTTTCAACAAGATTCAGCCCCTGCTCTTAGGGCAAACGATTACCTTCTTACAATCTCGGAAGTGTTTGCAGACAGAGTGATCAGTGCTGGTCTATTTCCCACTCGTTCACCAGATCTAACAGTGCGTGATTTTTACTTGTGGGGTAAACTGAAAGAAAAAGTGTATCGAACAAATCCTCACACATTGGAGGAACTGAAAGAAAACATCACGATGAAATCAGAAACATTACAGCGGCAGAACTCACTGGCGTCGGCCACAGTGTGGTTACCAGATACAGTGCCTGTGTAACCAAGGAAGGACGACACTTCCAGCATCTTTTATAAGGTAAGATTTCTAATAAGATTGTATACACGCTTAAAACAGGGCGGCCGCGCGTGGCTGAGACAGTTGCCGTAGCCCAGAGTGCAAACACCGTGCGTTCTGTCTGAGTCTATACGAGAGACCCTGTAGAAATCCAGTGCTGATTTTATATACAAGAAGATAGAACGGTTTCGCAAATCGAAGAGTGTAAATATAATAGTAGGGTTAAACACCTAGTGGCTAGTCGGGCCAGTAGCCTCAAGTTACTGAGAATGTTTACACGTATTTCAGTGAAGTCAGAAACTAGTCAACGAAGTCAGCAAAACAGTCTAGCTGGTTGCAATCATTCTGTAAAAAAATCTGTGTGTTCGATGTTCTTTGGTCATGCCGTATTTAGTGATGGGAAAGTGCAAGATAAAAGTACTGTAATTGGGCTGAATTACGGTTATCTGAGAAATATTTTACTCAGTTACAATTATAAATTACTTTTTCAACGAGTAATACGTTACAGTTACAATTAATTGTCAAAAGTCGATCCTTAAGGATTTTTTTTTTCACATGGGAATGGAATAATACCGAAGTTTTGCTAAGACTTTAGCATATGGACTTTAAGTGACTATCATCACCAAGTGAGACTGCAAATGTATAATGGTTGTAATAGAGATCTTGTGATACTTACTCATTATGATAAGTTGGAGATGTAGTTTTTTACCTCGCCGGGCTGAGTGGCTCAGACGGTTAAAGCGCTGGCCTTCTAACCCCAACTTGGCAGGTTCGATCCTGGCTCAGTCCGGTGGTATTTGAAGGTGCTCAAATACGACAGCCCCGTGTCGGTAGATTTACTGGCACGTAAAAGAACTCCTGCGGGACTAAATTCCGGCACCTCGGCGTCTCCGAAGACCTTAAAAAGTAGTTAGTGGGACGTAAAACAAATAACAGTATTATTATTATTATTATTATTAGTTTTTACCTCAAAGTACAGAACCCCAATTCAGGAACTTAAGTTTCGACTCAGTCTTCTGCAGTGGAAGGTTTGACGGCAACACGAGGTCCATCCCAAACGTGTCATAATTTTTGAACTGACATTGAAACTCAAGAGTTTATATAAGGCATAAACCCTGGAAACCTGCAAAATTTAGTTTTATTTCTTTGATGAAACGTGATACAATTTTGTGATCCGTAGGGAATTACTTATAACGTTTTGAAATTCAGTGAAGACTGACAATCTATGAAGAAAGATAAACTTGCGGTATCAATTTAGTATTAGATCGATTTTGATGTTTAAAAATATGGATTATAACAACTTATTCTTTGAAAATCATTAGTAGATTATCATATGTTACAGGAGTGAGAGCGATATTCTTCTGCTTTCTTGTCTCATGAAATACATTTTCCTCAGCTTATTGCATCTATTTCTGGTGTCATTAGCTCCATATCATTTGTTATTAGCAGGAGATTTCAGGCTGGATATCCTTCCTGACACCACGTGATTTTTGGAGATGATGAAAATCTCAACCCAGTTTCTTTTCACCAATTTGCTTTACGTCGCAGCTACGTCTTATGGCGGCGGTGGGATAGGAAAGGGCTAGGAGTGGGAAGGAAGCGACCGAGGCCTTAATTAAGGTGCAGCTCCAGCATTTGCCTGGTGTGAGAATGGGAAACCACGGAAAACCATCTTCAAGGCTGCCGACAGTGGGATTCGAACCTCCCGGATGCAAGCTCACAGCCGCACGGCCAACTCACCCGGTGATTGGGTTTCGAAGTTGCCGCAGTCAGTTGAAAGTTTACACATATACAGATAGAATTTCTCGTCATCTGTATGTGAATTACCGATACCGGTGCGCCTTTACGCTTCTCGCTCGGTTTGTGTGCAGTTGTGTTCATTTAATTTTTAAATCGTTTAAGTCAAAGGAACTTGCAAAAAAAAAAATCATTTAAGGGGAGTTTTTAATAGTTTTGGAGTAATAGTTTTGGAGTGGGTTGTGTGTTTATGTGTGTAAGCACGTTTAATAATGTGTAATGTTTTTAATAATAATTGACAAAAGCATCGTCGCATTTCTTGTCGACCAGACTGTCGCAGCAAACAATACGGTTTCGGTATGTGACAGACCTGGATAGTTACCCGGATGCATGATAAGCAGGGACATATATTTATATAAACAGCGGTTTATATGTTTAATATAAGTGTGCAGATGTTAAATTTGTAAAAGCAGCATTTTATTATCAGCGTTTAGCGTGCACCTGCCTCGGCTACCTGTTTTCTGGCATTTCAAGGTTTGAGAATGGATTTTGGCATTAGTTTAAGAAAGCGGCGTATTGGTGGTGTCCTGAAAGTGAGAGGTTCTCGGCAAATAAGACTCAGGATATTCCAAATACAGTATCCCTTTCAGACCTGAAAGAAAACTGGAGGTGTGAATTTTTGTTTGTACGTCAAGAACTGACTAAAATGCTGCTCAATACACATATTAATAGTTTATTTTACAAAATAAAAACTAACATCCTAAAAACAGGACCCACACAATTGTGCGTATCAAAATTCAAAACCTCGTTGTATCACGTACGATGGTGTAGCTTCAAAATTTACGTTCACTAACCAATGTACACACTTCATTGAATATATTCCGGTATTCAGTAAAGCTTCTAGATTAATATAAACGCAGTAAATAAATACTTACTTTCGGCACTACTGCTTCCTGCCATCTCGCCGATCAACTGTGCTTTTTAAACTCTTCTTCCTTCGCCCTGGCGGTCAAGCGCATACTAAAATCAATTGAAATACATGCCACGTGTCCTGCACAATCACTGCAGTCCGGTGTAGCGCCGAAAAAACATCAAATACGGTCAGGGATAACTAAAATACGAACCCGCACAATTATGCGTACTCGGTCTGAAAGGGGTATAGGGTCAGTCAGGGTAATTATGAGGTATACAAAAAGAAAAAGGGAAAAAATGAGACACTAAAATTTTTCTGCTCTGATTAATGATCTCAACACTTTGCATGAATGATGTTATATATTATGATAAAATGTCCGGCTCCATGGCTAAATGGTTAGCGTGCTAGACTTTGGTCACAGGGGTCGCGTGATCGATTCCCGGCAGGGTCGGGAATTTTAACCATCATTGGTTAATTGCACTGACGCGGGGGTTGGGTGTATGTGTCGTCTTTATCATCACGACGCGGAGGTCGCAGGTCGCCTACAGGTGTCAGATCAAAAGACCTGCACCTGGCGAGCCGAACATGTCCTCGGACACTCGTGTCACTAAAAGCCATACACCATTTCATTTCATGATAATATAATTGAAAAGTCTCCGAACCAGTAGACAACCAACCAAACTAACTAATCAAAAACATTTCATGTGTTTCACTTTGGATTTTATTACTCTGGCTCAATACAAAGTCCAGGAAAGTGTTTGTGGTTTTATTTGGGAGTGTAAGGGAGAAACTTTTTTCAGCTTGAAAACATAATTTTAAGTTTTTGATTTGAGAAGAAAATTCATTTTCAAAAAAGGGGGTAAATATGAGACGTCATGAAGGTAAAAGTGAGACACTTCTAGCGCAAAAATGAGACAGTTGGTACACTTGTTTCTGTACCTAAATACTTGTACTACTTTCAAAAATCAAACGCACTGACAAAACCATGGTCAAGCATAAAAGAGTGGACCCAACACCAAAGGTGATACCACTTGAAGAGTATTCTCAGCTTGTGAGGGAAAAGCAGAAACCAGTTCATAAGAAGAATAGAAAGGGTACTGGTATTCAAAAGGCAACAGTTCCAGCAGTAAAACCATCTAAGACAGGGCCTCTCAGGGTGCATGCACTGTGCACGGTGCAAAAGACGTCTTCGCTTGGTTGACCAGAGTGCAGACCCCCCACTCCTCGATTTGGAGCAATAGCGCTGTCTCTCTCTTTCCCCACGCCTATCTCCTTCTTCCTCACTTGCTCCGTATCCGAGCTGAGCCGAGTGGGACCGATGCACTGTGCGTTTGAGAGGCCCTGATCTAAGACAAGAGCAAAAGTTGATTCTCCTGACTGAGCTTCAAGCGAACGTGTCCTCGGACACTTCCGGCACTAAAAGCTGAAGTAAAGTAAGGGTGTATTCTGCCCGAAGGCAGGTCCGAACCTCCGCAGAGGTGTGCCTGAGCCGGAGTTTACGTACTGTAGGGTGGCCAGTTCCTTTCCTCTCCTCCGTTCCCTTACCCCCCACCAACAGCGCGTGTCAACCCATCCAAATCTTGACCACGCCCAATGTTGCTTCACTTCGGAGATCTCACGGGATCCGGTGCTTCAACACAGCTACGGCCGTTGGCACTAAAAGCTATACACTAATTTAAAAAAAAAATGAACAATTAATGTACGTATTTATGTTATAAAATGTCTTAGTTAGATCAAATTGAGAACAGTATTGGCAGGCCGGAATATACTATAGATTCAACAAAACACAGGCATGACACTTCATTCATCAACGCTTCATCATCTGAATGACTTCTGGGACGATGAATTGTTAAAGGTTTCTGGAAAAATGAACTTAAGAAAATATTATAGAGAGCGGAATATATGATAATCTGAAGGCGTGAGGACCACGGAATGCAACGTATAGGGTAGAACGTAATGATGGTGGTAGTGATTATTGTTTAAAGAGAAATTACAACTGGGCAACCATTCTCTATTAACACTAATCAGAAAATGAAAAGGAAGAGGGCCGACAATTCGAAAAATTCCAATTCCAAATCTCTCCACAGTGTTCATATGGAGTAAGGGCGTATGAAGCAGTTGATGGTGATTCATCCGTCAGATGGAGACGTTAAGGCTTGAGTAGACCCCTTGGTGTAACTCGATAGAAGTTAACTATGTGCCGACACCAGATTTCAGTTATCACCTTACCTCACGCCCATTGACGTCAAATATTAAGACCTGCACCAGGAGAGCCGAAGATGAAAATTGGCAAGGTAGCCGTGACAGTCTTGATGAAGTTGATCTACTCGACACAGATGCTGCGGAAATGACCATGGCAGATGAAGTAAATCCGGGTGACTTTGTATTTGTACTTTTTGAAAGTTGTGGAAAGCGGCATTATTTTCAATATAAATATGTTGCCACTGTTAGAAAGTCATGGAAGATGGAGGCATGCAAATTATGTGTCTCAATTGTACGGACAATAACAAAACTGCATTCAGGCTTAATGAAAATGATGTGTCCGTTGTGGAAAAGTCAAAATTACTGGCGAAATTGCCTGTTCCAATAATTTCAGGCAAAGGAAGAGGCATTACATTTGCATTCCAGGAACAGTTGATGTTTAAAAAAAACTAGAACTCCTACAGCTTCTGTTAACCCAGTTTTAACCAAGTGAAATGTTTCATTTTTTCACCATTCTGATTACAATGGGCACTATGTATTTATTTAGTATCATTAAAATGTAACATAAATTCAGACATAAAGTTCAGGTACCATTTAATTAGATGGTATAATGTCAACAATCTATACTACGTAATTTTTGTCAGGAAAATGTATTAAAATGTATCTCAAGCCTAAAATTAGTGTTATCGAAACATGGCCATTTTGTTCCTATAATAAAACTGAGGAAAGTGTTGTAAACTATTATACCCAGAATTTTTTCTGTCTTCCTTTGACACTAAGTTGTCTCAAAATTACCCTATTAACTCTCCAACATGATTTTACAGTCTGCTACAATACTATCTCACTTTATCCCTGGGTTGCCTCAGAATTCCCCCTTTTGTGGGTTAAAAATGAGACGCATATTTACATTTATTTCTCAAAACTTAATGGTAATCTGTTGTTTACAATTTTTTTTTGCAACATCAGTCACAACTAGGGATGGCAACGATATATCGGCTGAGCACTGGCCCTTTTCATTACACCACGCAATCACATGGTATATAAAATCAGATTTCGCTGGGTTTCCATAATCATACCAACAAAAATTCCTTATTTCAAAAATTGCCCGTCTAGTCGTCATAATCGTTAAGGTGCCAAGTCTACACCATAGTTAGCCGGTTCAAGTCATATTAGTGAAAACAAAAGGAAGATCACCATCAGAATGTTGGTCGGCAGGGTAGGAGAGGTGATGGTATTCAATAAATGCGTACCAAAAATCTGGATTCAATTCCAAAAAATGAAGGTATCGGCAAAAGAAAGCGAAGGCCCACGGATAGAGTGAAAATTAAAGACTCCCTAGGCTTCGCAAACCTAATACTATCGGAGTGGCCGGGCTGAGTGGCTCAGACGGTTGAGGCGCCGGCCAACTGACCCCAGCTTGGCATTCTCGATCCTGCCTCAGTCTGGTGGTATTTCATGATGCTCAAATACGTCAGCCTCGTGTCGGTAGATTTACTGGCACATAAAAGAACTCCCACGGGATAAAATTCCGGCACCTTGACGTCTACAAAAACCGCCAGGAGTAGTTAGTGGGACGTAAAACTAACAACAGTTATTATTATTATTATTATTATTATTATTATTATTATTATTATTATTATTATTATTATTATTACATCGTTATGCCCAACTGAGGAGCACGCTTAAATTTATTTAGCTGATGATTTCGCTTTCTTCTCTTCCCAAAATCTCTTCATCCTCTCACTCAAATTATTCTTACGTTCTTCTGTCTACGTTTCATTAGTTCTAGCTTTTGGCTCCGCTAAACAATGATTATTAATCAGTGTTCTGAAAGCAGATCGGTTCTTCACAGTTTCTTGGTTGATGAAGATTTCCTGATCTGATTCTATTTCATGTAACCAGTTGTTCTTGACTTTCAGTGTGAGGGCAAGATTAGAATTCTTTTGCTCAGTCTATCATTATTCATTCTGAGAATGTCACCATAGAATTTCAACCTCCTTTTTATGATAGTGTCCGAAACTTTTTCAGTATGGCAATAAATTTCATGAGATTTCCTTTTCATACGTACTCCCTCTGTGAAGGCTGGGCCGAAAATTTTCCGTAAAATTATTCTTTCTTTTCTATCTTTTATGAGTGTATTGCTGTATTATAATGTCTTAGTTTTCTTTTCCGAGATAATGATGTTTTGTTATGTGTGTTCCAAATGACTCGATATCCTTTCTATAATTTAGTAATTATCTCCTTATTTACTTCACGATTTAATCCAGAAGGTTGAATGGTTTCTCCAAGGTATTTGAATTTATTAACTTGGGAAATTTGTCCAGATTTAGTCATCATAGCTTGCCTATCTAGAAACCGAGAGGCTTCTTCCCGGTACTGGGTTTTTTCATATGATATCTGAAGTCCTGTTTTGGTTGCAATTTCGTGTACGATTTCGATCGAGTGGATTGCTTCTTGCCTATTATTAGAAATAAGTGCCAAGTCGTCTGCAGAAGCTAGACACCGCACGTGAATTCCGTTTTTCAGTTGTCTACCAAGAGTTATTCCTTTAACTTATTTTTCCCAGGTTCTGATTACTTTTTCTAGAACAACCCCTGCGTTGACATCAAAGGCTCAGATATTCCTCCTAAGAATTTAACTTTCGAAGTAGTGTCAGTTAATGTTTGTCTGATCAATTCTTTTGCTTTTCTGTCTACTTTAAATTCTTCGAGTACTTATTATTATTATTTATTATTATTATTATTATTATTATTATTATTATTATTATTATTATTATTATTATTATTATTATTATTATTATTATTATTTTAAATGATATTTGTTCGTGGCGTCGACCTCTGTAGATCTTTTGCCACTACTTTCTCCATATGATAGGAACCTGCATGTAAGTGGAACTGCGCAAGTGTAGAGCGTCGAATGTGAGGCAAGGAATTTTAAGGACGACGCAAACACCCAGTCCCCAGGCCAGGGATATTAATCATTTACAATCAAAACCCCCTGACCCTGCCGGGAATCGAACCCGGGGTCGCCGGGTGGCAGGCGGACGCGTTTCCCCTACACTACGGGGTCGGACGTTATTATTATTATTATTATTATTATTATTATTATTATTATTATTATTATTATTATTACCGTCGGAGTCCGAAGAGGGAAATAATTGGCCAAGGGAGATGGGATAAGAAAGTTGAATGTGAGGAACCTGACACAAGCAAGTGGAAGTAAGGCCAGACTCAACTAAGTGAACCCATGCTCTAAGCTGAAAGCCTCTGGTCACTTTTTACGACAGGCGGAGGATACCGTGGATGCATTATACCGCCCCTTCCCACAGGGAGTTCTGGTAGAACATCCCAGCCAAGCTGCACCAATTTCCGGCTATACAAAGAGGCGTGTGATCTGTCTTTATGAAAGACGATCCCTCTTCTAATTGGTCAATTCCAAAAGCTTCCTATCGATCGCTATCTTCATTGGGTCCAATTGAGAAAAGTACAAGTTCGTTTTCAGTGTCTCGTTGGGCAGAGAGAACTTGTAATGAACGACACCTTTTCAATCCCACCAAATACACAGCATCACTTTCTTTGGATTCAGACCAGATGTAGTTGTGATTAGCGGTTATTTGTTCCGTTTTCTCCAGAACCGTGTCGACAGTTTGTATCATTATACAGTGAGTTTCTCTCATAGGTTGGCCGGCATTCGCGCCGAGCTTATCTGCCTCCAGCTGGCTCGTCACTTCTCGTTACAACAGCGCAGCGACAGCATGGGAATGCTCGCACTTCGCAGTTTAGGTCCGTGCTTAGTACGTGCATTAAGTGTTGATCTGTCGCTCCAACTCTTCTCGAGTTGTGAAGTTTTATTTCGGGGTATAATTTTCATAATGCTTCCACATGTGAACACGCTAAAGGAAAGGGTATTTATGTACGATAATTATGTGAAAACAGAGACTTGCAGAGAAGTCGTTAGGCGATTCGTAACACAATTCCCAGGTGCACGCCCTCCATACAGAGATACCGTGCGGATACTCGTAAATACACTGACTGACAGAGCAAATGCAACACCAAGGAGGAGTGGTTCGAAAGGGATGAAAGTTGGGGAAAAAACAGAGACGGCACGGACGAATAATTGATGTTTATTTCAAACCGATATGCAGGTTACACAATGCGCACGGCATCGACGCAGTAGGATGTAGGACCACCGCGAGCGGCGATGCACGCAGAAACACGTCGAGGTACAGAGTCAATAAGAGTGCGGATGGTGTCCTGAGGGATGGTTCTCCATTCTCTCTCAACCATTTGCCACAGTTGGTCGTCCGTACGAGGCTGGGGCAGAGTTTGCAAACGGCGTCCAATAAGATCCCACACGTGTTCGATTGGTGAGAGATCCGGAGAGTACGCTGGCCACGGAAGCATCTGTACACCTCGTAGAGCCTGTTGGGAGATGCGAGCAGTGTGTGGGCGGGCATTATCCTGCTGAAACAGAGCATTGGGCAGCCCCTGAAGGTACGGGAGTGCCACCGGCCGCAGCACATGCTGCACGTAGCGGTGGGCATTTAACGTGCCTTGAATACGCACTAGAGGTGACGTGGAATCATACGCAATAGCGCCCCAAACCATGATGCCGCGTTGTCTAGCGGTAGGGCGCTCCACAGTTACTGCCGGATTTGACCTTTCTCCACGCCGACGCCACACTCGTCTGCGGTGACTATCACTGACAGAACAGAAGCGTGACTCATCGGAGAACACGACGTTCCGCCATTCCCTCATCCAAGTCGCTCTAGCCCGGCACCATGCCAGGCGTGCACGTCTATGCTGTGGAGTCAATGGTAGTCTTCTGAGCGGACGCCGGGAGTGCAGGCCTCCTTCAACCAATCGACGGGAAATTGTTCTGGCGGTTGACGTGGCGTGCGGGGCTGCCACCGCTTGGCGGCGGATGCGCCGATCCTCGCGTGCTGACGTCACTCGGACTGCGCCTGGACCCCTCGCACGTGCCACATGTCCCTGCGCCAACCATCTTCGCCACAGGCGCTGCACCGTGGACACATCCCTATGGGTATCGGCTGCGATTTGACGAAGCGACCAACCTGCCCTTCTCAGCCCGATCACCATACCTCTCGTAAAGTCGTCTGTCTGCTGGAAATGCCTCCGTTGACGGCGGCCTGGCATTCTTAGCTATACACGTGTCCTGTGGCACACGACAACACGTTCTACAATGACTGTCGGCTGAGAAATCACGGTACGAAGTGGGCCATTCGCCAACGCCGTGTCCCATTTATCGTTCGCTACGTGCGCAGCACAGCGGCGCATTTCACATCATGAGCATACCTCAGTGACGTCAGTCCACCCTGCAATTGGCATAAAGTTCTGACCACTCCTTCTTGGTGTTGCATTTGCTCTGTCAGTCAGTGTAAATTGAGAGGAACTTTACTGGATAAGAAGCGAAGTGTCAAAAAACATGTACTTAACGAGGAAAACGTAAAGGAAATCGTAGAAAAATTAGAACATAAGTGTACAAAATTCCTAAGATGAATTGGACAAGAAATTGGGGTTTCGAACAGCTCAGCATGGCGGGCTACAAAAATGTTTAAATTTGCGTATGAATCGGAGTTTCCTAAGACGATGCCAGAAATGTGCGGATGCTGGAGGAGAACATTTCCAGCCTCTCCTGTTATAAGGTACGAGCTTATTTTCTTAATTCTTATTTCCTAAATTCATATTGTCTTAATTTTAATTGTTCCCTCATGCCATGCACGGTTAAATTGAGGGAAGTGCTGCCCTCGTTGCTATGCAGCACAGCGGGGAGTGATGAGTCAACGGTTGGCAGATAAGCTGGTCGCGCCTGCCGGCCAACCGACAAGAGAAACTCACTATATATTATTGTACTTAAATTCCCATTACACCCTTTGGGGACCTATAGCGGCGACTGAGCAGACAACATCTCGAATAGAAACCCATATCCGAAAACGTACCGTTTCCCTACTACAAGCAAAACTCTACCCCAAGTTTGAATGCCCCGTATCTACTCTGTCAGTGAGCGGAGCAGAGTATTTTCGTCATTCGGGGATGATAGTCTGATGTCGGATCACGAGACCCTGATGGAGTCGGAGATAGATCTGCTTGCGCCGGTTATGGGAGCAAAGGATTTTCAAGCTACCAGGTGTAAATGAGCGAGTGTGCAAGTACAATGTTTTTATCGAAGTGGGTGGTCGCCACGTTAGCCTTTCTTGTAAGTGGACGCAGAAGCACTGCAACAAGAACGTACGTACTCTGTTCCGCCCATTGACTCAGCAGACGAGGGACATTTAACGCAAGGTGGTGTTTTGTTTGTTTGTAGCACGGAAACGGCACGTTTCCGGACACGAGTTCTTATTAAAAATGTTGTCTACTCGTTCCGATTACAAGCCCTCAAAGTACACTGACTGACAGAGCAAATGCAACACCAAGAAGGAGTGGTTCGAAAGGGATGAAAGTTGTGGAAAAAACAGAGACGGCACGGACGAATAATTGATGTTTATTTCAAACCGATATGCAGGTTACACAATGCGCACGGCATCGACTCAGTAGGATGTAGGACCACCGCGAGCGGCGATGCACGCAGAAACACGTCGAGGTACAGAGTCAATAAGAGTGCGGATGGTGTCCTGAGGGATGGTTCTCCATTCTCTGTCAACCATTTGCCACAGTTGGTCGTCCGTACGAGGCTGGGGCAGAGTTTGCAAACGGCGTCCAATGAGATCCCACACGTGTTCGATTGGTGAGAGATCCGGAGAGTACGCTGGCCACCTCGTAGAGCCTGTTGGGAGATGCGAGCAGTGTGTGGGCGGGCATTATCCTGCTGAAACAGAGCATTGGGCAGCCCCTGAAAGTACGGGAGTGCCACCGGCCGCAGCACATGCTGCACGTAGCGGTGGGCATTTAACGTGCCCTGAATACGCACTAGAGGTGACGTGGAATCATACGCAATAGCGCCCCAAATCATGATGCCGCGTTGTCTAGCGGTAGGGCGCTCCACAGTTACTGCCGGATTTGACCTTTCTCCACGCCGACGCCACACTCGTCTGCGATGACTATCACTGACAGAACAGAAGCGTGACTCATCGGAGAACACGACGTTCCGCTCTTCCCTCATCCAAGTCGCTCTAGCCCGGCACCATGCCAAGCGTGCACGTCCATGCTGTGGAGTCAATGGTAGTCTTCTGAGCGGACGCCGGGATTGCAGGCCTCCTTCAACCAATCGACGGGAAATTGTTCTGGTCGATATTGGAACAGCCAGGGTGTCTTGCACATGTTGAAGAATGGCGGTTGACGTGGCGTGCGGGGTTGCCACCGCTTGGCGGCGGATGCGCCGATCCTCGCGTGCTGACGTCACTCGGGCTGCGCCTGGACCCCTCGCACGTGCCACATGTCTCTGCGCCAACCATCTTCATCACAGGCGCTGCACCGTGGACACATCCCTATGGGTATCGGCTGCGATTTGACGAAGCGACCAACCTGCCCTTCTCAGCCCGATCACCATACCCCTCGTAAAGTCGTCTGTCTGCTGGAAATGCCTCCGTTGACGGCGGCCTGGCATTCTGAGCTATACACGTGTCCTGTGGCACACGACAACACGTTCTACAATGACTGTCGGCTGAGAAATCACGGTACGAAGTGGGCCATTCGCCAACGCCGTGTCCCATTTATCGTTCGCTACGTGCGCAGCACAGCGGCGCATTTCACATCATGAGCATACCTCAGTGACGTCAGTCTACCCTGCAATTGGCATAAAGTTCTGACCACTCCTTCTTGGTGTTGCATTTGCTCTGTCAGTCAGTGTATATAATAGGAATGTTGACACTGTATATTTCATCGCCGGTGGTCTTCCGTTTCAAAAATGGGCTTTTGGTGTAGTGTTTGAGAAGTGATTCACATTGTCTCCAAATGGCTTGAAACGTTCAGGTGAGATAAGATGAGGATCGTATAAAGTCCACTATCGTCGGATACAGATTATTTACACTATTGCAACGTAGCCATCATCAACGACTGCACGTCTTTCGGATCGTTACCGTTCTTCAGGATGCTGCTTTTAAACTGAATGTAATACTAACGTCTTACAGCTGCGGCGCCATTTTTCCATGTAGCAATTTTCATGTTTTCCATTCCTTTATCTGTCTTTCCATTCCAAAATACGAGAGTACCAAAGGGCAGAAATGTGCCTTATTCTCCTCCATCTTACTTTTTATTTTCAGCCACTTAAAGACTGCAAATCTTCATATAACTTGTAGCGAACGATGTGTTGCTCTGTAACATTAAACAAAAAGCAGGCTATCTCCAAACCCTTAGAGGGGATAGAATGTAAAGGTTTCCACTATCCTCATTCTCGATACTCGGTGGTATAGAGTGGTTAGCTTCACGGCATGCCGCCCTTTCCCCTAGGAATTAACGTAGGAGCCTGAGTGAACCTCAGGGTCTTGTTCACCTTCGGAAGTGGAAATCTTATTCCTTCATGTTTTCGACTTCTTGGCGAGGAATCGAACCTAAGCCTTTACCATCTCCGCTAAGCAGCCCCTGTTTTACATTCAGGGGAATGTTATACTTGTGCTGAATATATAACAATGTCAAGCCACAATTTTTCCTTTTGCCTTATACTAATAACTTTTAGTTACAAGCCAATATATCAGTATAGACCTCATAGTAGGCCTAATACAATGTAATCAGACATTTTCTAAAAGTGGGACAGGAAACTGACGACCAAAATTTTCCGCAAACCCTTATTCTCAGATTGTCTTCTAGAGAGATATAGAGTTTACGGTATATAATGTCTTCTGGTATGGACTAAAATAAGTTTGTTACTTCCATCAACCTGTCATTAATTTTGATGATACGAAAATGACTTAAGGTGTGAGCAATGCGAGTGATAACATTCGTTATGCACCCAGTCCCAATGATGAATGATGTGAAAATATGGTTTGTGGAATTGGTTGGTGTGTACATTTCAATGAACTTAAAAATTTTGATATGTAAGAGCCCCTTTTGGTTTTTTGGACATACTAACTGGAAAACTACCTCATTTCCAATTTTGGTTGCAAGCATCTTCAGTGACACCTAGACTGTCTATGGCAGCTGACAGAGAACTGCTGGAAATCTATCCAGACATCTGTCTGAGAATTAAAGATCCATAAACCCCTAAACTCTTGACGTAGACCAGGGCAAAATGTAGATTCAAATATTTGGTCATGTCATCTTACAGGGGCGCCGTTAGCGGGGAAATAAACATCCCTCTCAATATCCCCCTATTTGGGGCCTCAGATATAAATTAATAATTTTTCGTTACCAATTTGGTATCAAGGTCTGAAATAAGAACAACAACAACAACAACATTTGATACTATTTAAACTGAATCCTGTCCGAGATTTGTTATTTGTTTAAAACTTAATTGTTTAAAATTTTTAGTGAATAATTTTTCTGATATAATGTAGATTGACGGATGTGTTAAAAGAAGTACAGATATTCCGAAGGGTTGATAACGCCTTTAAGAATAAAACAGTGTAAAATTTATACATGGTCTCGTCTAGAAATCTGTTGATTTCCTCTCGCGATACAGAAATCTACGTAACGTTCAACCACGACTTAGCAACCTTACTCATGCATAGTAAATTACGTTACCAGACATTAGCAACAAATTAATATCATAGGTCCAGTTACATTAGGTACGTAATTTTGCATGCACTTTTACGTCTACACCACAAAGCTTTGCAAAAAACGTATTAATACACCAAATAATATGTGTTAGAAGCATTAGCTAAAACTTCCTTTTCCCTTTTAACATTCCATAAAATATTGCACTTTATACAATTTTGTTAAACTGTACATGTAGCCCGCGATCAATCGTTCAAGTTGATTACCGGCCCTGCATATACAAACGTTTGGGTTGCCCTGCCTTAGAAACTGCCATGAATTTGACGAAACTCAACCAACTGACGCAGTACTCTTTCACAGTCATTATTCTTATTGGGCCTTTTAGTGAATAGGAAGTGTTAAGACTATTCTCGCTGCTATCTTCAACACATTGTATAAGGTATAGATAGAACGTGTGGTAATGAAATAAAAACAGATACGCAGAACTGTTTGATGTTATTCATGCCCAATAACGCAACATTCTGGTGCTAAATACTGTACAGTAATGCTTTTACAATATTTTATGTTCATAATGGACGAACTGCTTATAATATCGTTTGGCATATAGCGTGTCATTGGTCTCAATCAAATCTGCATCACCTGTTTTTATACAATGTTATTATTATTATCATTACAATTATTATGCACGTGTTGTTTGTTATAGCTATTGTATTGTGCACAGCGGGGTAAATGCGCAACACGATAGTCACTCAAATTAGTTTAAAGACCACATTTAACAAATAATTACTCGTCATACGCGAATTTAAGGGGAGTAATTCTATGTACAGTCGAACCTCCATTACTCAAATTTTCAGTATCTCGAAGTAACTTAAATTTCCCGCCCAGTTGTCCTATTCGTCACGTGTATTTATTTTTCTATTACTCGAAATTCGGTTACACGAATTTCTCGATTTCTCGAAGCAAACATTCCCTTCCTTTAAGAGAAAGAAATATGTATATATATATCCGTCTCTGTGGTGTAGTGGTTAGTGTGATTAACTGCCAACCCCGGAGGCGCGAGTTCAATTCCCGGCTTTGCCACGAAATGTGAAAAGTGGTACGAGGGCTGGAACGGGGTCAACTCAGCCTCGGGAGGTCAACTGAGTAGATGTAGGTTCGATTCCCACCTCAGCCATCCTGGAAGTGGATTTGCCATCCCCACCGCATGGCCCCTGTTCAGCATGGCAGGTGAGGCCGCCTGGATGAGGTACTGGTCATCCTCCCCAGTTGTATCCCCGACACAATGTCTCACGCCCCAGGACAGTGCCCTTGAGGCGGTAGAGGTGGGATCCTTCGCTGAGTCCGAGGGAAAAACCAACTCTGGAGGGTAAACAGATTAAGAAAGAAGCAAAAAATACTCTGTATCTCGAATTTTGTGCATCATCTTAACGGGGCAATACGGCATTTGTAGTTTGTGAGGAACAGTTAACAAGTAAAGAAAGGGTTAGCAGTGATGCTGGGAGCTAATATGGCGGGAACCGAAAAACTCAAACTTCTAGTGATCGGAAAATCGGCGAAGCCTCGCTTTTTCTCGGGTGTGAATTAATTACCGGTCACGTATGAAAGCAACCCCCGAAGTCGCAGCTGACAAGCTCCATTTATGAATCTCGGCTGCGTTTTATTAACGAGAAGTTTCAACGTGAAGGGAGGAAAAGTTAACAGTAACAAACAGAAGAGACTAACAGATTTGTTCCAAACGTGTTAACGGAGGTATGTTTTTTGTTTCACTACTGTATGTATTGTATCCCGACTTCTAAAAAGAAGTGTTATAATTAAATTGATGCCGTAAAATAGAGTTTTTGTATGTTTACATACTGTTAAAAAATAATGTACCGGGCGAGTTGGCCGTGCGCGTAGAGGCGCGCGGCTGTGAGCTTGCATCCGGGAGATAGTAGGTTCGAATCCCACTATCGGCAGCCCTGAAGATGGTTTTCCGTGGTTTCCCATTCTCACACCAGGCAAATGCTGGGGATGTACCTTAATTAAGGCCACGGCCGCTTCCTTCCAACTCCTAGGCCTTTCCTATCCCATCGTCGCCGTAAGACCTATCTGTGTCGGTGCGACGTAAAGCCCATAGCAAAAATAATAATAATAATAATAATAATAATGTATTCAGTATAAGCCCGTAGATACATATGATTCAATTATATGCTATATGCTAAAAACGGTATTCTCTATATCTCAAAATTTCGATAACTCGAAATAAAATTTAGCTCCCGAGATGATTCGAGATATCGAGATTTCACTGTATATACAGCTGCTTCTTACACAAAAAACATTTACACGATCGCAACTAAAGTCTGGATTTAAAAGAGTTAACAAGATGGATTCTTCCACTTCCGGAGGTGCATATGGCCCTGAGGTTCACTCAGCCTACACCAAAAATGAGTACCAGGTTAATTCCTGGGGGCAAAGGTGGCCGGGCGTAGAGCTAACCACTCTACACCATCAAGTGCCGAGGTTACGGATAGTGGATTCCTTTACCTTCCACCCCTCCAAGGGCCTTCATGGCCTGTACGGAAATGACTTTGCTTCTTTGCTTGGCTTTATAAGATGGATTCCAGCGTGATGTAGGTGGGCTGATACAGAACTGTTCACAAGAGGGAAGGTTGGAAGGGATAGACAAGGAAGAGGGAAGGAATCGGCCGTGGCCCTAAGTTACAGTAGGTACCATGCCGGCATTTGCCTGGAGGAGAAGTGGGAAACCACGGAAACCACTTTCAGGATGGCTGAGGGGGAAATCGAACCCACCTCTACTCAATTGACCTTGCGAGGCCGAGTGGACCCCGTTCCAGCCCTCGTACCACTTTTCGAATTTCGTGGCAGAGCGGGGAATCGAACCCGGGCCTCCGGGAGTGGCAGCTAATCACGCTAACCATTACACCACCGAGGCGGACAAGCCACAGCGTATCTACCTTAACTCTGTATTATATAAGAAATGCTTATAAAGCACCTCTTAAAATGTAAAAGTAAAAAACTATATTCGTTACGTACATTATGAAAATACCGTATTTACGCGAATAATCCCTGCACCCTAACTGTAGGAAGGATGATTTTGAAAAAAAAAAAAAACATTGACGCAAATAAAAACCCCACCCCAATTTCGTGCCTCATTTTTTAAAAATATGCGGGGATAATTCACGTAAATACGGTATTTGAGGCTGCAGGCCTAAATCTTTCTTGTATCCGGTCAAAATACATTAACTGCAATAAACATAAATAACTTATTTCTTACATGTAAATGAAAATGACGTACATTTCTGCCTCCTTTCTTTCATTTTTTCTACCTCAATTTTAAACTCGTGTACCGCCGCAGTGATCGAGAGTGACTGGGAGAACTTCGCTCAACCTTCACGGCTTGTGACGTAACCACGTCATTGTGGTTGAATAGCATACGCTCATCGCCTGCCAGTCCGTCCACTTACAGTGCTGTGCGCCCGCGGAACGAAATGCTCAGCGAGAGCACCTCTGGTCTAGCAGGTGAGATCGCTTGGGCGAAGTACTGGTCTTACTTCCCAGTTGTATCCCCCCGACCCAAAGTCTCAGGCTCCAGGACACTGTCCTAGAGGCGGTAGAGGTGGGATACCTTGCTGAGTCCAAGGGAAAAGCCAACCGTGAAAGGTAAAGGGATTAAGAAGGAAAGAAAGAAAGAAAGAAAGAAAGAAAGAAAGAAAGAAAGAAAGAAAGAAAGAAAGAAACTATTTCGCTACACAAATTTTCGGATCACCCCGAACTCTAAAATATATTTATGTCAAAATATAACCCGTTTAACTGAATTTGACATGGTCGATTTTGCTTCAGTTGAACGAAAATTCAGTTAAAATTGGATTCCAAAACAACTACAGGTAGTACTTTACAGTAAGATATCAGACTCACCGAACTGAATACAAATCGCAACTGCTGGTTGTCGCTTGACCTTGACAGGATACAGTATGGTACCTAAACCCATGACATTACAGCCCTCAAGGGCCTTGGCCTACCAAGCGACCGCTACTCAGCCCGAAGGCCTGGAGATTAAGAGGTTCCGTGTGGTCAACACGACGAATCGTCTCGGCCATTTTTCTTGGCTTTCTAGACCGGGACCGCTATCCCAGTGTCAAATAACTCCTCATTTCTAATCACGTAGGATGAGTAGACCTGCAGCTAGCCCTTACATCTAAGTAAAAATTCCTGACCTGGGCGGGAATCCAACCCGGGTCCTCCTGGTAAGAGGCAGGCACGCTACCCCTACACCACGGGGCCGGCACAGTATGGTACACGTGCCAAAAATAGACTGAGTGTATCTGTATTGTAGTGTGCACATTACCGTGCAGGTAGGATGTAGCACTTCCGTAAAGTCCCGCTCCACGGCTAAATGTTAGCATGCTGACCTCTGGTCCAAGGGCTCCCGGACTCAACTCCCGGCAGGGTCGGCAATTTGAACGTTAATTGGTTAATTCCTCTAGCTCGGGGGCCATTCTCATTGACACGCAGGTCGCTTAGAGACCGTCAACTAGAAAAAACCTGCACCACGCCACTACGGAGGCCATACGCCATTAAATTAAATTACTGCCATAAACATCTGGCCTTACCAACAATGAACTTTCTTTATTCCTTAATCCGTTTACAGTCCAGGGTTGGTTTTTCCCTCCGACTCGGCGAGAGATCCCACCTCTACCGTCTCAAGGGCAGTGTCCTGGAGCGTGAGACTTTGGATTGGGGATACAACTGGGAAGGTGGACCAGTAACTCTCCCAGGCGGCCTCACCTGCTATGCTGAACAGGGGCCTTGCGGTGGGGATGGGAAGATTGGAAGGGATAGAAAAGGTAAGGAAGCGACCGTGGTTTTAAGTTAGGTACCATCCCGGCATTTGCCTGGAGGAGAAGTAGGAAACCACGGAAAACCACTTCTAGGATGGCTGAGGTGGGAATCGAACCCACCTCTACTCATTTGACCTCCCGAGGCTGAGTGGACCCCGTTCCAGCCCTCGTACCACTTTTCAAATTTCGTGGCAGAGCCGAGAATCGAACCCGAGCATTCGGGGGTGGCAGCTAATCACACTAAACACTACATAACAGAGGCGGACTTATTTATTTATTTATTTATTTATTTATTTATTTATTTATTTATTTATTTATTTATTTATTAATAACACATCCCTGTAACAGACTTGTCCTCCAATTAAAACAGATATTATGAATGAATGAATGAATGAATGAATGAATGAATGAATGAATGAATGAATGAATGAATGAATGAATGAATGAATACAACACTCTTCTCTCCCAGTCACTGATAACCACCAACAGGGGAGAGAGAGAGAGAGTTAATTTATTGAATGAATGAATGAATGCTGTCAGCCTACATCTACGGAACTCCAACAGCTGAGGAGGGAACCTTAAATAATCCAAATGCAGTTTAACAATTAATTGTATACTACTACTACTACTACTACTACTACTACTACTACTACTAATAATAATAATAATAATAATAATAATAATAATAATAATAATAATAATAACCGAAATTCTAATATCTCTGTTATACCGTTCTTTCTTGTTGTATTTATAGCAGACTAGCTGATGTACCCGTGCTTAGCTACGGGATTCTCAGAAAGACTGACTTTGTGGTTTTCTTAACCTGAAATCAACATAGGTCATTACAAAAACGTAAGTATGAATGTAGCGATTAAAAGCAATGCTATCATATAAAATACTCGATCAAATGGAAAGCCGCACGTTTTATCACTTTTAACGAACAGTGCTGCGGTTAGATTGCGGTGCCAATCTAATAGTCCAAAGTTCCAGAGCTGGGATGACCAGGCCGCAGATTGCCATGAACACTCATCTGCCCTTATTCCGCTAAATATGCACACTGTTCATTCCAATCACTTGGGAAGGAACCACATTAGAACATTGCAGCACACCAAAATATCTTGGAGTTACCCTTGATCGTGCTCTAACTTACCAGAAACATTGCTCGAACACCAAGCAAAAAGTGGCTGCCAGAAACAATATTATAAGGAAGATAACAGGTACTACCTGGGGGGCACATCCCAATACTGTGAGAACCTCTTCCATTGCTCTATGTTACTCTGCAGCGGAATATGCATCCCCAGTATGGTACAAGTCAAGTCATGCCAGGAAGGTAGATGTTGCTCTAAACGATACCTGTCGCATCATTACCGGCTGTCTAAAACCAACTCCGTTGAACAAATTGTATAGTCTTGCTGGTATTGCCCCTCCTGATATCCGTCGAGAGGTTGCAGCAAAAAACGAGAGGAAAAAGGCGGAAACTTCTGAAGCTCACCCTCTGTATGGATACAGGCCAGTTACTCCAAGACTCAAATCAAGGAAAAGTTTCCTCAGAACAACAGAGGCTCTTAATGGGACACCTCAGCAATCCCGAACTGCTATGTGGCGCGCAAGCTGCACTCGCTCCGAAGAATGGTTGACACCAAGTGAAGAATTACCACCTGGTCACATGGAGAAATGGAGTACCTGGAGATCACTGAACAGATTAAGGGCAGGCGTGACTAGATGTAAAAGCAACCTGCAGAAGTGGGGTTTCAACATCGAGTCATCATTGTGTGAGTGTGGTGCAATCCAGACGACGTCTCATTTGTTGCAGTGTAGTAAGTGCCCTAAAACATGCACACTACAAGATCTACTTCAGGCAACAGAAAATGCACTGGATGTCGCCAATTTCTGGTCAAAAGTAGTATAGACCTTTGTTTTTTGATAAGATTGACTTTGTATATAATGTATTTAATTCAGTAAGAGTATATATGTATATGTATTTATAGTATTAATGCTTCTGATACGAATAAATAAATAAATTCCAATCATTGCCTCAGAGTAGGGATTGAATAGTCCGAATGCTATGATGATCCAGTGTGTTACGTAGCAGTAGTATCAGAAAATTTATAAACCAGGGGAATGCCATGCTAAAGAAGAAAGTTATCTAACTCCCCAGCTACTTCCCATCAATATTCAGGCAGGCTGTTACACTCTGTACGACTGGGCGAGTTGACCGTGTGGTTAGCGGTGCGCAGCTGTGAGCTTGCATCCGAGAGATAGTGGATTCGAACCCCATTGTCGGCAGCGCTGATGATGGTATTCCGTGGTTTCCCACTTTCACACCAGTCAAATGCTGGGCATGTACCTTAATTAAGGCCTAAGGCACTCCTAGCCCTTTCCTATCCCATCGTCGCCATAAAACCTATCTATGTCGGTGCGACGTAAATCAAATAAAAAATACTCTGTACGCAGCAGTAATCCTATCTACCGGAGATGAAGGGCAACAGATGACACAAAGCACATCACGACAAACAATGGTCAATGTAATGTTATTGTTGATCAATGTTATGAGCTTTCTGTATTGTAGGCTTTCACATTTAGTTTTCTTTCGACTCTGTGATTTGTAAAATATTTTATACCATAAACTGTAGTTTCTTATTCTCCGACTTTACATACCGATTTTCATTAAATACTGTTTACCCATTTCTGGTTACTCGGCGCTGATATGGACTTCGTAACAAAAATCCAAAATCATTAATATCTTTGTGATCATAGCCAGTACGGTAACAAAGTATAAGACATGAATAATAGGAAATTTAATACTATATAACCCTAGTTATGTAGCATTCATCGATTACACCTCTAATAAGAAATATTTGAGACATGTTAGGCCTTCCCCTAAACTACCATTTCACTCAGCGTGAATAAAATAATTTACAGTCTAGACTATAGCGACTTATTTCCTGACTTTGCATACCGATTTTCATCAAGATAGGACTACTAATAACAATATTTGAGAATTATATTTTAGGCCTTCCCCTAAACTACCATTTTTCTCAGCGTGAATACAATTATTGATAGCCTAGATTGTAGCAACTTATTCCCCAACTTTGCATACCCATTTTCTTTGAAATACAGTGAAACCTCGATTCTCCGTTTTTCGAGGGACCATGAAAATAAAACGTACAATACGGGAAAACGGAATATCCGGGAATGATGAAAACCATCAACAATTTAGCTAAACATCACAAAAATGAAATATGTATAATTATAATCTTACAAAACTCCTAAACCAAACCAAACTACAGCCCCAGTGGGACTTTGCCTGCCAAGCGACCGCTGCTCAGCCCGAAGGACTCCAGATTACGAGGTGCGCATGGTCAGTGCGACGAATCCTCTCGGCCGATATTCCTGGCTCTGTAGATCGGGGTCGCCATCTCACCATTAGATAGCTCCACAATTAAAGGTAATCACGTAGGCTGAGTGGACCTGGAACCAGACTTATATCCAGATAAAATTGTCTGACCTGGTCGCAATCGAACCCGGGTCTCTGGATGAGAGGCGGGCATGTTAGACCACGAAACCGCATTAATTACCGGTACGCTCGATACTTTATATTCAGTTTTACAGGGGAATCTTCGTCAGTTTCCCGTGAAAACTTCTTTCAGTTCAGCGACTTTGATTAGGCTAGCCAAACTCTTCGAAATATCTAATAACGCCAAGCCAAACGACAATCGACCACAAGTAGTTTTTAATTCTCTCATCTAATAAAATAAAGCACACTAGATACGAAAGCACCCAAAATGAATGTGAAATCCGTTCATTTCTTAATCTTTCATTGTAATTTGGTCTCCGGTATACTGTTCGTAGTCAGTTTCTGGAAATCTCGTACCGCGCAAATTAGGCCTACGTCGACTTTTAAAGGTTATGTTGAACTCGAAAACATGGTTTCGAATATAAGTATCGATTCTTAAAAGTTCTCGAATGCATTATATTCAATTCTGCGCGTCACAAATCCAATCAAATTGGAAAGATAAAAGAAATATCAAAACTTCAGAAATTACGGTTATTCGTGACCTTGAGGTCATCTGGAAAGCGCGCTCGATGCACATGTCAGTGCGAGTTTGAAATTATACCAACCATTTAAAATGTAACGTGCGCAAATAAAACGACTGCGGTTTTTGGTATTTTAACACGAAAACGTAAAATTCCCAGTCTTACATTAGGACTTAAACAGTAATAGGCAATTCCAAGACCTCCCATGGCTTTTTTTTTTTTTAATTACATGTAGGTGCAACATGTGTTTTGGTCTCGCTAACATAATCATGTACGATAATATCAAAAATACTGAATTTGTGTTAAGAAGCAGTTTCGATTCCTGCCTGAAAGCCCAGTTACTCTGCAGTGCCCTGAGCAAAGTGCCAAAAACCTCTTCGGCAGTACGATCGAAAAAAGTAAAAATATAAACATCTAACCCTGGACGTAATATGGACGTTTTATAAGTGCGAACGTTTGACGAAACTCGTTCCGTCTTCAAGCAGAGCTGTCGAAATGCGCCGTGTCTCCTTGCAATTGTTGTCGCCACTCTCTGCTTTATGATTTTCCGAGATTCTCTAAACAATACCACCCGAATGCGATGCTAAGATGGTCCCTTATGCAAGTTCACCGCCGATCGCTTTTCCAGTACCGGTACAGTACTTGCTTTAATTATCGCAGTGACGGGGCGTTAACGCCAAGATCCATAAATATGCCATAGCCGTCCTTTTGTGAGATACAGTTTATTAAAAAACGATTGATCGAGGATTTAGCGTTGATGGGACTGGAATTTCTGGACGGTTGATCCGGGAAATCGTTTCTTCGAGGAACAGATAATGCGGGACTATTACAACGTGATTTAATTACGATGCTCGCGGGACCACGTAATTTGAACGCATATTCCGGGAAAACGTATTTTCCGGGAACGGATAATCGAGGTTCCACTGTACGACCACTAATAACATAAATAGTTGAGAATTCAATTTTAGGCCTTCGCCTAAACTACCATTTCACTCAGCGTGATTAAAATTATTTATAGCCTAGATTGTAGGGGCTCATCCCCCGACTTCACATACCGATTTTCATTAGACCACTAATAACATAAATAGTTGAGAATTAAATTTTAGGCCTTCCCCTAAACTACCATTTCACTTAGCGTGAGTAAAATGATTTATAGCCTACATTGTAGAGGCTCATCCCCTGACTTCACATACCGATTTTCATTAAATTCTCTTCAACGTTTTCTCGTGATGCGTGTACATACAGACAGACAGATAGACAGACAGACAGACAGAAATTACGGAAAAGTAAAAAGTGCATTTTCTTGTTACTATGGACACGACCGATACAGAATTATCATTATTTTCAAATTCTGAGCAATGTACAGACAAAACTCTTATTTTATATCAGAACACATAGCGATAATTACTGTTAATACATTTCCTTCTAACTATTAAGAAACCAAGAAACACTGTTTAAATACAATAGTATTATTTCTTTTCTACAACAGGGGAAATTAAAAATTTATGTATATATAAGCTAATTTTATCCTAAGATAAATAGTGCGAAAATTATTATCTATTTGATGCTGTTATCGAACAGTACCCCTTGTTCTAGGGCAGCTATCCCGACTCTCTCTCTCTCTCTCTCTCTCTCTCTCTCTCTCTCTCTCTTTCAGTCTATTTAGAAAAACGTTGACCGAGCTGCAGTCGCTTAAGTGCGGCCAGTATCCAGTATTCGGGAGATATTAGGTTCGAACCCCACTGTCGGCAGCCCTGAAAATGGATTTCCGTTGTTTCCCATTTTCACACCAGGCAATTACCTTAATTAAGGCCACGGCCGCTTCCTTCCCACTCCTAGCCCTTTCCTGTCCCATCGTCGCCATAAGACCTATCTGTATCGGTGCGACGTAAAGCAAGTAGCAAAAAAAAAAAAAAAAAGGAAAACGTTGATAGTTAAGTGTCTTTTTTTAGTAAAAAACAATAGACTTACCGTACTTAATATCACTTAATATCACCGAGCCGAAAGAAAACTAAATACGGTGGCCTACATTGTCCTAAGAGGCAGGCCCAATTTCTATCTTTGACTGCCATTCATCTCCGCTAGATGGCATTACCTCTGCAGTTCTATAAAAATCAACCCATTAACTGCGGGTACAACAGCTAGCTTAAAATAAATTGTAAGTTATTTAATTCAGAACAACGGCCGGGACTTCCAGATTTATACGAAATGCAAACCACAAGGATGAGAATTTCATATAAACATATTGTCGGGATTCGAACCGCAGTCAACTTGATGTTGTGTAGCCAGTGAGAATATCACTCCGTTTTCATATGAGATGCCACTGGATTAAACATACTTCTTACGGAATTCAAATTGTACATTAAAGAACTCAATTAAAGAAACTGTCGTATAAATCCGCGAGTACGCGAGAGAAGGACACGCCGGGAGAGTGAAAGGAAGTATGCGAGCACGTGAATGAGTGAGTGAATCGGCGTCGTCCCATTTGCGATCACTCTTTAATGACTGATTAAAACTCAGGTTGTTGTGAGGGAATTCCTTACTGAAGGACTGGTAGACCTACAGGCAGACAGCCTTGAAGTAGCTGGCGACAACTACGTGCTGCTGTAATCGCAAATGGAACACAACCAGTGATTCCCCTTCCTGGCTTTTTCCCAATTACTACGGGTCAGAATTTTCTATGGATCTAGCACATGTTTACGGCACACAACAAAAACTTCAAAGTGAGAACTTCCCACAGAATTGGTAACAAATCCCCGACTAAGCTCAATCTTAACTAAAAAAACAAGCCATATGCAACGAATCATAGGTAAATTTGTGCAGAATTTATTATATCTAAGTAGTTATTGGTCTAATGGTCTAAATATAATAATAATAATAATAATAATAATAATAATAATAATAATAATAATAATAATAATAATAATAATAATAATAATAATAATAATAATAATAATAATAATGTTGAATAACGAATGTAGCAAGGAAGAGACGCCTAGCATTCTATGGGCACGTCTACAGGATGCATCCTACCAGGTTGACCAACCGGATTCTCAGCTACTGGCAAAATAGGAAGACCAAGTCACCATGTTTGACGGAAGTGGATAAAGATCTACAGGAACTGGGAATAACAGAAGGAATCTTAGAGGATCGTACAGCACTCAGGAAGATGCTTAAACATAAGAAGTTCCAGGACAGACTACCAACAAAGAAGACTGGCGCCCTTTGGACAAAGGAGAGAAAGAGCAACACAGCCTGAGGATGCGCAACTACTGGGCAAACATCAAAGCCCATTCCAAAATGCAATAGTTGAATGTCGTGGTCTTTAGCTGGCCTATACGAAACAAGAAGAAGAATAATAATGTCCACTTCAGTGGTGTAGTGGTTAGTGTGATCAGCTGCCACCCCGGAGACCCGACTTCGATTTCTGCCACGAAATTTGAAAATTGGTACGTGGGCTGGCCTCGAGAGCTCAACTGAGTAGAGGGGGTTCGATTCCCTCCTCAGTCATTCTCGAAGTGGTTTTTCGTGGTTTCCCACTTCTCCTCCAGGCAAATGTCGGGATGATACCTAACCTAAGGCCACGGCCGTTTCCTTCCCTCTTCCTTGTCTATCAATTCCAATCTTCCCACCCTCACCACAAGGCCCCTATACAGTATAGCAGGTGAGACCTCCTGGGCGAGGTGCTGGTCTACCTTCCCAGTTGTATCCCGCTACCCAAAGTCACACGCTCCAGGATACTGCTCTTGAGGCGGTAGAGGTGGGGTACCTCGCCAGAGTTCGAGGGGAAAACCAACCCTGGAGGATAAACGGATTAAAAAAGAAAGAAAAATGAATAATAATAATAATAATAATAGAATAGTATTAATTTTATGAAAATGTCTTGTTCTAGCTCTCATGCATTATAGTTCTCGTAATTTCCTCGTTAACCACCGGCGCCTCAAACGTTAAGCAATGCTACCCGCCGGCTCGACTGTAGACAAATCCCCGACTAAGCTCAATCTTAACGAAAAAGCAAGCCGTATGCAACGAATCATGGACAAATGGATCTTGAACAACAGCGTGCTTGCCTCGTAAATGACACACTCCACATGGACCCCAGGGCTGGTTGCTAGCAAGGAAATTGCAAGAACTTAAAAAATAAAAATACAAGTTGGCACCCATAGCACAGTTATGCTGCTGACGTCACGTCACTGGGGTAGGACTGAGAAGTAAGTGGTTTTTTTTTCTTTACAATTTGCTTTACGCCGCACCGACACCGATAGGTCTTATGGCAACGATGGTATAGGTAAGAGCTAGAAATGGGAAGGAAGCTGCCGTGGCCTTAACTAAGGTAAAGCCTGATGTGAAAATGGGAAACCATCTTCAGGCCTGTCATGTGGGGTTCGAACCCGCTACCTCTCAAATGCAAGCTCAAAGCTGCGTGCCCCTAACCGCAAGGCCTACTCGCTCAATATGGCCGTAAGTACTGAGTGTAAACACAGAGACCCATGGAAAACCTACTTGAGGACTGCTGCCAGTGAAGTTCCACCTGTCTCTTCTCGAGTTCAAGTTTACAGTTGCACGAATTGGTACCAGGTAACCAACTCGCTCAATGGTCAGGGACGTAAGGAAAGAAAACAAATTTTGCCCATCTTTAGCCATATATGACGCTGAATGTGCTGCTTTTTATTATTATTATTATTATTATTATTATTATTATTATTATTATTAATATTATTATTATTATTCCTAGCCTTTACCCAATTTGGGGTCGGTACTGCATGTCGATTTGACCCTACTTTATGACCGGATGCCCTTCCTAACGCCAACCCTGTGTGAAGGGATGTAATCATTACTGTGTTTCACTGTACACGAAAAGGATGAACAAAAGCACTCAATCCCTGAGCTAAGAGAGCCTTTTTTTTTACAATTTTCTTTACGTCGCACCGACACAGATAACTCTTATGGCGACAATGGGATAGGAAAGAGCTAGGAGTGGGAAGGAAGCGGCCGTGGCCTTAATTAAGGTACAGCCCTAGTATTTGCCTAGTGTGAAAATGGGAAACCACGGAAAACCATCTTCAAGGCTGCCGACAGTGTGGTTCGAACCCACTATCTCCCGGATGCAAGCTCACAGCTGCGCACCCCTAACCGCACAGCCAACTCGTCCGGTGCTAGGAGAATTAATCAGTCGTAGCTAAAATCTCCCGCCCGACCAGGAATCAAACCCAGGACTCTTCAAACCGAAGACCGCTACACTGACCACTCAGCCAAGGACTCGGTATTATTATTATTATTATTATTATTATTATTATTATTATTATTATTATTATTATTATTATTATTATTAACTTGCAACATTATGTTATCCAAAGCTATTTTACAGGAATTCTGTCTTGATTAACTAATGCAATGCTGAAGTCAGGTTTGTCTTTTTGGGTCGGCTGGAAAACAACTAAGAATATTTCGTCACATGATGATATCTATGTAACAGGAACATACGGGGAGTCCTTTTATTTTGTTTTTGTCAGTGGCTTTACAGATAGGTCTTTAGGCGACGATGGGACAGCCCCAGCATTTGCCTGGCGTGAAAATGGGAAACCACGGAAAACTATCTTCAGGGCTGCCGACAGTGGGATTCTGAACCCACTATCTCCCGGATGCAAGCTCACAGCCGGGCGCCTCTAACCGCACGCCCAACTCGCCCGGTGGGGAGTCTTCTTGCGAGATCATCGTTTGAATGAGCTTAACATCAAAATCATTAGACATTAAAGACAAACTCTTAGGGTCTGTCCTACGTTGCTTGCTGCTTCCTTTTAGTTGTTTGATGAATAGAGATGACAGGGTAATACGTACTGAAAACAATTCACAACTTCCTTGTTGTGCTAGACAGACCCAAACCCGTAATACATAAAGGCCACTGAGACTCTTGTCCTATCAAGACGATTGCTGCCCAGACACCTGCAGATATGGAGTGTCGCGTGGTCATGGTGACAAGATATTTAGCTTAATGCAAAACTTCCACGACCGGATCCGCTGTCTCTCCTCATTTGAACTCAGGGAGCTGACTGAATCCCATCCGAGCCCCCAGTCCAGAATTGAAATCATTGAATTTTCCGGGAATCGAATCCGGGGCTTCAGTTTAAGAGACAGGCACGCTACTCCTACACAACGGAGCTCTCCATTATGCTAAACACGGGTTGAATTTAGCCTAAGTGAGGTTCAGTGGCAAAACCAAATATTATAGAATATTATCACAGTCAGACATTTCTTAGCGATTCTTCTGACCACACACTTCCAATCTTGTTGTTACATCACACCAATATTTCATGCTTGACCCAAAAAGGTAACAAAAAATAATAACAAACACCACTTAAACAGCACAAGAAAGGCGGAACGAAAATCGTTGGCTAATAAAACACAAGAAGGTTCAGAAATCCTCAAAGGCACTCCTGTCGTTCTATAAGTAATCAGGAGGAAAATGCGTGACAGCTCGTTTTAGTTTCAATCTTGTCAAAAATCAGACGAAAATATTCGGAGCTCATATAGATAGCAAAGCATACTACGCAATAGAAAGAAGTAGGAAAATTGATTTATTTGATCTCTGTAACCATGATTATCGACAACTATCCTAATTGAGGTTCGTTCCCTCGCTTTACCTCACTTTAGTATTCTGTCTGATTTCACGAAACGCCTATACTTTTATGAGGGCAAAATGATTGCATCTACACACAAATCCTACGCTAAAGTCATAGTAATGGAATGCACTTAACGTCCCCTAAGTTGTTATAGATTTTAAGAAATGCTGAAATGTCGCAATTTTGCCCTGGAAAGGGTCATTTTCAATATGCCAATAAATATATTGATACGGTTCTCTCGCATTTAAGCCCTCTTAAATACCAACCAGTACTACTATAACGATAGATTGATAATAATGTTAATATAAGAGAAAACCCAGCCACAAAATTGGATGTGAGTCTCAAAGAAGCTATTTTGCGCATCCCATAAATCTGACTGGGAGACCTGAGACTATTATACGCAAGATTTTCACTTTTAAATCTTAAATCCCTCAATGTGATTGGACATGCGAGCACTGTCATGTTTTTTAAATAAAGTTGAAATGTTCATAGTTCTTAAATATGTCATAAGACACGACACTTATAGATTTTCGTGTATTCCAGGTCAATTATTTTTTTCAGCTCAAAATACTGTTTATATTATTAATTTATGTCGGAAGATAGTGTCGAAGTAATATAACTTACAACCCAATAAGACAACTATGCGATTGAACAGAAAACTAATTTTATCTGTTCGTCTGAAGGTATCTGGCAATAATACTATAATTTTGGACGTGTTATTTCTGCTTTTTAATGCTGTACACCATGCTAACCAGAAGATCTTTCAAATGTCTTTACTATGGTCCAAGTCCGTCAGCCCCTCCCAATTTGAATAGTCCGCGCTGCGCACACACCCACTCCGACCTTCCTCTGTTCCCACTAGTACAGCAGTGGCCGCTTGGAGGCAGCAGCGCGCCGTAATGACGGTCGTTGCGGCTGTCGTCTTTTGCAGCTGCCAAACTTTCTGTAGAAATGAGAGGAGGCGGTTCGATTTAGACAGTGAGTCCTGTACACATCGTGAGTTTACGGTACGAAGTTTCTGTTTGTGTTTATAGTTCTTTTATTTTGTGCGTCCATATTAGCGTGTGTTTTATGAAACGATGCGCGTGGTTTTTGTTGTTCGTCTGCCATATCGACTCAGCCCACAACATTTCAGAAGACGGCAAGCGACGAGAAATCTGTAAGATGGCGTGAAAAATTATCTGAAGATGTCACAGTGTTTAGAGGTTATGTTAAAGTTCCTGTTCTCCATGCGCCATAATAATAGTGTTTATTTTTAACGATTTTAAAGCCATGACATGAGGAGTGTACAGAAGTACCCTTGAGGGCATAGGTTAAGATTATTGATAAAATGCAGGCCAAGAAACGCTATCTTTTGGTCTTACTATCATGTGCTTTTCTAGCTTATTGTTATTTTGGTGGATATAGACTGAAAAGTGAAAGAACTCGAGCACCTTACGAAAATTTGCCGTCATACGTAGATGTGAACGATCAGTTGTATGACCGTGATTTAGAATCCTCTCCACATCTTAGACGGACCGGTGGAAATGTCAAATGGACTAGCAATAATAATCAGAAGTGTCGTATGGAGACGTGTTTCGATTTTAGCAAATGTCGTGGTGATTTCAGAGTGTACATTTATCCTCAAGCTGAAGAATCAGAAGCTGCTACTATTCTAACCCCAAGTCCGTCATATCAAAAAGTGTTGAATGTGATTCAGGAGTCACGTTACTATACATCAGATCCTAGTCAAGCTTGTCTCTTTGTTTTAGCCATTGATACTTTAGATAGGGATACTCTCTCAGCTGATTATGTTCGTAATGTACCTGCACGGTTGCAGAAACTAAAACTATGGAATGATGGGAAAAATCATGTCATTTTTAATCTATACTCTGGCACTTGGCCTGATTATTTAGAGGACAACCTAGGTTTTGATCCTGGAATGGCTATTTTAGCAAAAGCAAGCATGTCAGTAATGAATTTCCGGCCTGGATTTGATGTATCTATACCCCTCTTCCATAAGAATCATCCAGAAAAGGGTGGTGATCCTGGTTTTGTTACCACAAACAATTTTCCAGTGTCTAAGAAGTACTTACTAGCTTTTAAAGGGAAACGCTATGTGCATGGGATTGGTTCTGAGACTCGTAATTCTCTGTATCATCTTCATAATGAGAAGGATATTGTGTTGGTGACTACGTGTCGACATGGCAAGAGCTGGAAGGACCTAAAGGATGAACGCTGTGATGAGGATAATGCTGAATATGACAGGTAGGATTGATATTAGTGTTGCACGGCTGTCCCAAGGTCATGGGGAATGCATGTTTTGGTGGAATGTGCATGTCATTGTGCTTAAAGTGGAACTTAATTTGTGGAGAAATGGCATTTTATTGAAATCTCAAAGAACGAACTTATGACCAAGTTGCTTGCTTGGAAGTGAATTTGGAGTTAATTTATAGACAAATGATATGAAGACCTATTTCCTGTAATGTAGTGTGTAATTTTCCTCTTAACTCATTGGTGCATAATTCCACATTATTTTATAGTAATATCTGTCATAATTACATTAATTTTAGATTTCTTCTTATTTGTACAAATGTCCATGACTGTAATACAGCAGAGTAGTTTATTTCCTGTTTATTATGCAACTTATGTAATTTTCATGGTTGTTATTCTTTTGTTTACCACGAAGGATTTACCAGTCGTATATTTAAAATTAAATTTTTACTTGGGTAATATGGGACAAATCTGTGTTGTCTCTTATGAATGTTAGGGAACGTTTATTGAAAAGTCATGATAATTGAGGCATGGTTGGTTGGATAGAAGTGCTCTGAAATAAGTTATATCTGCGATAGTCTATCATAGTAAAGGTAAACATTTCTTCACAAATTTTTGTGAGAATAGACCATTTAATATTTGACAGGTTTTTTTTGGTAACTACCTACCTATTTGTTTTTGTCTTTGCGATAAAACATGTTGAGGTATCAGTTATAAGCTCATGCCCTTAGCACTTGGTTAGATATTGCAAGTCATCTGACAGGATGCAAATGAATACTTTTTGGTGTTCTCTGAGGTGTTACATTCTTGTTAAGAATACATAATGTTATCCTACATGGCAAATTTTATGGAGAATTCATTTCAGATTCTACAGAATCTTTTCACTTTACCAAGGAGATTTTTTAGTTTGATTTGGGATTAGGCTACATTTTGTTTAATTTAACAAAATAATTAGGCCTATAAAGTTTATTCTTTCAATTGTAGCACCTGTGACCTATGTGAAAACATTTGTGCTTTTCATACATTAGGCCTAGTACTTAAAATTTTCTTTCATAACAACATGTTTATTCAGTTAATTTTATTCAGTTGTTAATGGATGTTAGTCATATTTCTAGCAGTTAGTATTAGGTTTACCTTCTTTCTGTCGCTTTGATCCTTTTTAATGCAAAGGAAAACTATTCTCTTTTGTAAAAATGAAATATTTTATAGGTACCTATTCTCTTCCTTAAAAAAAAATAGACAGGAATTGGGATCACTAACTTAGCCTAAATGTATTAGTATTCATAACTTGTAGAGTTGTTTAGACCTTCAGTAAGAGTAGGCTATGCTTTTTAGTGCAGTAGGCTACATGAACACCACCTTTGATCTCATTATAGTTCTCCTTTATTACTTCTGCCATTGAAAATAAAACATACCAGTAGTGTAGTAGACAGTTCTTCCATCTGGTTGTGGTGAAAAAATAAATCCATTGATTGTTATAGAAGCATAGAAGAATTAAATTAATTGGAGTACAAATTACTCTGGTAAGAAAGGTGGAAATATGTATAGCTGATGGAGAAGAAGGAACACCCTGATTAGTTTCTAATGCCAGAGTATCTGGTAAAATAAAATATTTTTTTAAAGGTATTTTTGAAATTCATACTTATGCAAAATAGACTTTTGTTGTGCACTTTCAAGAAATCACAGTCAGACATTTCTTAGCGATTCTTCTGACCACACACTTCCAATCTTGTTGTTACATCACACCAATATTTCATGCTTGACCCAGAACAAGCCTTGACCAAGTGACATTAATTAGGATATTTTCTTAGGCACCAGTGCTTTTATGTTTAAAATGTAACCTACCAGGTATAAGGAGCTGATGACCTAGTTGTTGGACCCCTTAAAAACAATCATCTTGGATATCAAAATTACCAGCAGAGTGGTCTTATACTTTCACTATTTTAATTTCTGTAAACTCCCTCAAGAGCTCATGCATAAAAATCTCTTTAATCCATGCTAGTATCAAGTCTGGGCTGATCATCATCATCATCATCAAAGTAAAACCTGATGACTGCATATCTCTCAAATAGATAGTGGAATGTGATGTATGTGTAGTCACCCCAATCATACTTATCTGTTATGTATTACTGGTATTCTTCTTGGAAGAATTACTGTGAATACAGATGGGAATATGTATTATTTCTAAGACAGACTGTTAAATGTTGTGATCTCAAATCCCAGTACATTGCTAGGAACTGGAAGTGCAATAAATCTGAAGTAAACTGAAGAGCAGTTAAAAAAATTCGTTTGGGATTTGTTGTTTTGATCATCAGTCCATGGACTGGCTTGATGCAGCCCTGCTTGCCAGCCTATCCTGTTGTAACCTTTTCATTTCTACTATACTACTACATCTACTATAATCTCTTCTGTCATATCCATAGGCTATTTATTTCTATCGTTCTCACTGCCCTCAAAAACTAACTCAACTCTGATAAAATTTCACCAGATTGTTTTCCTCTCACCAGTTCGATTCGGCATCTCCTCATTCGTGCTTCGGTTTATCCTTCTCATCTTCAGCATTCTTCTTTGCCAGGCTGAGTGGCCTTCTGACCCCAACTTGGCAGGTTCCAAGTTCCAACCTGACTCAGTCCGGTGGCATTTGGTGCTCAAATACGTCAGCCTCGTGACGGTAGATTTTCTGGCACGTAAAAAACTCCTGCTGGACAAAATTCCGCCAAAAGTAGTTGGTGGAACGTAAAAAAAAGATGCTTGCTTGTTGTTTAAAGGGGCCTAACAGATAGGTCATCGGCCCAACGTAAAAAAGAGTAACATTATTATCGTCATCATTCTTCTTTAACACCACTGTAGAGGACCCGCGCTGCTCCACAGCATTCGTTATAAATAGGTCAGATAACTCGTCCTGATATGCCTGTCGTAGTCATATTGTTTTGCCTGGCCTTTTCAGTGGTTTTATGAACAATTAATAAGAAGCGCAGTATGGTATGCTGCAGTTCGTACACAGAATTCATCCATTCTGACGTCATCATGCCGTCTGTTTCGTAAAAATCTATCCATATATTCGCTTTTTTTTATCCTGCAGTTCGTGATGTGTCGTAGAAGGCATTGGTATTTTTAACTTTTTAAGATACATGGCCTTCACTCTTTCTAGTGTGTCTAAGTTCTCTTTCGATAGGTGTTCCAAGATAGCTGTCTAGGCGTATGTCATAATGAGGTCTGTACGTAGACATTTTTTCTCTTAGCAGCATGTAAGTTATTAGGAATCTAGCAGGGGATAGTGTGAGCCTTCGTGGCTTAGGCGGCAGCGCGCCGGCCTCTCACCGCTGGGTTCCGTGGTTCAAATCCCGGTCACTCCATGTGAGATTTGTGCTGTTCAGAGCGGAGGCGGAACGGGTTTCTCTTCAGGTACTCCCGTTTTCCCTGTCATGAGTCATTCCAGCAACACTCTCCACTATCATTTCATTTCATCTGTCATTCATTAATAATTGCTCCAAAGGAGTGCGATAGGCTTCGGCAGCTGGCACATTTCCTATCCTCGCCGCTAGATGGGGGCTTCATTCATTCCATTCCTGACCCGGTTGAATGACTGGAAGCAGGTTGTGGATTTTCATTTCTCAGAGAATAGTATTCGAGCATGATCAGAGGAAGTGCATACTCTTTGGCTGGACAGGTATTAATCAGACATGGCTGTATGCAATGACATTACTAAGGATCAGAATATTTCTGATTTGATTTTATGATTACACGAAGTTGGCTGATCTCAGAGACCTAACAGTGTCTCACAATTCACCGGCAGGTAATTCCGGAGAGAATAAAACAAAAGTGAATCAAATTGGTCCTGTAGAACGGACGGACGGATTTACCAAAGTTGTTTTCAGTAAACTCTTTTCATATAACGATTTCAAAAGCTTCTTAGGGCTGTAGCGCGCCGGCGTGTCACCACTCTCTTTCGTTTTCAAATCCCGATCACTCCATGTGAGATTTGTGCTGGACAAAGTGGAGGTGGGACAGATTTTTCTCCGGGTACTCTGGTTTTCCATGTCATCTTTCATTCCACTAACACTCTCCAATATCATTTCATCTGACAGTCATTAATCATTGTCCCAGAGGAGTGCGACAGGCTTCGGCAACCGGCACAGTTCTGCTAGATGGGGGCTTCATTCATTCCATTCTTGATCCGGTCGAATGACTGGAAACAGGCTTGTGGATTTTCAGTTTTTCAAAAGCTTACGTTCTCTTTTTTTCTGAGCTGGTTACTGTCCATGTCTCACTTCCATACAACGCCAGCTGCATACGAAAGTCTTCAAAACATCTTTCTAATTCCTATATCAGTTTTCGAATTGAGCAAATTTCTTTTAAGAATGGCCTGCCTTGCTTGTTCTTGTCTGTCTTTTATGTCCTCCTTATTATCCGCGCACTTTTTAGTGATAGATTTACACCCTAGTGCTGAAGCGGTCGACTTTGGTTATCTTCGTGATTCGTATTGGCAACCTTTGAAACACAAACTAAGAATCGCTTATCATCGCTGTGCGCCATCTGGCGTACACTTTAAGTACTCGTACTGTTGTTGTTTACACAGCAAAGCCAAACCATAGAATTCATGCTAGGAACAAGTTTCGCAACGGGAAATGTTATATAGTATTAAATATTGTGTGTGTGACACAGTTGTTTGCTTAAAATAATAAAGGTTTATAAAATTCATATCGATCGATCATATTATCGATTCAATTCAGATTTCATTTCCATTCAGTTGGCAGTATTGACGGAACCCTTCTTACTTCTCCAACGAGTACAAAAATCTATCACTAAAAAGTGCGCGGATAATACTTCTGCCATCGTTAGTTGGCATTTATGAATACTGAAATGTGAGATACGTGTCAGTAGGCTTAATAGAATGTTACAAATACATTTCGGAGTACCTAACTATCATTTTGTTTGAAGGGAAATGTAACGTTATTAGCATGTGAGCACATGTTTTTAGTATAGTCGCGCAAATATTTTATTTTTAGACTTAGTCAACTTAAGTCATTTTAAATAGAAGATGTTTTAATTGCAAGATATGCAATACGCCTTAGACATTATCTGGGAACACCTATCGAAAATATTTATTTGCCTAATTTTCTTTTATTGAAGTCGGTATGCTGTTTTTTAATTGCGAATTGAATGGACTGTTCATTTGAAATGGAGAGCATAGGCTAGGCCTGCCAGGAATGAAATGAAAGTCGATGCAGTTTCCTTTGTGACTGGGGTTATCTTTTCATGTTGCCCCTCTCAGCACGTGTATCTTCCTCGTGTAATTAAGATGAATTTTCCTTCGTTCTCCGTTGAATTATTGATTAGTTATTTTTCCTGCAGTCTCGTTACTATTTTCTCAGAAATAATTAGTTTCAGAGACTATTTTCTCAGAAATTATTAGTTTCAGGGAATGTCCGGTCTAGAGAATTTACTGGTACTGCAGCCACCCGTCTAGAATGAAGCTCGTCCGAAGCGTGGCTTACTGTGTCCTTGAACTGTTCAGCCCAAGCTAGTCTTGCAAAGTCGCGTAAGTAGAAGTCCGTTAATTTTATTGACATCCCACTTCTTTATTTACTTTCCCAGCGCTTATTGGTGTTCTTTGGTAAGCTGACTTGTGATGTTAGTTTGCTCTTTCAAGGCTAAATTTCTTGCTTTACCGATTGAAGGCCACAAGGATGAATGAATTCAATTTTAGAAGTATATAGGTAAATGATACGTAGTTACATCAAGGTGATGGATTGGTTTTTTGTTTAGAAGCAGTGTTTGAATGTGCATTGACGTCAGCTAGTGGGTTACAGTATTACGTAAATAATCACGTGATTAGCAATCCACGACATACAGTACATTGAAGGTCTTGGGGAGGTGGAGGGGTGGAAGGAGATGGGGAAATAAATTCGTTCATAAGAAAAGCTGAAAATGTTAAATACTCTCTGAACAATACTTTTAGATTAAATAGAGCAATTACCTCCTCGCTTGATTCCGCTATTGACTCATGGAGGAGACAACAAACTGAACTTTTTGTTTGCCTTTTGCTATCATTATAGACCTAACAGGTCTACACGATAGCTCAGACCATATGCTTAATATTAGTTATCATTATTTAGAAGTATGAGACTCCACACACTGTAACCGTTCTTGCGAAACGTTTGTCGTTTTGAAATCGGGAGTCTGTAGGTTCGATTCTCGAGGGCGTCCAGCAATTACCATTCATGCTTGTACCAGTACACAGCACTATAGACACATGCCATCGAATAGAAATAATAATAATGATTGTGTTAAAAAACGGACTGAATGGCTCAAGCATTTGAGCGCTGACCTTTTAAGGACAAGTTGGCGGGTTCGATCCCGACTCAGTCCAGTGGTATTTGAAGGTGCTCAGGTACGCCAGATTGGAAGCGGTAGATTTAATATCACGTCAAATGAACGCCTGCGGGATAACATTCTGGCTAATCCGCGCCTCCAAACACAGTAATAGTAGTTAATAGGACGCATAATCATCTGAGGAAAGGCCTTGTCATTGCAAACATGTCTGTCTACTGCAATCCTCTTCATATCCGCGTACGAAATACTATCTAGCTCATCGATATTGTTCTTAATATAATTATGATTTCCTTGGCAATCCCCGCATTATCTTCCCAAAAACTTTACCTTCAACAATTAGCTGGAGAGGTTTGTCGTGCCTGAGTATCCGATCAATGAACTTCGTTTTCCTCTTCATGATCGCTTAGTAGACATAGTTTTTTCCTTGATATTTTAATAATCGAGGTCGTTTTACTTTCTGTCCCTCCAAATTGTTTTTGTGAAAGTAAATGGCGTCGTGATGGGGATGAAATGATAATGAAGACGACACATATACCCAGTCCCCTTGCCAGAGGAAGTAACCAATTATGGTTAAAATTCCCTACCCTTCCGGAAATCGAACCCGGGACCCTTATGACCAAAGGCCAGCACACTAACCATTTAGCCATGGAGCTGGACATTTTCCAGAACCACATTTCCATGGTCACGTGTCTTGCTGCTCTTCTCCAAACTGATGTGTTCATTTAGTAAACAATTATTCTTGTTTCGAAAGATTCTTTTCGCCAGCACTAGCTTACTTGATTCCTGATAGGCATTTATTATCCGAGTTACATACACTTCCCAGGTAGAATAATTCTGTGACTTGTTCGATGAAAAAAAAAAAAAAAAAAAAAAAAACCAAACCGCAAGGCGCAACAGCCCAAGCGACCGCTGCTCAGCCCGAAGGCCTGCAGATTACGAGGTGTCATATGGTCAACACGACGAATCTTCTCGGCCGTTATTCTTGATTTTCTAGATCGGGGCCGCCATCTCACCGTCAGATAGCTTCTCAGTTGTAATCACGTAGGCTGAACGGACCTCTAACCAGACCTCAGATTCAGATAAAAATCCCTGACCTGGCCGGGAATCGAACCCGGGTAAGAGGTTGGCACGGCTGCCCGTACACCGCGGGGCCGGCTGACTTGTTCATTGGCTGTACCATTTAATGTTAACTTCATTTGTGTGTTTATTTTTGGCGATTATAATGAATTTTGTCTTCCGAGTACCTAGCCCAAATTTACCTAAGGATTTGTGGGAAAAGTCTTAGCATTCTTTATTTAACGTAAGTAAAATATTATTATTATTATTATTATTATTGCGGTTTGATTTAAAGGTCTATTCTAACTACTGTCGATCGTAACAGACGTTGGGATGTCGAAATCGTGTGGTGTTCGCCACTCTGGTCTTCGAAACTTTAAGTGCATGAGGCTGTTGACAACCGCTCTTCAAACTCTTGAGTAATAATCTCAAAAGCCATATCTGCAAGTATTCACTTAAGCAATGGTAAATGTACTGAGTGGGTTGGCCGTGCCGTGACATTAGCTTGTACTGTATTCGGCAGCTGTGAAGATTGTTGTCCGTGGTTTCTCATTTTCACACCAGGTAAATGCTGGAGCTGTACCTGAATTAAGCCACGGCCACTTCTTTGCCATCCTTGTGTCGCCAGAAACCTTCAATGTGGTTGTGCAACGTTAAGCCTCTAGCAAAATAAAAAGCATGGACGTAAGCCAGGGGATATGGGCGTTAAAACCTAGTAGGGACTTGTGAGTTTCATATTTTCGTTTAAAAGGTTAGTGAACTATGTACCTATTTCTGAGCGTAGAGATACGCTTTGTTTGCTGACGACGTAGGAGGTAATTTCACGGGATAGCTGTTTTAGGTCTTGTCATTGGCCTGTTTGAGGTTTACCAGGGATGCACGATCAGCACATTTATTTAGGGTTCCCAACTATCCTAATGGGGCCGAGTCAACTTATGAATCAGTCCCATCCCACAGCGCCTCACAACTTGTAAGATGTTGTAGCAGGTGAGTCTGGCATTGCTTCCGAATACTTGAGCCAGGCTCCTCTTTTGCATCTCTCCTTGCTGACCACCCCTGTCGGTGTTACAGGTTGACGTGCCCAGACATTCAATTATTTTCTCGCCTCTTATGGCAACTTTCTTCGATTAGGAAGGTGTCTGTTTTCCTTGATGATTATTCTTCAGAGAAACTGTAATACAGTTCTTTTGTCCGTTCAAATAACTATCACCCCGACCTAATTACCGTCTTGTTTATCTTAAAATTTTAAATAGGTGATAAATAAATCGATAATACTAACCTCTTGAGCACTTCGCTTTATTCAAACCTCAATTGATATTTGTTCATAAACCTCTTTTCTCCTGTGTGAACCTTTCCATGGAAGAAATGACACATTGGAGTCAGAAAAATATCTCCTTATCTATAGTTGCGTAGCGTGAATGTGAAATATAAAATATGTAGAGAAAATTATTATTTACTTCAAGGGCAGTAGCGGATGCTGTGGTTGACATACAGTTTTTAAAATTATCATCGTGACATCCAGTTTTGGACCAGTTCTGATCAGCCCAGGTGGTAGAGTGTTGGTCTTCTGAGCTCAAGTTGGCAGGTTCGATTCCGACTCAGCGCGGTAGTCAGCCTCTTGTTGGTAGATTTACCGGCACGTAAAAGTGCTGCTGCGGGACAACGTTCCCGAAAGCCGTAAAATTAGTTAGTGGGACTTAAAAACATTTAGGGTTTTAGTTGTAGACCTATTCGTATTATGATAAGAATACTGGAGATGCAGTATACTACTTAACTTAACTATCTTTGACTTCTAGTTGCTCCAGCTCCAAGTCAAAGCAGTTAACCAGATGTAATTAAAAATCTCCGACCCGACCAGGAATTGAACGCGGTACCCTTTACTGTGAAGTTCTCGACGTTTGTCATTCAGTCTAGGAGTATGATGGTGATGATAATGATAATAATAAGGAATTGCCTCGGCTGCTGAAAGGCAAGTATTTAATTGAAACCACTCGGGTAACGTACATGTTTACTTGAGTTTCAGTTCTTGCTGAGATGTCGCATTACGGTAGTTAACCGAAACTGACGACAGTAGTTGATGTAGCTCAGATGGCTATGTGTTGTTCTTGTAGCAGAGCTCGCGTTTGTTCATTTTTACAAATATATTTTGCAATCGGGTCGATGCACACTTAGCCAGTTAGACATTCATGTTGAGTGCCCCATATTTAGAGAATAACAAACTTAGTGAATTCATGAGAGCATATTTATATCGACGAAGTGGAAATTCATTATATTACGCATACATAGTATTATCAGCACATACACCTACAATTCAAATTAAGCAATTCAAAGGCTCATAAAGCGGTCAAATCGGTATTTGTAAGTTGTCATTTGAAAGTTACTGCCTTTAGATTGACGTAAATGGATGAAAACATCTAGCGGTTGGCCTAATACAGAAACTGTTTTTAGTCCTCATATTTCACATTAAGATGCCATTTTACAATATCCACCCCATTATACTACTGTATCATTGATCTTTGCTTATTCATGTCGTCCAATACCATTAAAATACTTTCTCTTGGAGTTGATGTACTGCTTATCTCGTCCGTGGCAATTTGAATCTTTATTTCGCTCCGTGCGTTGTATTTCGAATGCAGGGTCAGTAGTGTGTTAAAGTAAAACCATCGATGACCACCGGACTGAACCAGAATCGAACCCGCCAGCTTGGACTAAGAAGTCCAACGCTCCACTATCATGTTTACTAAATCAAAGAATAAATAAGTTTGATACCCTTACAGTCGAAGTTAATTTAATTCGTAAATTAACACTCTGCATTATTAACAGGTACAGTTAAGAGTTTGTAATCCTGACGCATGGGTCAAAGTCGAATGTTACAACCACTCTAACCGTGTCTTCAGCGTAGTTCCAGTCTCCCATTGTAAGCTTGTCAATGCATCTTTAAACCACGTACTTTAAATGTAAGGACTGAGAACAAATTATGTGTTTATTATAAACTTAAGGTCACATTAAAGTTCGCAAAATATACTGTTTCCCTTGTGTCTGTTTGTTGGGTCATCAGCCCAGAGGCTTATTGGATCCTGAAAGAGCACCACCAAACAGTATGCAGTTATGTTTGTTTGTTTGTCCAACCCTTGTCCCGTTTCCCTACGGGGTCGGGTATGAGGTGAGATGAATTTGTCGTGGCGGTTTTTTTTTTATGACCGGATGCCCTTCCTGACGTCAACCTCATCAGAGGAGAAACAGTATGCAGTTATAGGAAAACCAATTGCAACACCAAAAGGAGGCGTACTAGGCAAGATGAGGAGTGAGGTAATTTGCCATTGCTTTCCTCACTTGGCCAGACAGTGCTATTATAGCACGACTAAACCTATGAGCAATACCTTTCATAACACGTCCATAGTAAGCGAGATTGAATCAAGGTGCAGTTAAAGTAATTGCAGTGAGTTCACAGTTGCGATCAGCGGTATTTTGTAAGAAAGAAGTCATCTCTCGGGCGAAATCATCTTTACATCGGTCTGTTTTCAGAGATAATGATCGCTGGTAAAATAGGTGGAAACAATGGCAGGAGGGTACTCGGAATAAGGACCTAAAGGTTAGTTTAGGAATAAACTCTATGGATTAAGCGGTACGCATAAACCGGGTTCGGTGGTGGAGTCATGTGAGGTGAATGGAGAAGTTAGCTAGGAGAATAATGTACTCGGTCATAGAGGGTAAAAGAAGTATAGGGAGTACAAGACGACGACGGGTTAGACTCAGTTTTTTATGATAAGAGGTATGGAAGTAAAACGAGGCCACGGAACTAGTTACAAATGGAAGATTGTGAAGGCGTTTAGTAAATTCATGGAGGCTTCAGGTTGAAAAGCGTGCAGTCTATAATGAATACACGTAGACGTATGTATGTGAACACTGAATTAACGACTATTGATGCCTCGGCAGAAAAATTAATCACCACTCAATATGTGTGTAATACTTTCCGTGGTAATCATGGCGTTGACGGCAAGATTTCGTAATATTTAACATCGGGGTGACAGTGTCGTAATAGAAACCATGTCACCTTGTGGTTTTGTAAAATGACATTCATGTACGGTGTGAACAAGCAGTCAGTGTTAAAATATTAGTTTTTGTTTCTAGAAATAGATGTGTGAGTTGTTTTTTCCCCCTTCCTCGACTGATGTCTTTCTTTGGGCATCGTTGTCAGTGATGTAGGGACTGCCTAGCTGTGGTGGTAAAAGCGCACTCGACTCACGTGGATGAATGTGCAGTCGGTTTCCCACCAGGAAGTTGAAAAATTCGGAAACGAGATTTCCAGTTCTGGAGAGGCAAGTTCACTCAGCCTCCTCCAAAATGAAGAGGTTTAACAGGTTAATTCCTAGGGACAGAGGTAACCGAGCAGAGCTAATAACTCTAGCCTACTTAATGCCGAGGTTACGGGTTGTGGAAACCTTTATCCAAGGTAGTGGGTTGTATTCCGACTGAGGACGCCGGATGTTGAAATGCGACAACTCCTTTTTGTTACTTTTCAGTGCATTAAAGAACTGCGGGAAGACTTCCGACACCCTGGTGACTCTGCATATTATAACTGAACCTCACGGAAACAGAGCCTTGTCCAGAAAATACGAGAACATGACAACACGGACCCGAGAGGCCAGTATGAATGAAATATGAAAGTGAGAAACTACTGTAGGTCCAGATATGTGGCCGCCTTACCAGGCTCGCCCCGAGACACAGCTACCTACTCTCTAGCAAGCAATGGTGGACACTGCTTAAAACAGAAGCTGTCATACGACACAGCCACTTTCCAAACAGCCATTCATATATCCCAAGGATCTTTTAAAACGCCACTAGAATAACAGTATTCTCTTAATTTCTGACTTTTAGTTTCCCATTAACCCGGGATGAGTGGCTCAGACGGTTGAAGCACTGGCCTTCTGATCCCAACTTGGCAGGTTCGATCATGGCTTAGTCCAGGTATTTGAAGGTGCTCAAATACGTCGGCCTCTTGTCAGTAGATTTACTGACTCGTAAAAGAACTCCTGCGGGACTAAATTCCGGCTCCTCGGCGGCTCCGAAAACCGTAAAGATAGTTAGTGGGACGTAAAGCAGATAATATTATTACTTGTTATTTGCTTTTAATGATGGTTTATAATGTATTCCTTCAGTTCAAATTGCCGGTAGGGCCTAGTTAAAATTGATCTACATGTCTACTACTTCATTGGTACCGCAAACACTATTGCAAGAGTTACCGGTACCGGCACTAGATTATCTTTGTTAGTTTTTTTCTCTCTCTTGACAGCTGATTCTTCGCTCTCACTAGTTTTACTAAATGTATTATTTGCTGTAGAGGGTTAGTGGTAGAGCGTCCGATTCACGGTCCCAAGTTCATGGGTTCCATCCCGGACGAGGTAGTCTCCTAAATAGCATCACTTCAGAAGGCCTGACAGCTGGAGCATTATTATTATTATTATTATATTATTATTGCTCGGATTTCTTTGACGTCAAGTCTCTGGTAATATTTACACACTTGTATCATAAAAATACCAAAATATCATTACAACTTGGAACCTGGCGCAAAAGAATAAAATATTTTCCTAAATTTGCTTGTAGGACCGGCAGCAAACAGGCCACACTCCTCACATTCATGTGTCCTCTCTATTTTGACAAATTATTTCATGCAGGGTTGAGCAGCGGACGAAACAGTAAAGAGTAAAATACACTCATTTACTAAAAAGAAACGAACAAATGTGCGCACCACGAAGGAGCCGTCGCAGAGATACGTAAGTGGGGACCGGTAAAGAACACGGCAATATAAATAAATAATCAAAATATTATACCACACCAAATATTTATTACAGGGTAGCAACTACTTGCAGGATACACTTAGCACGGTATTGGGCTGCCTGTGGCGCGGAGACAGACGGTGATACGATCGAGCATGGTGGCTTTCAGATGTTTTGTGAGGAAGATCCTGCCACAGATGCCGCAACTGGCCTGCCGCTGGCTGAAGTTGCCATACAATCTGGTTCTTGAAGTTCTCGACGAGTGAGAGGTCAGGAGACCTTGCTGACCGAGGAACGAAGGCAGGCTGGGGATACCAGTGCTTCGCGAATTCGGACATTATCCTGCCATTATTCTTTCAATTACGACCAGTGGGGAGCAGGAATCCTGACCTCAGCCACCCTACCGCTACAATGACTTTTCTCAACTAATTATAAGGACATTGGAACAATATATTTCATATTCGGTGCTTGAGCAGGTACAGTAGGTACAACCCTTTAGCTTGTTAATCAATGGTATTAGAAATCAACTTACTATCCTTCATCCCTGTAATAACTAACACAAAAAATATTATATCAACTGAGGCTTCTTTGAAATACTCCCTTGTTGAAGCAATTGCATCAGCTGTACTGCTTTTCTCTATTATTCTGATATTTACTTTTTCACATAACCCGCATACCATGACACTCCACGTTGGAGCTGTGTAGCGCTCTACAATGAAGCGTTGATCACTGCGGTAGCCAGGACGTCTGCATACTCGAATTCAGCGGTCATCTAAGAGTATATCTAAACAGAACCGTGATTAGTCGCTGAATACCACTCGTCGCAAATCCACAGACTGCCATGGTGCCCGTTTATTATAGAAGTTAAAGCGTGTTCGGCGATGCTCAGGTCCTAATAGTAGACGTCGCAACGGTCGGCGCGACGACAGATCCTTCTCTCCTAACCGCCTGTATATGATGTATACAAGCATGAGTAAGAAGTGAATTGCCGTCACTATTTGGCCTGAATTACCGTAAGCAGGAAATTTTCATTGTTCTCCTTTCTGTCAGCTGCATACTCAGTTGGTTATAGTGATATGTTCTAATGGATTCGTTTCATACTCGCTGTATAAGTTACAGGCCACTGAAACCTATGGTTTTGTATTCCCGTGTGCAATAAAAATGTTCATACACCCACTTTTGATAAATCGATAAAATAAGTCCATTCTTCTGCATTACGTTCAATATCTGGGCTTCATCCATCAATGTTTGTATTTTTGTAGGCAAAAAAAAAAAAAAATTCTTTGTAAACTAGCTTGTTAGCTTATAGTCTTTTTTTCTTTTTACCAACCATCGAAGTATTAGTCGGACTCTCTCCCTGCACAAGAATAACACCCACGGTATTCCCTACCTGTCGTAAGAAGCGATTAAAAGGGGCCCAGGGACTCATCTTGAGAACGTGGATTTGCGACCCCGAGGCCTGGTATTACTTCCACACACTTTTGCCAGGCTCCTCACTTTCATCTATCCTCTCCTGGTCTTTTCAGACTCGACGGTATTAGGTATCGAGGCTAGGGAGTCTTTCATTTTCACGCTCTTAGTGGCCTTGTCTTTCTTTGGCCGATACCTTCATTTTTCGAAGTGTAGGACCCCTTTTACTCTCTGATTAGTGTTAGGATGGTTGCCTGGTTGTACTTCCTCTTAAAACAATCACCATCACCACTTAGTCGGACTGTAAAATTATGAGAGCTTTAGTTGGCCCACATATTGTTTGAAAAGACTCAAATCCGCAACAAAACCACGTCTGTCACATGTGATTTATCGTCATGTTCGGATATAAGCTCCATCTGTGGATCAGTGGTAGATTGTCCACGCCCGGATTTCAAGATCACGGGCTCAAATCAAGCTGAGGTAGTCGGATTTTTGAAGGACGGAAAAAGTCAGTTTGACCCTCTATGTCGTACGATATCGATATGTAAAATATCTCTGGTGACAAATTTGGTGTTTCGCGATCATCCAAAGATCGCCCAACGAAAATCTAGCTTACTCTGCCATTTGTCGAAATTGACCCGCAGGCAGCTTGGATGGCGTCAGATTTAAAATACCTTCACACGATAGCTATAGGCCGTACGATTATTATTATTATTATTATTATTATTATTATTATTATGTCCGGATGTAACAGTATTCCCCTGAATGACGCATTCTTTCATGGTGTTTGTAAATAGGGATAATAATAACAATAATGGCGTATGGCCTTCGGAGAGGCCTGGTGCGGGTCTTTTTCTCGTAGACGGCCTATTAGGCGACCTGCATGTCTGTGAAGATGAGGGCCCTGCCTAGGACGATTTCTAATGCTGAATACGCCAGACACACCCAGCCCCCGAGTCATTGGAGTGAACAAATTAAGGTTAAAATCCCCGACCGCGCCGGGAATGGAACCCGGGAACTGCTAACCATTTAGCCATGGAGCCGGACAAAACAGGGATTATAAGTTCGGTACATAGGTCATTCATTGCTTGTGGAAAATTTGTCTGGAAATAATTAGTTTTCATGATCCTATTGATTTCTTATTTAGTATATAGAAACTCTAGAAAATCCATCTGTTCCGGTAATGCAGAAGTAACAGCCAATCTGATGACTGGCAGATTTTTGCCGATCCATTGGAATAAAAACAGAGATTTATCTTCTACGTTCCTTGTTCCTGCAGTAGTGCATAGATTACACACACGCATAAAAACCACTATGTTATCTTCACAGAAGGGCGAATAAACTGTGGTTTATGCTACCAATCACACAGGGTGTCCAGAAAGAAACTGCACGGTGTAATGTAGAGAAACAGTCAGAACAATAAGGATGGTTTCATCTGTCTGGATACGTTAACAATCAGAAACTCGCGTGTGGAGTGTCTACAACGCTCAAGAGTGGAAGAAAATGCCCCTACACAAGACCATTACAACTCGAGCACCTAATGCTGGGGCGCACCAGCGCTGCACTCAGCAGCACCGTTCCCCTCCTTCCCCACCAACCCCGCTCAGTGGACGGTGCAAGTGTGCGTAAGAGACAGTACATTCATTCTCATTCTGTGTATGTCAATCTCAGTAGAATCTATTCGATAGAACAGATAGCGGAGCGTTTAATCCTTCATGGGTGGATTCATATTTTGTTCTCAATACCGAAGGGAAAGCTCAATGTTTAATTTGTTATGTCGTTTTAAGCGTAAAGTCTTCAACCGTTCGACTACACTACCACAATAAAAATGTTTCAGCCTATGATGACATTGTTGGCGCAGCAAGAACCGAACGAAATAATAAGTTAAAATTGGAATTTGCCAAATTCTTCGGAGATAAGTAATAACTTACACATTAGGAATTGTTTTACATGCAATTTAGGAGATTTGTTTTCGTTTTTGGGTTTGTATTATTAAGAAGTGCTTAGATGTGCTGCTAAGAAAACACAAAGATAATCATTTTATCTCCCTGTCCCACAGATACTAGAACCCAACACTTTAGAAGGCGCAATTCGAGCAAGTTATGGGCTATTGTTGCTCTGAAAATTGGAAAAAATGGGCATCCCTTTACTGATGGTGAATTTGTAAAAGAATGTTTAATAGAGTACTCGGAAGTATTGCGTCCACGTGCTATGGCCCACTTTGAGGCGATAAGCGTGTCAAAAAAGAATAAATAAATAATCTCTCGTCGTGTACAGGAACTTGGTGCCGACTAGAAAGAGCAATTGCGGAACAAATGCGGCTCTTTCCAGAAGTACTCGATTGCTCTCGATGAGACCACTGACAAAAGTGACGATACTACCACCGGCGCAGATATAAATTTGCAGCAGTTGAAGACGCAATGAACGATATGGGCTTATCACTCGGAAATCTGTCTAGTGCCGCTACTGACGGAACACCAGTGAAGTCGTCGGGTGGGCAAGGTTTAACAGGCCGCATCAAAACGAAGGTGCGCGATGCTGGGTTACCTCCAATATTATCGGTGTTTTATATCAAACCAATTATGCGCAAAGAACTTTCGCAACTTTAAATCTGTTGTGGATACTGTGTAAAAATGTGTAAATTTCTGCAGAAAGCAATGTTTGAAGCATCGGCGGTTCAAAGAACTTTTAAAAGATCTCGAGGCAGAATGTAGCGACATTCCCTTTTATTGTATTGTGCGCTGGTTAAGTTGCACGAAAGTGCTGGCAACCTTCTTTGCAATAATTGAAGAAATTGCCCTGTTATTGGAAATGAAAGGTTCGCCACTGCCAACTTTGCGTAATAAACAATGGGTAGCTGACTTCGCTTTCTTGGCGTCTTATTTGAAATTTAAATATTTCATTGCAAGGGAGAAACAGATTGATTAGCACCATGTGTGATAGAATTAAGGCCTTCAGAATGCAGAGTTTGTTATTGAAAAGTCAGCTTGAAGCCGTAAATTTTGACAATTTTCCGTCATTAAAATCATTACATTTGTCTACTTACGAAAATCTTCGAGACTATCAGACGTTGTTACAGACTTTGCACTCTGAATTCAGTGCCCGATTCAAGGAAATGAATGACATGGCACCTCAACTTGAAATATTTATGACCCCATTTTCAGCGCGTCTTGAAAAATCACCATCATATTTCCAAACAGAGCTGATAAAACTACAGATGCTACTACAGCGGAGATTTCATTTCCTTTTACAAAGGTGTTCATCCACAAGAATTTCCTAGACTTCAGCCCTTGCCTTAAAATTTACGTCAATGGTCGGTACAACGTATGCATACGAACAGATGCTTTCAATTCTGAATTTAAATAAATGGAGAACTAGGACGTCTCTGTCTGATGCTGACTCAGAGGCTGTACTTAGAATTTCTACTGCCAAATCGATTGCACCCAATATTGGTAAATTAGTTGCCGCAAAACGACGTCAACAATCGACGTAAACGCTAAATGTACATTAAGGCAAACGCAATGTATGTACAGAATAAATTGTGTGTTTATGTATTCACAAAACTGTCATAAATAATATTGTTTTCATAAGCTGCGCAGTGACTTGACGACCTGTGGTTCTGGCTCTGCCACTTCCCCCACCACCTCAACGGTGCTATAGCACAGCGCCGGAGCTCCAGCTGGGGCCGTGGGAGCACCTAAGTTGGAATAGCTTGCCCTACACCGTCAGATGACAAGGGTATGGTGTACCTTAAGCCGGCAGCGTGTTATTGAGCCAATTTTCTCTCACGACGCCATTAACGCAGAACTGTTCCGCACTGTAATTCTAGAACCTTTCGTGACCCAACTCAGTGAGCATGAGATTCTAGAGGGCTGGTTCCAACGGCACCCTCCAGAAAGTCTTCAGAAAAACGCAGGCCGCAGTAAGACATTGTCAACATCTCTTGTTGAGAAAACTGCACTGCCGTAAGCACCATTTCAAATTTAAAATGTCCAATTTGCACTGCAGAGTTACTTTTTTGGACACCCTGTACATGTATTTCTCTGTGAGATACTCTTGTTCTAATCATCTTCCACTGGCATTTCTTCTGAAAGAAACAACTACCCACGCTACGATCCCGATAACTGTATGAGCAGCAAGTGAGTTACCCTATATGGATACCACCATAACCGGTTTTATGTATACATACACACGAAGCAATTTACAGTACAGCAAATGAGATTCGTCATAGGCCAAAAGTGAAACACAATATGACGTGTTCCAGAGGAAAATACTGTGAAATTCCATCTACTTCAGTGCCTGCAAGGACTGCGTGAGTAGAGGATGGGTTGGTTCGCTTGGAAGGCATGACTCTGCTGTAGGAGAGGAGGGGCGTGTAACCGCTTAGCAGCAGTGGAACCTCACCTTCTGCTCCCGACTGTTTGGCTGACTGTACGCATGGAAGAGTGTCACTGACGAAATTCTATTGTTTTAATCTGTTCAACTTTACTCATACATAGTAGAGTTCTAAAAAATAATCTCCCCCTTTCTTATCCCTACTTTCCATTTCAGTCGGTACTTGTCGGACAGTTTGATAGAAATGGAGATAGGTAGATGGTTAGGTTCTCATATTCTTTCCTAGGTTCTGCATTTTCATATCATGTTAAGTAAACTCGTGTCCTCATCCCGAGGTGGTGCAGCCCTTTTCAGGCACGCCTGCGATGGACGTGAGGTGCATGTACCATTTCAACCACATAGCAGCCATTCTTAAATTTCTGGCAGTAGCGGGAATCGACCTCGGGCCTACTGACCGGGTTCGATTCCAGCTTAGTCCGGTGGTATTTGAAGGTGCTCAAATAGAGCCTCGTGTCGGTAGATATACCGGCACGTAAAAGAACTCCTCCGGGGCTAAATTCCGGTACTGGGCGTCTCCGCAAACCGTAATAGTAGTTAGTGGGACGTAAAACCGGTATCGTTATTATTGTAGAATAGTAGTAGTTTCCAAGATCGCGCAGGGGTATTCGGATTTTTGAAGAGCATGACTAAGTTTATTCGGCACTCGATGCCGTACGGTGTGTAAAAGTTCCCTGCTGACATATTTGGTGTTATCTGTAAAACGAAACATCGAACTTGACACGCGTTTAATCGAAATTTCTTCAGAACGGTTACGGAGATCCTACAAATATTTTTAAAAATATATGTACTAACATGTTTGAAGTCGAAACTAGGTATCTCAAGCTTCAATTTTACATGATTGTTAATATTTGACACATGTCGCGGCTCCTTCTGGTGTCTATTACGACTCATAGCAGAAGAAACGTAGGCCTAATAATAATAATAATAATAATAATAATAATAATAATAATATAATCCTACAGTAATGCCTTGCTTAAGGGTATCTGAAACATCTGTATTCTCTTATTTTTTTGCTTGCCACAGGAGTAAACGAATACAAACAGCTTTTTGTTTTTGTGATTACTCTGATTATGATTGATGATTTCAGTAGCCAAAAACATCGTGGTCTCTAGCCTCTGTTGAGTATTTTAGTTTATTAATTTACCATTGGATTGATGATTATGCATGTACTGAAACTTACATGGTTTGTTTATGCGTCAAGTTTTCTTTAATATAGACGCGCCAATCGCTCCTCTGTGTGATTTGAAGTGATTTGGGAAACGGTTACCAATTTGCAGCACGTATTTTAAGGTTTTTGAGCCATTACTTCAGGTACGGTATCCAATTAGTAATTTACTAGAACGTGCACACAATATTTTGAAATGATTGCTCGTCACAAATTTTGAAAGTTCTTCACTCTCGCAATAGAAAGTTGTGCTTTTCATTTCACTACCACCACTCGACACTCTTTAGAATGTGTCCGTCAGCCATTCCTGTTCTGTATGTAGATGTTAATGTATTACAACTCCTGGCCAGAATGGGCCGGTCTGGCCTGACTTGCTAATTTAATCATGTAAATATCGCCAGTCCTTCTCATCCAAACTTGTTTTCCTTGTTAAATCAAAATGTTCCACGTCCCCTGGTAATTTAGGATTATGATTTAAAAGTGGGAGGCTGGTAGTTAAATTTGTTCTGCTCCACTGTGTGTATGCCTGTATATGTGTGTGTGAGCTTGACGGAAAGTTTGTCTGCCAAAGTTCCTGTGGGTTACGGAAGTTATTTCTACCCCTCTCCCTCATCTGACCACCTGCAATGACGTAATTCGCGTGAGATTGCTATGCAGGCCGAGAATGTTACACGGAAAACCACTGGAGGGTATAGTCTTTCACATGGGTGAAACTAAATCACTCATCCCGAAGGAAAGCCAGATGCCCCCCCTTTTTTTTTTCTTTCGTTTATTTTAATTTTTGCTGTAACCTACTAATGTCAATGTTCTCTATCCTTCGACACTAACAAGGTAAGTAATTTCTTCACAATATTGAAGAAATAACCAAATTTTCCTTCCACATTATTCAGGAATACGAAACAGTTCCAGATAAGTAAGTTTGTCTTATGTGCAATATATTTTCTGTGGTTATTGTACGTGGACACAATTATCATTTAAATTAATTATTGCAGTTACTTCTGTTAAAGTGAACTATTGAATCTTACTCGTTAACAATGCACAAATGTGACTCACACGCTTTGGTTTTTATTGGTCCACATAAGAAAATAATGCCTGGTCAACATATGTATCGTTGTTGTTGTTGTGGGCGAAGAGGTGGAGAGTTCCAGCGCGAAAGGACAAGCCAGATTCATTCGAAAGGACAAGCCAGATTCATTCACGTTCGAAAGCATGGACTCCATTTTTTTTTAGTTAAATAAAATCCGACTAAACCCACTATTTAAAAAGCTGCTTCATACAACGCAGAATGGTTTGACAACATTTGGTGAACCGGTGATTCGTATTGTTTAAAAACAGAAAGATACTTCTCTTGAGAACTTCAGTTTTTTTCCCCGGCCAGGTCAGGGATTAATCTCTCGACCTGAGGGCTGGTTCGAGGTCCACATGGCCTACGTGATTAGAATTGAGGAGCTATCTGACGGTGAGATGGCGGCCCCCGGTATCGAAAGCCCAGAATGACGACCGAGAGGATGCGTCGTGCTGACCACACGACCCCTCGTAATGTGCAGGCCTTCGGGCTGAGCAGCGGTCGCTGGGAAGGCCAAGGCCCTTTCAAGGGCGTTAAGGCCCGTGGGGTTTGGTTTGGTTTGTTATACGCTGGAATGAGTGAAATGCTGAAATGTACTGGACCTATTAAAGACCATGACGCGCCCCTTACAGTTTTCCGTTTCCGGTTTTACATCACCGGAATAATGTAATACTGTTTGCATGTCGCCAGTTCCTTGGGCTTATGTAATATTTGGTTGGGCTCCTTGCCTGAATGGTCAGCGTAGTGGAAGAGGGCACTGGCTTCGATTCTCGTCCAGGCCGGAGATTTTAACTGCGTCTGGTTAATTCACGTGGCTCGGGGACTGGGCTTGTCTCAATACACATCTTCATTTGCATACAACACATCACATTAGGTACTATCCTCTACAGAAACAAACAATAGCGAATACAATTAATCAATACTGATCTGAATTTAGGGCAGTCGCCCGGGTGGCAGATTCCCTATCTGTTGTTTTCTAGCCTTTTATTTATTGAACACCTTTGGTAAGTTATTCCAATCCCTAACTCCCCTTCCTATAAACGAATATTTGCTCCAATTTGTCCTCTTGAATTCCAACTTTATCTTCATATTGTGATCTTTCCTACTTTTAAAGACACCACTCAAACTTATTCGTCTACTAATGTCATTCCACGCCATCTCTCCGCTGACAGCTCGGAACATACCACTTAGTCGAGCAGCTCGTCTTCTTTCTCCCAAGTCTTCCCAGATCAAACTAAGCAGCATTTTTTTTTAACGCTACTCTTTTATCGGAAATCACCCAGAACAAATCGAGCTACTTTTCTTTGGATTTTTTCCAGTTCATGAATCAAGTAATCCTGGTGAGGGTCCCATACACTGGAACCATACTCTAGTTGGGGTCTTACCAGAGACTTATATGCCCTCTCCTTTACATCCTTCCTACAACCCCTAAATGCCCTCATAACCATGCGCAGAGATCTGTACCCTTTATTTACAATCCCATTTATGTGATTACCCCAATGAAGATATTTCGTTATATTAACACCTAGGTACCGAACTTGCAATGATCCCCAAAAGGAACTTTCACCACATCAACGCACTAATTAAAACAGAGAGGATTTACCTACTTTGGAAACTCACAACCTGACTTATAACCCCGCTTATCATACCATCTCACAACATTATTGCGGTCATTTTGCAGTTGCGCACAGTCTTGTATCTTATTTATTACTCTATATAGAATATCATCATCCGCAAAAAGTCATATCTCTGATTCCATTTCTTTACTCATATCATTTATGCATATAAGAAAACATAAAGGTCCAATAATACTGTCTTGAGGAATTCCCTCTTAATCATTACAGGGTCAAATAATGCCTCGCCTACTCTAATTCTCTGAGATCTATTTTCTAGAAATATAGCATCCCATTCAGTCACTCTTTTCTCTAGTCCAAATGCACTCATTTTTGCCTGTAAGTCTCCCATGATCCACCCTATCAAATGCTTTAGACAGGTTAATCGCGATACAGTCCATCTGATCTGAATCCAGTATATCTGCTATATCTTACTGGAATCCTTGCAAGTTGAGCTTCAGTGGAATAACCTTTCCTAAACTCGAACTGCTTTCTGTCGAACCAGTTATTAATTTCGCATACATGTCTAATATAATCAGAAAGAATGCGTTCCCAAAGCTTACATGCAATGCATGTCAAACTGACTGGCCTTTATTTTTCAACTTTATATCTACCACCCTTTCCTTTATACACAAGGGCTAGTATAGCAACTCTCCATTCGTTTGGTATAGCTTCTTCATGCAAACAATAATCAAATAAGTACTTCGGATATAGTACTATATCCCAACCCATTGTCTTTAGTATATCCCCAGAAATCTTATCAATTCCAGCCGATTTCCTAGGTTTCAAAGTCTGTATCTTATTGTAAATGTCATTGTTATCATATGTAAATTTTAATACATCTGTAGCATTAGTCACCTTCTCTATCTGGACATTATCCTTGTAACCAACAACCTTTACATACTGTACTGCTAACTGAATACTTCTGCCTTTTGAAGATCCTCGCATACACACTCCCCTTGTTCATTAATGATTCCTGGAATGTCCTTCTTGGAACCTGTTTCTGCCTTAATGTACCTATACATACCCTTCCATTTTTCACTAAAATTTGTATGACTGCCAATTATGTTTGCACTCATGTTATCCTTAACTGACTTCTTTGCTAGATTCAGTTTTCTAGTAAGTTCCTTCAATTTCTCCTTACTTCCACAGCCATTTCTATCTGTATTTCTTTCCAGTCTGCACCTCCTTCTTAGTCTGTCTATTTCTCTATTATAATAAGGTGGGTCTTTACCATTCCTTACTACCTTTAAAGGTACAAACCTATTTTCACATACTCAACAGTTGCTTTAAACCGATCCCAGAGTCTTTACGTTTTTATTTTCCGTTTTCCACCGATCATAGTTACTTTTTCAAAACGCCCTCATGCCTGCTTTATCAGCCATACTAGCTGATGTACCCGTGCTTCGCTACAGGGTTCTAAGAATGACTGTTTTTGTGGTTTTCCTAACTACAATTAGTTAACTTAGGCCATTACAAAAACGTCAGTAGGAATGTAGCGATTAAAAGCAATGTTACATAAAATACTCGATCAAATGAAAAACCGCACATTTTCTCACTTTTAACGAAGAGTACTACGATGCCGATCTAACAGTCCAAAGTTCCAGTACTGGAATGACCAGGCCGCAGACTGCCATGAACACTCCTCTGCCATTGTTCCGTTAAATATATACACTGCTCATTCCAAACAGTGCCTCAGGGTAGAGATTGAATAGTTCGAATGCTATGGTGAACCAGTTTGTTATGTACCAGTAGTATCAGAAAATATATGAACCAGAGGAATGGCATGCTTAAGAAGAAAGTTATCTAACTCCCCAGCTACTTCCCGCCAATATTCAGGCAGGCTGTTGTACTCGGTACGACCGGGCGAGTTGGCCGTGCGGTTAGGGGCGCGCAGCTGTGAGTTTGCATGCGGGAGGTAGTGGGTTCGAAAACCACTGTAGACAGCCTTGAAGATGGGTCTCATGGTCTCCCATTTTCACACCAGGCAAATGCTGGGGCTGTATCGTAATTAACGCCAGGGCCGCTTCCTTTCCACTCCTAGCCCTTTCCTATCCCATCGTCGCCATAATACCTATCTGTGTCGGTGCGACGTAAAACAAAAAATTACTCAGTATGCAGCAGCAATCCCATCTATCGGACATGACTGGCAACAGAAGAGACAAAGCACATCACAACGAGCAATGGTCAATTTAATGTTATTGTTGTTCAATGTTATCAGCTTTCTTTATCGTAGGCTTTCACATTTAGTTTTCTTTCGACTCTGTGATATTAGGGAGATTTACGAAACTATTTATGGCGTAGACTGTAGTTCCTTATTCCCCAACTTTACATAACGATTTTCATTAAATTCTGTCAACCCATTTTCTCGTGACTTGGTGCTGATATGGACTTAGCAACAAAAATCCAAATTCATGAATATCTCTGTTACTATAGCCGACACGGTAACAATGTATCAGATATAAATAATAGGAAATTTAATACTATATAACTTTACTAATGTAGTATTTGTCGATAGGACCACTAATAACACAAATATTTGAGAATTCAATTTTAAGCTTTCCCTTAAACTACCATTCCACTCAGCGTGAGTAAAATTATTTATGACCTAGATTGTAGCGACTTATTTTCCGATTTTGCAAACCGATTTCGTTAAGATAGGATCACTAATAACATAAATATTTGAGAATTCAATTTTAGGTTTTCCCCTAAACTGCAATTTCTCTCAGCGTGGATAAGATTATTTATGGCCTAAATTGTAGCGACTTATTTCCCGACTTTTCATACCGATTTTCTTTAAATTCTCTTCAACAGTTTTCTCGTGATGCGTGTACATACATACATACAGACAGACAGAAATTACGGAAAATTAAAAAGTGCATTACCTTGCTACTATGTACACGACCAATACAGAAATTCCATCCTTTTTAAATTCTGAGCAATGTACAGACAAAACTCTTATTTTATATATATAGATGGTACTGCGTAATAGTCCTACTTTTACGACCTTCCTTTCTATCGCATTTATTTTTAACTACAACAAAAACAGCTTCATGATCACTAATACCATCTATTACTTCGGTTTCTCTATAGAGCTCATCTCGTTTTATCAGCACCACGTCCAGGATAGTTTTCCCTCTAGTTGGTTCCATCACTTTCTGAATCAGCTGTCCTTCCCATCTTAGCTTATTTACCATTTGTTGGTCATGCTTCCTGTCGTTCGCATTGCCTTCCCAATTAACATTTGGTAAATTCAGATATCCCGCTACAATCACATTCCTTTCCATGTCGTTTCCCACGTACCTGATTAGCTTATCAAATAATTCTGAATCAGCGTCAGCGCTACACTTTCCCGGTCTCTACACTCCAAAGACATTAAGTTGCCTATTATCTTTAGAAATGAGCCTTACACCTAGAATTTCATGTTTGTCATCTTTAACTGTTCGTAGCTTACAAATTCTTCTTTCACCAGAATGAATACTCCCCCTCCCACCATTCCTACCCTTTCTCTACGATTCAACCTGCAGTTCCGTGAACAAATTTCTCAGCCATGATTCAACTCCTGTTACAATATCTGGTAAGTATATATCTGTTAAATTACTCAATTCTACTCCTTTCTTTACAGTACTTCTACAGTTCAACAGTAACATTTTTATGTCATTCCTACTTGACTTCCTTATCCCTGTACACTTATCACCGCTCCCTACACTACCGCCTTCTCCTTCCCCTCCTCCTTCTCCTCTACTTTCCTCAACATCTGCCTTCATTCCTTCATATAGGGATGGCGTCAGGAAAGGCATTCGGCAGTAAAACTAAGCTTAATCCACACATGGTGCCGACCCCAAGAAATTGGGAACTCTCAGCAGAAATAATTATACACAGAGTGAGTTGGTGCGCAGTTTGGATCATGTAGCTGTCAGCTGGCATTCGGGAGAAAGTGGATTGAATCCCACTGTTTGACCGGGCGAATTGGCCGTGCGGTTAGGGCCGCGCAGCTGTGAGCTTGCATCCGAGAGATAGTGCGTTCGAATCCCACTCTCGGCAGCCCTGAAGATGGTTTCCCATTTTCACACCAGGCAAATGCTGGGGCTGTACCTTAAATAAGGTCACGGCCGCTTCCTTCCCACTCCTAGGCCTTCCCTAACCCATCGTCGCCATAAGACCTATCTGTGTCAGTGCGACGTAAAGCGAATTGAAAAAAAAAAAACCCACTGCGGGCAACCTTAAGATGGTTTTCTGTTGTTTCCCGATTTCGCGCCAGCCTGTGCCTTAATCTAAGGCCACAGTCGATTCCTTCCCGCTCCTAGTCCTTTCCCGTCCCATCGTCGCCATTCTCTGTCGGTGCGACGTAAAGGAAATTATTTTCTTAAAAACGAATAAAATCATTGTGTATATTTTTATATAGATTTTCACCTCCATATAATAAGCCTATTTAATGTGTAACATAATTTAACAGTATATTTTACTGTGACCGAGAGAATTGGCTACACGGTTCGGGTCACGTAGCTCTCACCTTGCATGCGGGAGATAGCGGGTTCCAACCCCACTGTGCCGAGCAAATTGACGTGCCGCGCTGTGAGCTTGCATTCGGGAGATAATGGGTTCGAACCCCACTGTCGGCAGCCCTGAAGTTGGTTTTCTGTGGTTTCCCATTTTTACACCAGACAAATGCTGGAGCTGTACCTCATTTATGGCCATGGCTGCTTTGTTCCCATTCCTAGCCCTGTCCTACCCCATCGTCGCCATAAGACCTATCTGTATCGGTGTGACGTAAAGCAAATTGAAAAAAAGAAGAAGAACCCCACTGTCGGCAGCTTTGAAGATGGTTTTCCATGGTTTCACATTTTCACATGCCAGGGCTACACTTTATTTAAGGCCACGGTCGCTTTCTTACCTGTCCTAGCCATTTCCTATCCCATTGTCGCCAAATAAGACTTGTCTTAGTCGTTGCTACGTAAAACAAATTGTAAACATTATCCATCTCAATTGTCAATTATAAGCAGTGTTATGATGCATCCACACTACTTGGCCTTTGTTCATGACTACCATTTTTAAACCCTCGCCTGTAGCATGTCAAGTGAAATTATAAAATCTAATTTAACTTCTAAACCGTAAATGGGAAACCACAGAAAACCATCGTCAGAACTGCCGACAGTGGAATTCGAACCCACTATCTCCCGGATGCAGGCTTACAACTGCGCGCTCCTAACAGCACGGCCAAGTCGCCCGGTCCTGTATAATTTAATAAATATTCATTTAGTTGAGATCACTTGGATATTTTACCATCAGCTAAACATATAATTTCTTTTAGCATCACCTGATAACTTTCTTTTTCTGCTATTTGTTTTGCGTCGCACCGACACAGATGGGTCTCATGGCGACGATGGGATAGGAAAGGCCTAGGAATGGGAAGGAAGCGGTCATGACCTTCATTAAGGTACAACCCCAGCATTTGCCTGGTGTGAAAATAGAAAACCATGGAAAATTATCTTCAGGGCTGCGGACAGTGGGGTTCGAACCCACTATCTCCCGGATGCAAGCTCACAGCTGCGCGCCCCTAACCACACTGCCAACTCGCCCGGTCACATGATAACTATTAACATATTCAGAGAAATTCATATCTTGGTGAATTTTGAGTAAATGGCTTACATTTGGCAAATCATCCATCTTCTTGTTTTCCCAACTCTTCATTTCCAGTCTCCTACCTTCAGGATCTTTTAATACTTTTTGATGACAAATATTTTGGCAAATTTGGGAAAATAATTGGACATGCATCAGGAAGAATCTCATTAGTAGTAGGGGTAGTATAGTTACGTTGCTTTTACTATCACAAATTCTATCCCCTGTTGAAAAACCTTCGTCTCTGAAATGTTTTATTCACACGACTGAATCCCTCCCAGGTTCCCCAATTATCCCATTTAAAGTGACAAATCCATTTCTGTTTTAATTCCTCGTCTGAAGGGAACCTAAACGAGGTAACAAAACCTTATTTTCTATGCTATAGTCGCTGCGATACAAATTCAGTCTGCGCCTTCACAAATAATAATGTTATTAATTTTAAGTCCCAGTAACCACTTTACGGTTGTGGGGAGACGCCGAGATGCCGGTATTTTGTCCCGTAGGAGTTACTGTACGTGTCAGTAAATCTACCGACACGAGGCTGACTGAGTCAGGATTGAATCTGTCAAGCTACTCAACCCTACTGCGCCTTCACATATTCCGATAATAGGTTCTACGTATGTTTATTCGATCATTTATCTTGTTAATATATTTGAACATATCCCTGAAAAATAAAACGAAGCACAAGACGAATTTCTCTACATATCAAAATAAATGGATAGCTCCCGCGCTTCCTTCCACCTGGCCTCCGCTGCACGTTGCCAAACTTACATGACTCCGGCTTGTAACGGTAATAAAGTGATCAGTGAAGACCACAGCCTTCTAAATCAAACGGTTACTAAAATAGCTAACTTCAAAGAGAAACGAAGCATGCCCGAAGTTGCAAAATTTTACTTGTGCATTAATATTCTAAAATAATATTTTGAAATATTTACGGGTAGCGTATCATAATAAATTATACACCATTTCATTCAGCATAGTCCAAATAATTTTGAGACATTTGAAAAAAAGTCATTTAAAAATGCTTTCTCACTCCCTTTAATGGTGGATTGTATATTTACTAATTGCCAAAATTCCGCTTTTATGTAAACTTGTGTGTCCCTTAACAAAACAAGCAACATTCCAAGTCACCCCTATGTTTAGTTACTGCTCACGCTGCTCTGATTTTACGTCTTCTTCTTTTCTTCTTCTTCTGCTGCTGCTATTTTTCATTAGGTTATTTGATATGTCTTCAAGAGCCAGGTTCCTTCCTTTCATCACTGTTGCCCTTTAAACCATTTCCAAAACCTGTTATAATACATCAATTAAATTGTGACCGTGCGTGACGTATCGTCTGTTTGGAACGTAGCATTTCCATTCCCCAATGGCCAGCGATGGGCGTGATTGAAGAAAAACAACTCGAACATGAACACGAATCGATAAAGCGCGCACAGAAAATTAAGGGTTTACTTTTCTGGAGATTAACAAGAATATTTATCCAATTATTGTTTTCATTTACGAAATCTTTTCATAGTTACGGTTAAGGCTACAGTGCTGAGATTTACGGTTTCAAGGAGTAGAAACATGAAATTATTATTCAGTGTTCTTCAATAGGTATCCCGATGTTTGTTAGTCTTTTTCTTATCATTAGGGCTCGGAAAGTTGAAGACCTATACATCGCTCTAAAAAAAAAAAAAAGACATATGAAAAGACCTAAAATATTCAAAAGGACCTAAAAACTGGCAAAAAGGACATAAAAATGCAATCCAAATACGTTCATAATTTGTTTCAATTGCGCATTCAATTAAGGAATATAATGTTAGAAATGCAAAATTATGGTGGTATGCAACATCACTGAAATATAAGAGTGAAATACTTTTTCTTTCAGACATTATATATTTTAAGATAAACATAATTAGAAAAGGAATTCCTGTTTGTTAAGAAAGTACTTGCAGAATTTAGAATGAAATAATGTTTCCACCTAGAATGAATTCAGCGAACCCGCAGTGGACATCCTGGGGGAAAGGAATTGGAATTCGGAAACTTTACCTCAGTTGGCCTTGCAGTATATCACAATAGTAATCTCCAGTTTCGTACGTGTAAAAGGATCGTCGGTTTTCAGACAGCACGTTGCGAAACATCGAGAAACTTCTCTACGCATCAGCGGATGTCAAGGATTCGTAGTCTACTTGAAGCAAGTGAGATCTCCCTCTTCAAAAACACTCACATCAACATTTTCTCCTTTCAATATTTTACTTATCTTGCAAATAATTTTATACCCCTGGTTTATTTCTAGTTTCATTTTTTCATTTCATTTTATTTCATTATAATTATGTTCAAATATACGTATTTACTAGAGAAAAGATGGTCAAGAGATAACGGATCAATTAACGATGATTCGAATTGAGAATGGGCAGTAAAAATATAGTCGAAAGAAGGTGAAGTCGCAATAAAAAGCCGTTGAGACCTAAAAAGGGCTAAAATAAACCAATAATACTAAAAACGTCGAAAAAGGGACAAATAATACTCACCATTTTCTGGCCAACAGTTACCCTGAATGAACATGTTGGGCGTCGCCTTCGGACATACGAGAAAACAAGAGATTTTTCCTCACTTTCCGAGCCCTGTTTATCATACTGTATGAATGCATTTTTGCCAAAACGTGGTCCTGAAAATATATTTTACATCACGATAGAGTTTGGAATGTTTGTCGGGAGTTTTTTTTAAATTTGCTTTACGTCGCACCGGTCTTATAGCGACGATGGGATAGGAAAGGACTAGGAGTTGGAAGGAAGTGGCCGTGGCGTTAATTAAGGTACATTCCCAGCATTTGTCTGGTGTGAAAATGGGAAACTACGGAAAGCCATCTTTAGGGCTGCCGACATTGGAGTTCGAACCCACTATCTCCCTTATGCAAGCACACAGCTGCGCGCCCCTAACCGCACGGTCAACTCGCCCGGTGTCGGGATTCAAGATAGACTTATTGTGTTCCGTTCTCTCCTCTTCCCGCTACACCCTACAGCACAATGAGTGATGGATAGCTTTTATCTGTCTGGACTTCAACCGATGTGTTTGGATGTAAGATGAGATAAGGAAGTATAAGAGGATACTTTGATACTGGTCGCATCATATTTGGGTGTGTCAGGCTTGGAGCACATGCTCGTTATATAGATAGCTACTTTATATACTGTAGTGGGAGATATAGTGGCATTTCTTCCGTACAGCAAACCTCACTTGATTAATGTTTGAATTATGAGTCTTATGATTTATTTATTTCTTTAGCCCATTTCTGAAGAAGACAGATGTATGGAAGAGGAAGGAATATAATTAGTACAGTATTAGGAATGATTAGTGCTATGAGAGTACATTTAGATCTTAGTAACTTACTTCGAGGTACCGTACTTTCGGCGTGTGAAGGGAGCAGAAATTGACTCGTGCAGACAAAACGTGGGAGATAATGGAGAGGATCTTTATGCAAGATTTGTTGCAGGAATGCCAGTTGTAGTTTAGGTCTCATGCTCATTGACCATCCTGTAGCTTGAGAACCCAGAGTAGAGAGAAACAGTCATAATTCTTCTTCATCTTCTTTTACGCGCAGCTGTAAGCTTGCATCCAAGAGATAGTGGGTTCGAACCCCACTGTCGGCAGCCCTGAAGATGGTTTTCCGTGGTTTCCCACTTTCACACCAGGTAAATGCTGGGGCTGTACCTTAATTAAGGCCACGGCCGCTTCATTCCCATTCCTATGCTTTTCCTATCCCATCGTCGCCATAAGACCTATTTGTGTCGGTGTGACGTAAAGCAAATAGCATCATTATCATCATCTTTTACGGCCTCATTAGACCACTTCAGTCAATCATTTTCTGGTCATCTTTGATAGGTATGCTTTCCGAATTGCCCAGGAGCTTTTCATTCGTTCTGATTTTTTCTGTCGTTCGTAATCTGTAAATACCCTTTTCATTGTATGTCGTTTGTCTGTTTTTCGTTTTAATCTTATGTTTATGTTTTTCAGATTTTAAAACTTTCTGTTCTGTTTTGCAAATCCTTCAGAGTTATTTGTAGTTCTTCCGTATTCTCTCTATTTCCTTAATCCATCCTATTTGTTGCTTCAGATTGCATAGTTTCTCTATACTTTTTTCTTGGTAATCTGGTTTTTGGTATCCTCGTAATGTAATCAAAATAACAGATCCTCTTCTTCCGTAGGCCTAATTTATCTGTGATGGGCTCATAATTCTTCATAAAACAAACTTTCCAATCTTCCGTCGGATGTTCTATAGATTGAGCTGTGGTGATCTAGATCATATTTGTTCTGTTGAAAAGTATCTGAACTATACAGTATTACTGTATACTGCCGCAGTATTGCTGTTGAGTGCGTGCTTGTCTCCCGCCGTGGGCCAAATCAAGTCAGAATGTTGTCAGTTCAGTTTCCTGTGGTATCTGGTCGGTCATTTTTTGTTCTGAGCTTGACATCTCTTCCTCATGTACTATATGTACTCAACACGAGCTAATAATCTGAAAGTTTATTTCAGGATCAGTGCAGTCGTGGGAACTAAATATTCATAATTTATTCTGGAAGTGTATCTCACCTTCGGTTGTAGGTTCGGCGTTATTTTCGAGGTGCTCCAAATTACTTTGTGTTGTTCGAGTGTACTAACATTTGCGATGGCAGGTCTGGAGACTTGTCTGCTTGGCTCAATGACACTCGTGTAAAATGTTACGGTTATAGAAGACGGCAATATCAGATAGATAGTGTGTGGGTAGCCTTGCGTTCGGTGGCGTGTGTACTTCGTGCTCTGTGGACAACTGTGTGGATTGCATAGAACTGTGGCTGAAGATATCCAGGCCAGTAATATGAAAAAGAATCACTGCCATCTTTTTAGATTTCTATGTACCCTTCAGTAGTATTACTTTTCGTGATAAAGTTGTCTTCATTAACCAATAAGTGCGCTTCCCTTGCTTACCTTGAAACTTGCGCGGATATTAGTTAAGTGATTATGGATCCATTCCGGCCCTGCCAGTAGGGAACCTGATACAAGATTCACTCAGCTTTGTAAGGATAATTGGTTACCCATCTGATACCAAAGTTTAGTGGTTTTGGCGTCGAAGTTAGTTATGAATGGTTGTTGGTTCTATTATACTGACCATGTGATCTCCAGTGACACGTATGGTATCATCTGAGTTTGGCACCGAGTTATTTTTCTTGTCTTTTATGTTCCTTCTTCCTAGTCAATTTGAGTTGTTTTCCTACCCCGATGATATTAAGTTTGCGAACCCTAGGAAGGCCAGCCCCGTAGTGCAGGGGTAGCGTCCCTGCCGCTTACCTGGAGGCCCCAGGTTGGATTGCTGGTCAGTCTAGGGATTTTAATTCTGTCCTGAGGGCCGGAACAGAATTTATTCAGCCTCGTGATACCAACTAAGGAGCTATCTGTTACGAGAGGTAGCAAGCCCCGCGAAAGTTAAGCAATAGGCTGATAATGTCGTCTTGTTGACCATGTGGATCTTCAATATCTCCACGCCGTCTGGCGGGGTAGCATTTGTCTTGGCAGCCCAGATCTTTTAATGGGCCTGTTGGTTGGTTGGTTGGTTGGTTGGTTGGTTGGTTGGTTGGTTGGTTGGTTGGTTTGTGCCCAGTGGAGCTCCTATTTCCCCGCCCCTTCTCATTGTGGTTCTCTTTTCCAGCCGAAACTCTCATTCTTCAAGAAATTGATCTTGAGTGGACATTGGCAGGATAGATGAAACCAGCTGATGGTGTTCTTACATATAAAAATCTCTAAGGCAATGCTTGCCGTTTTATTAGTTCCACATGGCAATCCTGAGTGTGAGGCGATGTTTAGCATAATTACAAGAAAGGCAGTTCAGACCAGGGCGTTTACAAACTTTGGAAAAACTTTTAACCTCAAAATTTGACCAGTAGTGCAAGTACTATAAGCAAAAATTTACTTCAGAGTTTCTGAAGAGGGTCAGGTCAACTACGATCATCACTGATCACGTGGTGTTGCGCAGATTGCGAAATGGCATGTGTTATAAAGCTCGGATATTTGCAGTATTTTGGTATTTATAAATAACGAAAACGGTGATCTAATAGAGTAGTGGAATGTTATATTTTTGAATTAATGAAAGTTATGTTATCTGTGGAGTATTATAATAGATCACGATATGTCCTAAAAATAATCTCCTTATTTTTGACTTTTGAATGTTTGCACGTCTAAAGTGTGTTTATATTTGTGGTTTCCTTTTCTCTCCATATTTGTTTGGAAACGTGGATGATACGGGAAACGTCAAGGAGGGAAGCAAGTAACATTGGAAGAGGAGGGTTACCTCTTGAATCCATTATCGAAGTTTTTGAAGATGTAAGGGTTCTTTACTGCTGACCATTTCTTCTTCTCTCTGTATGGAGAGAGCTTACGCTTGCCATTCTGGACGCATTTGATGTTGCATGAAAGCTCAACTCAGTCGATAGAAGCTTGGCGGACCGGAAATGTTGGTTTGCTCGGCATCTTCTCTCTCAGCAAGATCCACTACAGCAGGTTGGTGGGCGGGCCTGGCACCGAGGTATTTCCGGCACCTGCAAACAGCCCGCTTCTTGGTAATGGAGTCTTAAATTAGTTTTCAGTCGGTCTGTGTAACCAATTGATCGTCTTCCTGTGTTTTATCAGATTATCTGTAAATCTATCGGTCAACCTGTCCAATACGTGAACTTATTTTGCAAAGTTTATTTTCTAGGTTATGTATTTTGTTGATTATTATGATAATATACTTCATTATAGACGTTTTTACCTTTTTAGAATTCAGACAGGAAGTCTCTGTTAGTTAAATAAGCTCTTCTATAATCCTCCATTTGCAACTAGCTGTGTGGCCTCGTATAGTTCCGTCGGTCAGACCGGCTCAGACGGTGTCGTCGCGACTGCGAACAGTCTCGATTGCGGACACAAAATACTTGGGAGGAGTGCCAGCTCGTTCCAGCGTTTTCTCCTTTCAGTTGCGCCTTTATTGCGGACTTCAAGTTTGTCAATCTGGAAAAATGAAATTGGGTCACAAATATTAAATATAATGTATTTTAACGCATTTGAAACTACCGTTTAAATGAATCAGAGTTGATACTTCATAGATAGGTATACATATTAAAATGATTAAAATCTGTTAAAAATTGAGTTCTCTTATGTACCTTTAGTAAATCAATTTCCTTTGCACTTCGTTTTCTCATTCAAACAAATCCATGTAACATCATTTTTACTCATTCGAAATTGCCTGTATCTATAACCATGCAATAAAGCACATGGCTTACCTTTCTCCGTCTCAATATATTCGTTAATAGCACAACAACGATTAATGAACAGAAACAAGCAAAGATGGGTCGAAAGGTAACCCCTGGAATGAGCTGGCACTCTTCCCAAATATTTTGTGTCCGCAATCGAGACTATTAATGAGGTGTCCGCAATCAACACACAGCCGCTCAGACGGTAGAAGTGCTAGCCTTCTGACCCCATATTGGCAGGTTTGACCCTGGCCCTGTCTGGTGGTATTTTAACCCTCAACTTGCGAGTTAGTATATCTAGGACGTACGTTGTGAGGTGAGGTCTCAGGGCCCGCTAATGTAACCATAGCCACTCGTAATCAGACGATTAACTTAAAATTGCTTGTATTGGTCCTTCCATTCATGTAACATGGGATAGAAATGCAAATATTTCATAAAATCACACCGAACATATATTATCCTTACTTTCACTCATAATAGAGAACGACAGAATATTTTCACTGATCATTAGTTTAATTTTAGAAAAATGAACCTTTACAAAATATTATACAACTGATATTTCGGTACAAATATATGTGACTGATAGAGTGAAACTGTTAAACAAGGTACGGGCACGGGCGAGTTGGCCGTGCTTTTAGGGGCGCGCAGCTGTGAGCGTGAATCCGGGAGATAGTGGGTTCAAACCCCACTGTCGGCAGCCCTGAAGAGGGTTTTCGGTGGTTTCCCATTTTCACACAATGAAAATGCTGGGAATGTATCTTAATTAAGGCCACGGCCGCTTCCTTCTCATTCCTAGGCCTTTCCTGTCATATCGTCGCCATAAGACCTATCTGTGACGGTGCGACATTAAACAAATAGCAAAAAAAAGTATCTTCGGTCACTTCTCGTCCACGAAATAATGAAACTTATTATGCTAAAGAATGCTAGTGGCATGAAGCATAGCAAATTTCTGTTTGTATAAGGTGATGTAAAGTATTTTACATATCCGGTTATTGTCACACAATGTGTGCTGATATGGTGAGCTGTATGCTAATTATTGTTCTTGCTAGACTGTCGACGTGCTGTTTGATGATCGTTTGGCAAATATCCCAGAGTACTTTTTCAGTTCAGTCTAATGGAGTGGTTACATTGTGTGTAAACGTGGTATAAGTCATATACAGCGCATCCTGAATGAGAGAATGAGGGGAAAAAAGGATAATTTTACATGGGGTGCACTCGCGTTGCTGTTGTTGTTATGTTTAATAAATTTAGTAGGAAAGAGGGTTAAGAACATTCAATCTGACATCTTAGAAGTGATTTTCCATAGTTTTCTGATTTATCCTCCGGCGAATACGTCTATCGCAGTGCCGCAGTCGGTTAGTGATTGTCCTACTGCTCAAGAGATATCGAATTCGATCCCATTTGAGGTCGGTGCCACCAGAAGATTGTTAAATGCGACTAAACTCATTGTGTCGTTGATGTACAACGTATTAAAGAACACCTTCGATAAATCAGACAATTCTGACATAAAACAAAATATTAATACGTTCTAAGGTACCGGTACCGCGTGCAGACATTTTCTTTTAACGCAGTTGAGGCTACCAACACGTCAAAATTCGGTACAATTTTGCTCCATCAGATGGCAGTGAAACCGAAGCTCAATCAGGCTACTTTTTGCTGCGTACTGTGTGTCGGATAATCGCACAGTGTAGCCAGAGATCTGGTGGGGCTCGATACACTGCCTCTAGAGTATCTAGTACTGTATATTCTTCCAGTTAGTTGGTGTTTTTTTTAAGCGTATCTTTTGGCAAAGCCAGCTTTGCTTTTTGTTTCAAGTTTTTGTCTTGTACTCTATGGGTTGTCGACCTACTACAGGACTTCGTATTGATCCTCGATTCTGATATAAAATTAAGACTTGTTTGAGAGTCTGGAACGGGTTTCACTTGGCTTCGTCCCAGGACACCTATCTCAATACCTTTACCAAATAATCAGGTACACAAGCGCTACTTCGCTCACTACAATATCACAGGTTATTATACAGATTTTACTCGGACTGTTCAACGTAATTGGCGGACGTATGCAACGTGCATGCGCGCTAATTGCATTAACTACTCGCATTTTAGAACGCTTAGCAGAATGTCATATGACGCGTTAACAGTTTATTGAATTGTAAAAGTATTTTTTGTTTACTGAAGACGTCATAACCAGGACATTTGAAGGCAATGTTATTTTGTCGTTGAGGACTGCATACTATTACACTTCGAACTAGACGATTTTGGCGGTTCGTCTCCGCTTTTACTTCTGATCTATTTGAACATTTTCGAACTACCGAGCGAATTGTATTTCAAATTAAGAATCGAATGGAAATGAGACTTATGATCTTTTAAGAACCTCTGATTAACCACCACCGGGCGAGTAGGCCGTGCGCGTAGAGGCGCGCGGCTGTGAGCTTGCATCCGGGAGATAGGGAGTTCGAATCCCACTGTCGGCAGCCCTGAAGATGGTTTTCCGTGGTTTCCCATTTTCACACCAGGCAAATGCTGGGGCTGTACGTTAATTAAGGCCACGGCCGCTTCCTTCCAACTCCTAGGCCATTTTATCCCATCGTCGCCATAAGACCTATCTGTGTCGGTGCGACGTAAAGCCCCTAGCAAAAAAAAATGATTAACCACCACTGGGCGACTATACAGTTTTACCTTCTTTGGTAAATCGTCTGAAAGCACGGCTGGAGGTCATCCTTTGGAACCTCCCGTGATGCCTCCTGCGATACTATTCATCGCGTTCTCTGATGTTTAATTTTCATCCCTGGAAGCAGGTAAAGGTATCATAGTTTCATCTGCCTGTCGTAAGAGGGAACTAAAATGGGTAACCTTAAAGACTCTCCGCGTGGGACAAATAAAAAGGGGCCCCAGGGGCTCTAAACTTGGGAGTGTGGGTTGGTGACCACGGGGCCTTTAGCTAAGTCCTGACATAGCTTCCACTTACTTGTCAGGCTCCTCACTTTCGTCTGTCCTGTCCGAGCTCTCTTGGTCAGATCTTGTTCTACTGGGCGAGTTGACCGTGCGGTTAGGAGCGCGCAGCTATGAGCTTGCATCTGGGAGCTAGTGGGTTCGAATCCCACTGTCGACAGCCCTAAAGATGGTTTTCCGTGGTTTCCCATTTTCACACCAGGCAGATGCTGGGGCTGTACCTAAATTAAGGCCACGGCCGCTTCCTTCCAACTCCTAGCCCTTTCCTATCCCATCGTCGCCACAAGACTCATCTGTGTCGGTGCGACGTAAAGCCACTAGCAAAAAAGAAAAACACAACTTGTTCTTTCCAGACCCTGACGACATTAGGTTTGCGAATCCTAGGGAGTGTTCATTTCCACGTCCTTTTTGGCCCTGTCTTTCTTCGGCCGGTACCTTCATTTTTCGAAGTGTCGGACGCCTTCTAATGTTTCCCTCTGATTTCTGTTAATAGAGGACGGTTATCCAGTTGTACTTCCTTTTAAAATAGTAAAATTTTGCCGGGCTGAGTGGCTCAGACGGTTAAGGCGTTGGCCTTCTAACCCCAACTTGGCAGATTCGATCCTGGCTCAGTCCGGTGGTATTTGAAGGTGCTCAAATACGACAGCCTCGTGTCGGTAGATTTACTGGCACGTAAAAGAACTCCTGCGGCACTAAATTCCGGCACCTCGGCGTCTCCGAAGACCGCAAAAGTAGTTAGTGGGACGTAAAACAAATAGCATTATTATTATTATTATTAAAATAGTAAAAACCACCACCACCACCACCATTCTCAGCGTGGGTTCCCTCCGTGGATGGGGACGGTAGAACAAAACATCCACTTATCCCTTGCGTGTCGTAAGAGGCGACTAAAAGGGGCCCCAGGGCCTCAATTTGGGAGCGTCGGATGGCGATAGCGGGGCCCTTAACTGAGTCCTGGCTTCGCTTTTACTTGTGCCAGGCTCCTAACTTTCATCTATCCTATCCGATCTTCCTTGGTCATCTCTTGTTCTTTTCCGACCCCGACGGTGTTAGGTTTTCGAGGCCTAGAGAGTCTTTCATTTTCACGTCTATCGTGGTCCATGCCTTTCTATTCTTGGTATCCGTATTTTTCGAAGTGTCGGACCTCTTCCATTTTCCTTCTAAATAGTGTAAATGGAGGATGGGTTCCCAGTTGTACTTTCTCTTAAAACAATAATCAACACATTACCACTATCTCAGCGTGGGAACGAGGGTTGATGATCGCGGGTCCCTTAGCAGAGTCTGATATTTGCTTCCGCTCGACTAATACCAGTCTCCTCGCTATAATCTTTCCTACCTCTTGTTCTCTTCTGACCCCGACGGTATTAGGTTTTCTTTTGTTTTAATGTCCTTCGGGGCCCTTTCTTTTCCTGATACCTTTCAAGGGTTGGAACTCTTCCTTTTTTTTCCCTCTGATTAGTACTTCTCCTTAAAAAATAACGGCACCTACACCCCCACTACCACAGAAATTAAGTAGAGCTGGGTTTGTATCCTTAACGTGGCTCGATTCTAGTCTCTGGGTATCTGGGGTTAGTGGCGATGTTATCACTAACTGCCAGGCGGGGAACAATTAATGTTGCATTATGATGGACTTGACCTAATTTTAGCTGATATTACACTCTCCTGAGACCTATTCTAAGTAATAGTGTGACATTAAACACGTGCCAACAAGTAATTAGGTCTGTTTTTGACGAAACACTTCTGCTAATTAGTTTCAACGTGAACTTAACAAAAAAAGGATTTGTCGACAGTAATATGGAAAATAATTGCAATTTTGTCTCCTTACTTTAGAAGTAAATGTTAAGTTTTATAATTGCTTAGTGACAGCTTTGTGGCTCCCTTGCGATTCAGAGTTGATTTAAAAATAAATAATTAGCTTTGATCATACATTTTGATTGACAAAGAATTTTTAAAACTGAAAACGAAAACTGATTCTACTTGTTCTTTTTCCCTATTTATTGGGGTCGGTACATGATGTGGATTTGGTCCAATTTTACGGCCAGATGCCCTATGATACCAACACTTTGTGGTTGTGGTGCAAAGTATTCGCTGTTGTATGTTTCTTTGGTGATTGGTAGTGTTTTGTGTTGTCTGTATGGAGAGGCGTGTATTTAGAACGACTACAAACACCTAGTAACCAAGCCAGAGGAATTAGCGATACGCAGTTAATATCTCCAACCACCGGGAATGGAACCCATGGCCTTCTGATCGTTCAGTCAAGGAGCAGACCGTTAGAAAGGAAAATTTAACGGTAATAATTCTCGTATGGTCTTAGCTTGATATGCCATTTAGGCTGCCAGTGAGCCGTTTTCGACTTTCGACTTTCCGTATTTATTTACCACATAACAAGGCATGCAGATTAGGAGGTAGCATGTCGTCAGCTCTAACGTAGGCTGAGTGGATCACAAAGTAGCTCTCAGATTCAGGTAAAATCCGAAATCTGGCCAGTTGTCGAACCCGAGGTCTTCGGGTAAGACGCAGGTTCGCTATCCCTGGAACGCGCGTTTGGCTCAATTATGAAAGTAAATAATAATAATAATAATAATAATAATAATAATAATAATAATAATAATAATAATAATAATAATAATAATAATAATAATAGCGTGAGTGTGGCTTTCGGAGAAGCCTGGTGCAGGTCTTTGTAATTAAGGCCAATGGGTGATCTGCGCGTTTGTGTGGTGGTGGTGATAATGAGGTATGGAGAGGGTGAAATCCGGTGTTGGCACATAGCCTACTTCTATGTAGTAACACGACTATCAACAGCGCCCTATGCCTTCCCTTTATATAAACATTACTGCGAGGTTTGGAATTGAACCTAGGATGTTGGCGGGCAATCTAGTGATTAGAAATTGCATACCATCTCTCCTACACTACCGAGCAACATTCTGATGTTCTTTTCCCACCAACAAAATTCGATCCAGCTGAGCGCGATATAAGGCCATAAATACTTGATACCTTCACGATCGTGGACACCACATGGGATATAATAATAATAATAATAATAATAATAATAATAATAATAATAATAATTGTATTGGTCGAATAGAGAAAGTAAAGACATTCAAATACCTGGGAGAAATAATTCAAGAAAATGGTTTAAGAATATCTGTGTTAGAAGAAGGGGTGCACAATATAGAAAGAGCGTATGGCATCACTAAGAATTTTTACAACAAGAAATGCTTATCTGAAAAAAGTAAGGCACTACAATATAGAGTGGTGAAAACGGGATATCTTTACGAAAGTGAACGTCTCATTTCCAACTACAGTTTAGATAAACTTTTAATACTGGAAATAAAAATTATGAGAAAAATCTTAAGTCCAATGAAAACAACAGAACAGTTGAAATTAAGAAGTAATGAGGAAATATATCATGACATAATAATATATAAGAGAAACAATAAGAAAAAGGAAATTGCTATTTGTGGACATATCTATAGAATGGATGATAACAAATTGACGAAACATATAAGACATATTCAAGTACCTTTCTGAGAAAATGTCAATAACAAGCTGGATTCAAGAGTTCAAGAAAGATTTAGAAAGAAATAAAACAAGAGAAGGGGAAACTGTGGAAAGAGAGATTTAAAAAGGTAAAGTTTTAAGAATGGAAGGATTCTAAGGAAGGAAGAATGAAAAGGGAACCCGATCCAAAGTTGTCTGAAGAGAGAAGAATAAAGCCTATTGCAGTGATGAAGGAATACTGGAAACAGTGCAAGAGGAAACTACAAGGAAGGATTGACACGTGTACCTAGCAGGCTACATCGTAATTAATAAATAATAATCTTTTTCTTTCTTTCTTTCTTTCTTTCTTTCTTTCTTTCTTTCTTTCTTTCTTTTTTTTTCTTAATCTGTTTACCCTCCAGGGTCGGTTTTCCTCTCGGACTCAGCTAGGGATCCCACCTCTACCGCATCAAGGGCAGTGTCCTGGGGTGCGAGACTTTGGGTCGGGGATACAACTGGGGAGGAGGACCAGTACCTCGCCGAGCCTGTCCCACCTGTTATGCTGAACAGGGGCCTTGTGGAGGGATGGGATGTTTTGAAGGGGCAGGCAAGGAAGAGGGAAGGAAGCGGCCGTGGCCTTAATTTAGGCACCATTCCAGTATTTGCCTGGAGGGGAAGTGGGAAATCATGGAAAACCACTTCGAGGATGGCTGAGGTGGGAATCGAACCCACTTCTACTAATTTGACCTACCGAGGCTAAGTGGACCCCGTTTCAGCCCTCGTACCACTTTTCAAATTTCGTGGCAGAGCACGGAATCGAACCCGGGCCTCCGAGGGTGGCAGCTAATCACACTACCCACTACACCACAGAGGCGGAAATGATAATAATAATAATAATAATAATAATAATAATAATAATAATAATAATAATAATATCTACGTATGGCCTGTTTCTTTACGACGACCGTAGCGATGAAATTTTCTTTGGAATAATGTGTTTACAGGTTTGGCGCGGCCCTTAACCAGCATACACGGAGAGTTATAATGGCGGCAAACTGAATTTTCGCAAATGACTTTAGTAGTTATTCCTTTAGTTATTTGCACTCATTGACTAGCTCTTTAATGCGAAAAGGAGGCGCCAAGACGTTAATCTGAACGATTGAATTTGCGTAGAATGGATTAATTAATTTCTTGATTGCTAATAGAGTTGCATGATCTAAAGCTGGGAATGTAGGCATACTATGCTTTATGTCTGCTATTAAACTTTGTAATGATTCTCCACCGCGGTTCGTACGATGTGGTCTCTGCAGAAATTGCTGAGAGCGAAGTCAGAGCATTTAATTAAAAAATCTAACGACTTGAGTTCAACGAGAAGAGTAGTTCAGTTCCATTTAGATATATTTGAACCTTAGAAATTGAATTTTAAGTGATAATATTGGGTCGGTTTAATGAATGTTTGCCTTCAGCTCATTTTGATGTATTTCAGCTAGATATAAAATACAGTTTCAACTTAGGTGATTAACTTTCCCGAGATTTCCTGTAATTGTATTTCATATTTCTTCTGCAGTTTTCAGTGCTCACTGCTGGCAATCTCAGAATCTGGAGGTGAATATTCTTGGAATTCTTAAAGCACGTCGGTTGCGATATGGAGGACAGAATTATTATTATTATTATTATTAGTATTATTATTATTATTATTATTATCAATACATCATCGGAGATCAGTTTAAAAGACAAGACAATTTTCTTTTCGTTTGCTTGAAAACATTGATGGCAGCTACAAATTCGAATACTGGAGTTCGTAAATAAGTTGAGTCCTCGACTCGAAGGCTGATTGAGTCCCTAGCATCTTCACTATTAGCTGCCTAGGCATTACTGAAGAGGCGTACTAGGAAAGTGAGAAGTGATGTAGTTTCCCGTTGTTTTCCTCACTGAAACAGAAGGGACACTCACAAATCTTCCTATTGAACGCCATTTTCACACAATTTTTAACAGGGACTGCTTGAACATATCAGATGTAAGGCTTTTCAGGTGTCTGCTCTATCAACCAGGTCTTAGGTCTGACACTAGACTCGTCAGAGTGGGATGTGTCAGACCCTACCCACTGACGCTGGGTGTATGCAAGTTGCTGGTTGATAGAGCAAACGCCTGAAAAGCCTTACATCTGATATGTTTTTGACATGCTCTATTGGTGAAAAATATCTAATTCCCTCCATGGGAATTTAGAATTTTCCATTAGGGACTGCTTGGATATGAATTTCATTGCTAGAGTTATTCCTACCACAGTCGCTTTCGAGTTTTCAAAGTCAAGGATGTGACAGATGAATCTTCTCCTTCCTTGCCTTATCCCAGTTATTTGGGTCGAACTACTGTAGATTAAGCCCAGTTTTATACCTGGCTGCCTACCCTGACACCAACCTATGAGGAGTGATGTATTCACTATTTTGTGTGATGGCTGGTAGCGTGATGTGTTGTGTGTGAATTAATGTGTGTATTAGGACGATGGAAGTCCCCGAGCAAGAGGAATTAATTGGATGTGGCTACAGTAAAATGCCTGGCCTGCAATCGAACTCTGAGCTTTCTAATCTGAAAGCCAGTACACTGACCATTCAGCCAGGGAGCTGATGTAACTGTGCTTGTTTTTAAAACTCCTTGACATGAGAATAGATACAATCCAATTCAAGCACATGACACTACATCCTCGACCGCTGCTCAGCCCGAAGGCCTGCAGATTACGAGGTGTCGTGTGGTCGGCACGACGAATCCTCTCACCCGTTATTCTTGGCTTTATAGACCGGGGGCATATCTCACAATCAGATACCTCCTCAGTTGTAATCACGTAGGCTGAGTGGACCTTGAACCAACCCCGAGATCCAGGTAAAAATCTCTGACCCAGGGGCCTCCGGGGAAGAGGCAGGAACGCTACCCTTACAATGCGGGGCTGGCCGAATAAATAAAATACCCGTTTTAATTCCGAAAGACTCACCAACAGGATATTCACAGTAACAGGAAGAGGCAAGGCTTCTAAGAACAAATGGATCACGTCAGTTAAGTCGGATATGGAACAACTATATATAATAATAGATATTCCACTGGGACGAACTCATGGCCGACTACTGTTCCGTCAACCCACCCCAACGTCCCTTACAAGTAAGAAGAGTACAGGAACTAAGTGGACAGAGGAGAGAAAGCTGTCTTTATAGTCAGCAAATGGAGTATTGGGAGAATAAGAAGAAGAAGAAGAAGAAGAAGAAGAAAGCAACAACTCAACCGAAGAGTAGACACGAGCCCCGTGGTCCTCAGTAGGCCTAAACGACAAAGAATAATAATAATAATAATAATAATAATAATAATAATAATAATAATAATAATAATAATAATTGTTCGTAAATTTGGGCACTGGAGTTCACCAAAATGGATCTCTCGATGTAATAAAGCATGATAATTATCTCTTATCCTAGGGTATGTAGATGATGCTGTGTTCTGGTACATCTGATTCGGGCCTTACCTAACCCCAATAAAGCACCTAAAAGGGTGGGAACTGCACCTAGATTTGCTAGAAATAACATTGTCCGTCAAAATGTATAATCACTAGATTGCGTACCAAAAGTCTTGAGTCCGATTCCAAACCGTCTCCGCAGTGCACATTTGGAATGAGGGCATATGATGCTGTTGATGGTGATTCGTCCATCGAATGGAGACGTTAAGCCTTGAGCAAATCCCTTGGTATTTTTCGACGGGAGTAGGAGATGTGCCAACACGAGGTTTCGCCCTCTTCCTACACCACCACCACCACCACCACCACCACCACCACCACCACCACCCCCCCTCCAGATGCGCAAGTCGCCCGTGGTGTCAACTAGAAGGACCTATAAAGGTCACACATACTGTAATCACATGGAAATCCAGTCCACATAAATCAAAAGCGAGCGTCGTCAACACTGATCATATTTGTTTAGAGTGGTGATTCGATATGGGTTTCTCAAAAGCTGATACGCGCGAATCGTTATCAGTGTTGTGCATGCGAGCATGAGTTCCTCACAGCCTCATAAGTAATTCGTAGGATCTTCAATTTTGTTATTTCTAGGGTCATTCTAGCCACTTACGCTCTTTTTTTAATTTTGTAATTAAAATTTATTGGCAATTAGTGTTTAGACCATACAGGCGACAGCATTTCTTCTTACGAATGGACCTATTTAGAACCACGCTTGTTCTACCGTTCGGCTTTGGTCTTTGCCCAGTATTGTTGGATTTTCTCCTGCTTGTATTGAACTGCCATTGATGTTTGCTGATCGATTTCATGGGAATTTCCGGTTGTTTTCTGAATATTCTGCAGGCGAAGAACACATAGTACATGTCTGCTTTAGTAGTTCCGTCACATACACAGTACAGAGAGTTCACAACGTGTATGCAGTAGAGATGACTGAGGAAGCTACGCTGATTTAAGCGCATTCTAGTCAGAATTGTGATGAATGTTCTCTTCATGCCGGGCTGAGTAGCTCAGACGGATATGGCTCTGGCCTTCTGTCCCCAACTTTTCCGGTTCGATCTCGGCTCAGTCCGGCGGAATTTGAAGGTGCTCAAATACAGTAAGTTAGCCTCATGTCGTTAGATTTACTGACACATGAAAGAAAGCTTGCGGGACAAAATTCCGGTACCTCGGCGTCTCCGAAACCTATAACAGTAGTTAAGGGAAGACATCTGAAGCCACCCAGGACTTGTTCAGTTAGTCTTTGAGGGAAGGATAGGCGGTAAAAACGATAGAGATAGACCAAGGTATGAATATGACAAACAATTTCCAGTAGATGTGAGATGTAGTCGTTACGTAGAAATGAAAATGTTGGCACAAGATAGGGTGGCATGGAGAGCTGCATCAGATCATTATGTGGGCTGATGACCCAAAAACACAACAACAATAATGGGATGTAAAACCAGTGAAAATTCACAGCCTGTTTCCAGTCATTCGACCGGGTCAGCAATGGAATGAATGAAGCCCTCATTGTGCCGGCTGTCGAAGGCTGTTGTATTCCTTTGGGGCAATGATTAATGAACGAAAGATGATGAAATGATATCGGAGAGTGTTGCTGGAATAAAATATGACAGGGAAAACCGGAGTACCCGGAGAAAAACCTGTCCCGCCTCCGCTTTGTCCTGCACAAATCTCACATGGAGTGACCGGGATTTGAACCACGGAACCCAGTGGTGAGAGGCCGGCGCGCTGCCGCCTGAGCCACAGAGGCTCCTTGTAAAACCAGTAACATTATTATTTTCTTCTGTTGATATTTCACTTTGAAAATCATGACTTAAGTCCGTTTGGGTTTTGAGTCGTCATGCCCTCCTGGCGCCACGTGATTTTTGAAGTGTGAATTCCAACCCGGAACTCGAAAGATAGCTGTCTTGTTGGAAAGCAAGTAGCCTAAATAACAGGCTAATCAACGCCCCCCGCCCCCCCCCCCCCGAAAAAAAAAACGAAAATACACGAAAGTACTAAGTAACCCATCATTATTAGGTTGATACAACGAACCACAGAACTCTTATCTTTAGTTTTTAAACAAGTGATTTAAGTAGCAAATTGGCTTCATTGCAACCTCTAGCGAATTGCGAGGTTTATTGACCACATGTTGCTGAAATATTCTTTTGTCGAAGCAGGTTTACAAGCTGCAGTTCTAGTCGCTTTGTATGTTGTTGGAATTTCAAATATGGCATTAACAAGTTTTTTTCACGTCCAGACCACAACTAGTTTATTATGGAGGCGTGGTTTGTCACTCAAATTGCCATTTTTTTTGTTCCGCTTTATTGATTTATTTTTTCAGTTCACCTTTTTCTTGCGCTTATATTAATAACTACGGCTCGGGAGTTCAGAAAAAATCCTCTTTTTCTCGAGTGTCCGCAAACGAGGCCCAACATAATATATGTTCATTCTGGGCCATTGCAGACCAGAAAATGGTAGGTTTTATTTGTCCTTTTTTGCCTTTTAGGCGTTATTGGTCCTTTTTAACAATTTTTAGGTCTTAACGCTTTTTTGCAACTACACATTCTTTCGATTGCATTTTACTACCCAATCTCAATTCGAATCATCATCATTTTATCCGTCACCTCTTAACACATTTTGTGTAGTAAATACAGTAACATGTCTGTGTCGGTGCGACGAAAAGAACGTTAAGCCATGAGCAGACCATCTTGGTCGTATTCAACAGGAGTAGGCTATATGCCGATACCGGCTTTCAATCACTCCCTACCTCATTATTATCATCATCAGCTTACACCCAGACGCGCAGGTCGCCAACGGACGGCAGCGAGGAGGACCTGCCCTCACGACATCACACCATGTCTATTCTGTTTTATTCTGTTCATCAGTAACATTATTATACTAGGTATTTTGTTTTTGTTTGTCCAGTCCTTGTCCCATTTCTCTACGGAGTTGGGCATGACGTGAGATGAATCTGTCGTGCCGGGTTTTTATGACCGGATGCCCTCCCTGACGACAACCTCATCAGAGGAGTTACTGGGGTGAAATCAATTACATGATATATGATAGTATGAGGGGAGAGGGTGAAACCCGGTGCCGGCCTACTCCTGTCGAATAGCAGCAAGGGGTCTGCTTAAGGCTTAACGTCCCCATCCTACGGACGAATCGCCATCAACAGCCTCATATGCCCTCACTCCATATGAACACTGCGGAGATGTTTGGAATTTAATCCAGGCTTTTTGCACGCAAACTAGTGATTAGAAATTGTATACCACGGCCAGTATTGTGATGGTGAAAATTTTCGACCAACGGGACTCGAACCGGCTAACCACAGTGTCAGACCGTTTAGACTTCAACGCCTTAACGATCATGGCCACCAGGCGGGCAAGTTATTATACTAGGTATATATACTGTACAGTATATATCCGTTTCGGGCCGATGACCTCGAAGTTTGGCCAATCAGTCACTACCCGTCTGCATTTCGGGCAGTCGCCCAGATGGCAGATTCCCTATCTGTTGTTTTCCTGTTGTTTGAATGATTTCAAAGATATTGGAAATTTATTTAACATCTCCCATGTTAAGTTATTCCAATCCCTAACTCCCCTTCCTATAAACTAATATTTGCCCCAATTTGTCCTTTTGAATTCCAATTTTATCTTCATATTGTGATCTTTCCTTCTTTTAAAGACACCACTCAAACTTACTCGTCAGCTAATGTCATTCCACTCCGTCTCTCCACTGACAGCTCGGAACAAACCACTCAGTCGAGCAGCTCGTGTTCTTTCTCCCAAGTCTTCCCAGCTCACACTTTGCGACATTTTTGTGACGCCACTCTTTTGTCGGAAATCACCCAGAACAAATCGATCTGCTTTTCTTTGGATTTTTTTCCAGTTCTTGAATCAGGTAATCCTGGTGATGGTCCTATACACTGGAACCATACTCTATTTGGGGTCTTACCAGAGTCTTGTGTGCCCTCTCCTTTACATTCTTACTACAACCCCTAAATACCTTCATAATCATGTGCAGAGATCTGCACCCTTTATTTACCATCCCATTTATGCAATTACCCCAATGAAAATATTTCCTTATATTAACACCTAGGTACTTACAGTGATCCCCATAAGGATAAGGAACTTTCACCCCATCAACGCACTAATAAAAACTGAGAGGACTTTTCCTGTTTGTGAAACTTACAACCTGACTTTTAAACCCGTTTATCATCTTACCATTGCCTGTTATCCATCTCATAACATTATCGTGGTCATTTTGTAGTTGCTTACAATCTTGTAACATTTATTACTCTATACAGAATAACATCATCCGCAAAATGCCTTTTCTCTGATTCCAGTGAAACATCAGTGGCAATCCATTCAGGACAAACGTACTTGTATAACATGGTGATTTATTATGCGTTCTTCAAGAGTAGTTATATATACAATCGTTGTGAATGGTTCGATTCCAGTGGATTCTAGAGTGGAATATTCGCATGTAAAATTACGTGGCTTGTGTCAGGAAGGACATTTGGTGTGGAACCACCGACCAAAATCCGAAATAAGACAGGATAACTGCTGTGACATCAAAACCACTCGCAGTGACTTTAAGAAATAAAGAGCTTTATGAATTTATTTTCATAGTTAATAATTTAAAATTCTTCAGCTCTAAGCTTGCTTGTGATAAGATTTTATACCAGCATTTACTATACAGTAACGAAAGGAATAGAATGAGTTGCAGTTTTTGATCCTTAGTGTCTAAATGGAAATTCTCTGGGATACAAATAATCGATATGTTTTCCTTTATTATGTATTAAGTTACAGTAGGCCCTGCTTACTGGAACGGGAATGCAATTCCTTGTAGGTACGTACTTTGGTTTGTGTACGTGGTAATGGTGTAGGCCTAAATAACCCATATTGAGTCCGTTGCTAACATGTTCTTACGCTTTAGAAACAGTCCAGCATGGACCTTGACAATTATTTTGTGAAACTTCTCTTTCATTCACTTGTTACATTTCTGAACTTGATAACAGTGTATTGGATTCCTCATGAAAATGAAAACCTACAACCTGTTTTCCAGTCTTTGACCGGGTCAGGGATGTAATGAATGAATCATATATAGGCTGTTATTACGATGGGGTCGCCACTCCCAAAGTGATTTATATTAATGAGTGATAGATGCTATGAAATGAGAATGGAGAGTGTTGCTGGAATGAAAGATGACAGGGAAAACCGGAGTACCCGGAGAAAAACCTGTCCCGCCTCCGCTTTGTCCAGCACAAATCTCACATGGAGTGACCGGGATTTGAACCACGGTATCCAGCGGTGAGAGGCCGACGCGCTGCCGTCTGAGCCACGGAGGCTCCTGGATTCCTCATGTTCAACTTAATTCGGAATAAATTCAATATGGGGGTCGGGTTTGGGTTGAGCATATCTCTTGGGTTATCTTGCTTAGGAGTGGCGTAATCAGAATATTTATAATCTTGGTGATAAAGTGCCTTTTCGAAAAGATTTGAATCTAAAAATGATCATTTGATGAAGTACCCCGGGTTACGCTAAGTAGGCTATTTGATAAGACAATTGCTATGGTATGTCCGGCACATACTGTAGAGGATATGATTAGAAGAATTTTCGTCTTGTAATTCGTACTTACATAAATGCAGGTCATCCAAAACGACCCATATATCATCTTGAATCCATTACTTGTATGAGTTCCGGCAATTTTACTGACCCATCAGCTTAATTGTGGCTCAGACGGAAAGATTCTTAGGATTGTGTATTGTTTTTGAAGGTACCATGGCACTTAAACATGTATTACGAGTGAACACAATTAGTGCCGACGTAAGTAAGAACGAGAACATTCAATTATTAAACGGCGAAAGAGAGCGAAAGATTTATTGAAAATCGGCCGTCGTCCACTAAGGGTGAGCGCGAGGATGCGGTATACTGTATAGTAATAAAATATGCAGTGCAACTAAAACATTACCATACGTGCTGAGAAACAAAATCATGTTGAAAATATTAATAGTGCTTGTTACAGGTAACAATGCACTATGTGAAGAGAACTAGTTATGATTCTTTCACTTACATAGAATTTAAAATTAATGTCTTTAAGGATGTTTCGTGTGTAATTGGATGGGACACTTCTTGTTCTAAATAGACCCATTGATCAAGTTGATTGTTGTACTTCTCAGACAGATATGGCAGCACTAGGCGAGTTGGCCGTGCGGTTAGGGGCGCGCAGCTCTGAGCTCGCATCCGGGAGAGAGTGGGTTCGAACCCCATTGTCGGCAGCCCTGAAGATGGTTTTCCGTGGTTTCCCTTTTTCACACCAGGCAAATGCTGGGTCTGTACGTTAATTAAGGCCACGGCCGCTTCCTTCCCATTCCTAGGCCTTTCTTGTCCCATCGTCGCCATAAGACCTATCTGTGTTGGTGCGACGTAAAGGAAATAGCAGAAAAAGAAAGATATGGCACGAACCAACAGGGTTAAATCAGCAAGTTAACAAAGAACTAATTGAAAAACTTCAGAGAGCATACAAAATTACTTTGAACATATACAATAAAAGAACTACCGTATATCAAAAAGGCAAAATTACGGCATAACATTATAACTTGTTTAGGACGTAGTAGTTGTTAGATATTATTGGGCTGTTTTTCCCCATCAAGCCTCTCTTTCAAAACTGTTTGTGGGATATTAAACAAGTTTTTGTTATTTTCCGTGTTATGGGTCTAAAATGTCTACACTCCTGTTCGTCATGTGTGGAAACACAATGAACTCCCTGGTGCACCTCCTGTCCATTTTACTTGAGGACTTCAGCTGTAGTTGTGGCGGTCGTTGCACAGTATTTCAGTAGAACCCCAATGCGTGTCCATCGGTTTCAGTCTTGTTGCAGTTTTATTTGGTGACATCAGGTTTTGCTGAATGGATTACTTTGAACCAATTTTACTGCAGTCACATTGCACGCCTTCTTGCTAGTTGTTAGAGGTCGGCATAGTAGGTTTCAGTCTACAAGTGGCTACGACTGGCCCCGGTCTACCGTGGCTCAGGTTTCTGTATTTGGTAGACGAAGAGGGGGCTGGTCCCCACCGTTTGCTGTCCTAAGAATTGTTTTCCGTGGTTTTCCATATTCCTGCACTAAGGCGAATGCCGGGACAGTTCCTGTTATAGGGCACGGCCGCCAACCCTCTCACCTTCCCCACACATCCCTCTGGCCTTAGAGACGGCGCACAGTGCGTAATTTCAGGAATCTAGCCGGCCAAAAATCGTATCTCGGAAACTAATGGACCGATTTACATAAAACTTAGTATGTAACTGTTATTATTGGAGATAATTAAGTGTGTGGTCAATCAAGTACAAAGAAAAAATTACTACGCAAGAAATAGAATTAGTAATATTTATAATTTTAATCATTTTTCGTTGTAGCTTTAAGAAATTAAATAGATGTTAATAGTGGGACATGCTGTTTAGTATGTTTAAAGACAGATGCAGGAATACATGTATTTGCCAAACAATTTATTCATTAAATGCAGTTATATCAGAATCGCTACGTAACTTTCATTATCTCCTTCGGCAGAACCAGATACAGGAGGCTCAGACAGTAAGTTGAGCACTTCTCGTGAAAGCGGAATCAACTACCTCCTCCTTGATTTCCCTAAGCTGGTAATATAAGGGTCCGATGATATAAGCAACCTATGGAGAAGGTCAGTATTTGTGTCTTTCTGGGAGATTTCCTATTATCTTTATTCCTGGTCTCCTGGGCTTCCTCTCTCTTTTTTTTTCTTTTTTGCTTTACGTCGCACCGAGACAGATAGGTCTTATGGCGACGATGGGATAGGAAAGGCCTAGGAATTGGAAGGACGCGGCCGTGGCCTTAATTAAGGTACAGCCGCGGCATTTGCCTGGTGTGAAAATGGGAAACCACGGAAAACCATCTTCAGGGCTGCCGACAGTGGGGCTCGAACCCACTATCTCCCGATTACTGGATACTGGCCGCACTTAAGCGACTGCAGCTATCGAGCTCGGTGGCTTCCTCGGAGAGGTGTCCAATAGGTATAATACAGTGCCATGAATCAAGAGTTTGTGCAAAGTTACAGGCATGCAGTACGATTTGTATTTTTGTAAGTACAATTGTATAGTTCCCTTTGCGTACATTACAAATGTCACTTTATCAATGGCATACCCACACGAAAGAGTTTCTACGATGGCACGTAGATAGTTTATTAAATTTATATCTACTCCAGTAATATCCGCAGAAGTGGAAGCCTCTCTGAAGAATCTTCTAGCGGTTTCCATCATTGGTATTGCCAGCACTTTGCTTCGGATATCAACCAATAGACGCGTTTCCTCCCTGAACTTCTGTAGGGAAGTCATCTACAATATTTATTTATTGCGTGTGTATTTTAGGCTTTAAATCAGTGCGTAAATGTGTTGTGTTGAATGAGAGTTATGCGATAAGCCTACGTGTGTGATTTATTTCTTTAACATTAATACTGTGATCTTTTGTAGTCATCTGCAGTATTTATTCACTGCGTCTGTTTTCTAGTTTTTATTGTCTGGATAAATTTATTAAATGCAATTAAATACATCACCCGCCCCTCAAGTCCATAAAATTATTTGTCTATTTTCTCTCACAATTGGCCTTATATTTCAGTGCTGAGGTTTATTACCTCGTATGTGCCGTAGTTTACCTCTGATTCTGTACAAACCAAAAGTGGCCCCTGTAAACCCCACGTCCCCTTCAATTCATAAAAGTAATTTATAGCTTAGTTTAATCAGCCTTTTGTCTTGAACTTACATACTGAATATCACTAATTTATGTGCCGGCGTTTTCCCGTGATGGCGTTGAGCGGAGCCGTTCGATATGGCAACCCTGTTGTCATAAGAGCAATACTGTTTTCTTAACATGGAATGAGCTATAGTACTGGCAGGCTCATCCTGACATTGTTGTGATGCACGTCCTTCCGCAAGGCTCATTCTCTGCTCGAACCAACTTTTATTTTACTTCAGATATTTGTCCCTTTTTCTACTATATTTTGTCCAGCGTGATCGAATTTTAGCACACAAAATACTGACAGATTTCCTTATTGACTTGGATATATCCTCTAAACAATCCTCAAAGCCTAAAGGTTCAATTACAACATTCGCAATATCATCGTTCCGCTTATATTCCCTGCTGTTCCTCAACAGCTCGAAAACCGACCTCCGGGTTACAGAGTACATAGCTTGTGAAAAAAATTAATTACTCTCATGGTCGCGCCTGGTCGCAGCAAAAAGTCACGGTTTTCTATTCATGAAAGTATAGATAACTCATCCAAAAGACTTTCGTTGCGGAAATCAAGGGCAATCCATTTTGAAAGTCAGCTCAAATTTGTATAATTAGATAGCGCTTGGACACCGTGTACCTGAATTTTTAAGTGCATATTTCGGACAACAATATAGTAATTTTCAGAAAATGCTATATACCGTATAAAAATACATACCTTCATCTAATATAATCACATTGCAAGCTAAAGAAATATTTAGTTCTGACGTCTTTACTGAGCCCTCACATAATAATAACTGCGCGCTCTCCTCGCCAGAATATGACGCCCTAACGGAGGAGAGCCACTTTAGGCCTTCGGTGAGACTAGATAATCAGACAGCGCGACTTTTCATTACTGAATTACTGTACCCAAGAGTCTTATAAACACGACTCACAGAAAATTTGCACCAAAGACAAGGGTTGAAAATATTATTTTTGGCCGGCTGGATGCTAGAAATTACCCACTGTGCGGCGTTGCGTTTCTTCAAGGACGGAATGAAAACTTGTTTAGTACGTAGTAGTAGTTGTTAGATATTAATCATGTGGTATGAAAATGATGATGTTGATTGTTGTAGTTGTTGTTTTAAGGGACCTACCATCCTAATGATTTCTATTTTCTCCGGTAGTTGAAAAGTCAGGGCTGCCATCAGGTTACTTTTGCAACCATTTGTTCATTTTTTTTTATCATAGTCAATTAATTAGTGTTACAATATTTACGTGAATTTACTTTTTAGTTACTTTTCAGTACGAAACTTGGCGCAGACCAGTCACCAACTGAAGAACAGAGTAATAAGAGAACTGGAGACAAGCTTTATGAAGAAACACCATTGAAGTTAAAGTTGTGGAAGGAAATGATCTTGAGGATGCAAAGGTTCTTCAGGCAGTGCTTCAAGAAATGCTACTTTCTTAAACAAGGGGAAAAACTCGTACATAAACCAGCTGAACGTATCGGTATGCAGAAGAAGATAAGAAGTCGTCATGATTCATTATAGACTTTTTCCAGAAAAAAATAATAGTTCAGTGGTTGATGTCAAACTTCTTTAAGTTATTTTCATGTACTGGCAATATTTGTAAGATTATAATAATCTATTTATATAAAATAAGAGGTTTGTCTGTACATTGCTCAGAATTTAAGAAGGATGGTATTTCTGTATCAGTCGTGTCCATAGTGACAAGAAAATGCACTTTTTAATTTTCGGTAATTCCTGTCTGTATGTATGTACACGCATCAAGAGAAAACGGCTGAAGAGAATTTAATGGAAATCGGTACGCGAAGTCGGGCATTTAGCCGCTATAACCTAGGCCATGCATAATTGTATTCACGCTGAGTGAAATGGTGAAATTTCAAATGGTCTTGTCGAGATTACCAGATAAGGTAAGTCAATAAGTAGGTATCTGCATCATTTTTTTTAAATTTATTACAAACAGAGTACACACCTTTTATTGCTATCATTTTCCAACAGTCACCCTGCTTTTCAATGCGCATGGTCCACCGTTTCACAAGCTTTCTGATACCCTCTGTAAAAAAAAAAAAAGGTTTTTGGTTGCGTAGCAAATCACGTATGCACCGCTTCCTTCACCTGTTGAACGGAGCTGAATCGGCGGCCTCTTAGAGCATTTTTTAAGTGGACCAAACAGATGGTAATCCGACGGGGCCAGATCTGGAGTGTACGCAGGATGCTCCAACACCTCGAATCGCAGCATCTGAATAGTTTGAGCGGTGTGGGCGGCGGTATGTGGACGCGCATTGTCATGCAACAAAAGAACTCCTTCCGACAATCAACCTCTGCGTTGCGAATTGCAGGTTTCAGCTTGTTTCTCAGCATACCACTGGAACGTTCACTGTTTCCCCCTCTTCCTGGTAATGTTCCAGGATTGGCCCTTGAGAGACCCAAAACACTTCTCCTGCAGAAGGTTGACTCTTGAATTTATTTTTGACTGGGGATGCGGGATGCTTCCATTCCATGCTCTGACGTTTGCTCTCTGGTTCGCAGTGGTGAACCCATGTTTCATCTCCAGTGATCATCCGTTCCAGAAACGTTTCATCTTTTGTTAGCATGACGGTCCACCAGGTGCTGACAGATTCTCACACGATTGCGCTTCTGCTCTTTATTGAGTTGTTTTGGAGCCCATCTCGAACAGACTTTGTGAAAGTTAAGCCTGTTACGCATGATTTCATATGCAGAACCATGGCTAATGTGCATATGGTTTGCCACGTTATCAGCAGCCACTCGTCTGTTATTCAGGATCATATCATGCACTTGTTCAATATTGGCATCAGTTACGGCTGCAGATGGACGCCCGGATCTTTCCTCATCATTCACACTCGTGCGATCCCTTTTGAACTGTTCAGTCCACTGGTAAACACTTCGCTGTGGCAAAACATTGTCCCCGTATAGTGCTGAAAGTCTTCCATCAATTTTCGCTCCTGGCACACCCTCAGACCACAAAAAACGGATTACGGAACGCTGTTCTTCCTGGGTAGAAACAGAGAGTGGCGCGGCCATCTTTACGTCTCAACAGCGCAAGCTGTACTGATCTGATAACGCTGAAACCTACCACGGATGTAGACAACGGTGCCAGCGGTTGGTGATCACACAACAGCATAGAGCCAGCCTAAAGACAAGTAGAGCAAAATTTCAGATACTTATTGATTTCAGCTTATTCAGCTTATTTGAATGTTTGTATGAATGGAAGTGTAGTTATGTTTATCGATTTATATAATTTATCATAATGTTTTTTGGAGATTTTACACATTATTATGGGGTTAAGTTTAAGAGAGGGCCACGTACTCTAACATCGCCACTAATGAGGACATGAAATAAGTGAATAATATAATTTCCTAGTGGTTTAACGTCGCACTAACACATCGAAGGTTGTCGACGACTTAAGGATGTGAAAAGACTAGGATTCGATTTGTCTGACGTGAAAATGAGAAACCACGGAAATTAATTAATTAATACGTATGTTGACTGTTGGGCTACTGTGAGAATTGATGATAGAATGAGTTCTTGGTTGTAGGTGCTTAGAGTGGTTAGACACCTTTGTTGCTCATAGTTCACAATTCACATAGATCTACTGAAAAACACAAAGTTTCGGGAAGGGATGCAGATAGGTGGAAATGTAGTGAACGGTTTGGCCTATGTTGATGACTTGGTGTTAATGACAAACTGTGCTGAAAGACTGCTGTCTGTTATCTTGGAGCTTGGAAACAGGTGCAATGAGTATGAAATGAACATTAGCATTTCCAAGACTAGAGTGATGCCAGTAGGGAAGAAACCTAAACGAATTGAATGTCAAGTAGATCATTTCTAGAGTGCGTATTATAGTAAATGAGATTGAATCAAGGTGCAGCAAAGCTAACGCAGTGCGCTCGCAGTTCCGATCAGCAAAACGGTATTCTGTAAGAAAGATGACAACTCCCGAACGAAGCTATCTTTCCACTGCTTAGATTTGTTTTCAGATCGGATTTGCTGTACAGGAGTGAAAGCTGGGTGGACTCAGGATATCGTCTTCGTAAATTAGACGTAAGAAACATGAAAGTAGTAAGAATGATCACCAGTACAAACAGGTGAGGACAATCGTGGAAGGGTACTTAGAATTAGGAGATAAATGGTAGGGCTGAGTGGTTCAGACGGTTGAGGCACTGGCCTTCTGACCTCAACTTGGCAGATTCGATTCTGGCTCAGTCCAGTGCTATTTGAAGGTGCTCACATACGTCAGGTTCGTATCGGCAGATTTACTAGCTCGTAAAAACTCCTGCAAGGCTAAATTCCGGCACCTCGGCGTTTCTGTAAACCGTTTAAGCAGTTAGTGGGACGTAAAGCAAATAACATTATTATTGAGGAGATGAAGGCTAAGTTAGGAATGAACTTGATGGACGAAGCTGTACCCATGAACCGGAGAATGGAGGAGGTTCGAGTTTACCTAGGACAGTAATGGCTTCTGCCATGGAGTGTAAGAGAAGTAGAGGGAGACCAAGACGACGATGGTTTGACTCAGTTCTAACTGTCTAAAGATAAGAGATATGGAAGTAAACGAGGCCACAGAGCTAGTTACATACAGAGGGTTGTGGACATGTTCATTCATAGAGGCTTGCACACTGAACACTGAAAGGCATAACAGAATATAATAAATGTATGTATGTATGTATGTATGTATGTATGTATGTATGTAATGTATGTATGTATGTATGTATGTATGTAGGCAGGCCTATGTGATATTTCCAGAAGGTCTGTTAAATTTGGGAATGAATTGGAAGAGAAATCTTTCCTGCCAGGCTTTGACAATGCTGGTACTAAATATGAAGTAGTTTCAAAGGTTCAAACTCCTTCTTAACGATTATGTATTACAATTTTTTGTACAATTTATAAAGCCGACAGCAGGAAGATTGATGCGATGGAAATGTGGGTGTGCCGCCAAGACCATTTTGGACCAGGAATCGGACGAAAGATTCTATCCTTGAAGAGCTTGCGACTACCGAAGAATAGAATACATTTATTTTGTATGGCATGATTGAGACTATTGTACTCTCTCTTCCCTCTAACCAGAAGCTGGAATGATCAGAAATGAACAGTTTAGGTGTAGTACATAAAAGTGTACACTCAAGTGTTGATACAGACGAGATGTGTCTCGTACATCTCCAATCAGGATTAAAATGAACATCGCACACTAACATTTGGCGATAACCACATTAATGCACACACTGTCTTCAAAGTTGCTGCCGAATGGCATGTTACTACAAATTACTTGTCGTTATTTTTTCGATCAGATGAGTAATTTTACCCGGAAAGGAATCCTACGGCCGTTTTCAGCAACTATATTTGAGATTTCCTACCAATTTTCATGCAATTCGGAGTATTCGAACACAAGTACTTGTACATCCCTCCCCCAAGCCCTCACCTTTCGAGGCCTGACGGCGCGTTATCGTGAGTCGTCTTGTTTTCACTCTTCTAGCGGCTCTCAGTTGAGAGGTTCTCGTGTGATGTTATCTTACGCTCTTCAAGGGTGTGTTCAATCCATCGTCGTTTGTCGTACGTCATCTCGAATCGTCTTGCCTTTTGACTGGCAATATTCTTTTAGTCTGATATATAGGGAAGTCGGAAATAACGTGAACCGGGTATATGGGCGCTAGAGGGTTGGTTATACTGACATATAATATGAAAATCCGGCCCATGGCTAAATGGTTAGCTTGCTGGCCTTTGGTCGGAAGGGGTCCCGGGTTCGATTCCCGGTAGGGCGGAAATTTTAATCACCATTGGTTAATTTCGCTGGCACGGGGGGCTGGGTGTATGTGTCGTCTTCATCATTTCACCCTCGTCATGACGCGCAGGTCGCCTACGTGAGTCAAAACAAAAGACCTGCACCTAGCGTGCCGAACATGTCCTCGCACATTCACGGCACTAAAAGCCATACGCCATTTCATAATATGAAAAAGAAAGTCGATATCTCGCGCTGTTATCAGTTGATGAAGTTAGCCAATCAAATCGCTTCGCGAGGGAATTCATTGGACATTGGACATTGTTGCTAAATCTGCACATGACTGAAGACCGGCTTGAGAGGCGTTGGAACACTTGCACGGAGCCCTTCACTCTAACATTTCCTGGTGAGTCAGAAGGGTTGTGTCCCATTTGCGATCACTCCCTTTAGACTGGAAAAAAAAAGAATACGAAGGAAGACCAGTTCGTGTCCTATTTGCGATCACTGTAAAGTTATCAGCACACTATCAGGATTTTCCAACGTCCATGCAGCAGGTGGAATGCTAATTAGGGCGTACTCCGCGCAACCGTGTGATAAGGATTCTCCCAACCCGTTCCCTCTCTCTTGAACGTTTTTTGAGGTAATATTATACTATAGTTTTTAACATACTGTAATTATTCCAGCTGTAGACATCCATCGTCGATGTAGCTTTTGTTGTTATATGCGTGCTTACTTACGACATGCAGGTCATTGAGACGAAGAGAGGCAAGCCTTCTGCTTTATATTATGGACACTCTTACAGAAATTTACGGAAATGTCAGGGATGTATGATGACATGGGTGTTTTTTTTTTACCGCTGGCTTTACGCCGCACCGACGCAGTTGGGTGTTATGGCGACAATGAGATAGGAAAGGGCTAGGAGTGGGAAGGAAGTGGCCGTAGCCTTAATGAAGGTAAACTTGCGTGCTGTGAAAATAGGAAACCACGGAAAACCATTTTCATGGCCACCGATAATGTGGTTCGCATCCATTATTTCCCGAATGCAATCTCATGTTTTCGCGCTGTTATTGAAAATGAATGAAAATGAAAACATACAACCTGTTTTCCAGTCATTGACCGGGTCAGGGATGGAATGAATGAAGCAGATATAGGCTATTAGTACGATGGGGTCGCCACTCCCAAAGTGATTTATGAATGACTGATAGATGCTATGAAATGAGAATGGAGACTGTTGCTGGAATGAAAGATGACAGGGAAAACCGGAGTACCCGGAGAAAAACCTGTCCCGCCTCCGCTTTGTCCAGCACAAATCTCACATGGAGTGACCGGGATTTGAACCACGGTATCCAGCTCACGCTATTATTATAGAACTATAATTTCTTCAATGTATTTTAATCTAAACATTTCCTTAATATTAAGTTCTGGAATCTTGTACATCTAATCCGAGCGTACAGACAAAAATTATCATTTTAATCATATAGTTGGAAAAAGGCTGAGTGGCTGCGTGTTTTAACGCGCTATAGCTATGGAGTCAAGCTCTGCATTCGGGAAACGCGTGGGTTCGAACCCCACCGTCGGCTGTTCTCAGAATAGTTTTGTGTGGTTTAATATTTTCACTTCCAGGCAAACGCCGGGACAGTTCCTATCCACAGGCCCGAGCTGAGTCCTCCCACCCCCTTACCCAATTTCATTCACCATAACACCTTTCATTTTCATTAGCTCTTCAACTGATGTTACTGTCAGGAAGGGCATTCAACTGTAGAAACATGCCGTGTAAATTAATCTCATCTCATCCCCGACCCGGTATCAAGAAACGAGACTAAGGGATAGACATACATGCATATAGATGAACGTAGGCAAATTATATTTTGAGCAGCTGTTTACTTAGTCGGCCCCGTGGTATAGAGGTAGCGTGCCTGTCCCTTACCTTGAGGCCCCGGGTTCGATTCCCGGCCAGGTCAGGGATTTTTACCTGGACCTGAGAGCTGGTCCGAGGTTCACTCAGCCTACGTGATTAGAATTGAGGAGCTATTTGACGGTAAGATAGCGGCCCCGGTCTAAGAAGCCAAGAATAACGGCCGAGAGGATTCTTTGTGCTGACCACACGACACCTCGTAATCTGCAGGCCTTCGGGCTGAGCAGCGGTCGCTTGGTAGGCCAAGGCTCTTCAAGGGCTGTAGTGCCATGGGGTTTGGTTTTGGTTTACTTAACGTGTCAGTATGAATATTTGAACAGTTTGAGCATTATTTAAGAATTTAATAGTGTCCCCTACTGTATAAGAAAGTGTAAGTTAACTACCAAGTTTGAAATGAGATATATTTGCTTAAAAAAACGGTAGCACTGCCGAAGAAGCAAAGTGTTACAACAAAATGCTTTGTTTTGAAATTGGAAAGTGTAAAATTCAACGGTTTTAATACGGTAATCTTTTAACCTATTTCTTAAAACTCATTTAACCGCCTTTATACCCACAACCATCTGGTAACTCTAAATAAAAGGTCCATTTGAGTCCTTTTTATTCTCTGTCAGTCCCGGTATTAACGCATCTGTCTCAAACGGTAAATATAAGCAATTTAATGAGCTTCAACACACGATTCGTAAGAATCCTAGTATGTAGTTTCGCCAGTTCTTTGAGGGTTTGTCTTCCTGTATCAGTCCATCAGTAGGGAATTTCCTCACAGCAACCTGACTGTATGTCGCTGATAAGAATGATCGCAAATGGGACAATGCTTCACCCGTCAAAAATAAACTAGTTTTGTATTCTACCTGAGTGATCGCAAATGGGACTGATCGCAAATGGGACGACACCGTCAGAAGTAGGATGGTGACACTTGCACGCAGCCTTGATTTTCGTATACTCCGGCATTAATGGACACCTGTCCGGCTCCGTGGCTAAATGGTTAGCGTGCTCGCCTTTGGTCACAGGGGTCCCGGTTTCGATTCCTGGCAGAGTCGGGAATTTTAACAGTAATTGGTTAATTTCGCTGACACAGGGGCTGTGTGTATGTGTCGTCTTCATAATCATTTCATCCTCATCACGACGCGCAGGTCGGCTACGGGAGTCAAATCGAAAGACCTGTATCTGTCCTCGGACGCTCCCGGCCATTTCAATAGACACCTGCAGTACTTCTCATAGTCTGCATTGAAGAACTGGCCTACCTCCTCGGTGTAAATTGTCGAAATCATACTCTCTGTTTCCCTCGCAGGTTTTTCTTTCCTTTTTGCTACACCTTTTCTCACTTCATTAGCCGCTTCATCCGGACTTGCCTCGCTTGAAACTATATTACTTTTTCCGGTCATTCTACCTTTACAGCCGGTCTGAGTGGTTCAGACGGTTAAAGGCACTGTCTTTCTGAGCCCAAGTTGGCAGGTTCGATCCTTACTCAGTCCGGTGGTATTTGAAGGTGCTCAAATATGCCTGCCCCTTGTCGGTAGGTTTAAAAATGAAAACCTACAACCTGTTTTCCAGTCATTGACCGGGTCAGGGATGGAAAGAATGAAGCCTCCATCTTGCGGCGAGGATAGGAATTGTTCCGGCTGCCGAGGCCAGTCGCACTCCTCCTGGGCAATGATTAATAACTGACATATGAAATTATATTGGAGTGTGTTGCTGAAATGAAAGATGACAGGGAAAACCGGAGTACCCGGAGGAAAACCTGTCCCGCCTCCTCTTTGTCCAGCACAAATACCACATGGAATGGCCGGGATTTGAGTTACGGAACCCAGCGGTGAGAGGCCGAGGCGCTGCGGCCTGAGCCACGGAGACTAGTCGGTAAGTTTACTGGCACGTAAAAGAACTGCGGGACAACATTTCGGCACCTCGGCTTGCCTGAAAACCGTAAAAGTAGTTAATGGGATGTAAACCAATTACATTATTATTACACATTTAACTTTTCTAGAAATATACGCGGTAATAAGTCGGTTAATTTTTATTGGTATAGTCCACAATGTACTGATGTGAATCAACAAAGGCTTTCCCTTGATGGGCTTGGTGAACTTTATTGCTGTAGAACAATTATCAGCAGTTCAACACAGGAGACTAGTTGTTACCAGGTATCAACTGTAACAATGTCCGGCTCCATGGCTAAATTGTTAGTGTGCTGGCCTTTGGTCACAGGGGTCCCGCGTTCGATTTCTGGCAGGGTCGGGAATTTTAACCATAATTGGTTAATTCCGTTGGCACGAGGTGGTGTATGTGTCGTCCTCATCATCATTTCATCCTCATCACGACGCGCAGGTCACCTACGGGTGTCAAATAGAAAGACCTGCACCTGGCGAGCCGAACCCGTCCTTGGATATCCCTGCACTAAAAGCCATACGACATTTCATTTCATCGAGTGGGCCTTCCCCTCCCCTTCTTCTGCATTCCAACCCTCATTGGGCCCCTGTGCAAGTGTCTCTGTTAGACATATCCATGCTTAGTAATTTCCCGGAATGTTAGGTGTTCCGTGCAAATGTCAACACAGTCCATATCCGTTCAAGTGTTACAACTTCGCTTGAGAGCACCAATCGAGGAAACATAACCTTTTATCGTGGGAGGGATTTAAGCGCGGAGCTTCGAACCGACAGGATCGTGCCATAGCAAGTACGCTACGGTGACACCGCCTGAAACCCAAGCCGTATTTGTGTTTGATGTTGATTTCTCGGAATAGCTCTCAGGTCGGCCGTAAGCACGTGTAGATTTAGTAACACCGCGTCGCAGAGTCCATTTGAATTCGCTCGCGAAGAAATCTTATTCTCTATGTTTAGCCGTTGATAAAATGACAACAGCGCGAGATATCGATTTTTTTCCTTATTTATCAGTATGACCAACCCTCTAACGCTCATATACTCGGTTCACGTTGTTTCCGACCATCCTGTATACCGAATATGACTAGCGGTACTCGCGCGCTTCGCTACAGGAACAAACTGTATATCAGCGAGTTTAAAAAAATAAAGTCCATCCTCAGTGCTTGTTATATAACAATATTGGTTGAAAATAGTGCTTTGGACCCGTGGTAGTGTGTCAGGTTTCGGATGCCAAGGTCGCGGGTTCAAACCCGACAAAAGTATTCCAATTTTTGAAAGACGGGGAAAATACTGTTAGACACTCTATGCCGTGCAAAGTCGGCATGTAGTAGATCTTTGGTGACACATTCGTTGTTTTTCCAACAAAATCATTTAAAATTCACCCATAGATCGCCCAACAGGTATGTGATTTATTCTACCATCTAGTTTAGTAAAACGAACGGAACGCCTGTCTGGGCAGGCAACCTAGATAGCGTCCAGTCAAAATCCCTTGAACCCCCTCCATCTCGTCTCCTCGGGGAGTATCGGGACTTTTCGTTTTTCCCTGAAATCTTATTGGTATCTAGTTCTCTGGTGCCAGGTTTTAAAGCCCCGGGGGCTCTTAACTTGGAAGCGTGGGTTGGCGACCACCGGGCCGTTAGCTGAGTCCTGGCATTGCTTCCACCTGTCTTAGGCTCCTCGCTTTCATCTACCTTGGTCAGTTATTCTTTTCCGGTCCCGACGGTGTTTGACCATTTGAGGCCTAGGACATCTTTCATTTTCACGCCCGTCGTGGCCCTTGTCTGTCTTTGGCCGATACCTTGATTTTTCGAAGTGTGATCCCTTTCATTTTTTCCCTCTGATTAGCGTTAATTGAGGATGATTGCCCAGTTGTTCATCCTCTCAAAACAATAATCACCACCACCATTTACCAAGATGCCTCATTAATTAATGTCGATTTTCATTTTTTTAAATCCTCTTTAATAGATCGCTGGATTTCGACTTCCATTTATTTGTAAAGATAGACGGAGTTGACAGCATACACTTGGCAAGGAGCCTGGCCATTTGATCTAACTACAAAATATAGCTTGTTCGTGAAAGTTGGACAATTTGAAAAGCAGAAGTTAACGTTGTGTGAACACCAGCACAAAGTCTTCAACAAGAATGAATACAGTTGGTAGTAGAAACTGAAGTAATTTTGTGATTGACTTAAAACAGGTAATTTGAATTTATCCAAACTAGTCGGGTGAGCATTGGAAACTTACGGAGTAAGTTTAGTTTAGAATTGGCTTTAGTACTCGTACGTTTCAGCACTTCTAAACTTGGGTCGTTCCAATTTCTCAACTAGTAACTTAACACGCAATACTATGAAAGTGAAAATCATCAGTGTCACCCACCAGTTAATCCCCAATACAAAGAAAGTGGAAAGACTGAATATAATGCACCATATGCAGTACCAGCTCTTGTACAGGATGGTTAAGATATTCATAAACGATCCGCTAGGAGGATTTGAAATTTTCGGCTTATGGGTATATTTTGGCTTCCCTTCCCGCGTTTGTCAATTTCAGCGCAACCCAGGGCAATTTGCATTACATTTTACGCCTAAGTCAAGGGACTAGGGTAATTTCCCGTCAAAGGCAAGTTTCTGCTTGATATAGATTTAAGGCTCTCGCTTAGACGAACTTTACACACCGAGCGAGTGGCCGCGTGGTTAGAGTCGCGTACCTGTCAGCTTGCATTTGGGAGATAGTGGGTTCCAACCCCACTGTCGGCAACGCTGAAGATGGTTTTCCGTGATTTTCCACTTGCACACCAGGCAAATGCTGGCGACGTACCTTAATTAAGGCCACTGATGCTTCCTTTCCACTCCTAGCCCTTTCCTATTCTGTCGTCGTCATAGGACCAATCTTTGTCGGTGCGACATAAAGCAACTTGTAAAAAAAAAAAAAATCAAAGCGTAAATTACGTGACATAATTTCAGTTTCGTTCACATCGCGCCACATACTAACTCATTCTATGTTCATTCGGTTCGGTACAGATGGACTCTTGACAAATCACGTGGATTTACGAAGGTCTTGAAGATGATAAAAGAAGAAAATATTGGATTCATTCTCTTCATATGAAAAGGTTGACCGGTGGCCTGTTCCGCACGTTGTACGAATATCTGAATGAGTATCCAGAGTTTTATTTGTACTATCATTTGACACAAATTTCATTTCAAGAGCTACTACAAATTTTAAAAGGATATATTACTAAATCTGAGGCGGTGCTTTTCAGCAGTCTTATAAGAATCCTCCCATGCTCTCTGTCTGTCCACTCTGTTACTGTATGATTTGTCTCCTAACTTTCCTAAACATACTGTATTATGAATCTCAATAATCAACTTTTCGGTATCAAACATTGTATTGAAACCGTTTGTATACAAAGCATTGGACGAAACGTCAGCTGCAGTCTGGCGTTTTCCCACTTGGAATGTACCTGCAGCGGTCAGCGATGCTGTACCCGTAATGTTAAAATAAGCGTTTTGACAGATAGGGCTGGAGGGAGGAGCATTGTACGGTGTTACCACATTCCTGCATTACTTTCTTCTTCCCTTAGCTTTCGGCTCACTTGTTCATTCTTTCAGACTTCTGTGTTCTATTGTACGTAACTCAGAATAAGAGGTTTGCCAACTCCATGCAACAATAGCCATCAGGCCATCTCCATGGCAACTGCAGTGGGTCCGCCCACGTTTCCATGACGACCATACCCCTACTCCCTTCTCCCCACCCAGGCAGGCAGTAAACCGACCTCTCTCTAAGAACTGTCAGAACGCATCTTCCAATATTACGACTATAGCAATCGACATTGACTTATAAAATGGCCGGTGTATTACGCTGACACTACGCTAGGAGCACTGTGCGTGGGATATACTGAGACGTACCAGCGTAATTTGAGCGCAAGTATGGCGCGCAGTTGTTTTATATATGGAATCGTAGGATCGTACAAACGTCACGTAGGCTAAATTACGCATCGTAAATTCCGACTAGTGTGGTGCGAGCCCAAGTCAGGTTTTGCTGTATGTTATTCTCTCCTGGCTTCCTCTCTCTTCTCGGTAATGTTATTTGTACTGGTGGGAATATAAGGAAACTAATCTTTCCTTTCCTCTGATGTTCTGTACGTTAATCACAATATTATAGGCTATATACCGGTATATATAACTTTATAGTAATGCCTGCGTTGGAATGAAATGTAGAAACAAGTGAGGAAATGCAAGCTCCACAGGTGTATTTATAACTGAACCGTCACATTGCAGCCTGTAAATTACGCTTGACGACTTTACGATGACATCCCATGTATTCGGCTGGAAGAACTCGGCCTGTTTTTATTGCTGCTGTACGTCTCTATACTTACATCTGAAACTTCATATATCTCTGCTGTGAAGAGATCGTTAATTTGCGAAACCCAGTTCAAATGTTCTAAGGGAGACGTAAGTCAAATGGTAAGTCGATTTATCACTGCGAATGTAGATCATACATGTCAGAATTGTACTGGTGGAGGCAAAGAGCGGGGCTGGTTTCCTCCATCATTCCATTATTTGTTGCTCCGAAATAGTCTTCCTTGGGAGTGATATATGTATTGAAATGACGTCTGTCTGTCGAAACCAAATCACGTCTAAACTGCTTGGCGAGATTTCGTGAGGTTTTGCTCTCGCATTGTCGGATGAATTTTTCACGTTATTTACTGTTTTACTTCAAAATACAGCTCCCTCTGTGGATTAAAAGGGGTCCCAGGGGCTCTTAACTTGGGAGCATCAGTTGGCGACCACGGGGCCCTTTGCTGATTCCTGGCATTGCTCTTACTTGTGCCAGGCTCCTGACTTTCATCTATCCTATCCGACCTCCCTTGGTCAACGGCCAACTCTTGTTCTTTTCGGACCCCGACGGTATTAGAGCACTCGAGACCTAGAGTCTTTCATTTACACACCCTTTGCCCTTGTCTTTCTTTGGCCGATACCTTCATTTTTCGAAGTGTCGGATCTCTTCCATTTTCTCTCTCCGGTTAGTGTTATATAGAGGATGGTTCCTCTTAAAATAATAATCACCACCACCTTCCTGAGTGGATCCCGATATTGCGGGTTCAAACCTGGCAGAGATAGTCGAATTTTTGAAGGGCGGAAAAATATTTCCACTGAACAAGGGCGCAACTAGACCTCGGCCTTTCGAAAATCGACGGTAATCCGCAGGGAATGTTTTGACTGTGGGCCCAACTCGAACCATTATTTTAGATTTTAGGAGATACAACATGCGGAAGTACAGTATATATCTGCATGTAAGTGGCCGCCATTCTGAAACGGTTAAATACTGCAGATCAAATATACCATTGTGTCAACTGATTATATTAGGATACAATATTTTAGGCCAGTTTTACGGAATACTTTCGATGTGACTGACACTGGCGCGTCAACAACTTAAAAGTATAAAAATACGAAAGAAATCGAGAAAACGAAGAGGCTACTAGCAAGGAAGAGAGGGTACTTCGCAAGCGATCCCCTGCAGGCAATTGACAATCATCATACGGAGGTCGAGTCATAAGTCATGGCAACTATTTTTTTTTTTTTCTCGCGAACAGAAGACAACACGGAAAATCTAAGATATGCATTTGGAAACGTACGGTATGTACTTGCGTATGATGCCACTAGTGTAGATAGTGTATGTAAACAACAGTGTGGGTCTAAGCATGCCCCCAAGTTCAGTGACTGAAAGCGTCACAAAATGGAAGTCAGCAAGCAGGAGCAACGATCGTACATTAAAATAGTTCTCCGCGGCAGAAATGCACGCCAATGCCATGCAGAGCTGCGGGAAGCATTATGTGTATGACTATGATCTAATCCCCAAAGTCAAGAAGCCATTACATGGACAACGGTTTGCTAACAAAGAGGACAACGTAACAGCATTTCGGAGGGAGGTGTCACACGTTAGCGATACACATGCAGCGAATGGTATTCCGCACCTGCCCCACCGCTGGCAACGCTCAGTGGAAACCTTGGGTGGTAATTTCGAAGGCCTGTAACCAGTGGAGACCTGTCCTTTGTACGTAGTCTTGTGTATTTGCTGTCTATATCATAATAAAACAATTTTTACCAATGGCCTGTGTTCTGTCACTTTCCTACGAGAATCTCCTGAAGTCAGAATTTGTCTTCAGGCACTATGCATAAGTACATGGCCTTATATTTCCAAATGCATATCTTAGATTTTCCGTGTTGTCTCCTGTTCGCGAGAAAAAAGTAGTTACCCTGACTTATGACTCGACCCTCTTAGAAATATGGTTTCTTCTATTGCCGTTTGCAGGAGAGAGGTCGATAAAGATCCAAACCAACATTTTCAGATTCTGAGTCCAACCGTACTGTCATCGGCAACATATTATTCCATGATGTTTATTTCAGTAATACAGAGCACATATTTATACACTACTAGTATTTGTATCCGTCGTTGACAGATTAGTTCGTTGTTAAAATTTCACAAAACGTATCTTTATAATACAAGTAATGCCATCTAGTGTAAATGAGTGGAAGACATTATATAAAGTTAAGATGAAAATTCGTATAATCTGTACACGAGAGAGATTCCTAGTACGCATCTTCACTGAAATCTAGGCTATCGGTAGACTCTGGCTGAGGAGTCTACATACATACATACATACATACATACATACATACATACATACATACATACATACAGTCATACATTGTTGTTGGCATGTGAAAGATATCTGGTTCAGGCACCACAATCGGAATGTCGAATTTTTTTTTTTTTTGCTATGGGCTTTACGTCGCACCGACACAGATAGGTCTTATGGCGACGATGGGATAGGAAAGGCCTAGGAGCTGGAAGGAAGCGGCCGTGGCCTTAATTAAGGTACAGCCCCAGCATTTGCCTGGTGTGAAAATGGGAAACCACGGAAAACCATCTTCAGGGCTGCCGATAGTGGGATTCGAACCTACTATCTCCCGGATGCAAGCTCACAGCCGCGCGCCTCTACGTGCACGGCCAACTCGCCCGGTGAATGTCGAATTTGGTACGCAGGTCGCCTAGATGGCATAACTTCACAGGCCGGAAACTCAGGCTATTTTTACTATTTTAAAAACATGGTGCTACAAGCCTACCAAGCGACCACTGCTCAGTTTGAAGACCTACAGATTACAAGGTTATGCGTGGTCAGCGTAACGAATCATCTCGGCCGTTATTCTTAGCTTTTTAGACCTGGACCATTATGTAGTTCCGCAATTGTTCTCATGCAGGCAGAATGGACCTCGAGCCAGCGCACAGATACTGGTCAAAATCCCACGCCTGACAGAGTCGAACCCAGGACCTCCCAGAAGAGGTTATGTATTATTATTTCTTATTAGTGCTCCTATTGTCCTGTATGGAGGTGATGTAGTAGGACCTTCGGGAATGGAGGTAGTGATTTACAGCTAAGATCGATGAAATGTTACTCTTTGGTAGAATATGAAGCCGGTCGAATAGTATGTGATAAAGTGAACTGATGGACATGCATTAGGTATGATTGAAAGTATTTTTACGCTGGTAAGGTCAGAGGAGAAAAGCACCAAGAAAAATCGATAGGTGACGGTTTTTTAAAATAACCATTACCATAATAGATTGCCTACGTGCCTAAACGAAATCAGCTCGTGTTATTTAAATTGATCGCGTGACATGTTAAGTAAAGTGCGAGGGTGAATTTCTCGTGCATGTTCACTCTCGTTTGCCTTCTATGCTTACGTGGTTGATATTCTGATGAATATTGAATGTGGTCCTCAGTTTTTCTTACTCTTGTGTGCCAGTTTTGATTATTTATAAAGAACTAGCATAAAGAAGTTAGTTGGCTGCGCGGTTCCCGTCAACGTAGCTATGAGTTAGCATTTAGGAGATGGCGGGTTCGAACCCAGTGTCGGCAGCCCTGAAGAGGTTTTCTGTGGTTTTCCATTTTTAGACCGGTGACAAATGCTGTGGCTTTTCACCAAGGATGTGCCAGTTTTGAAAACTAATTCACATCCCTGTGTACGGTAATTAAGGTCATGGTTGCTCCTTCCCAGTTCTAGCCGTGTCACCAAAAGATACGTCGGAGGGACATAAAACCAATAGCAAAAATACAGTATTAACAAAATAAAGGACTAGCTGTTACACCTGATTGGTTAATTTTTGTACAGTTACGGCGGTAATGACATTTAGCGGAGAAGAATAGCATCAGAAGATAAATTTGTTCTAAGTCTTCAGCCCGTAGGCTGGTTGGATCCTCAAAAGACAGCATGGAAGGTAATGCGGTTATTAGGGGAGTGTGTGGGAACAAACACGAACTCCAAGTCTTCGAGTAAGAGAAGTTAACCAGATGCGGTTAAAATTCCCTGAGCCGGCCGAGAATCGAACCCAGAAGACTCTGAACCGAAAGCCTCGACGTTGACTATTCAGGCAAGGATGCGTTTTTAAATAGGGTTTTTACAGCATTTCGAAGTGCCAGGTAGTTATTGAATTCTGTGACCCAACTTGGCAGGTTCGATCCTGGTTCAGTCCGGTGGTATTTCAAAGTGATCAAATACTGTGCCTCAGCCTCGTGTTGGTAAATTTACTAGCACGTAAAAGAACTTCTGCTGGACTAAATTCCGGCACCTCGGCGTCTCCGGAAACCGTAAAAGTAGCTAGTGGGACGTGAAATACTTAACATTATTAATGAATTCTGTGAGTGCAAAATGAAACCGTTGTGAAACAACTTACTCTCCGGATTCGTTACAGTTAACTACTGTGTATATTTAAAGGCTTCCTGGTGTTAATTTTTTATGTCTCGTTTCAGTCAAGGTATTTCTAAATCGAGAGAAAGTCCTTTCAACCTCACAGAATGTTATCGGGCTATACTTTCCGCCGACCTACGAGATGTATCGAAGCTAAAAGGTAAATAAGCTCTTACAAATGCTTTTTGTTCGTCATAATTTGACCTAAAACGGATTTTTAACTTTATTCTGGATGTTTAATAATTACAAGAGTAAATAGGCATTTTAAGAAATCTCCAGCTGAATCATTACTCAGCACCATCATATCTCAACAACTTCCATATTGCTACAGCCATAAACACTTTTTTTTTTTTTTTTTTTTTTTTTTTTTGCTACTTTACGTCGCACCGACCACGGGTAAGTCTTATGGCGACGATGTGGTAGGAAAGGGCTGGGAGTGGGAAGGAAGCGGCCGTGGCCTTAATTAAGGTACAACCCCAGCATTTGCCTGATGTGAAAATGGGAAACCACGGAAAACCATCTTCAGGGCTGCCGACAGTGGGGTTCGAACCCACTATCTCCCGGGTACAAGCTCACAGCTGCGCGCCCGCAACCGCACGGCAAACTCGCCCAACGGCCAACAACACCTTTGTTCAGTGTATCCCAGCTAGAGCCTCTCACGCTCGTTTTGGTTTTGACCGGGGGTTGAAGGCCGGATGCCTTTCCTGAGGCCACGTGATTTTTGAGAACCTCAGCCTGCCGGGTGGAAAGCCAGCATGGAATTATTTTTTGTTAATATTGAAAACATTTCTTAGCAGACAAAGTGGGGGTCCCCATGCTACGAAAAACGTAAAATTAAGCAATTTCCTCAATTGTGCCGAAAGTTGAAGGGCTGAAGGGCCCGGAAAGCTTTCAGTTACCAGAACCACTAGTCCTAAACATCCTAAAGATTCCAAGGAGATACCTCGTTTCAGTCCTTGGATTACGGAATAAAAGCCTTCAAGGGAACTACTCTCATCTCACTCACTCAGTACTCTCAAATTCGAAAGAATAATCACAGAAAGAAGTCCAATCCAAAACTGACAAGTGCAATTCTTACAACATTACAACTCATATCATCAACGTCTTTGGCAGTCTGCCGAATTTGCGAGCCAACTCATAAATTACTTAAAGGTGATAAATGCGACATCCCTAGATTAAGAATTACTATGTACAGAGATTATCATTGTTAATGTGAGCTGTAGTAGTTACAGTTTTTGTAGATATTTCAAATGTTAAGTTTATAATCGCCATGAACCCTTGACGTTAGGAACGAAGGGTATTACATGGATGTTAGGAATGAAGTGTTTGGTAAATGAATTTTGCGTGCCAGCATGAGGTAGTTGTAACTAGTGCCCATTAAACTGGAGGGTGTATTAATGCTCCTGATTACTGCAGTCAGAGATAGCACCGCCAGGGTGAGCTAATGAATGCACGGTAATTGCATGAATATTCCAGCAAGAGCACATATTTGCCAGAGAAACCGCATCCTAGTGGTCAGCAGAGGGGTTGTTTTTTTCGAGCTTGCTGTCAACTAGCGATTACTGTTTTATCACTCCTCTGTCGTCGCTTTGAAGAATAGTTTTTGTGTTTGTCAAATGAGTTGGTTGAAAATAATTTCTATTCGGGATTGAGTTTATTGGTACGGGAACGAATCGTATCCACGAAATTTCACGCTAATTTTTACGCCAAACGAAAGATAATCATTGTTTTTATTCAAATGAAGTGTAAAATATGCTGTAAATTAAGAAACACCGTCGTTACTAGAGAAATATGTATACGTACTTACGGGATGTAGACAGGACTCCCTTGTGTTGCATACCGCTGCTCGTGCCGTCTTTTGTTTCTTTCTTGAGGTCCAGGACTAGCAACGACGAATGGGAGTGCTATGTCTGTGAATTCTCATTATCTTTGTCCATATGACTAGCGCGGCCGGTAGGAAAATAGCATGATTCCTGGAGCAAGAAATATATCACTTAATGAATGAGTTAGGGGGAAAAGACGAATGAGCAACATGGAGAAAACGACGCCTGATTAATTCAGACAACTTCGGTGAGCAAAGACATCACACACGAAAGTTACGGACAAACAAAACACATACGGAAGGGCTGCGACGTAGCAGAAAAAATAGTTGTAAGGTAGTAAAGTATGTATCCATATTAGTATCTACAAGTAAAATATTTCGTACTATTTCTTAATTTGCCGCAGGTTTTACACTTTATTTGAGTAAAATCAATTATCTTCCTTTTGGGACAAAAATTACAGTGAAATTTCGTGGATACGATTCGTTCACGTAACAGAGTTAATTTAGGTATTACAACTGCTGTAAATTAGTCCAACTTTGAGACGCCGTACAAATAATTTTGCACTTATATATCACAATCGAGCTACAGTGCAAAATATTTGCATTATTTGAAAAAAATATGCAGATTTCTCCTTGCAGAATGCTAGCCCTAAGTGAATATGAGTTGCGTCGCTGTGTTATGTGGATAATGCCTTTGCGCCGGGGCTGAGGTCGTAATATTGAAAGAAGCATTCTGACATTTGCTCTTGTGGTAAGTACTACTATGTGAGAAACCACACGGCTTTGGCTGGCGCCCGTGATGAGTACCACTATGTTTTTTTTTCTATTTGTTTTACGTCGCACCGCCGACACAGATAGGTCTTATGGCGACGATGGGACGGGAGAAGGCTGGAAGTGGGAAGGAAGCGGCCGTGGCCTTAATTAAGGTACAGCCCCTGGATTTGCCTGGTGTGAAAATGGAAAACCGCGGAAAACCATCTCCAGGGCTGCCGACAGTGGGGTTCGAACCCACTATCTCCCGAATACTGGATGCTGACCGCACTTAAGCGACTGCACCTATCGAGCTCGGTGTGTACCACTATGTGCGTTGCCTGAGAGTAGTATTATTATCCGAGGAACACCAAGTGTTTGTGTTGCCTGTGGGCGCTACCAAAATGTGTGAAACACCGTGGGTCTGCATTGCCTATAATTAGTACTCCTATGTGAGCGACACAATAAGTATACGTGGTCTGTGATTAGTTCCACCAAGTGAGGAACACCACGGGAATACCGGCGCCCGTGATAAGTCCCACTCTGTGAGGAACTCCATGGGTCTGCGTTGCTTGTGAGTGGTGCCTTTATGTCCGAAACACCATGAGTTTGTGTTACCTGCGAGTGGTGCCATTGTGTGTGACATACCATGCGTTTACATTACCATTACATGAGTACCATCATGGGAGAATACCCTGAGCCTACGTTACCTGTAATTAGTACCACTGTAGGAGGAACACCACCATGGTTCGGCTTTACTAGTGATTAGTACACTTGTTAGGTGCCGGTGACCTGGATTGTTGACCCATTTAGATAATAAGCATCATCCCAGTAAATAAGACACTGTGAGGTGGGTCCACTGATTGTTTTTTTTTTTTTTTCACGATCATTTTTTCATCACCATTCGTTGTAGATTCTAGTCAGTGGATACATTTTGAAGTTTTAAATTTTCATTTCGTTGCACGTCGTATCGTTAGGGGCCGATGACCTAGCTGTTAGGCCCCTTTAAACAACAATCATAATCATATTTTGCTTCTCTTAGTGCCATGTTTAGCTGTTTGTAGGGGTTAATTTGCTTACTTATTTCTAGCCTTTCTAGGCCACAAACATCGAACCTAATTAATGCCTTTGTTGTATTTTACAATTTCCTTTGAAAACAAATTATTGCATATTACATGAATTTGAAAGAGTTGTAAGTGAAAAAGGAAATTTGTAATTTCGCTCTAATAACCGATTCTCCTGCAACTAAGTTCTGTTGGATGTTCTAATTGAATTTAACTGCAGTAAGAGATGAGTATCATTCTTGTCCAGTCCTCGTAGAAATGGCCACCTGCTATCCTTTGTTCAATCGTATGCTACTTTTATTCCATCGTGACTGGAATAAATATCCAAGAGAATTCAAATTATCTTGGAACTCACAGTAAGCACGTGCTTTACAAAGTGTATGTGTGTTGGGTATTCAGCTAGAAGGCTGGTCTGATCCTCTACAGATCCACCAACAGCCGTCATAGATAGCCTAGATGTCACTGAACAGGCATACTAGTTTCCCGTTGCTTTCCCATTGCTATTACATATCAGTCTGCCAAGCCCACTGAAATGCATGAACCAACCGACCCTCTGAGCGATATTTTCACACCATTAATAACAGGGACTGGCTGCATAAGGAACGGTATTACGAGAATCGCTCAGACCTCGGTCATTTTCATATTGTCAAAGCCAAGGATGAGACTGAGACAGGTCAATGAAAGTAACATACCAGAAGACATATTGCACTGTAAACACTACATCCCGCCAGCAGAGGCATTTTACAATGTAAGTAATGCCAAACAAACGAACACGAGTAATTTATAACAAACAATAGAAAAATACTTAATTTAATGTTGAGTTTGAACTTTCTATCTACATAGATTAATTGGTATTGGAATTGAAAAGGCAATTTCAGCGTAAATAGAAGAGTTTTTGAGAAACGGCTCCTAATGATTTTCATCCGAGTAAATTCCATTAGTTTTGTAGATGTGGATTGTAGGAAATGAATCAGAATACTTTGGAACACCTCTTGGGCAATATTGGCCCAAGAACATAGACTTTTCAGCTGTATATCAGCTGTAACAGTCAGTCATAGAAAATATATAGGATGAGATCATCTGTTAGATCATCGAGGAGTTTGGTTCGGTCCTGAAATAGCACCACCAAAGGTTATGCGATTATGAAGAAATCGCAAAAAAAACAAAACAAAAAAAACCAACGGCGACGCTAAAACGAGGCATTCTGGGCAAGCTGAGGAGCGAGGTAATTCGCCAGTGTCTTCCTAATTTACACATTTTAATTTATGAATTTATTATGCATGTGCAGAAAAAAATGATTTCATAGTTTTCTCACAAATAGTGTTTAAATAAATCATTGTGAATTCAAAAACATTATCATGCAAATATTACAAAAATGTTTTGAATATTTATTTTTGGTTTTCTGTTCCCCATGTATGTTATTTATATGTACTGTTATTATTTACTCGCTACGGCCTTCGAGGACCACTTTAAGTCTTATTACATTTGGCAGTGAAGTTCACTTTGGTTTAGCCCAGAATTCCCTCATTCTTTGTGAGTGGACCCGTTTGCGTTCCTCTGTCCAAAGGACACCGTGTCTTCTTTTCGGTTGTTCGTTTCGGTTTGCTCCGTTCGTCAACTACATTTTTTCTTTCGCAAGGGATCTATGTCGTCGGGCTGAATAGCCTGGATGGTAGAGCGCTGGCCTTCTGAGCCCAACTTGGCAGGTTCGATCTCCACTCAGTCGTGTGGTATTTGAAGGTGTTCGAATACGTCAGTCTCGTGTCGGTAGATTTAGGAATTAACCATGGTTAGCCATGCATACGGTTAATCGAGGATGGTTGCCTGTTGTACTTCCTTTTTTCGGCGAGAATTGACTCATTAAAGAACTCATGCAGGACAAACAGCGTGGTTTGGGGTTTTGAATAAAAAGTGAAAGGTATTTATGATCAACCTATTCCCATCCATTCGTTTGAGGTGACCACAAAATCGTGCCCGTCTCTTGCGGTTTGTGTCTGTAATTTTCTGTTTTGCTGTAGAATTCATTTATTTATTTTTATCCATAATAAGTGTCACAGGCGGTGATGAATAATCTCTACTGCATAATAATTACAACCATAATAATTACAATGATAATAATTCACAGTTAACAGTGAATACAATATTCAACAGCGCTTTAACCTCATAATAAAGTTGTCGCCTTGCAGATATACAGTATATGTCGGATGTTATCTTTTAAAGACAGCACAACGATGTGAGCATTGCCTTGCCAGAAGCCGCAGGCAGTGTGCAGTGTTGGTTGCAAGGGAGCCGATGACCTTATTTATATGGCCCGTCCTTGAACTTTGGCTGCCGGCCTTATCAGTAAGAAACGAGGGGCATGGAGGGCAAAAGCGAGGCGCCGACTGCTGTGACGTGATTCTATCGGCGAGGTCGGGTGTTATCCATAAGGGTACAGTCAGTTGTTAGGTGTAGCCGTCCCTATTGCTGAATGATTTGTTACAACCTTGGTCACGGAAAGAAACAACAGTGACCTTCAACAGGCCGCAATGTGCTCTTCCATACTGTTGTGAAGATATGAATTAGGACGTACCTGCTCTGTGCTCCTCGTCTAGGTATAATTCGATTTTTACATGTAGATCATCAGTTGGATAAAATAGAATGTATTAAATTTACTATTATTATTACTATTATTATTATTATTATTATTATTATTATTATTATTATTATTATTATTGTCCAGCATCTGCATCTTAGCTGAATGGTGAGCGTTGTGGCCTTCGGTTCAGAGGGCCCCGGGTTTGATTCCCGGCCGGGTTGGTTTTTTTTAACTGTGTGGCTAATTCCTTTATATTGGGTTCTGGGTGTTTATGTTAATCTTAATAAACACATCGGCATGTACACACAACTTACCACACTGCCAATCACCGCGGGAACATGCAGTAGTGATGCATTCCTCCCACTGATCTCTGTACATGGATCGCTGATGGCAGCTCTCCGCTGCAGGAGAAAGTACGCCAAGTTGAGCGCGCGGTCCGCCATGTTGGTGTACCCATCCTAGAGCTCTCCTTATGGGGAAGCAATGATAATATAATCAATTTTAAATCGCAGTTAATGGCGCATTGGAATAATTAAAAATATAGGGATATGTTCACTCAAAGCATAAGGAGATTGGGAACACCGACACATCATTCCGAGGTCAGTACATCTCCGGGATAGCAATAAAAAATGAGTGTATAATAACGGCCGACAAATATTAACTTAGGTGCTGAATACATGCAGTTAGCGATCGGTAATACAATACGAGTGAAAAACAGTTTCTGGAAACATTGCTCTAAATTTTATACGTGTATGCCACGAAATTATGCATTCTTAAGGGATGGTATGACTGAATTTTTCGTATTTTGAGCGCAAAACTCGGTTTTTCATTTTATTCATACAAAAATAGCCCAATTCTTCCTCTTCCAGAAAATGTTTTTATTTTAGTAATTCCGGCTTGTTTAAAGCTTGAGAAGCCATTTAATATGAGCCCGCAGGACATTTAAAAGCCCGGAACCTCACTCACTTCTCCTGTAACGGCATAATGATAGTTTACTGTGTGTTTTTCGCTGGATATTCAAGTATTTCGTGGCGTATTTGCCGTAGAAGTACACTTCACCACGCTGACAGTCACTTGTTTACTACGTAATCAATACAGTTGCGTTGTTAGGAAATATTGTAATTTGAACTGACGGAGAGAATGTTGTACCTCTTTCAAATAGTACTCAATTTATATCTGCCACACATGTATACTTCAAAGTTTAAATATATTATGTATTTGTATTATTTACATTTCGGAATTCGTATTTGTGTTAACCGTAGTAGTACAAGCATAGCTCCCTTGTTTGTTTATATTTTACTAACATGCAGAAGTAACATGTAGTTTCAATTCAGCGAGTGAAATATCTAAACTAGTGATTTTTCATTGATGTATTTCATCTTAATTCCTTTGTAAATGTGTGGGGTATTGCAATAAAACAGCACAGAACACTCGTGGAACTACAATCAGGGGACCTGGCGTCAATGAACTAAGCATAAACAAAGTAAGCGCGCTTCTCTTGGTCTACTGCACCGTGCGCTCGCTACCATCTTACTACGCTAGTCATCTTCTATTCGGCTTACTGCTACCCAAGCTACCAGCCATCTATGTATAGAGATCAGTGATTCTTCCACTCACCGAGCGAGTTGGCTATGCGGTTTGGACCACATAGCTGTGAGCTTGCATCCAGTGGTAGCTTTTAAGATGGTTTTCCGTGGTTTCCCATTTTTACACCAGGCTGTGCTTTAATAAGGCCACGGTCGCTTCCTTCCTTCCTTCCTTCCCAGTCCTAGCCCTGTCCTTCACCACCATCGTCGCCGCAAGATCTTTTGTGTCGGTGCGACGTAAAATAAATAGCAAAAAAAAAAAAAAAAAGAGAAACATCGCCCTTCACATAGGGTTGGCGTCAGTAATGGCACGTGGTCGTAAAGTCACACCTCGTGCCGATAGCGAGAATTTATTATTATTATTATTATTATTATTATTATTATTATTATTATTATTATTATTATTATTATTATTTCTGTGACTGTGGTGACACCTCAAACCGGCCCCAGGTTATATTAACTTCAGATAGTGGGTTGACGATGACGGGGACCTTGGCTGAGGTCTAGCATTGCTTCTACGTACTTGTGCCAGTATCTTCACTTCCATCTATCGTGTGTGCCCTTCCATGGACAACTCTGGTTCTTTTCCGACCCCGACGGTATTACATGTTGAGGCCTAGAGAGTGTTTCATTTTCACGCCCTTTGTGGCCCTTGTCTTTATTTCGTTGAAGTGTCAGACCCCTTCCATTTTTTCCCCTGATGATCAGTGTTAATAGATGATGGTTGCCCGGTTGTATTTCTTTTTAAAACAATAGTTACCACCACTCCTTATACCATTCAACACATAGTCATGGAATACCGCCGAGGAGGTTTGAGGGAAGCATATATTCGTAATAGTTTAACGTCGCACTAACATATCGAAGCTTTTTGGCGACCAAGAATGGGAAAAGGCTAGGTTTTGGAAGGCAGTTGCCGTGGCCTTAATTAAGGTACAGCCCCAGCATGTGCTTGATATGGAAATGGGAAACCACGAACAATCATCTTCAAGACTCCCGACGGTGGGATTCGCACCCACCATCTCCTGAATGCAAGCTCACAGCTACGCGACCCTAACCGCGCGGCCAACTCGCTGGGTAAGAAGGGAACATTCATGACTTGCATGCGACCAGTGAAGAAGCCAGCGTCTGATTGGACATTCAGTTCTTATAGAGTCGCTCCTCACCTGTGTAGTACCCATGGGTCTTCTTCATATGTTGATAACATGTCCTCATTTGTAATATGTCCTTTTACCATATGATATATTTATATAGTACTTGTACATTCTTATAAAATCACGTATTGGATAGCAGTTGGTCCGCAAATTCGGCAGACTGCCATAGACATTGATGAGACGGGTTGTACTATAGTAAGAATCTCTGTTTTAGATGATTATTCTTTCGAATCTGAGAGTATTCAGTGAGTAAAATGAGAGCAGTTCTCTAGAAGGCTTTTATTCCGTAATCCAAGGACTGAATCGAGGTCTCTGTTTGCAGTCTTTAGAATGTTCGGGACTAGCGGTTCTTGTAATTGAGCTTTTAGGTTTCTCACAGGAAATTGAAAATATAATCCCTTTTTATACTTCTGGAGTACAAGTTAATGTGCAAATTTAGCAATTCGCTCGGCGCTGAACTTGTATTGTATTTGCTGGAAGTTAATGTTCGAAGTAATTAAGTTCTAAAGAGAGCCTCTTCAAAGTAGAAATTGCAGTGGTTCTCTCACTGTACAGCAAATGATCTAGACATGCTTTGCCATAATATAACTTGCTGACCTGCGTTTTATTATTCACGTCTGCTGATAGGAGAAACTTGTGTTGGGGAGGAAGCTTTAATGATAACAAAGTGTAGTAATCCGTTATTTTTACGCGGGGCTGCTTTTATACAGCTTTTAGTGTTTTGTTCTGCTGTTCTGCAGCAGGTTACGGGCAAACTTCGACCTTGAATTGTTTTGTAGGACTGCAGATTAGGTCTAGCGATACTCGGGTACTCGGTTATCCGAACCATGACGAATAGACTGCCTAGTGAGATCATTAACCGAGTTCAGGCGCGCTCCCGCAGAGCGGCGCTAGTGGAGCCAATCACCAACGCTACACGTCAGCTGTTTTAGTGGACTACGGTGACACGCAAATAACCAAATGCAACACCCAATTATTTAGACTTACGAATAATACTCTCAGAGGGTTGTAAATAATATTCTCAGTCCCCACGAAGAAATATTTTTGGACTTTAATAAGAGATATCACCAGATAAAATGGAACATTATGAAAAGCGAAAGCAGTATTGTGCTTTACATACTTAAAAAGAGAGTATTTAAACATAGCACATAAAACATTACATTCCATGTTCTTAATCTTCCCCTGTAGGAAATTAATCCTAGCTTTGACTGCGGAAAGAGACATTCAGCTCGCATTAAATTACGAGTTGCGTTCTTTAGTCGCCTTTTGACATTTGGGTATCGGTAAGAGGACTGGACTAGTCGTGAATTTGACTACTACTCGGCTAACCTTGAACCTTACCCGCTCACGGTTGCCATTACTGCGTTACTCACATCGTGATTCTTGTTCTTTATCCCCTTGATACCGTCTTCATTCCTTTTCCTACTGGGTGCCTTTCGCAATTTCACCCCAGAGGATAGGTATTTCGGTAAATTTAGAAAAATGTGAGTCACTGTTCCTGGTTTTAATTTCCACCTCACACGAGGAAGTTCAACGTTTTTACCGTTCAAAGGAAATAGTCCGCCTTTATAAATTAATTAAATCTAGCGAAAAATGCAAGTCACATATTCATATCTTTCCGCAGAATAACTCTCGTCACTTCGCAAAACAGATTATTTTCTTTTGGCGGTATAAAAAATCGTCTACCATCACACTTCACTCCGTAACCAGATTTGCTACTAGGAACGAAATAGTGCGACATTTTCTCGAAATAATAGACGACTAGTTGATTGCACACACAAAGCACTGCACAGATATCAATACAACAAAGACTTTCAGTAAAATATCAAAACAGACAAATTCCCTCGATAGGTATTCAAATTGTTACCCTGCCTTCACGCAATCTATTACCTTCGTCGACAATTTGGCGCACATGTTGTTGCAGCTGGTTCGTTGCGACTGCAGCGCCACACTCCTTGCGGGGCCACCAACGACAGTGCTGAGAGAGCAGAGTGATCACACTAGGTCTTCCATTCATGCCCGAACATTACGCGGTGCGTTCGCGTGATACTGTAATACACAGAGGGTGGAATAATATGCACTAAAAACGGAAAAAAATATGCATGCAACTATGCAGTAAAATAAGAGTAAAATAAAGTAAAGTAAAGTAAAGTAAAGTAAAGTAAAATAAGAGTTTCTTTTACGTTGCACCGACACAGATAGATCTTATGGCGACGATGGGATAGGAAAGGCCTAGGAGTTGGAAGGAAGCGACAGTGGGATTCGAACCCACTATCTCCCGGATGCAAGCTAACAGCTGCGTGCCCCTAACCGCACGGCCAACTCGCCCGGTCTTAGGACTAAAAACAGCAATATATGCACTATTGCATACTCTGCAAAATATTTGTTTTTTCCTCTCTATGTATAATGCTGGCTCCCCAAATATCAAGTGCTGAAGCAGAATATTTTTAGCTTCATTTTCTTTTGGCATGATTTTTAATGGTTACTGGTGTTCATACAACGAAGAAATGAAATTATTGTAGGTTATAGATCCAACATAGCGGCGGCTCCGACGAGCCGCAGTGCACTAAACAGGCTTACCAATATTAGCGCATTCTCCACAGATACTGAATAACACGAAATATAGGTTAGACGCAGGGTCTGTCAGGGTGCTTGCCCCTGGTGGATGGACTGTGCACGGTGCAAAAGACGACTTCGCTTGGTTGACTAGAGTGCAGACCCCCACCCCTCGATTTGCAGCAATAGCGCTGTCTATCTCTTTCCCCACGCCTGTCTCGCTCGCTCGCGCCATTTGACTCCCTCTTCCTCACTTGCTCTGTAGCGCTCCAAATCCGAGCTGAGTTGAGTCGAGTTAAGCCGAGCTTAGCCGAGTAGCCCAGAGACGAAGCGTTGGTCCGAGCCGAGTCGAGTCGAGCGGGACCGATGCACTGTGCACAGGAACTCTGCGCCGCTGTTTGCACGCGTGAGATTTTGGGCGTTTGAGAGGCCCTGGGTTAGAGCTACAAAATATTGATCTGCACAAGACAATTAGTCTGGCCTGGTTAGGTTTTGCTGGTGACAAGACCATGTGAACCAAACAAGGCATTATTTACATAGTTTCAGGCTGTTTCTGTTTTAATTCTTCTATATAAGTAAGAATACTTCCCTGCCATGCATTGAGGAAGGATCTCTCCTCTCTGCCACCTGAGGCATCTTAAAACATTATTTTCCTTTGATTGCAACATCCGAACCGAATACCAAAACGCCATCGGAAAAAATAAACATTGTCAAGCTCTTGTTAATACTGTCGGCTGTCGACAACAATGCATTGTTGTGCCGATTTGAATATCAATATACAATATTGTGTGCTGTTTTATACAAAACAGCTATTATTATTTCATATGCACACATGTCAAGAATATGCCCATATCCCGTACATATGCATTGAAAATGAAAACCTACAACCTGTTTTCCAGTCATTGACCGCGTCAGGGATGTAATGAATGAATCATATATAGGCTATTATTACGATGGGGTCGCTACTCCCAAAGTGCTATATTAATGAATGATAGATGCTACGAAATGAGAAGGGAGAGTGTTGCTGGAATGAAAGATGACAGGGAAAACTAGAGTACCCGGAGAAAAACCTGTCCCGCCTCCGCTTTGTCCAGCACAAATCTCACCTGGAATGACCGGGATTTGAACCACGGTATCCAGCGGTGAGAGGCCGACGCGCTGCCGTCTGAGCCACGGAGGCTCATATGCATTGATATTCACTATAAAACTTAGCCATTCGATTTCAGATGGTATGAATCTCCTCATGTGCAAATTATATCTTGAAACAAACAAAACTTGCAAATATGCCAAAATCGCCCTCTGGTAATAAGAAACAAGGTTGCGCATTACCCGGCTACATGTTCACTGAAAAGCAATTTTGTGATCTATAATCCTTTGACTATGTGTGTTGAGTATTCACCCCGAAAGGTATCACTGATGAACCATACTATGGAAATAAGGAGTAAGGTAGTTTCCCGTTGCATTCCTCGTCGGGCCAGAAGGTTTCTTTTTTGGTATCAAGTTTGCCAAGGCCACTGAAATACTCGTACCGGGCGAGTTGGCCGTGCGGTTAGGGGTTCACAGCAGTGAGCTTGCAACCGTGAGATAGTGGGTTCGAGCCCCACTGTCGGCAGTCCTGAAGATGGTTTTCCGTGGTTTCTCATTTTCATACCAGGCAAATGCTGGGGCTGTTCCTTAATTAAGGCCACGGCCGCTTCCTTCCCACTCCTAGGCCTTTCCTATCTCATCGGCACCATAAGACCTATCTGTGTCGGTGCGACGTAGAGCAAGTTGAAAAAAAAATGCTCGCACCAACTGGCCCTATGAGGGACATTTTCACACCGTTCATAACAGGTACTTGTTGCATAAGAAATGGCATTAAAGCACTAGCATCGCTGATACCTGTCACTTTCATGTTGTCAAAAGCAAGGATGTGACTGAGACTAGATAATGAACGATTTTTTTTCTACCTCACACCAGAAAACATAGTGCACTGTAAAGGCTGGGTCTCACCAAAAAGGCACTATGACAACAAGGGGGATGAGTAACGACCAGTTATTCGTATTAACTCAGAAAGCAATTGAGTAAAGTTTGTTCTAAAATACGAGGGCTTTTTTTTAAACCTCCGATCGGTCGAGAAACTAAAACCACAGTGAGAATCCGACGATGCGTTGTGCAGATGTGTTGCGCAGTGTCTTAGTATGCCTGTCGACCGCATCACGACACACTTGTCAGTTCTGAACGCGTAGAGAGCATGTAAACATGCCTAAGACAATACTCTCTCCCGCCAAGTGTGAAGTGCATGCTGTCATTCGATTTCTTCATGCTGAGGGGTGCAATGCAATTTTCTCGAATCGCCTGATCCACTCGCTGAACAAGATCATCGTCTGACACTCGCTTCCTTCCTTGACCGCCTGCATCATGAACGTCTGTTCATTCTGCTTCAAAGTTCCTGCACCATTGCCGCACTTTGCTGCCACTCACGAAAATTTTATCTTACACATTACTCATTAGTGGATGAATTTCGGCTGCATTGCAACTAGAGTACGCATTGCATCCCCCATCATGAAGAAATCGAATGACAGCACGCACTTCACACTTGGCGGGAGAGACTATAATCCTAGGTATGTTTACGTGCTCACTACGCGCTCAGAACTGACAAGTGTGTCGTGATGCGGTATTATCTGCACAACGCTTCGTCGGATTCTCACTGTAGTTTTAATTTCGCGACCGATCGCAGGTTGAAAATAAATAACCCTCGTACATTGCGCATTATTTAAAGGCTGTGACATAAATATATGAATGCCGACGTAATATATTTTTTCTCACATATTCACCAGTTCGAAACTAATGGATTTCCTTATAGGGAATAGGTTGTACTTGCCCCGCACTCCTTCCTTCCTATCTTGGGTGATTTGGAATAATTGATTTAAGTCATCATATGTCATCGAGATTATTTTATTTCAGAAACATAATTTAGGCCTACTGTTAACCCTGACGGCCACACATTACATCTTTTTATAAATAAAACAGTATAGCATAACGGGTCAATACTAACATTCCAACTAGTGGACGAATTTGCCGAAAAGTCGAGTTGATTATTTGTAAACAAGCTGTACATAAACTAAAGTATTTAAAGAAACATATTTTGTAAATAACAATGGATAATTTTGTAAGGTGACCCTCACTTTAGGCTCTTTTAATAAAGCTCGGTTTGTCTGCAAGAAACCAAGTAAAGTTATGTTTTTAGGGCACAGAGAGCTGCGTAGTGCAGGGTCACTCCTTGTCTGCAATAAGAGATACGATATCCCACAACAACAATTTTGGTAAGAATCTCCGTTGTGTTCGAAATCGTCTTTCAAACTTTTAAACTTGATTTCGATTACAATGCGGTCGTGAAAATTCAATATTCAGTCACCGTTGTGTTACGTAATATAAATGTGCTTAGTAGAACAGTCGTGCCTTACCTGGTACTGAGTACTTAACATAGCTTGATAATACCATTTACAAAATATTGACAAGTGAATGAAGCATAATCGAACGTAAATAGCGAAACTTCGTTTATAGTGTCGGGTATTAGGCGGTGCCGACATATTCCCCTTAAGGAACGTGTTATACGACAAACATGACAAACATGCATACACGCATAGCACGAATATATCGTCATTTTAAAACTCTGTTTGTGTAATGATTCTCTAAGAACCGAAGTATTTTAAAATCTCTGTCCTCACTTGAACATTCTGAAGCTGAAGATCATGCCGCTTTGCAATTATCGTAATAGCTGCGAAAAATAGACTGTGATATTCTGAACCAATGCGACTGAAACATATGCAATAGTGGAAGTCGTCTCAACGGAGGCACAGATGACGGTATTTTAAGCGACGATAAGAACAAGGGCCACAGTGGCCAAGCTGAAGAGGAAGGGAAGTCTAAAACTTCTATCCAAATAGTGAGTGGGTGAATGAATGATAGTTTAGAAGCCATTAGACTTGCGAAAATGTCCTACGAAACTGTTCTGCCGGGCTGAGTGGCTCAGGCGGTTAAGGCGCTGGCCTTCTAACCCCAACTTGGCAGGTTCGATCCTGGCTCAGTCCGGTGGTATTTGAAGGTGCTCAAATACGAGAGCCCCGTGTCGGTAGATTTACTGGCACGTAAAAGAACTCCTGCGGGACTAAATTCCGGCACCTCGGCGTCTCCGAAGACCTTAAAAAGTAGTTAGTGGGATGTAAAGCAAATAACATTATTATTATTATTATTATTATTATTATTATTATTATTATTATTATTATTATTATTATTACGAAACTGTTCAAAAGATGATGGGAATGGAGGAGGGGCATTGAAATTGTGGTGCAAATTATGATCATAGAACGAAATTTTAAAAAGTGTATTTTGGGCTATCAGGAGAAAAGAAATTTTTTGTATGTCTACCTCTTAGTCCCGTTTCCTGTTAAGGACTCTTGGATGAGGTCTGACGAAATTGACATGTTTATACGACCGGATGGCCTTCCTTCCGCCAACCTCATTTGTGGACCTAATGATGAAGTTAATGAAATTGGCTGTAGCCTATGAATAGGAACTATCCCGGCATTTTCCTGGAAGTGAAAACTGAGAAACCACAGAAAATAGTTCTCGCGACAGCCGACGGGGGGTTCGAACCCACTCGTCTCCCGAATGCAGAGCTTGGTTCCCTAGCCATAGCGCGTTAATACACGCGGCCACTTCACTCCGTAAAAAGAATAAAAAATACTCATTATTATATCAAAATGAAGCGTGGTGAGTACTGTATTTACCGAAGTTGTATGATCTAAAACTCATTTGTGAAATTTAATACTGTATTTCATGTTGTATGTACTCCAACTTAGTACTTCAGTGTCAGGGTTAAAAATAAAGATCACCGGGCGAGTTGGCCGTGCGCGTAGAGGCGCGCGGCTGTGAGCTTGCGTCCGGGAGATAGTAGGTTCGAATCCCACTATCGGCAGCCCTGAAGATGGTTTTCCGTGGTATCCCATTTTCACACCAGGCAAATGCTGGGGCTGTACCTTAATTAAGGCCACGGCCGCTTCCTTCCAACTCCTAGGCCTTTCCTATCCCATCGTCGCCATAAGACCTATCTGTGTCGGTGCGACGTAAAGCCCCTACCAAAAAATAAAAAAATAAAAAATATAAAGATCTAAATCTAAAATTAGTCTACTTAAGTTTTGTCCTGTATCACTTTACTCTTCACTTGAATGATAGCATACATCTCGGATACATCGACACTCGTTTATAACGACACAATTTATTAGGTCGCTTGGGTGTCGTTATTACCAAGTTCTTCTGTATTTCAGTGAAAATAGCACTGCTAATCTCGCACGAATGGAAAATCTCCATTTGAATGCTTGAAGACGATATTATTCTTACAGTGTGGTTGTCATTGTTCCACTGGACAATCTAGCTGTCACACAGGGCCTTGCTTCACCAGGCTTCTCACCTTTACCTCCCTCCGTCAGCGGTTGTATTTTTTTTTTTTTTTTTTTACCCTTTCAGCATTAGATTTGCGTTGGCCTGTGAGTTGCTCATGTTCGTGCCTTTTCAGGTCTTTTCTTTTCTGTTGACGATATACTCCTTCGAAGCGACAGACTTCTTTCTCTTTGTCCTCTGGTTAGTATTATTAGGGGGATGATAATTACTTCGCATTTCCTTTGAAACAACAACAACAACAACAACATAATAATAATAATAATAATAATAATAATAATAATAATAATAGTAACAGTAATGCCGTTGTTGGTTTTTACGTCGCACTAACGTCTTCGATTTTATGGAGACGCTGAGATGCCGGAATTTTCTGCCGCAGGGGTTATGTGCCGAGTTATCTACCGATAAGACTGACGAATTTGAGCACCTTCCCACAATCCTGAGCACAGAAAGCCAGGGAATCTACCGTCTGAGCCTCTCAGTCTAGAACAACAATTACCATCCCCACCATGAGTTGAATGTCGCTCATTATTCTTTACCACCCATATCTCTGTTCCTTCGATAATATCCCAATCATACACGAGATAACGGTGAAAGCTAGCCTGAGGCTAGAGAAAAATTCAAAAAATCCTCACTTATTAAGAGGAGGCAACATGCAGATTATAAGAATTAATAGAGAACCTGTTTTGATATTGAACTATATTTCGTTTAAGCAAGGTAATATGAAGGTCTCAGGGTGATTATAGGATTTGAATTATAGTTCGTAAATATCTTCCGTTGACTCTTCACCTAAACGTGTTCTTCTGGAATGCTTTAAACACAGTCTTGAAATGTTTTCAGGCAAAGTAAGTAATAAACACCCCATTTAAAATGTTCCATGAATATTTTACTACTGGTTAACTTGCCTTTGGTGAGTCAATTGGTATAGTCTTTGGATTCTGAAGGAAGGCACTTTTATCTAACTTTTTAGCGTTCATGCTAAGCCTGTTCTACTTCTCAGTGCACCATGTACGATGACTCACATACTGTACGTCTTGGCCACATCCTGCCGGATGCTGCTCCCCACATGTAACATCTTAGGTCATACGGGGTACATGCGTTCAATGCTCGCATGAGATCCTCCTTGAAGTCGTTCATTTTATGCACTAGCATTTCGCTGCGGCTTCGCACTCCTGGAAATTAATTTTTTCGCCATTTATTGAAGTAATGAACAATGTAAACTTCCATTTTAAACTTAAATTTTCTGTTGGTTAGAAGTTGAGAAGCAAACAAAACTATTACGGCGATTCCCTATGAGTGATAACAATTATTAAGACAAACTAATGAAATCGCTCTATAGAACATCACTGAGAGTAGTCATACAGTATAACACCTCACTCGGGGGGGGGGGGGGGCAGTACTGACGCCTTCAAGTGGTACTCCACAAAAATTAGTCTCAGCATTTGTAGCGCTAGAGTTAGTGTAGGTTCAGGAAATTAAATTTTAAGTTATCAGTGAAGGAACTATCGGAACAGAAAAAAATCTGTTAGGGCGCACGTGAAGGCATTACACAGTATGCTTAGGTCGAATGACTTCGCATTCTACACGGCGAGCAGAAAGTAAGAAGTATGCAATACAGCCGCCATTGTTAAGGGACCTACGCGTCGTACCGTTTATTTATTTATTTATTTATTTATTTATTTATTTATTTATTTATTTATTTATTTATTTATTTATTAATTGATTTATTTATTTATTTATTTATTTATTTATTTATTTATTTATTTATTTATTTATTTATTTATTTATTTATTTATTTATTTATTTATTTATTTATTTATTTATTTATTTATTTATTTATTTATTTATTTATTTATTTATTTATTTATTTATTTATTTATTTAATTATTTATTTAATTATTTATTTAATTATTTATTTAATTATTTAATTAATTAATTAATTAATTAATTAATTATTTATTTATTTTACAGTGGACACTCGACTCTATGTACATGTTCTTGACACATACAAAAAGATATATAGTCAACTCTATATACACCTTAAATAATGTATATGCAAAGTCCACATTAAAAAGGTCTCTTATAGACGAATGTCCAGCTCTTCCAACCAAGAGTGCTGTAGGGATCATACGATGTATGTCCTCGATCGAACCAGTAAAAGCTCGCAGAGGGCAGTCTTTCAAAATGTGCACGATGGTTTGCATTTCAGCACCACAGTTACAAACTGGAGTCTTTCCAGCCCCACTGATGCAGAGCAGAAGCACTTCTTCCGAATCCGCGGCGTATCCTGTTAAGTGTGGTCCAGGTGGAGCGAGGAAAGTTGAACCCAGGCAGCTTTGTAGTTGGATCCCTGATGTTGACAATGCCGTAAGGGTTAATTGAGACCATTCATGTTTCCATGAATCATCAGGTCTAAAATGTGAATTTACTAATTCCTTTGCCGTCTTCCAGGCAGGTTTCCGTAATTTCAGACTCGTTACGGCATTTTCATCTGAATCTGCGAGGTAAGTAGTTGAAATTGTTCCTGAGAGGCATTATCCTCGAGGTTTAAAACGTTCTTTCTCAGCCCCTACTTAACGGATTGAAATAAAACTAAATGTAGGGAAATTCTAGAAGTCTTTACTTCAATACTGGCAAGTTTTTATGAAAAATGGGTGAACAGTTTTTGTGTTTATTACATCCGAACAGGCAGAGATAACTTACAAAATTATGAATGTCATCTCCGCATCGTATATACCCCTGCCAACCTTCGGAAAATCGCGACAAAAAGCCGATGCTGGCCTAAGGGTAGACACTACATTATAATTAGTAAGACTCCAATAAATCGGGTATAAAATTTAAACGCCAACCTGTCAGTTGCTGCAATATTGTCACATTCGTGGCATAGCACCTATGTGTACTTAGTTTTTATATAAATTAATCAGAAAAAAAACGCATACCATGGTAGGCATTCTGATGAAGCCGATAGCTGGCATATTGGAAGACTGGACCCCGAAAAATTTAATTCAAAAATAAAACGGTATATTTTCGTGCTGAAAGTTTTGTTTTCTGTGTAGGTTATGAATACCTGTGCATTGGATTGGTTTTATATGTATGCTCTCGTATTATCATTGCGCATTTAATTTTGTAGTTATTAGCTAAATTTCAAATTCAGAACAACTGGAGTTCCGGACTCAATCTGTATAAATTCTCCAGCTCTCGTTATGTTACTACACATAATCTGATCCAGCAACTGTGCAAAACTCTGTATATAACTTACACTGCTAATTTAATAAATGCGCCTGCTTTCGCAGTAAAACGAACTCGACTATAAATCTAACTCAAGGTAGACCCCGAACGCAGCCGTGGGTTAGAATTAATGTTCTCTTATGGCACAACTTGCGCAGCTGTCTGATAGGAATAGAGCCCCTGAAACCTCCTTACTGGTCGACAGGCATTTTTGCAGTCGCTCATTACTTTCGATATTCTAAAGCGATTCTTACGTTTGCTGTGTCTCCTTGTTGATCTTCGTTTAACCCGTCTTTCATGGCGACATTACATTCCTTTTTCCAGTACAATATCTCTTATGGAGGAGTAACAATACATCATTTGATATTCCAACTGGAAGTCTTCCAGAATTTGCATTTAATGCTGACATTCAACTTATTGCTATTCATTGATTAACTGACTTACTATGGAAGAAATGCTGGGACAACATATAAGACGGCACACGATACCTCGTAAATATGGTCACTGCTTCATAAAAGAGATCAGGAGAAAAAATCCTAGAAGTAGGTTAAAGGGTCCAAAAGTTTACAAAAAGTTATATAGCCTTGTTTTTCTCGAGACCAATCGGGTACGTAATTCCGTAGCGACAGCTGTAGGGGTGGTTTGTACAGTACAGACACATTTCGTAAAAGTGACTAGAGAATTGAACTCCGCTCTACATAAAAGGGTACATTGTTTTTAAGATGGTCTCACTGCCTCTTGTTCGGTTTTTGCATTGTACGGAGAAGCCTAGGCCTATATCAGACTGTGTGTAGATAAAATTTGCCGTAAGATGTACCCGGTAATATAAGACACGACTATGAGACATTTAATTCCTAGCAGGTTGCATATTTTCAGGACAAAATAGGCGCAGCTGATCCACCCGGTATAAGATATGGCGTATGGCTTTTAGTGCCTAGAGTATCCGAAAACTTGTTCAGCTCGCCAGCTCTGTAGTTGCTTTTCCTGGTTCACCTCATGAGTGCGAGGGTGTTGTCTGTGAGTATATGTATAATTGTTCGGGTGTTGTGTATTCCTCGGGATACGAACTCAGGACAGCAGCTTCCTCCGAGGATCGACCCGTAGTGAAGTAGGGGTCATTATGTTAGGTACCAAATAGGTTTGTGATTAGTAGCAACAGAGTGCGTTGCTGGCTTTTACAGTACCTGTGATTAGTACAACTTTAGGAGCGACACCATGGTTCTGATTTGGCTATGATTAGTACCCACTATATGAGGAACACCACGGGATAGTGCGGGTCCCTGTGGTTAGTACACGTATGTGATGAACACCATAGGTTTGCGTTGCCTGTAAATGACGCCGCAATGTGCGAAACACCATAGGTCTGTATTCCATGTGCGAATTTCATTGCCTGTGAGTAGTACCATACTGTGTGAAATGCCGCGAGTGTACGCTACTTTTGATTAGTACCGCAACATGACAAATACCATGGTTCTACTTTCGTAGCGATAAGTATCATTATGAGGGGCCGATGACTTGGATTTTGGACCCCTTTAGACTAAAAGCATCATCGATTCAGTATTATGCTATAGACGCAGTCCCTTGGTCAGTAATACTATTGTTTCACGTCAGTTTCTGTGAATACGAGACATTGCGGGTCAGATCCACTGATTGTTTTAAATTCATATCCACCCATTCATTCTTCGTCCTCACGTTTTTAATTCTGGACAGTGGAGGATTTTGTACTTTTAATTTGTCATTCCGTTTCGTCGCATTTCGTACCATTAGGGGCCGATGACCTCGATGTTAGGCCCCTTTAAACAACAAGCATCATCATCATCATCATCAAACATTACATCATTGTTAGAGATACGTTCCTCAGCTGTCCGGTAGAGGGAAATTTATATTCGAAATTGACATGCAGGAAGCATAAATGGCATTAAAAATTGTTCTTTCACTTACTGAGGCCATACGATTATTAGGGTTTATTATTGCTGCTATTAACAGAGATATGATTTGTTAAGCTCTGTAAATGCCTTTGCTGGCAAGATGTGGTGTTTACGGTGCACTATGTCTTCTTGTATGGGCTAGAATAAAATTGTTACTTTCATTGACCTGGCTCAGTCTTATACTTGGCTTTGACAATATGAAAGTGGCTGAGGTATGTGTGACGCTAGTAATGCCATTCCTTATACAGCCAGTCCCTGCTATGAATGGTGTGAAAATGTCGCTCATAGGGTCAGTTGGTGCATGCATTTCAGTGGGTTTGGCAGACTGATGTGCAATAGCAACTTCTGGCTCAGTGAGGAAAGCAACGGGAAACTACCTCACTCCTCATTTTCCTAGTACACCTCTTCAGTGACACCTAGGCCATCTATGACAGCTAATGGTGAACCTGCCTTGCCTTCGGGCTGAATACCCAACATACATAAGCTCTGTAAACACACAGTTTCCAAGATATGTATGGGAAAATGGTGTACAATATGTACAGTAGTAACCTTGGCAGTCATTCTGGTGGGAAGCTATAAATTCGTTTAGACCTAATGTCGACCGCCCGATGGGAGAAAATGTAAGGCTTATGGCGTGGTTTGCTTTACAAGTACTACACTGATAAGCTATGCGGTGCTGTACTCTATACGTAGTCTAAGCTTTCGGTTTAATTTCGGTGTTAGAATCCTGTTCTTAAGAATTACTCATTCTGGCAACATGTGTCCCAACAACCGGTCTCACTAGTCGTTATCATCTCATTATTTGGCTGATTCACGGGTCTACTGCGCTTTATTGTGACTTGACTCATGTGACTCATTAAAATACAAAACTGGGACATTAATATACATGCTTCAGACAAAGTTTGGCGCGGGATATGTTTGTCTTCTTCCACGGAGGAGAAAGCAAATAATACAAGTTTTGAGTATTATGTGTGAGAAGTGGCCGAAAACGGATTTAATTATACATTCTTTCTTCGAAAAAATATATTTGTTGTAACGTCTTACGCCAGGACTACTAGCCTGGAACCTACAAATCTACGTAGCAGGTCCAGCTTGAGTTCCTTTCTTTCTTTCTTTATTTATTTATTTATTTATTTATTTATTTATTTATTTATTTATTCCGAGGCATAGAAAATGTACTTTGCACGCCGGGCTAAGTAGCTCGGACGGCTGAGCACTGACTTCTGAGCCCAGCTTGGCAGGTTCAGTCAGGTGGTATTTGAAGGTGCTCAAATACGCCAGCCTCGTGGCGCTAGATTTACTGGCACGTACAAGAACTCCTGCGGAACAAAGTTCTGTCACCTCGGCGTCTCCGAAAACCGTAAACGTAATTAGTGGGACGTAAAAACCACTGTCGCACAAAGGAAAGGGCTCTTCCTGGAATACATACCAGGGAACAAATGGGTAAGAAGAGATCACCTTCTGCGGTGTGGAGAAAGGCCATGAAGATGACAGCGACTGTGTGCGCCGTTCGCTCCGTGCCGGGAAGGTCCCAGGACACCCTCTGTCGGCGTTGCCTGAGAGAGCACGAAACTCTTGTCCGTCGGCTGCCCTGAGAATGGTTTTCCGTGGTTGTCCATTCCCCTGCACTAAGGCGAATGCCGGGGCAGTTCCTAGTATAGGCCCACGGCCGCCGACCCTCACACCTTCTCCGAATATCTTTACCGAACAAAGCTCCCGGCCTGAGAGACGGCGTCACCGTCGAAGAGGCCCGCCTCCCCCTTCATGGGAGGAATGAAAACAACAAGAAGGCTTCCTAATAAAAGAGATGGTCGTTATCTGAAAATGAATTTTCCTGAAAATGAGACCCTGACAAATCAATTTACTTTACTTTCTTCAGCTTATCCCAGTTATTTTTGGGGTCGCTGGAGGCACCCAGGCTTATTTTGGTTTTGGCCGGGGGTTTAAAGACGGATGCCCTTCCTGACGCCACGTGTTTTTAGATTGACGAGGATTCGAACCTCAGTCTTCCGGGTGGGAATCCAGCGGCTAAGCCACCGAGCCAATCCCCTCCCCCCTCCCCCGTCAGATTGATTTATTTTTTTTGACCCAGAAAAACATAGTCTTTGATATTCATCGGAATCGTTAGAGCAGTTGCGAGAAAGCTACCATTTGTTCACAAGAATTGGTCGTTTAAAAGTGTAGAATAGGACGATGATAATATAAATATCGATAAAGCGCTCATATTCCTCAGGGATCGCAGCAACTACATATATCTTCTCATCTACCATAGCAGAGAATTTCGACCATTTAGCCTTCCTGAAGTTGAATTGCCTCTAGAACCTAACTTCTTGTGGTCTTATTCTTGAGGAGAAGTAACATATTATTAGGCTGTGATATGTATTTGTCATGAGTTTTCCCACTGATGTGGAGCATTGGGGAACAATACTATTGCTCACAAACAGATCAGGACTGTAACCTCTATGTCCTCTGCCCATGAAAGGACAGCTTTTCCAATTTTTTCCTCTCGGATATAGCCGCAAACGTGACTATGGCTGTTGAAGTCGTCAGTTATATCAGACCTTTCATGACGCTGAAGTTCACAGGTGGAATGAAATGGAACTCTTCAGTGGGTGGTTTATACACAAAGCTGATCGTGATGTTGCTAAGTTTCTGATATAATCTTCACATTATTTTCTTCTGTGTGATGGGCACCACTGACCTTGAGGCCTGGTTTAACAAAGATAGCGCATAATAATAATAACAATAATGAAAATGAAATGAAATAGCGTATGGCTTTTAGTGCCGGGATGGGTCCGAGGACTTCGGCTCGCCAGATGCAGGTCTTTCGATTTGACATCCGTAGGTGACCTGCACGTCGGGATGAGGGTGAAATGATAATGAAGACGACACATACACCCAGTACCGTGCCAGGGGTATTAACCAATTTTTGTTAAAATTCCCGACCCTGTCGGGAATCGAACTCGGGACCCCTGTGACCAAAGGCCAGCATGCTAACCATTTAGCCATGGAGCCGGAAATAATAATAATAATAATAATAATAATAATAATAATAATAATAATAATAATAATAATAATAATAATAATAATAATCGTATGGTCTCGGCTACTGTGAGCAGACATTTAGATCTGATGCCATTTAAGCTGCTGCATATCGATTTCAGAGCCTCTGTGGCTCAGGCGGCAGCGCGCCGGCCTCTCACCGCCGGGTCAAATTCCGGTCACAACATGTGAGATTTGTGCTGGACGAAGCGGAGGTCCGGTTTTCCCTGTCATATTTCATTCCAGCAACACTCTCCAATATCATTTCATCTGTCATTCATTAATCATGCCCCAGAGGAGTGCGACAGGTTTCGGCAGCCGGCACAATTCCTATCCTCGCCGCTAGATGGGGACTTCATTCCAATCAATCAGTCAATACTGATCTGGATTTAGGGCAGTCGCCCAGGTGGCAGATTCCCTATCTGTTGCTTTCCTAGCCTTTTCCGAAATGATTTCAAAGACATTGGAAATTTATTGAACGTCTCCCTTGGTAAGTTATTCCAATCCCTAACTCCCCTTCCTATAAATGAATATTTGCCCCAGTTTGTCCTCTTGAATTCCAACTTTATCTTCATATTGTGATCTTTCCTGCTTTTATAAACGCCATTCAAACTTATTCGTCTACTAATGTCATTCCACGCCATCTCTCCGCAGACAGCTCGGAACATACCACTTAGTCGAGCAGCTCTTCTTCTTTCTCTCAATTCTTCCCAACCCAAACTTTGCAACATTTTTGTAACGCTACTCCTTTGTCGGAAATCACCCAGAACAAATCGAGCTGCTTTTCTTTGGATTTTTTCCAGTTCTTGAATCAGGTAATCCTGGTGAGGGTCCCATACACTGGAACCATACTCTAGTTGGGGTCTTACCAGAGACTTTTATGCCCTCTCCTTTACATCCTTACTACAACCCCTAAACACTCTCATAACCATGTGCAGAGATCTGTTCCCTTTATTTACAATCATATTTATGTGATTACCCCAATGAAGATCTTTCCTTATATTAACACCTAGATATTTACAATGATCCCCAAAAGGAACTTTCACCCCATCAACGCAGTAATTAAAACTGAGAGGACTCTTCCTATTTGTGAAACTCACAACCTGACTTTTAACCCCGTTTATCAACATACCATTGCCTGCTGTCCATCTCACTACATTTTCGAGGTCACATTGCAGTTGCTCACAATCTTGTAACTTATTTATCACTCTATAGAGAATAACATCATCCGCAAAAAGCCTTACCTCCGATTCCACTCCTTTACTCATATCATTTATATATATAAGAAAACATAAAGGTCCGATAATACTGCCTTGAGGAATTCCCCTCTTAATTATTACAGGGTCAGATAAAGCTTCACCTACTCTAATTCTCTGAGATCTATTTTCTAGAAATATAGCAACCCATTCAGTCACTCTTTTGTCTAGTCCAATTGCACTCATTTTTGCCAGTAGTCTCCCATGATCCACCCTATCAAATGCTTTAGACAGGTCAATCGCGATACAGTCCATTTGACCTCCAGAATCCAAGATATCTGCTATATCTTGCTGGAATCCTACATTGAGCTTCAGTGGAATAACCTTTCCTAAAACCGAATTGCCTTCTACCGAACCAGTTATTAATTTCACATTCCTGACCCGGTCGAATGACTGGAAACAGGCTGTTGATTTTCATTTTTCATATCGATTTCAACGTTCTGTTGTACTCTAGAAAATGGCGGAGAAACGGGAACTCTGTTGGGTGATCTTCTAATCTTTGGCTTGAGTTTTTAATTAATTTAGTTGTGTAAACACTAAATGTATCGCCAGATATCTATTACTTGCCGATTATGTATCTAGAGTGGCCGAAAACGTTGTGAACCGGGCATATGAGCGTTAGAGGGTTGGTCATATTGATAAATAATGTGAACACCACGTGAACACGAATCTGTATCTGGCACGCTGTTGGCTGCCGAAGTTAGCCAATCAGATCGCATTACGGATGAATTCAAATGCACTTTGCGAACCGGAGTTGCTAAATCTGCACGTGACGTACTATGACTCGATCGTGCCAGCACGGAGGTCTGTGTTTAAATCCCTTCCCTGACGAAGTTTTTCTTCTATAGGTGTTCTCAATTTACTGAATTTGTACATGTTTTATCCACTAAACTGAAGTCTTCGACAGATGGTTAGCACTAATTTATTACAAAAAATGTTTTGATTTTGGTAATGATGATTCGTCGCAGGCCCCGTGGTGTAGGAGTAGCGTGTCTGCCTCTTACCCGGAGGCCCCGGGTTCGATCCCCGGCCAGGTCAGGGATTTTTACCTGGACCTGAGGGCTGGTTCGAGGTCCACTCAGCCTACGTGATTAGAATTGAGGAGCTATCTGACGGTGACATGGCGGCCCCGGTCTAGAAAGCCAAGAATAACGGCCGAGAGGATTCGTCGTGCTGACGACACGACACCTCGTAATATGCAGGCCTTCGGGCTGAGCAGCGGTCGCTTGGTAGTCCAAGGCCCTTAAAGGGCTGTAGTGCCATGGGGTTTGGTTTGGTCGATGATGATATCGATATTGTAGGTGTTGCTTAGTGCATTTGTTTATCTTCGCTACTTGCTGAGCAAAATTGGCAGCTGTGAGCTTGCGTCCGGGAGATAGTGGGTTCGAGCTCCACTGTCGGCGGCCCTGAAGATGGTTTTCCGTGGTTTCCTATTTTCACACGAGGCAAATGTTGAGGCTGTACCTTAATTAAGGCCACAGCCGCTCCCTTCCCATCCCTAGCCCTTTCCTATCCCATCGTCGCCATAAGACCTGTCTGTATCGGTGTGACGTAAAGCAAACAGAAAAAAAAAGAGATCAGAAGAAAAGTTGCTATGAACCAACTTAGAATCATCTGACGCGATCGGGTAAAAACGCAGAGAAACACATGGACTGTGTCTTGGTATTTTCAGTCTTCTTCTATGACTGTGATTCATGGGTGGTGAAAGCCAAGGACAAAACGCGCTTCGATGAGTTTGAAATGTGGTGTTGGCGGGGAATGTTAGTAATATCTTAGACGGAGAAGTGATATAACTCCTCCCTAATTAACTTGCTTTCCGGAATTGACTTTCAGCTCTTGTTAGAGAACCCTGCATTTGTATGGACATGTTGTAAGGAGAGAAAATAAAACAAACCAAACCAAACCCCATGGCGCAATAGCCCCGAAAGGCCTTGGCCCACCAAGCGACCGCTGCTCAGCCCGAAGTTCAGCAGAATACGAGGTGTCGTGTGGTCGGCCCTTATTCTTAGCTTTCTAGACCGCGACCCCCCTTCTCACCGTCAGATGGCTCCTCAATTGCAATCACGTCGACTGAGTGGACTTCGAATCAGCCTTCAGATCTAGGCAATCCGGGAATCCAACCAGGGGCCTCCGGATAAGAGACAGGATATCCCACACCATGGGGTCTGCGTCAGTAGAGAAAAACAGCATTTTAAACCTAATTGTCCAAGTGAAAGTTAATGGGATCACGCCGCGTGCAAGAGCACCCAGAAGATGGATCGGCCAGATCGAAGACGCAACTCACTCACCTCTTCGAGTGACAATCTGAAATGCAAGAAACCCGCTGGTCATCTCTATTGAACGGTAAAGTGAATGAGATGACGATACTCAGACACGAGTTAGACGGCTGACACAGAAAGAGAGTGGGGGGGGGGAGTAAAATCCACCACGTTTACTTAAAATCAATTTTTCTAAAAAAAAAAAAAGTCATATGCGTATTCTTAGTAGTTCTAATTGTTCTCCAGGAATTGCAGGAATGGTCTAGAACTGGGAATGAAGCGACCTTGGCCTTAATTAATGTACAGCCCCACCACTTGGGTAGCTACCTGTCTGGATCGGTGGTAGAGTCAGGTTCCAGATCCCAAGATCTTGGATTCAAATCCGGCAGAGGTAACCGGATTTTTGAAGGGCTACCAACAATATATTCAACACACCTTTTTTTTTTTTTTTCATTTTCAATCTGCTTTACGTCACAGTGACACATATAGGTCTTATGGAGACGATGGGATAGGGAAGGGTTAGGAGTGGGAAGGAAGCGACCGTGGCCTTAATTGAGGTACAGCCTCATCATTTGACTTATGAGAAAATGGGAAACGACGGGAAACCATCCTCAGGACTGCAGAGAGTGGGGTTCCAACCCACTCCGTACAGCCACCTGCTCGGTCGACACTTCATGTCGTGTGATGTCGGCATGTAAAAGATCTCTGGTGACACATTTGGTGTTCACCCAACAACATTTAAAAAAAAGCCACAGGTCGCCCAAGAGAGATTCATATTAATCTGCCATCTGGATATTAAAATCGAACTGAAATTGACGAGCAGGCGTCCTAAATGGCGACAAATTAAAATGCCTTCACACGTTAGCTGAGGCCATACTATTATTAGCACTTCCGTGGTGTGAAAATAAGAAACCAGGGCTGCCGATAGTGGAGTTCGAACCCACGTTCTGCTGAAAGCGAATTTATACTCCAAACCGCTTTATCTGTAGGTATGAATTTGTTCTCACAGGACTTATGACCACGATATCCACCAATTGAAACTTCTACTTCTTGTTTTGTTAGCTTATTCTGCTAATATGTGCGAAGTTGGGATCTGCTGCTCTTTTCCTCTATCTCATCTCGTCCAATATTTGGGAAATGTGGGTATTTAAATGCAAATCATGTAGTAGATAACTGAAATTAAGTTAATTCTAATGTACACTACGTCAATATGCTAATGTTCATATCGCTGCTCCTCGAAACTTAAAACCTAATTACGCGCTTAATGTCATTTATATGATGATGCATGTCTCTCCGTATTTTATGTAACACCTCTTTCCTGACAGTGTTGGATTTGTGTTCCTTATATTTACATTTATTACAGCCCAGTGCTTGCAATATACTGCCAGCTCTAGCCTAGAATGATGGCAATTTCCATAGTAATGTGTATCATGCTTTGAAGGGCATGATGGCAAACCTATGTATCACACCAGGTGACACGGGAACACGATTTCTGTGGCAGGCCGGGCATGCTTTTCCGTGCTTTCCTATTTTCACACCAGGCATGTGCTGGGGCTGTACCTTAATTAAGGCCATTGCCGCTTCCTTCCTACTCCTAGCCCTTTCCTATCCCATCGTCGTCATAAGACCTCTCTGTGTCGGTGCGACGTAAAGCAGATTCTAAAAAATAAATACGTACTGAATACTGAAAACGTGCCAGACTTTGTTCGGACTTTCCAATCTGGTGCGTTTATTGTCCAATGTCAAGAGCCGCGGCACCCATCTTGCGGATAATTTTTCATACCCAATTCTTCGGTTAAAATATAATATACCCGTTCAGAAGACATCTCTACGGCTTCAGCAATCTCCCGCACTTTCAGTCGACGATCCTCCATGACCATTTTATGCATTTTTTCAATAAATTCTGGGGTCGTAACACTTTTTGGCCGTCCACTACGCGGATCATCATCCAAGCTCTCCCGATCAAATTTAAACTCGCTGGTCCACTTGGCAACAGTTGAAAATGAAGGAGCAGAGTCCCCCAGTGTGTTCTGAAAGTCGGCATGAATTTCCTTTGCTTTCATACCTTTCTTTACAAAGTATTTAATCACTGCTCGAATCTCAGTTTTTTCCATTGTCACAGATCACTACGCGGGAACAACAACAAAGAGTCGTCAATACCACACTCCTGCAGCTAGAGCACTGACGCGCCACGTGTTCACTCACAAAGGATGTCATTATTGCGCGGGAACCTCGTTGTTCTAGCACTGACATCTAGCGGTGATTTTCAAACCGTCCTCGTAGGTCTAAAATCTACCAACACAGCATATTTTAACATTACGCTTAAAAAAGAAGTATGTCACAATTAATGATATGGCCGTATGTGTTACAAATTTTATTAGGTTAAAGCAAAAATATATCTTACTCTTAAAATGTCCCTGTGCTTTAAATGCAATTTTCAGTGATGTTTGCAAAATAAAATCATGAAATATTCAGTCGATTGGATTTATATGTAAGTCAAATGAGGGGCTTTCATGGTGATTTTAAAGGAACACAACCGGTGGCATACTAGACAGTAAAAAGTAATAAACAATGCCTTAATTAACACGGTAGTCGGAAAACGTTTGTCATCCCTGGTCTAGTAGATTGACATACTATCGTTATAAATACATTTATTTTAACTTCAACCCCCCTCCCAGTACTTCGTATTTATCTCGGATTAGATACTAGAGTCCCAAAATGGTCATGGAAAGGCACAGACTCAAGAAGACCTGGCCACTACGGAGAGGGAAGAATGCCGTATTCGCCGCATTGCTGTGATGGATCGTAACGCATCTGTAGTTGCCATTAGAGCTTCAGTTGGCACCATAGTGACTCAGCGAACTGTAACAAATCTATTAGTTGAGAGACAGCTCCGAGCCAGACATCCTGTAGTGTTCTTGCCACTAACTCCGAATCACTGCCATCTGCGACTTCAGTGGTTTCAAGCTACAGCTCATTGGAGGGCGGAGTGGAGATCCGTTGTATTCTCAGAGGACATCCGTTTCTGCCTTGGTGCCAGTGGTGGCCGTAGTTTGGTAAGGAAGAGGCCAGGTGAGAGCTTGGAAATAAGCTGTCTGCGGCGTCGACACAATGGACCTACACCAGGAATTACGTTATGGTCTGTGGAGCGATTCTCTTTGACAGCAGGAGCACTGGCGTCGTTATCCCAAGAGCCTGGACAGCGGATTTGTCAGACTGGTGATTGAACCGGTTGTGCTGCCATTCACTAGCAATATTCAACTGGGTGTTTTCCAACAAGTGTATTGCTACTGTCACCCAACGTGCTCTACAGAGTGTCGACCAATCGCCTCGGCCTGCGATATCACCAGACCTTTCGCCCATTGAGCACATACGGAACGTTATGGGTCGACAAATTCAGCGTCATCCAGTATCAGCATTAACCGTTGTTGATTTCTCCGACCAAGTGCAACAGACATGCAACTCCATCCCAGAATATTACATACGGCACCCGTACGACACAGTGCATGCACGTTTGCATACTCAAAATCGTGGCGACTACAACTGTTATATATGGACCACCATGTCAAATGTGTCTCACGCATACTGTAATCTACTGTCTTCTTGGTGTTGGGATATAATTTCCGATCTTCCGTGTTTCATGCGTTTTTGCCGTGTGAAGATGAATGGCGGCGATGTTCGGGATTATTGTATTTTTTACGAACTTCCAAATTTCTCCGGAAATATTTCCATATAAAAAAGGCAGACAAGAATAACTGTATAAAATCTAATTTTTAATCATTTATGACTTGTACATTTTTACCATATGAGCTTTAATAATGGATATAGGCCCTACTTACGAATTTATATTTTCATTATTAAATCTATCACAGGGGAGCATCGCTGTCCTGGAAATACTGTTCAGTTGTCATGCTAAAGAATTGACAGTGGTAGTGGTTTCTGTCCAAATTGTTTTTACAAGCCTTCAAATTGCTTGCTCATTAGCGCCCATCGAATACACTAGAGATAAATCCGCGACAGTTTGCGATAAATCGTGAACCAACGCTGTGCGCACCACCTAGCATGAAAACCTGACAGATCTTCTCAGCTGATTTTGAGGAAATGAAATCATTCTTTGTTTTTCACAGTTACGAAGGTAATGAGATTGGTAATTCATTTATTCCCCTTGATGAAGAATCCACATTATAATGGCTGATAAAATTAGTTCAACTCTAATAATGAAATACAAAGGAACTCGCGTTTCTTTCCACGTTTCAAAGCGGTAAGCGTCGGTAGTAACTACGCCAAAGCAAAGTCATCTCCGTACAGGCCATGAAGGCCCTTGGAAGGGTGGAAGGCAAAGGCTTCTACTATCCGTAATCTCGACACTTAGTGGGGTGGTGTGGTTAGCTCTAGGCCCGGCCGCCTTTGCCCTCAGGAATTAACCTGGTACTAATTTTTGGTGTAGGCTGAGTGAACCTCAGCGCCATGCGCACATTGCGACGTGGAAATCTCGTTTCTTAAGTTTTTCGACTTGCTGACGGGGAATCGAACCCACATCCTTCCGTCTTAACCGAGCACGTCTTTACCGCCTCGGCCAGGCAGCTCGTAGTGATTATAAAGAGTTTGTTAATGATAAGTGAGGGCGTTGTCTGTGGGTATGTGTAATTGAACGGGCTAGGAATTGGAAGTAAGCGGCCGTGGCCTTAACAATGGTCCCATCCCGAAATTTGCCTGGAATTGAGGAAAAACCACTTTGAGGATGGCCGACGTGTGATTCGAACTTACCTGTCTCCCGAGTACAGAGCTAATAGCTATTATGTCCGTGCCGAAACAACACTGATTTTTGTTGCCTTTGTCTTCACACTTCGTGGGCAAAATGGAGCATCGGGGAAATTAATAGACAGCAAATGTGCGCAACGTGTACAGAACGCGCTTCTCTCAGCAAGAAATTCCTGGTATAATGACAATGAAACTCCATGTTTGAAGGACTTTAACATTTAGGTCATCGTCCCCCACCTCCACCCCCGCCTAGTATAATCATAAGGCAGTCAATAGCCTTGGAATAAATAACAACAACAAGTCAGAGATACATTCTGAAAGCTTTACTCATGCAAATAATTTGGGCGCAGATGAATGCAAGCATTAGCACTAGAGAAAACAAGTGCGCGTAGAACAGAAAACAGCGCAGCAGAATGCACATCCTGAATGTTGAATCAGCAGACATGTCTATATATAAAACATATGCGAGGTACTTCCAGTACGGACATCCATCCTGTAACACAATACAAGGTTAAAAATAAAATGAATGCTTCCTCCTCTCTTGTAAGATGAAATGTTTTACCAGATCCATTCACTCTACACCATCAGTTAATAAAAAAAAAGCTTACTCTTTCCCTCGAATACTTTTAAAATATTACAATCATGCTTCAAAATAGTGAAATACTTATCTATAGGTACTATTAATAAAAATGAGATGGTGTCTGTCAACTTGTATGTGCTAACTTTGGACTGGCAAGACTGGGAAGCAAGGAGACGAACTGCTTGACAAAGCGGAATGTTCCGAGCTGTCACTGAGGAAATGACATGGAGTTCTTAAAACTAGGAAAAATGAAATTGCAATTTGAGAGGAAAAACTGTGGCAAATACTTTTTTTATAGGAATAGGAATTAGGGATTATAATAATTTACCAGTAGAGCCTCCGTGGCTCAGGCGGCAGCGCGCCGGCCTCTCACCGCTGGGTTCCGTGGTTCAAATCCCAGTCACTCCATGTGAGACAATGCTGGACAAAGCGGAAGCGGGACAGGTTTTTCTCCGGGTACTCCGGTTTTCCCTGTCATCTTTCATTCTAGCAACACTCTCCACGAACATTTCATTTCATCTGGCATTCATTAATCATTGCCCCAGAGGAGTGCGACAGGCTTCGGCAGCCGGTACAATTCCTATCCTAGCCGCTAGATGGGGCTTCATTCATTCCATTCCTGACCCGGTCGAATGACTGGAAACAGGCTGTGGAATTTCATTTTTCAATAATTTACCAGTTTGATAAATTTCCAACTCCTTTTAAATCATTTTCGAAAATACTAGGTAAACAACTGATAGGAGTTCGGCTCCATGGCTAAATGGTTAGCGTGCTGGCCTTTGGTCACAGGGATCCCGGGTTCGATTCCCGGCAGGGTCGGGAATTTTAACTATCATTGGTTAATTTCGCTGGCACGGGGGTATGTGTTGTTTTCATCATCATTTCATCCTCATCACGAAGCGCAGGTCGCCTACGAGCGTCAAATTCGAAAGACCTTCACTTGATGAGCCGAACATGTCCTCGGACACTCCCGGCACTAAAAGCCATACGCCATTTTATTTCATCTGATAGGAAAACTGGCACCTGGGTGATAGCCCTAAATGCAGGTCAGTGGTGGTTGATTGATTGATCCGGATAGGCTCGATAACTACTGGACCGATTGAGGTGAAATTTGGTAAGTGTACAGTCTAAGCCGGTTATAACTACTCAGAAAGAACCGCCAGGCTTCTACTCCAGGGGCTAATGTGCAAGATGGCGGCCGCGCGCAACTACTTATTGCTAGAGCTCCCGAGGCAAGATGGTCGCTATACATTGGTTATATGAGAGTAAGGAGCTGGGTTAGGGGCTAATGGTGATACTTTGTTCTTATAGGCCTAACTCTACAGAGCTACCTCAGGCACTCACAACTTGTAACTTTATGACCTATTAGTTTTATCAGCCTAACATTCGAGAGCTGAGGCAAGGGCTTCTATGCAAGATGGCAGCTATACTCTGTCTGTCTGTATTTCTTTCTTTCTTTGCTATTGTTGTTGTTGTTGTTGCTAAAATGTCATCTGTAAATTTAGGCTGCACATTTACAGGGTTATTTAACAGAATATGTTAAAACTTTAAAATCAAGTAATAGATACTGTATTTGTGGAGTGAAACTGAGAGGAATCTTTCTTCTAATGTCTACACAGTACCACAGGGATAATATGTCGGCAAGATATAAAGTAATAAGTGAGGAAGAAAGTAGCACAGTGTAAATTGATCACTAATGTCACACACGGACTTGGCTAATAAATTAGATTTTCTCTCTGTCCTTCAAAATTGTTTCTTTTTCTTTTCTTTAATTTTGGCTTTCAGTCTTAATGACCACGTAGCCATCTACAATTTTGTATGTTTCTGATTATTAATTATTATGAATTGACTTTGATTAATTGAACTTATACGTTTAAGACGAACACAAACACCCAGCCCCCGAGCCGGAGAAATTAACCAGACGAAGTTAAAATCCCCAATCGAACCCGGGACCCCAGTGACCAAAGGCCAGCGCGCTTTTCCAAATTGTTGAATTCGTTGACTATGATACACCCAATCCCCTCGCTATGCTGACGTTTGTTTCCCCATTTTTTAATCGCCCATATTATGTGTAATGTTTCTTCAATATTTAACACTTTCCCTTTATTTTTCGACATATCCACAGCGATGCTTGCCTTGACTGTTTAACAGTGAGACTGTTTTGTTATCTACAATCTACAGAAAACAAGAGTTTGAAAATTAGCTGTGCATTGTTTTCAGCAATCTCCAAATACGTAACAAACAAAAATAAACATTGGGTGTTATAGTCGATGCATTTCTCCGAAAATTTGATAAAAAAAGTAAGCCGGTTTATACGATATGTCGTACTAAACGATTTTCTTAAATACCGTCATCATCATCATCATCGGTGTCCCACTCCAGTCGCCCGGGTGTGGTTAACAAGCCCTCTCTACTCCTTTCTGTCCTTCCACTTTTCCTGCTCCGTTACTTCCGCCACATCCAATCCAGCTTCTCTAATGTCCTTCCAAATCTAGTCTATCCACCTTCTTCTCGGTCTTCCAACTGGTCTCTTTCCCTTAACTTCTCTTTCCAATTCCCTTCTTGCTACCCGTTCCTTTCCCATTCTTTTTACATGTCCGAACCATCTGTCTTTCTTTCTATATCTTCTGTACTAACGGTTCTATATTTAGCTCTTCTCTCGTTTTAATATTTTGAATTCTATCTCTTCTTGTCTTTTTAACCGATGTTCTTAAAAATTTCATTTCTACTGCGTGGATCTTACTATCTTGTCTCTTAATAGTTACCAGCGTTTCTAGTCCGTATGTTAGAATTGGTATGAAATACGGTTTATATAAGGTTTATTTCGTTTTCTTGGGTACTTTGTCATCCCATAAAAGCTCTCTGACTTGATGATAAAATGTTGTACCTTTACTTAGTCTAGTTATTAATTTCAGGGTTGATTTCATTACTTCCATTAATAATGCTACCCAGATATGTAAACTGTTCTACATTCTCTAACCGTTCTCCATCTATGTTCACTTGGCTTCTCTTTTTCTCTTTTCCACAATGCATGACTAAATACAGAACAATGTTTTATAGAATTTAGACGGGACCGCCGTTTTATCCAGTTTGTCGCGATGGACGGTTTCTACTGTATCTTTAATTCGCCCACTTTTGATTTAGATATATTTCACCGTTTTGCTTTAGTAAGAATTTTTACAGGGGTATGCTCCAAATTTGGGCAATTTTTGCCCTGCATCAACTGAAATAACGGGCAAACGGTTGGCCCTGTCAAAAAATTATGTGCATAGTGTGGCCTTGAAAATTAATTTTGCTACAAGAAACGTCATATGTATTTTCTTCGTAACTCTTAACGGTTTTCGAGTAAATTCAGCTTTTAATACATGCACACATCTTATTTGTAGACTGTTATGCCTTTCAGCGTTCAGTCTGCAAGCCTCTGTGAATTTCCTAACCGCCGCCACAATCTTATGTTTGTTACTAGTTCTATGGCCTCGTTTATTTCTATACATGTTCAATCGTTAGAAATTTAGTCTACCCATCGTCGTCTTTGTCTCCCTCTACTTCTCTTACCCTCCATAACAGAATCCCTTATTCTCCTAGATAACCTATCCTTCTCCATTCGCTTCACTTGTCCACACCACCGAATCCGGTTTATGCTTGCAGCTTCATGCATCAAATTAATTTACTTATCCTTTATCTCCTCATTCCGAATACCCTCCTGTCATTCTTCCCACCTGTTTGTGCCAGCTATCATTCTCGCAACTTTCATGTCTGATACTTCTAACTTATGAATAAGATATCCTGAGTCCACCCAGCTTTCAGCGAGCACACTGCATTAGCTTTGCTGCATCATGATTCAAACTCACTCACTATACTACCATCCTGGGGAAAAACACATCGTAATTACTTGAAATTACTGTATCTACCTGTTCCGCCTTTGTATCTCCAATCTGACATTCATTTCTCTTGGATTTCTTAGCTGATGACATCAATTTAGTCTTGAGAAGGCTAATTTTCATATCATACTTATTGCACCTGTTTTCGGGTTCCGAGGTATTAGACACAGTGGAAATTATTCTACTCTTCATAAAATTAAATCCTAAGTTAACTGAATAGATAGTTGTAAAATTGGGAAGCCTCTTCCCTACCGGAAGCTACTTTCACATTCGATGTTGCTGGTGAGTTAGTTTTTTGAGTAGAGTGCAGTATTATGTCTTGAAAATGAAGAATTTTACAAGAAGGATGGTAGTAGATCCAGTCCGCTGTCATTTTTCAGCCATTTCAATAAACCGTAAAGCGCCCCAGTCCCATCCAGCTCTCACAGGCTCCGTCAGGATTATCTGAGAGTCGACCTGCTATCGACAGTTCCATCCGCTTACTTCGTTCCGTGCTCTCATTTTAACAGGTAACTGGAACACGATGATATCTACTGCATTTTCACCCCACTACTGCGTTAATACCATTTCTGTCTCAAGCTTTAATGCTATTTTAGGCCCTGTTATGTGAGAAAGAATCATCGCAGTTATCTTTAGCGGGATTTATTTCGAAATCTCTCTCCATTTGACGACAAGATAAAGATGAGAACTATGAGAACTCTGAAAAAATGAGGAAAACGGATAGGTATACTACAGTCACGATATTTTACATCAGAGGTTTTCGACTTTTTTAAAAATAGCTTTTCTATTTTTGTCTTTAACATGAAGTAATCCTCCTTCCCCTCCGATAACAGGGAATCTATTACGTACTACTACTACTACTACTACTACTACTACTAATAATAATAATAATAATAATAATAATAATAATAATAAAACCAAACCCAAACACCATGGCGCAACAGCCCCGAAGGCCTACCATGCGACCGCTGTTCAGCCCGAACGTCTGCAGTTTACGAGGTATCGGTACGACGAATCCTCTCGGTCGTTATTCTTGGTTTTCTAGACCGGGGCCGCTATCTCACAGTCAGATACCTCATCAGTCGTAATCACAGCAATCCAGAAACGAGCGAGGCAAGGCTGCAGTTTGTCCCCCTCCTTTTCAGTGTTTATATAGAACAGGCCCTAAAGGAAATCAAAGAGGAATTTGGAAAGGGGAATCACAATCTTAAGAAGAGGACATCAAAACCCTGAGATTTGCGGATGATATTGTTATTTTATCTCATACTGCAGAAGATCTAGAGAAATTCCTGAATGGTATGGACGGAGTCTTGGATAAGAAGTACAAGATTAAAATAAATACGACCAAGACAAAAGTAATGGAGAGCAGTCGAACGAAATCAGGTAATGCAGGTAATATAAGATTAAGAAATGAAGTCTTAAAGGAAGTAGATGAATATTGTTACTTGGGTAGTAAAATTACTAACGATGGCAGAGGTAAGGAGGACATAAAATGCAGACTAGCACAAGCAAGGAAGGCCGTTCTTTAGAAAATATATTTGCTTACCTCGAACATTGATATAGGAATGGAAAAATGCATTTTAATTTTACTGGAGCGTGGCATTGTGTGGAAGTGAAACATGGACGATAACTAGCTCAGGAAGAGACAATAGAAGGTTTTGATATGTGGTGTTGCAGAAGAATCCTGAAGGTAAGGTGGATAGATCGAATCACAAATGAATAGATGCTGAATCGAATTGGTGAGAGGAGATCGATTTGGCTACATTTGACGAGAAGGAGAGACAGAATGATAGGGCACATCTAAAGACATCCGGGTCTTGTTCCGTTAGTTTTTGAGGGAAGTGTAGATGGTAACAGCAGTAGGGGTAGACCAAGGTATGAATATGACAAGCAGATTAAAGCAGATGTAGGATGTAATAGTTTCGTAGAAATGAATGGGTTAGCACAGGATAGGGTGGCATCGAGAGCTGCATCAAACCAATCTATGGACTGATGACCCAACAAAAACAGGCTGAATGGACCTCGAACCAGCCCTCAGATCCAGGTAAAATGTCGACCTGGGCGGGAATCGAACACATGGGGTCTCCGGTTAAGAGGCAGGCACGTTATCTCTACACCGCGAGGCCGGCAATAATAATAATAATAATAATAATAATAATAATAATAATAATAATAATAATAATAATAATAATAATAATAATAATAATAATGTATGTTCAGTCTTCAGCCCTAAGGCTGGATCCTCAACAGCTCTGCCATCAGCTGTCATAGATGGCCTAGGCATCACTGAAGAGGCGTACTAGGGAAATGAGGAGTGAGGCAGTTTCCCGTTGCTTACCTCACCGAGCCAGAAGTTGGTATTACATATCTGTCTGCCAAGCCCACTGAAATGCATGCATCAAACGACCCTATGAACAACATTTTCACACCATTCATAGCAGGGACTGCCTGTAGAAGGAACGACATTACTAGCATCGCTCATACCTCAGTCGCTTTCATATTGTCAAAGCCAAGGATAAGACAGAGACAGATCGATGGAAGTAACAAAATTGCTCTAGCCCATACCAGAAGACATAATGCACTGTAAACACTAGGTACTGCCAGCGAAGGCATAATAATAATATAATAATAATAATAATAATAATAATAATAATAATAATAATAATAATAATAATAATAATAATAATACACTAGAAACCCGTTAATCCGAACCCCGTTAAACCGAAAGTCCGGTTAATCCGAACTGAAATATTCATTTTTCTAAAAAGAAGTATCCTTATTGAAATGGAAAAACATAGTATAGAATGAAGATTTACTTCCATTTTATTAAGTCATATTTTACTAGAATACCTTAATGTGAACATAATTACACATCATAAACCATCAATCACTGGTGTGTATCTTTACAAAGTCAGTTAGTTTCTTTTGCCGTAGTGATTGGAAACTACTCGAAGATGCAGTGTTAAACCAGCGTCTCATGAAAATTACATCAGTGGGCATAGCAGCGGAGTGTTGCTCGACGTAGCGTACAGCAAGTTCTAAGGCGGTTGCGGCATCTGAATGTGACACTACTGTGGTTGTACTGTACTGTATTGTACAAACTATTTTCCTCAGACGGTTGAGGCGCTGGCCTTCTGACCCCAACCTGGCAGGTTCGATCCTGTCTCAGTCTGGTGGTATTTGAAGGTGCTCAATTACGTCAGCCTCGTGTAAGTAGATTTACTGGCACGTAAAAGAACTCCTGCGGAAGAAAATCCCGGCACCTAGGGGTCTTCGAAAACCGTAAACGTAGTTAGCGAGACGTAAAAACAATAACATTATTATTAGAAAATATTTTCCGGTTAATCCGAAAATTTCGTAATCCGAACAGTCTCCGGTTCCAATTAGTTCGGATTAACGAGACTCTACTGTAATAATAATAATAATAATAATAATAATAATAATAATAATAATAATAATACCGAGCTCGATACCTGCAGTCGCTTAAGTGCGGCCAGTAGGGCCTATCCAGTATTCGGGAGATAGTAGGTTCGAACCCCACTCTCGGCAGCCCTGAAGATGGTTTTCAGTGGTTTCCCATTTTCACACCAGGCAAATGCTGGGGCTGTACCTTAATTAAGGCCACGGCCACTTCCTCCCCATCCCTAGGCCTTTCCTGTCCCATCGTCGCCATAAGACCCATAATAATAATAATAATAATAATAATAATACCGAGCTCGATACCTGCAGTCGCTTAAGTGCGGCCAGTATCCAGTATTCGGCAGATACTAGGTTCGAACCCCACTCTCGGCAGCCCTGAAGATGGTTTTCAGTGGTTTCCCATTTTCACACCAGGCAAATGCTGGGCCTGTACCTTAATTAAGGCCACGGCCGCTTCCTCCCCATCCCTAGGCCTTTCCTGTCCCATCGTCGCCATAAGACCCATAATAATAATAATAATAATAATAATAATAATAATAATAATTGTTACGGGGATACCGTAGTGGGCAGTGGTGAAAGAACGTGCGGGCCTGAATGGGTAAATATACAAAAGGCGGAAGATCGATTTAAAACTTTAGAATTTAAGCTATATTTCTTTTTTCCTTTATTTTTTTCCTTTCAGACTTTACAATTTGCTGCGCAAATAACAAAATTCAGGTATAAGGTCTAGCTCGTGAGCTTGAGTAACAATATTAGAAAAATCAGACAACAACAATTTAACAACATGAACTTGAAGCTCCCTTAGTTACAAATTTAACAAGAGCACTACTGCTCCCTTTAACCAACTCTCAAGGAGAGGAGCGTCTTTTCTCTACACAGTTACTCATTAGGAGACTATACTCCAAAATTTCCACGTTCCAGGCACAACCTACATTGAACAAAAACAAGCAATACTCACTGTCTTAACGGCTCAACAGTCTGATTTGCCTTAAAATGAAATGAATGAAGTTGACTTTATCAGGGATAACAAGTACCCATTCTACGTGGCCTTTGTTAAAAGCAAAATGTTAGTTACTGGCCGAAAATCGATATGTTAGCAGGCGAATACTTGCACTCCTTGAAATTCACAAGAAAATACTAGAAACCCTATGTGGGCCAATGGCCCGACGTTACAGAAGCTAAGCCTATACTACGGAGGTGACTATACTAGACTTAACTAAAGTTGGCGTCTGATAGGTAAGGTTGGAGGGAGGAGCACTGCACGTGCCATTTCACGATGTTGCTACATTCCAGCATTCCTTTCTACATTCTCTTACCCCTCGCTTCCGGCTCACTTGTTCCCTCGTTCATTCTGACCGCTGTGATCTGTTGTAGACTACCTGGCCAGTAGGGTTGGGCAGACCGGAACATTCACTTGTTCCGCAACATTAGGAACTTGAGGCGGAATGCTTCGGTACAGAGTGCCGAGACACGGGACACAGGGC